>NC_138864.1:82838959-83465151 GCF_965194805.1 Balaenoptera borealis
AAGGACCTACTGTATAGCACAGGGAACCCTACCCAATACTCTGTAATGACCTATATGGGAAAAGAATCTAAAAAAGAGTGGATAGATGTATATGTATAACTGATTCACTTTGCTGTACACCTGAAACTAACACAACATTGTAAATCAACTATACTTCAATAAAAATTTTTAATAAAAGAAAAACAAAAAAAGAAAGGACCCCCAAGATTCTTGTCTTACTCTCCAGCTGGGAGTGGCTATACCTGCACCTCATTAGAAATGTGACCATCTAGTCCAGTGGTTCTCAATCTTGGAATCGTATTATCATCACCTGAGAGCTTCTAAAAACCCTGATGTTAAGGCCATATGGCAGACCAATTACATTAGATTCTTTGGGGTAGGACGGTAGCTTTGAAGCTGCCCAGGTGATTTCGATGTACATCCAAGGGTTAAGACTCACTATTCTAGACTAACTCTTCAGGCCAAAATAGAATAAGGACCAGATTTACCCTCACAACTAAAACAACCATAGATTGATTGACAGGTAGGTAGGTAGGTAGATAGATACATAGACAGATAGATGATAGAAAGAGAGAGAGAGAGAGGAAACGGTTTGTAAGATACTGGACATCAGACAACAAAGGACGCTGACTGGAAACAAATGAGGGGAGCCCTATGACTGTCCCAGCTTACTGCCTTCAGCGAGTGCCCAGGCAGTGGTGCAAGGAGAGAAGCTTAGGCAGAGCCTAGAGGACTCTGAGATGAAGAGGTGGACCTTAGAGTCCAGGTAGAGCAGAGCAGCTGGAGTTCACAGGACCGAGTAACGAGATGGGAGAACTGCACAAAGAGACACCCAGAGATCTGGGTTCCTGTTATGGGTGCCCTGGAGTATTCAGCAGATATCAGTGCAGCAGGTTCAGCAGTACCAGGGCATGGGTGTGAGGAAACTGGCCAAGGTCAGGGAAGAACCATGCAAAAAGATTAAAGGAAACATTGCAGATGCTCACACTGGGCCAAGAACAGTGGCTCTTTCCACCAGCTGGCCTGGAAAGTCTCATAATTCATGGGGCATTGGGTTGAGTACTCAGGGCGTTCCTGCCTCAGGAGTGGGGCAAAATTAGCCCTAGACCCAGCACTGTGCCAGATCCACCTAGCAAATCATAAAAGCAAGACACGAGAGGATCAAATTGTTTTCAAGCAACTTAACTGCATGCGAGAACAAAGCTGAAGAACATTTATATTTATAGAACACATATACCCAGCACCCAGCAAGGAAAAAATCAGAATATATATCATCCAGTGAAATATTACAGATATGGGAAGAGGCAGAAAAATGTGACCTATGATAAGAAGACATATCAAGTTAGAACTAACAGAGATGTTAAAATGAGCAGACAAGGACATTAAAATGGGCATTATATCTGTATTCAAACTGTATTCCATGTATACAAAGAGTTAAGTAGAGACATGGTATATATATAAAAGATACAAATCAAACTTTTAGAGATGAACATTACCATGCTTGAGATGAAAAATACACTAGATTATATTCACAGCAGACTAGAAATGACAGAAGAAAAAATAGAGAAATTAAAGACAGAAATATAAACTATCCAAAAGGAATTTTTTTAATGAAAAAAGCTTCATTGAGCTACTGGACAATTTCAGCTGGTCTGATATAGTTGGAGTTCCCAAAGAGATAAGAAGGAAAGGGAGGACAGAAAAAAAATCTTTGAAGAAATAATGGCCAGAAATTTTTCAAATTTGATGAAAACTGTAAACTCAGGGATCCAAGAATCTCAACAAACCCCAAGTGCCAAAATCTACACCAAGATACATCATAACCAAATTGCTCAAAATCAGTGACAGGAGGGGGTGATTATCAAGGAACAAAAGGAAAGTTTCAGGGGTGATGGATATGTTCATTTTCTTAAATGTGGTGGTAGTTCCCCAGCTGTGCATATATGTTTGATAACTGATATAAGTGAAACTATTTCAAGCTTTAAATATGTGCGATTTATTATATGTCAGTTATATCACAATAAAGCTGATAGATTTTAAAAAGCAAACAAACAATAATAATTCAACCCTGGCTGCACATGAGAATGATGGGGAACTTTGTAAAAATACAAGGCTCCGTCCTCAGAGGTTCTGGTTCAGTTAGTCTGGGATGGGACCCAAGATCCATATTTTTTAGAACTTGGCACAGAGTTCTTATTGGCAAGCTTTTTTGAGAATCATTGCCAGCAGGAAATTTCAGAAACTTCCCCATTAATCTGATCTAGAGGCTAATGACCTTTATTCTAAATATGTAGCTTTATATTTCAGGGATGTGGCCACTTGATACACAGCATTAACATCTGAGTTCTGGGTTTCCTGTGTCTGGTCTTTTTCCTTATAGGCATAAAATACCTTATTTTATAAAAGGATGGGATTCTGACGCCTTTTTCCTTATTTTCTAAACTTTCTGAGTTTTTTTCCCCTCTGAGAACATTCACAGCTTCTGATATTCCCAGAACTTTGTGATGTCATGCTCAAATTGGGCCCTTTGATTTTTAGCTCCAAGAAGTGACTTCTTAGAAGGATACTGTTGGTGTTACAGGTCAGAAATGGTCCAGCGCGAGCCTCCTGAAGACTTCTAAGCTCTCCTTAAGGAAGCACATGACAGCTTTATCTTCACTCTTTTAACATTTATATATCCTACCATGTCACTTCCCAGCCACTCTACCCCAGGTTTTTAGTATTTAGTCCAGCCTCCCTAATATATCCTGTAAGAGTCTACATGATATCATGCATGCCTGCATCACTCCCTTACCTTCTTATCTCTAACCACACTCATGTGATGGGTCACCCTCTAACTCACTTCCAAGTCCTTGCAAATTCTGTTCCCTGTTCCTAGAATACTCTCCTGGACTCATTCTCACTACATGCTTCTCATCCTTTAGGGACGACTCTGTGTTCCCAGAGCACATTACACCTCCCCAACCTTAGCATTATTATAATTATAAAATTATATATATTATACATATAATATATATTATATATAATATAATATATAATTATATTATATAATTAATATATAATTAATATAGCATATTATATTTATATAATGTAATATTACATAAACATAATTATATAATTATAATTATATACACAATTGTATTATAATTGCCTATTAACTTCTATTATCACTAACTTGACTGTAAACTCCTTGAGGACAGGAGCCAGTCCTAGCTTCCCTCACAGGACCTGGACTGATGATTTGTCAATCAGAAATGCAAGGATTGATAAAGCGCTGGGTAGCACCATTTTCTTACAGTACATTTCTGATTTGCAAATCACCAGTCTGGGTCCAGGAAGTTACCACTGAAACTCAACCATAAGGGCTTCATTCTGTAAGAGAGACTTGATAACTTTGCAAAGTTAGGTTTTTTCTGTTAACTTAAGCTGAGCAGACTAAACCCAGAGGGGATAAATGAAATGATTCCCCATTGTTTCACACACAGAGAGAAGCAGACAACTTGAGAATTATAGGAAAAGTGGAAGTCTCTAAAAAATTAAGTTTTATTAGGATTATATAAACCCAGTGAGTGTCTGAAAAATAGTTTATGTGTCAGGAAACCCAGTTTGGAGAGGTAATAATGGAAAGCAAATCTGAAGTTGTCCTTAAATCAACAGAAATGGTTAAACTTCTTGTGGTGGGAAGTAAGTCAGAATCTGTCCTTTGGGCCTAGAACAGGAATAACTAAACTTTATTTTGTAAATAAGGCTTTACTGGAACACAGCCATACCCATTTATTGAGGAATAGACTATGATTTCAGTATTGACCAAAGCTCTGGTCTCCAGTGGCAGAGTTGAGGAGTCCCGACAGGACAGAGACCATTTGGCCTGCAAATCCTAAAATATTTACTCTCGGCACTTTACAGTGGCTGGCCCTCCACCTAGGAATGCATGAGACTACTTACATTCATTTCGAATCACTGATGGAGCTCTACAATGCACTGAGCACAGTGTCTGGCACATAGTTAACCCAGATAAACGTTGGCTGTGATTGGTAATATGGTGGCCAGGCACTGAGGAACGAACACTGGGCTGTAGGCAAAGGTACAGCCCCTCTACATAAGGCAGAAACACAGATGTTCATGGCATGTGGAACAGTTTGGGCAAAGGCCAAGCAAAGAGAAAAAGAGGACTACAGGTGGGTGGTAACCCGGTGTTTACTCCGCTCTAAAGAAAAACAACTCTTGGGGAATGTTTATATCACTTCCTTTTCTCTACCTCCAGAGAAAAGGATGGAGGGCCAAACTCAGTTTGTGGTTAGTCAGTATTTCACTCTGAGTTTCATGAAGTGGCTTCCAGGATCTTCCCCAGCGGATGTGGTAGAGGTTTAAGAAGTCCAGGGTGTGTATTTTACTTCACCTGATGGATATCTTTAGGGCAAATAGGCAGGTTCGTTTTGTCTGTTTGCAGTGTACACGCATCATCAGTCTCCTCACAAAGCACCAAGTAACCCGAGAGGAAATACTGCAGGAGGTAGGGAGTGAGTGGGTTGTTAAGGATGTGCTGGTAGGCAGAATAATGGCCCCAAAGATATCAGGTCCTAATCCCTGGAAACTGTGAAGGTTCCCTTATTTGGAAAAAGGGTCTTTGAAGATGTGACTAAATTAAGACTCTTAGATGAAGAGATTATCCTGGATTATCCAGATGGGCCCTAAGTGCCACCACAAATGTCTTTATAAGAGAGGCAGAAGGGTATTTCACAGACAGGCATAGAGGAAAAATCAATGTCAAGATGGAACACGGAGAGATTTGAAGATGCTGGAGCGGTGTAGCCAGAAGCCAAGGAACGTCCGCAGACACCCGAAGCTGGAAAAGGCAAGAAACAGATTCTCCTAGAACCTCCAAAGAGGCACTTGATTTTTGGCCCACAAAGACTGATTTCAGACCTCTGGCCTCCAGAACCGTGAGAGAATAAATGTGCATTGCTTTAAGCCACCAAGTTTGTAATCATTTGCTACAACAGCCATAGAAAACTGATACCATGTACTCATTTGGTGAATAGTGTGTGCATGATAAACTACAAAGAGAGAGACAGAGAAGCAAAAGCCTCCCCCCACCTTTTTCTCTATCCATACAAGCAGGGACAGGTGTTACATAGTACACGTACATAGTACACTGAACTGGGGATCAGGGAAAATGGAGGGAGAATTAGCAAAGCAATGGATGGAGACATGGAAGGGAAAACTCACTGAAGCTTTAGATAACTGGGCAGAGACACATGGCTCAGCCATCTCCCCTCTCTGTTTTATTTTTCTCCATAGCACATAGCATCTATTAAATATATTTGCTAATTCGTTTAATGTCTGGCTCTCCCTACGTGAGGACATAATCTCTGACATAAAGTCAGAGATTGTTGTATATTATATTCACTGTGTCTCCAATGCTGAGAGCAGTACCTGGAACATAATAGGTACTCAGTAAATAGTTACTCAATACATGAATGAAATAAAGGCAGGTAAGATTCAGGATTAACTGTAAGCTTGAAATTTTATTGGGACCCCAAATTAATACCCTGATTAAAGTGTGATACATAAGACAGGTGTCTTTTTGAGAACCATTTATTATCAGTCCATGGTGAAATAAGTACAGTAGTACAGAAGCCTCCAGAAGAACTTCTTAGTGCTTTTTAAAAAATATCACTGATGAAGAAAATAACATAGTTGATAAAAAGCTACTGTAAATTTGATGTTGTTTTTCAATGAATTTGTATTTTTATAAATCACAACATATTTACCACCTTTTATTTTTTTTAAGTATAGTTGATTTACATTACTGTGTTAGTTTCAGAATATATATATTCTTTTTTTATTCTTTTCCATTATAGTTTTTTTTTTTTAACATCTTTATTGGAGTATAATTGCTTTACAATGGTGTGCTAGTTTCCACTGCACAACAAAGTGAATCAGCCATATGCATACATATATCCCCATATCCCCTCCCTCTTGCATCTCCCTGTCACCCTCCCTATCCCACCCCTCTAGGTGGTCACAAAGCACCGAGCTGATCTCCCTGTGCTATGCAGCTGCTTCCCACTAGCTGTCAGTTTTACATTTGGTAGTGTGTATATGTCAATGCTACTCTCTTACTTCATCCCAGCTTACCCTTCCCCCTCCCCGTGTCCTCAAGTCCATTCTCTACGTCTGCATCTTTATTCCTGTCCTGCCCCTAGGTTCATCACAACCATTTTATTTTAGATTCCATATATATGTGTTAGCATATGGTATTTGGTTTTCGCTTTCTGACTTACTTCACTCTGTATGACAGACTCTAGGTCCATCCATGTCACTACAAATAACTCAATTTTGTTTCTTCTTATGGCTGAGTAATATTCCATTGTATATATGTGCCACATCTTCTTTATCCATTCACCTGTCTATGGACACTTAGGTTGCTTCCATGTCCTGGCTATTGTAAATAGTGCTGCAATGAATATTGTGGTACATGACTCTTTTTGAATTACGGTTTTCTCAGGGTATATGCCCAGTAGTGGGATTACTGGGTCATATGGTAGTTCTATTTTTAGTTTTTTAAGGAACCTCCATACCGTTCTCCATAATGGCTGTATCAGTTTACATTCCCACCAACAGTGCAAGAGGGTTCCCTTTTCTCCACACCCTCTCCAGCATTTATTGTTTGTAGATTTTTTGAGGATGGCCATTCTGACTGGTGTGAGGTGATACCTCATTGTAGTTTTGATTTGCATTTCTCTAATGATTAGTGATGTTGAGCATCCTTTCATGTGTTTGTTGGCAATCTATATATCTTCTTTGGAGAAATGTCTATTTAGGTCTTCTGCCCATTTTTGGATTGGGTTGTTTGTTTTTTTGATATTGAGCTGCATGAGCTACTTGTATATTTTGGAGATTAATCCTTTGTCAGTTGCTCCATCTGCAGATATTTTCTCCTATTCATTCTGAAGGTTGTCTTTTCATCTTGTTTATGGTTTCCTTTGTTGTGCAAAAGCTTTTAAGTTTCATTAGGTCCCATTTGTTTATTTTTGTTTTTAGTTCCATTTCTCTGGGAGGTGGGTCAAAAAGGATCTTGCTGTGATTTATGTCCTAGAGTGTTCTGCCTATGTTTTCCTCTAAGAGTTTTATAGTGTCTGGCCTTACATTTAGGTCTTTAATCCATTTTGAGTTTATTTTTGTGTATGGTGTTAGGAAGTGTTCTAATTTCATTATTTTACGTGTAGCTGTCCAGTTTTCCCTGCACCACTTATTGAAGAGGCTGTCTTTTCTCCATTGTATACTCTTGCCTCCTTTATCAAAGATAAGGTGACCATAAGTGCATGGGTTTATCTCTGGGCTTTCTATCCTATTCCATTGATCTATATTTCTATTTTTGTGCAGTACCATACTGTCTTGATTACTATAGCTTTGTAGTATAGTCTGAAGTCAGGGAGCCTGATTCCTCCAGCTCAGTTTTTCTTTCTCAAGATTGCTTTGGCTTTTCGGGGTCTTTTGTGTTTCCATACAAATTGTGAAATTTTTTGTTCTAGATCTGTGAAAAATGCCATTGGTAGTTTCATAGGGATTGCACTGAATCTGTAGGTTGCTTTGGGTATAGTCATTTTCACAATGTTGATTCTTCCAATCCAAGGACATGGTATATCTCTCCATCTGTCTGTAACATCTTTAATTTCTTTCATCAGTGTCTTATAGTTTTCTGCATACAGGTTTGTTGTCTCCATAGGTAGGTTTATTCCTAGGTATTTTATCCTTTTTGTTGCAGTGGTAAATGGGAGTTTTTCCTTAATTTCTCTTTCAGATTTTTCATCATTAGTGTATAGGAATGCAAGAGATTTCTGTGCATTAATTTTGTATCCTGCTACTCTACCAAATTCATTGACTAGCTCTAGTAGTTTTCTGGTAGAGTCTTTAGGATTCTCTATGTATAGTATCATGTCATCTGCAAACAGTGACAGTTTTACTTCTTCTTTTCTGATTTGGATTCCTTTTATTTCTTTTTCTTCTCTGATTGCTGTGGCTAAAACTTCCAAAACTACGTTGAATAGCAGTGCTAAGAGTGGGCAACCTTGTCTTGCTCCTGATCTTAGAGGAAATGGTTTCAGTTTTTCACCATTGAGAATGATATTTGCTGTGGGTTTGTCATATATGGCCTTTATTATGTTGAGGTAGGTTCCCTCTATGCCTACTTTCTGGAGGGTTTTTATCATAAATGGGTGTTGAATTTTGTCGAAAGCTTTTTCTGCATCTATTGAGATTATCATATGGTTTTTATCCTTCAGTTTGTTAATATGGTGTATCACATTGATTGGTTTGTGTATATTGAAGAATCCTTGCATTCCTCAGATAAACCCCAGTTTATCATGGTGTATGATCCTTTTAATGTGCTGCTGGATTCTGTTTGCTAGTATTTTGTTGAGGATTTTTGCATCTATGTTCATCAGTGATATTGGCCTGTAGTTTTCTTTTTTTGTGACATCGTTGTCTGGTTTTGGTATCAGGGTGATGGTGGCCTCGTAGAATGAGTTTGGGAGTATTCCTCCCTCTGCTATATTTTGGAAGAGTTTGAGAAAGATAAGTGTTAGCTCTTCTCTAAATGTTTGATAGAATTCGTCTGTGAAGACATCTGGTCCTGGGCTTTTGTTTATTGGAAGATTTTTAATCACAGTTTAAATAACAGTGCTTGTGATTGGTCTGTTTATATTTTCTGTTTCTTCCTGGTTCAGTCTCAGAAGGTTGTACTTTTCTAAGAATTTGTCCATCTCTTCCAGGTTGTCCATTTTATTGGCATAGAGTTGCTTCTAGTAATCACTCATGATCCTTTGTATTTCTGCAGTGTCAGTTGTTACTTCTCCTTTTTCATTTCTAATTCTGTTGATTTGAGTCTTCTCCCATTTTATCCTGATCAGTCTGGCTAATGGTTTATCAATTTTGTTTATCTTCTCAAAGAACCAGCTTTTAGTTTTATTGATCTTTGCTATTGTTTCCTTCATTTCTTTTTCATGTATTTCTGATCTGATCTTTATGATTTCTTTCCTTCTGCTAACTTTGGGGGTTTTTTTGTTCTATATTCTCTAATTGCTTTAGGTGTAAGGTTAGGTTGTTTATTTGACATGTTTCTTGTTTCTTGAGGTAGGATTGTATTGCTATAAACTTCCCTCTTAGAACTGCTTTTGCTGCAACCCATAGGTTTTGGGTCGTCGTGTTTTCATTGTCATTTTTTTCTAGGTATTTTTTTATTTCCTCTTTTATTTCTTCAGTGATCTCCTGGTTATTTAGTAGTGTATTGTTTAGCCTCCATATGTTTGTATTTTTTACAGTTTTTTTCCTGTAATTGATATCTAGTCTCATAGCATTGTGGTCAGAAAAGATACTTGATACGATTTCCATTTTCTTAAATTTACCAAGGCTTGATTTGTGACCCAAGATATAGTCTATCCTGGATAATGTTCCATGAGCACTTGAGAAGAAAGTGTAATCTGCTGTTTTTGGATGGAATGTCCTATAAATAATCAATTAAGCCCATCTTGTTTAATGTGTCATTTAAAGCTTGAGTTTCCTTATTTATTTTCATTTTGGATGATATGTCCATTGGAGAAAGTGGGGTGTTAAAGTCCTCTACTATTATTGTGTTACTGTCGATTTCCCCTTTTATGGCTGTTAGCATATGCCTTATGTATTGAGGTGCTCCTATGTTGGGTGCATAAATATTTACAATTGTTATATCTTCTTCTTGGATTGATCCCTTGATCATTATATAGTGTCCTTCTTTGTCCCTTGTAATAGTCTTTATTTTAAAGTCTATTTTGTCTGATATGAGACTTGCTATTCCAGCTTTCTTTTGATTTCCATTTGCATGGAATATCTTTTTCTGTCCCCTCACTTTCAGTCTGTATGTGTCCCTAGGTCTGAAGTGGGTCTCTTGTAGACAGCATATATACGGGTCTTGGTTTTGTATCCATTCAGCTATTCTATGTATTTTGGTTGGAACATTTAATCCATTTACATTTAAGGTAGTTATCAATATGTATGTTCCTATTACTGTTTTCTTAATTGTTTTGGGTTTGTTATTGTAGTCTTTTCCTTCTCTTGTGTTTCCTGCCTAGAGAAGTTCCTTTTGCGTTTGTTGTAAAGCTGGTTTGGCAATGCTGAATTCTCTTAGCTTTTGCTTGTCTATAAAGGTTTTAATTTTTCTGTCAAATCTGAATGAGGTCCTTGCTGGGTAGAGTAATCTTGGTTGTAGGTTTTTACCTTTCATCACTTTAAATATGTCCTGCCACTCCCTTCTGGCTTGCAGAGTTTCTGTTGAAAGATCAGCAGTTAACCTTATGGGGATTCCCTTGTATGTTATTTGTTGCTTTTCCCTTGCTGCTTTTAATATTTTTTTTTTGTATTTAATTTTTGGTAGTTTGATTAATATGTGTCTTATCATGTTTCTCTTTGTATTCATCCTTTATGGGACTCTCTGCACTTTCTGGACTTGATTGACTCTTTCCTTTCCCATGTTAGGGAAGTTTTCAACTATAATCTCTTCAAATATTTTCTTAGACCCTTTCTTTTTCTCTTCTTCTTCTGGAACCCCTATAATTCGAACGTTGGTGCTTTTAATGTTGTCCCAGAGGTCTCTGAGACTGTCCTCAGTTCTTTTCATTCTTTTTTCTTTATTCTGCTCCCTGGCAGTTATTTCCACAATTTTATCTTCCAGCTCACTTATCTATTCTTCTGCTTCAGTTATTCTGCTATTGATTCCTTCTAGAGTACTTTTTTTTAATTTATCATTTTTTTAAAAATATTTATTTGGCTGCATCAGATCTTCGTTGTAGCATGTGGTATCTTTAGTTGCAGCATATGAACTCTTAGTTGCGGTATGTGGGATCTAGTTCCCTGACCAGGGATCGAACCCCGGTGCCCTGTGTTGGGAGCATGGAGTCTTAACCACTGGACCACCAGGGAAGTCCCTAGAGTATTTTAAATTTCAGTTATTGTGTTGCTCATCACTATTCTTTTGCTCTTTAGTTCTTCTAGATCCTTGTTAAATGTTTCTTGTATATTCTCCATTCTGTTTCTGAGATTTTGGACCATCTTTACTCTCATTACTCTGAATTCTTTTTCAGGTATGTTGCCTATTTTGTCCTCATTTATTTGGTCTTGTAGGTTTTTACCTTGCTCCTTCCTCTGTAACATATTTTTTTGTTGTTTCATTTTTTCTTTTTGTTGATGGGTGGGACTGTTTTCCTATCTTACTGGTTGTTTGGCCTGAGGCATCCAGCACTGGAGTTTGTAGGCAGTTGGATAGAGCTGGGTCTTGGGCTGAGATTAGGACCTCTGGGAGGCCTCACTCTGATTAATATTCCCTGTGGTCTGAGGTTCTCTGTTAGTCCAGCAGTTTGGACTCAGAGCTCCCACCACAGGAGCTCAGACCTGACCTCTGGCCTGGGAAGCAAGATCCCGCAAGCCAGTCACTGGGAGTTCCTCCCATCCCCTTAGGTGTCTGTGGTCCCCCACCGGTGCCTGGTAGGTGCCCTAGTTGTGTGGAGACATAAATTCTGTGTCCTCCTAGTCCGCTGTCTTGACTCTGCCCTCTTCCATTATAGTTTATTGTAAGATATTGAGTATAGTTCCCTGTACTATACAGTAAATCTTTGTTGTTTATTTTATATATGGTAGTGTGCATCTGTTAATCCCATACTCCCAATCTATCTCTCCCCCACTTCCTCTTTGGTAACCATAAGTTTGTTAGTTTGTTTTCTATGTCTGTGAGTCTGTTTCTGTTTTGTAAATAAGTTCATTTGTACTGTTTTTTAAATTCCGTTTATAAGTGATATCATATGGTATTTGTCTTTCTCTGACTTACTTCACTTAGTATGATAATCTCTAGGTCCATCCACATTGCTGTAAATGGCATTATATCATTCTTTTTTATGGCTGAGTAACATTATATATATATACACCACATATTCTTTATCCTTTCATTTACTGATGGACACTTAGATTGCTTCCATGTCTTGGCTATTGAAAATAGTGCTGCTATGAACATAGGGGTTCATACATCTTTTCAACTTAGTGTTTTAGTTTTTTCTGTATATATACCCAGGAGTGGGATTGCTGGATCATATGGTAACCTATTTTTAGTTTTTTAAGGAACCTCTATACTGTTTTCCATAGTGGCTGCACCAATATTTACCTCCTTTTAAAATGGCCATAGATACGAGAAAGAGACAGATACTTGGAAGGGGGTGTATTTATTCCAAATAAAGATAATTCTCCAACCACATAGAGTAACCATGAACCATTAGGACTCCATAGCCTAAAGTTTCAAAGTTATAAGCCAACCCAAACAAGGAAACCAGAGGGTAAAGCCATTCGGTGATTATGACCTAATTAGCATCTGAAACAGGCCCAAACCCAGGATCCCAGCTTCTGAATCCCATCCCGTGCTATTTCAGCGGCCACTGATGAAACATCTTCATGAACTTCCTAAAGGTCATCTCCTAGGCGACTGGGAGTGTGCTTATAAACCTGAATCTGGCTAACGGAGGATGGTATGAGGGCCACGCCTCTGATGGAGGACAGCAGGACAGTTAGGACATGCCTGGGCACAGGGCCAGCTTCATGAGCATGAGGCCTCACAGAGCCTGGTGCTTGGAAAGCCCTTGCTTGATTTAATGCCCTGCCGTCACCTTCTTGAGATTCTTAATAATTTTTGAAAAAGAAGCACACCTTTTGGGCTTCCCTGGTGGCGCAGTGGTTGAGAATCTGCCTGCCAATGCAGGGGACACGGGTTCGAGCCCTGGGCTGGGAGGATCCCACATGCTGTGGAGCAACTGGGCCTGTGAGCCACAACTACTGAGCCTGCGCGTCTGGAGCCTGTGCTCCTCAACAAGAGGGGCTGCGACAGTGAGAGGCCCGCGCACTGCGATGAAGAGTGGCCCCCACTCGCCGCAACTAGAGAAAGCCCTCGCACAGAAACGAAGACCCAACACAGCCAAAAATAAATAAATAAATAAATAAATAATTTTTAAAAAAAGAAAATAAACTTGTTTAAAAAAAAAAAAAAGAAAAAAGAAGCACACCTTTTCATTTTGCACTGGGCCCTGCAAATTATGCAGTCAGTCCTGTCTGGGTAAGACAACTTGGCTTTAACTGCATTTTATCCCTAGTTTGCTTCCAATCTCCTTCTGGAGATACAGCCTTCATTATTGCGTCTGAGGATTTGACCGACCATTCGCTCTGGGATGAGGAGACTTGGTATACCAGGGCTGGGATGTGGGTGAAGCAAGGGAGGAGCCGAGAGCCCAAAATGTAAGGAAGTGCTCACTCTCAGGATTGTGCAAATACAGGGTCAGCACCTGAGAGTGAGTGCCCCTTAAATTTTGCACCCCATTTGTCTCACTGAGGTCCTACTCTGCAGTACACCTGCGACATACCTGTACCACACCTGCACTACACCTACCATATACTATTCTCTCCTGCTTCCTTTATCTTTGGAAATGAGTGTGTGCCTCTATGGTGGCTGAAGTTTCATCAGCCAGATCAGGTGGCACACAGAAACCTACCCTATTGACTTTTTCTTAGATTTTTTCTGAAAGTGTTCTTTATTTGTCCAGTCTTTGTTGAGGGAGAAATATATTTCCCCTTTCTCTGCAAGACTGGCCATGGTTGGCAGGTGAATGCTCTATTGTGTAAATGTAATTTGATATAAAGCTGAATTGTCAATACCATAAAACATTTTATAGGAAGGGTGAGTCAATGGCACCGGTAATCACATTCCTTGAGTCACCAGAGACTGAGAATGGTGTGATGTGAAGTCACAAAACCTTGGTTTTTGTCCTGAGTTCCCTGCTTACTTGCTGCATGACCTGCAGAAATGCTTCATGCCCTCTCAGCCTCAGTTTCCTCACCTATAAGATAGGGATAATAAAGCTATCTCTATCTCCCATGATTATTATGATGGGATGATGAACTGATGCTTCTGAACATGCTTTGCAAATTATAAAATGCTAGCTGGTTATTGACACTGTTATTCAATTTTTGGAGGGCAGTGGTTTTGCAGGATGGGTCCATTCTGAGTTGCCACCTGCCATCCACCAAGGTTAGGGGTGAATTCCACAACATCAAACAATATGAGCTAGGCCTTGGGATAGGCTTTATTGAGGAAAAGAAGAAATTTCCAAAGCCAGGGTCAGCCAGATAAGAGAAGATGGAAAGTCCTGCTGAGGCTATAGGCTCTTCTAGATGGATTTGTGTTCCAGGGGAAGAAACCACCCCCATCCCCATTTATTTCCCTTTTCCTGGGGCAAGTGTGAGAGCAATTTTGTTAGTGGGGAGATAATGAAACTACTCTGGCACCAGGCAGTCTGGATTTGGATGCCAGCATTTACAGGAATTATCAAGCTCTCTGCACCTGGAGACCTTGGAACCCAAGTAATGGTACCCTGGAAGGAGGACACGGCTTGTCCTGTGGTAAGGGGACCTTGGGAACAGCCTCTGCAGCTTGGAGAGGGAGTTAGGATCCCACGCCCATGGCTCTTTAACCAAATCACCTAGGCTGAGCACCTAGGGGTATTTTCAGACACTCCTGCTCCGTCTGTCACGGGAGCACCGAGGACACCATGCTAACCCCAGTGCTAAACTCTAACTAGGTCACATAGGGGGTTTTTGGTGGTTGCTTGAGAATTGATAGAGCGATCAGGGTCCACCTAGGCTAACTCCAGATCCATCGATTAATAAACTATTTAAAGAGGATTCTCTACAATTTTCTACAATTTTACTATTTAAAGAGGAATCTCTACAAAGATTCACTTGGACTTTTTAGTTTAAAATGCAGTTACAGTTGATTCCTTTAACCAGCCTTGTTTTTGCCTTTTCGTGATTGATGTTGAGACCTTACCCACCCAAAATGCTGCCCTGGCTCATCCTTTCCTCCCTGGCCTGAAATCCCACCCTATATAAGTGCCTCAGCAAATACATAGTCCACTTGAGGGAACAGGGTGTGGGGAACCACAGTAGACAAATAATAATAGCACAATATCAGTTTTGCACCAAATGCTCAGGAAAGCTTAGTAGTGGAGCAATTAATTTTATCAGAGAGAGGGTCAGGGACACTTCAAAAAAGAGATGATATTTGAACTGTATCATAAAGGGTAAGTAGGATATTGTAGGACAAAGAAAGAGGGACGTGCATAGTAGAGAAAACAGGGAGAAAGGTGTGGTACCTCAGATGAGCTGATACCTGTGAAGCGTTTAGAACAGTATATGGCACATAGTAGGTACTCAATAAATAGTAATAGGAGCAGTAGTGGTAGTTATATGTTTAAGGGATTTCAAATACCCAGTATGGCTAGAATATAGGAAGGGAAGTTCTGGAAATGAAACTGGAGAGGTAATTTGAAATTTTTTTGTGAACGGCCTTGAACAGTATGCTAAGGGAGATAGATTTTTATTTGCAGCACATTTTAGCAAACTAATCCATCTGCTTTGTCATTCATTGGTAATCATAGGTGTGTCAGTGGGGATGGTCTAGGTTAGGTTGCATTAACGAACAACCCCCAAGTGTCAGTGGCTTAAGGATTCAAACATTTATTTCTTACCCACGTTACATACCCATCACAGTATTTGCCCAGTACTGTCCTTTTTCTGTGACCTGCTTCTTCAGCCTTCTACCTGAAAGTGACACCTATCACTATTTCCATCTCATTGGCCAAAGCAAGTCACATGGCCACGCTTAACTTCAGAGGGACCAGGGCACTGCAGTCCTACCATACGGTGATGGATACAAGACTCTGTACATTTGTCAATACTCATAGAACTGTATGTTTAAAATGAGGGAATTTTACCATATGTAAGTTATATGCCAACAATTCTGATTTTAAAAAACACTTCAGTGCATTTTTTTTAAACAGCCATCTTTTAAAAACTATGAAAATCACTATCCAAACAGTCACTTAAATTATTATTTGATCCCTAAAAAGTAATTTTATGGATCCTTTTAAAAATCATAACCTGTGATATGCTGATAAACGTCTAGCAACCGGGAATGTTTTCCCTCTGGGAGAGGGAGGGAATAGTGGTATTTGCCTATTTCCATGGTGTAAATACCCCTACCATGGCTGATTTCAAGCTACCAGTGTGATGTCACTGAACTGAGCTAGGAAGAGATGCACACATTTTAAGCCAATCCCTGCACACCACTAAAAATATTAAAATATGCTATAATTTGACATTATAATAAGCAGGAAGATAATGACTGATTTCCTAATGTCCCAGTCTTGCCTTGTACAAATTCCCAATTTGCTAGTAATGCAGAATTAGTAGTAGTAATAATAATAATAATGCCAACCAGATACTGCAGTTTTAAAAAATAATCTGGCAGGGCTTCCCTGGTGGCGCCGTGGTTGAGA
The DNA here is from genome assembly GCF_965194805.1 of Balaenoptera borealis. NCBI lineage: Eukaryota > Metazoa > Chordata > Mammalia > Artiodactyla > Balaenopteridae > Balaenoptera > Balaenoptera borealis. The sequence goes on from NC_138864.1 coordinate 82,855,366, forward strand.
GTCTGCCTGCCAATGCAGGGGACATGGGTTCAAGCCCTGGTCTGGGAGGATCCCACATGCTGCGGAGCAACTGGGCCCGTGAGCCACAGTTACTGAGCCTGCGCGTCTGGAGCCTGTGCTCCACAACAAGAGAGGCCGCAACAGTGAGAGGCCCGCGCACCGCGATGAAGAGTGGCCCCCACTTGCCGCAGCTGGAGAAAACCCTCGCACAGAAACGAAGACCCAACACAGCCATAAATAAATAAATAAATAAATAAAAATTTAAAAAAAGCAAAACTGATGGGGCTAGAAAATTATAAAAAAAAATAATAATAATCTGGCAGAATCATACATTTAAAGCTAGATGGGGTCTTGGAGATTACCTAGTCACTTGAAAGTTGAAGACTCAGAAATGTAAAAGACATGCCGGAAGTCACCCAGCTGACTGGTGACAAAATTGGAACCAGAAACTAAGTTTCCTGATTTCCTATTTAATGTATGTGTGTGGTTTTCCCCACCACTGCAGGAACTGTGGGATTCCAGGTTTTGAATGTGTACCATTGTTCCTACTCCACTTTCTGACAGCCATCTTACAAGTATTGTTTTTAAAAGGTCAACATTCAGCTAAACCATGCCTGTGGTGAACGAGTGGCAGGGAACAGAGGGTGCAGAGGGGTGTCAGGTGTTACTTGATAGCTGTTTGATCCAAACAATGCATTTCGCCCTGGGAGAGCAGAGGATAAGCTGGCACCTTATCTGAGGACTGTGGTTCACCCCCAACCCCCATGGGAACCAGTTTGCATGGGCTCCCTGGCCTTTTGCTGCCAACTTCCCAGCTCACCCCACGTTAAGAACAGCAATGGCAGCCATGTGTTCAGACCCAGACCACCAAGCATTTTCCCATCTCAGCCAAACTTTGAGGTAGCTGAGAAGAGTCTTTGGGGAGAATGAGTGCATTCTACAAGTCTCAGGGTAGAGTCAAAACGAATAATAACTCTACCATAATCACGACTGATTGGGGACCAAGCCAGACTTGTCCCCAAATATATTTCAAGCTTGTGTGACTCTCTTTGGTCGTACAATTTAAGTGCCTTTTTCTTCTTTCTCACTCTAACAAATTCTTGCTCTTCCTTCAAGGCCCATCCCAGTGTCATTTCTTGTTTGAAGACTTTTCTGACCTTGATCTGACCTTGATGGGAGTACCTCCCTTCCCCGCCTCTAAATTTATTGCTTCTTCTACCCTGTTCCTGGAACACTTTGCTTCTACCTTTACTACGGCTCATATCACAGTGTTTTGTGATTGTTTGTTCAGCTGTATGTCTCCGCAACCAGACCGAATATTTGCCCCTTGAAGTCAAGACCCATGTCTTACTCATTTTTAGTTTCCTGAACCCACCATAGTGCCTGGCCTAGCCCATGATTGACACCAAAGAGAGAGGGTGAGGAGAGAGGAATAGAGGGAGGGAGGAAAGACCATTCTGGAATGAGAGCAGACTTGGAGAAAAGTGAAGCCTCCCTGTGCCCGTCATGCTCTGAGTTACCAGATGACTGTGTACGCCCCAGGGCAACAAGTCTCAGCCGTACTGTGTAGGAAAGTCACCAAGGCATACCTGTTTAAAAGGTAGATTTCTACCTCCCTTCCCTCACCCTTATTGCCATGTTTAAGAGTGGCAGGGCAGAAATCTGTGTTTTTACAAGCATTCCTGGAGATATTCTGCTCAGATGGTCTGCCCAACACTTTTGCGAAGCATTGGTCAGATGGTTCCAGGAATGCAGACAAGATAAGAGCCAGGAGGTGGGTACGGACTCAAGTCCAATGTACCCCCCGGGCTGTAGAGGACTATCTACTGCCTGCAGTGTTTCCCCAAAATCACAGGGAGCTGGAAGGTCCTAGGGGAGTCGACCCAGGACCCTGCCTGACTCACTCAGGCCACGGTCGCACAGCAGAAATGCTGGCAGACCTCTTGCACTTCTTGTTTCAGAATATTTGGCAGAATTTTGGTATGTTAAGGACACATCTGAATATTTCCAATTCTAGTCCATTATTTGATTATTCTGGGCTGTGGAATAGCCACGTGGGATCCTGGTACTAGCCATGGTCTGACTCAAGAACATGAGCCATGACCCTGGGCTCAGAGACCTCCAGCAAAGCTGCGACTGTAGCCAGTGCCACTGTCAGAGCACTTCCCAGGCTGGCCTGAGCCTCCTTCAGGCCCTCCTACCCCAGCCTCAGCAATAGCAGTGTCCTCTGGTCAAGTCCTGCACCCACCGCCAAGGCTGCCACATGCACGGCGCCAGCTGCCGCCTCTGTCTTCAAGGCTGAGCCACAACAGGGCTGTCACCTCCTTGGAAAGGTCTGGTTCCCAACATCTTCAGCCTCCGAGCCCTTCTCCAGGCACCTCACGCCCCTCCAGACCCCCACGTGAGCCCATCTCAGAACTGAGCCCTAGAAGAGGTCTGACACGTGCCGAGCAGTGCATGTCACACTCACTCACCTCACAGAGTACAGTCGTCTCCCAGAAGACGATTGTTTTATATTCCCTCTCATTAAGTGACTATAATTATACCCACATGGGGTGTAATTGATTTTAATTTTCACTCTGAGGTAGCTCCAGGTTACAACCATGAGTCTCTTGCCTAGGATAGCTCTCTCCCTTTATTTAGCATTTAAATGAGTATCCGGAGGGAAACACAAGAAGTAATTATAAGGAGAAACCAAGTGTTGAAAGGGGCAGCTTTTGAAGTGCTTGGGCATCCTGACATGGCAGTGCGCGGTTCCAATTCACTACTTGGGAAGTCAGCTGGGTGGCCTTGGGTGGCCCGGGAAGCCTGACACCCTGATGTTAATGAATCGTGCAGCTGTGCTGGGGACCCAGCCTTTTGCTGGGTGCTGGAGTTATTCTCATGCAATGCTTTTCCATGGCTCACAGCCTCTGTTTATCAATTAGCACATATTTTTAAAATCTTATACATTGCTCTACCTAAAGTTTACAAATAGTAGCAGTGCCACCATTTCAGTTGCCCACTCTTTTTTTTTTTTTTAAACAATGTTAGTGCCTTATATTCATAGATCCCTTATTAACCTTTCAGAGCCCAGGTCCCTGTTATTATATGTCACAAAAAGCAGTGAATAATTTTTTCATTGGTGCTTAATTTCAAACTTTCCCAGTGGAATGCAGATACAATGATTTGTGATTTGGGGTCTTTGTTGTATAATTGAAGCATAAGTCTCCATTTATTTTCAGATGGTGAAGATTCTAGAAATAGTGGGATGTATTGATTCTACTGGAGTTTCTAAACTATGGGGCAAGTTACACAACTAAATAATAGGTTTACTAAGGGAATACCACTGGAGCTGTTTGTATAACACACCCACACACCCATCACAAATGGACCTAGAATTCTAATGTTAGCTGTCCCATCTCTGTTCTCCCATGACTCCAATATTATATAATTATCCTTGTTAGTTGTCTCTGCCATCCCCAACTTCTGACTTCTCAAGGACATCTGTATTCCTAGGGCCTGGAGTTAATGTTTATTGAACATTTGCAGATGGAAAGTGGTCCTGGCTGAGCCTTCATTTTGGCAGAGATAAAACCAAGGCCCAAATACATCAGATTATTTAGCCAAGATCACAGCAGTCGGGACAAAAAATGAAACACACAAAAAACAAGTGCATGAGTAATGAGCAGGAGAATTTTTAATCAAATCAAAATATTTATCAAATGTCCCCTATCAAAATTCTTAGTTTCCCTCAATCACTTGGATATGTGAAAGGATGTGCTTTTAGTATAGCAAACACACCCAAGAAGATAAGACATTTCCTTTGCCTATCTCATCTGCAAAGTGCTTTGTGTAATGATCCAAGGGCGTGACGAAATATCAGAATTCAGGAATGGACAGATGTAATGCCCAGAAAACACATTTGTGAAATTCAACCAGTTAAGAACTCTGTTACCTTGAATTTGACAGTGATTCTTTCACAAAAAGTCTCCCCTGGTTTTGAATTAAGTTACACTAAACTAGGAGAGACCAGTTTCTTGTTCCCTTTCAAGTAGTCTCAAGTTTTCTCAGGAATCCTTCAGTCTCTCCCATAGCCATGCTCCTTGCCAGGAACGTGGTAGATCAGGGGTCACAATCTCTCCCTCTGAAGGCTGTGAAGGGCTCACATCCACACATTTTAATTATTTTTAAAATTTATTCTCAAACGTCTTTTCAAAGACTTTCAGGGTTTTGGGAAGAATTGTCATATTTCTTTCCTCATGTGTTTTTATCCTCACTTCTTTTTCATGTGGCACTAATTCTCTTTCTCTCACGATACTTCCCCTTCTCTGGTTTCCCATGTAATTTGGAATTTTCTTTTTCTTTTTCCATTGAAAGGGGAAGGTAGCCCTAGAGAAATCAGGGTGAGGTTATCCTGGCTAATCCTTCTCCCCACACAGATCAAACGTGTCCAGTTCATCTCCCCTTCCAAGTTCTTCATTAGGTGAGACCTCCATGGACCAGCCAGAGAGGCCCCAATTGCCTCAGGACACAATAAAACATCTGGTTAAGTGTGCAATGGGAGAGGAAACAAAGAATTCCTTTCTGAGGTCAATAAGCCAATTGCAGGAGCTAACCCAACCTCACAAAGCAGCCCACACAGCAACAGGTGGGAGCCTCTGCTGGGACAGCTGTGCACGCCCACTGGCCAGGTGTGACATCAGCCTGCAGCCCAGGCGGGCTCCATCTCACCCCTCCTCCCCTGCCTGCATGCCAAGCTCCCAGAGATCCAGAAAAGCAGGAACAAAGCTCCAGCAGACTCACGAGTGGCATAGGAGAAGCCTCTAGAAGCTTGTATATCCTGCATTCGAAAGTCCTTAGATTTTACTGCTACCAGTAGAAACCAGGCAGCCAATGAGGCAGCAGCAAGAGGAAGAGGCCAGGAGGAGAGGAAAGTGGAGGAGGAGAGAGAGGAGCCATCAACACATGAAGTGCAATCAACCGGGCTTCCCTGGTGGCGCAGTGGTTAAGAATCCACCTGCCAATGCAGGGGACACGGGGTGGAGCCCTGGTCCGGGAAGATCCCACATGCCGCAGAGCAACTAAGCCCGTGCGCCACAACTACTGAGCCTGCGCTCTAGAGCCCACGAGCTACAACTATTGAGCCTGCGTGCCACAACTACTGAAGCCCGTGAGCCTAGAGCCCGTGCTCTGCAACAAGAGAAGCCACAGCAATGAGAAGCCCGCGCACCACAACTAAGAGTAGCCCCCCCTCGCCGTAACTAGAGAAAGCCGCGCACAGCAACAAAGACCCAACGCAGCCAAAAATTAATTAATTAATTAAAAAAAAAACAATCAACCAATCAAATTTGCATCCACAGGTCAACATCTGTCCTCCACCTCCTCCCTCTCAGTCACTAAGGCAAAGCACAGCTGCCCCTCTTCCAAACCAGCAGCCACAATCTCACTGTGACCCTTAGTGTTCTTTTGAAGAAAAACTTTTTTAGCACATGCACATTGGAATCACCTGGGTATCTTTAAAAAATATTGATGCCTGGCTTCCGCCCCCAGACATTCTGATTTAATTGACCTGGGGTAGCAAGTAGACATCTGGATTTTTAAAGCTCCCCAGGCAATTCTAACGTGCAACAAGCTTTGGGAACCACTGCATTATTAGCCAGGTAGTTCCTAGGGTCCATGCCCTACACACTCTCAGAACAGGCTCCACTGCCTCCGGGGGACCCATCACCCTTTTGTAAGGGACAAGTTCAGATCCAGCCAATATTTATTGCGCACCTGTTATGTGCCGTGCCCTGTGGACAATACAGTATGCATTGTCTAGCTTAACCCAGTTTGGGGAGCGGGGTGCTGTTCCTGGCAAGTACCTGTTCCAGAGGCACAAAGCTGTCTTGTAATGTAAGTGTAAACTGTCTGATCTTTATGTTCTGTGGCTTCCTGCTTCCAAGATGCTCCTCAGACGGGGTGATTGACAGGTATCACTGTGTTCACATGTGAGAGAGGATGATTTGATAAGGCCACAGGTCATGAGGGGAGAGTGGGAAGAAACAAAGATCCCAGAGGCTCATCCCATCGATACTGAACACGTATACAAACTTTAAAGCGGCTAATTTTTACGAAAAGTGCAAAAATCATGTAAAGGTTAAAGACATGGGCTCATGAGCCATACAAATCTTGGCCTCAAAAACTAGCTCTATGTCCCTTATTAGCTGTGGAACTGAGCAAATTATTTATCCACCCGAGCCTCAGTTTTTCCATGTCAGTATCTACTGCATGGGGTTGTTTTGAGGACAAAATGAAGTAATGCATGTAAAGTACAAAGCACAGTGTCTTGATAAGTGTAATCTTTTTTTTTTTTGGCTGTGCCTCACTGCTTTCAGGATCTTAGTTCCCCAACCAGGGATCGAACCCGTGTCTCCAGCAGTGGAAGTGCAGAGTCCTAACCACTGGACCACTAGAGAAAGCCCGCAAGCAGCAATGAAGACCCAATGCAGCCAAAAATAAAATAAAATAAAATTAATTTTTAAAAAAAAGCATCATTTGAGCTAAAACAGACACAAAGGAAAGCTTCCTGCAGAAAGTGATGGGAGGCCAGAGACTGCTGGAAGGATGAATAGGAGCTAGCAAGGTGAACAAAGAAGGATGATGTTGGGTGGGTTGGAGTATATCCTGGGGAGATCCAAGTTTACAGTGTGACCCCACCTTCCTGGGATTCTATGCATATAGAGATATATAAACTCGAAGCTTAAGTTATCTACTGAGCACAAAAATTTATTTTCAGGCAATATAGGTTTGTATTCTCAGGACAATGCCAGGTATGGACATTAGTCAAGACTAAGCAATAGGCCTAGAGAAAGAGAGACTTTCAGGTATGAAATACAGCAGTGATGAACAGCAAGGCACTGCACGTGTCACACTTCCTGGGCTATAAACACGTCTCCTAGTCTATGAACTGCCTGAAGTGAGAACAGGTACTGGATTTTATTTGCATTTTGATGCTCAGAGCCTAGCACAGTGCCTCACACTTAGGAGACGTTCACTTGATGTTGGTTGATTGTTTGGTTTGTTGGTCCATTGGTTGGTTGATTGGTTGGGTGGGTGAAAGGATGGATGGATGGATGGGTGGATGGGTGGATGGGAGAGAGGGAATGTAAAGTGTCTAGAGCAGTGTCTGACATAATAAATTGTAATTATATATTTCTATTGCCCTACAGCATAAACACCTTAATTTTCGTAAACACTAAAATAGTTGGGTCTATAAATTCCTACTCATTTGACCTATTTTAATACAGTCCTTGGAATAGTGTTTTTCTTATAATGGAAAAAATATAGCCATTGTTTCACATATGTTTTGTTTGTGCAGAGAAACTAAAATACAAATGCATTCTGAATAAAACCTACCACCATAACACTGTAACACTGCTGAGCATTAATCCTTTAAAGAAGACTTGTTGATTTGGCATACACCTGAATAAACAGATGTGCTTGGTCCCCAGGGCCATTAGCTTTTTTACTTTAGGAGTGGAAGGGACTTTCACAGACCATGTTACTAAAACCTTGTTTTGGATACTATTGCTGAGTAACAAACCATTTCAAAACTTAGTCGTGTAAAATATCTGTTGTATTACGGTTACAGGTTCAGTGGATCAGGACTAGGACAGGCTATAGTGGGGATAACTTCCTCTGCTCCATGCTGTCTGGGGCCACATCTGGGAAGGCGCAAAGGCTGGGGGAATGTGATGGCTGGGGACTGGAAACATCGGGAAACTCCTTTGTTCACATATGTGGCCCCTGACGTGGGATGACTTGAGCACTGAACTTAGCAGGAGTGTAAATCAGTGTCTACATGCGTCCTCTCCATGAAATGTGTTTCCCCCAAACTTGGCAGCCTCAGTATAGCTGAACTTTTCTTCTAAGACAGCTCACAGCTCCAGTGTATGGGTTTCCATGGAGAAGGTGGAAGCTGCATTGCCTTTTATGACCCAGCCTTGGGAATCATGTCATGTTGCCATCATATATTCTACTGGTTGAAGTAAACACAAGTCCATCCAGCTTTCCTGGGAGAGGACATCCACCCCATATCTTGATAAGAGGAATGTTTTTGCAGGACAGTTTTGTTTTTGATAGGAGTTTTGCAGCCATTGTTAAAATACCACACCCCTCATTCTTAAAAACTGAACACTAGAACCCAACAGAAGGAAATCTTACCTTAACTCATTTCATCACCCTTTGAGCCTCATTTTTATTGACATGTATTATTCGCTTTTTGTGAGGGAAGAATTCGATCGCCAACACCCCCTCATGCCTGGAATATGCCGGCAACATGGTGGCAGGAAAACCTCCCCCGCTTTTCCTGAATTCAGTGCTCACCTTGGATGATGCCAATTTTGAGAGAAGAGCCCTTGGCACCTGATTTCCGTTGGACCAGTAGCAGGAGGACTTCTTAACGCAGAAACAGAACCCATGTTAGGAAGCCAGGGCCAAGCAGTTGAGCCCGGAGTAACAGCCGACGACTGAGCAAGCGTGCCCAGAGCAGTGACACCCCCCAAGCTTCCACCTGCCCCACACATGCACTCCTTCTCCTTAGGATCTTGGCAGCCGGTTTTTGTGCTTTTGCCAGATTGCAACGATTTTCTGGAAGGACTCAGGGCAGCAGGCAAGTGGGCAGTTTCCTGTGGATTCAGATCCTTTAGGACATGTCATTTGGGGCTAAGAGACTGTTTCTTATACATCAAGGAGTTTTGGAAAATAAGGTGGGTGGACGCCAGGACCTTGTGTCAGGGCCCAGAGATCTTGGGACTTCAGACTAACTGGCACCAGGGAGCTGAGAGGTCAAGATATGGAATGCTGGGATTCAGATGACACCCTGGGCTCTGTCCAGCGAGACATCACAGTGACTCTAAGGGACCCACAGGAACCAGCCACGCCGTGTCCCATTTGCACTGGTGTACAAATCTTGGAATGAGTGCCCAGAGGTGGTGCTTCCTGCCCTACCCGCCTGGAACCGACGTCCTACCAAGCACTTTAGGCCATCAGCTGTGGCCAGTCATCCTGTGCTTACTTTGCCTCATGCTGCCTTGAATGACTTGCCATGTGGCAGACAAAGAACCATCTCCACTCCCCACAGTGTCACTCAGGACCAGTTAGCAGAACCAGTACCAGCCTTCTTAAATGTACACCATTCAGGATACAGCAGGATCACTAGCTAAGCTTATTTAAAGAGTAGTTGTTATTAATGATAATCATAGGTAACCTCTGTGAGCCCTTGTTGTGTTTTGGTTACTGCAGACAATGTGGGTTATCTGTCTTAATTCTCAGAACAATCCTGAGTTTCGAGGATTAGTGTCCCAGACACTAGTACTGCTAGATACTCATTGGCCATATATGGTTACAATTAAGTTTAGAAAATGCTGATACTTCTAAATGGTAATACAAAAGGTAATTCTCCAAGAAGGGGATATATGTAGAATTTTACAAACTTCTTTAATCGTAAAACAACTGGGATAACTGATGGTTTAGAAACACCAGTTTGAAACCTGAGTGGGTCACCATAAAATATGTTTAGTATTCTATGAGTTCAGTCTAAGAACTATTTGGAAACAAATATAAGTCTAAATCATTATAGCTGGATTTAGTGTAACTGTCTTTGAAAATAGTTACTGGGGATATACCAAGGATGGCCTGGTGACTCCTGAAAGTAGCTGATGGTTTGTTTTCAGAAATCAGTTATCTGCTCCACAACTCTCCGAAAAAGCCTGCTGCATCACAGGGGCAAGGAGCACCCTGTGCTCCCCACACCCAGTCATATTGTACAAGGTGAGGAAGCTGAGAGTGAAGATTTTGAGCCCATTCAGCTGTTCACAGGCTGTCCTGCTACTGATCACCCCGTTCCCCAAGAGTCTTGAAGGCTCTTCCCTGAGTGCCAGGCTGGAGCCCAGGACTAAGGTGACCAGCCATATTTTAACCCCCAAGATCAATATAAGCTCCAACTTCTTCCTTCATTCTGTTTGTTTTTTATAAACTCACATCCTAACATACACCCCTGTTACCTTTGTTCCTTCTGATATCATCAAAATATTTCAGGAGACAAGCCTACTTTTGCAGCATTTACACATCTTCTGTGCAACCCGCTATGTGTTCTACCGTATGCCTTGAAGAACTGCCATTTGTGGTTAGTATACTTCTAGCTTACACTTGGCTCTCTGTTGATTCTGCTTGAATTTAAATGACCATGCGTTTTTTAACTGTGGCAGATCAGAAAAGAATTTTTTCTCCATATCACATCAAGTAAAGGTAGTCTTAGTTAAACTCAGTTGTCAACACCTTCCTAAGATTAGGCCTTACTTTGAAAGCATCACCTGCATAATCGTTAAAGTTAATTTATTCATTGAATTATATATGCATATATACATATAAAATGATGCCAGGCATGGATCTGAGCAATTTACAACTCACAACTTAAATTGCGCATTTAGTCGTCTGTGAGGCACTACTATTATTATCCACATTTCATACTTCAGGGAAAGAGGCACAGAGAGGCTAAGTAACTTGGCATGAGGTCTCCCAGCTGGGAAGGGTTGGAACAGGAATTTGAACACAGACAACTTAGCTCCAGAGTCTTTACTCTTACCAAGGAATTCTTAGCAAACAAACACCGTTGTATTTGCCATTTCTATGACCAAGGGGTTTGATAAGCTCAAAGCATTTTCAACCAAAATAGCGCATGGTCGATTACTGTGTTAGTTTCTTACACAACTCTTCAGGAGATGGCTGGAAACCTTCTTTACTGATAAAAAGTAAAAACGGAGCCCTATTTCATTTTTATTATTATAAGACTGAAGTGAAAAAATTAAACTAGAAAACATTTAAATTATTTAAAATAGAAGCTCCTCGATCCCAAATCATTATTGAAATATTACAAAAGCTAAAGTCTCATAGGTATATTATACATGCTAGGATGTAATTTTGGGGGGTTGAATAAATTTATTTAGAGAAAAATCTATGTTATGCAAACCTGATATTTATTCCTTCTTTTAACTCCTGACTCTTACAAACAATTATATATAACAGAAAGAGTATTTTTATCTGAAAACTTTAATTTCAAGGTCAAAATCTCTTCAGAGGTTTAAATCTTGTTTTTACATAAAATAGTGTTCTGTCTTGCATTTTGAAAAGATTTTAATTCATATCAAGAGATGCTATAGGGCTTCCCTGGTGGCACAGTGGTTGAGAATCTGCCTGCCAGTTCAGGGAACACGGGTTCGGGCCCTGGTCTGGGAAGATCCCACGTGCCGCGTAGCAGCTGGGCCCATGAGCCACAATTACTGAGCCTGCGCGTCTGGAGCCTGTGCTCCACAACAAGAGAGGCCGCGATAGTGAGAGGCCCGCGCACCGCGATGAAGAGTGGCCCCCGCTTGCCACAACTAGAGCAAAGCCCTCGCGCAGAAACGGAGACCCAACACAGCCATAAATAAATAAATAAAAACAAATACTTTAAAAAAAAGAAGAAGAAAAATACCAGTACAGTTAAAAAAAAAAAAGTGTGAAAGGTTTAAAAAAAAAAAAAAGAGAGATGCCATAAAATGGCAGGTATTAAGCCCCACCGAAAGTGAATCCTTTCTTAATACCTGCTAGGTTAAGAGTTTTCATGTCTAATAACATTACTTAACCACTTGCTTTGTACATCTTAGTTTCTTTAAATATATTATAGCTGTGAGATCCAGACCACAGAAAACTCTAATATTTTAGATTTATTTCGTTTCTAGTTATGCTTAAAACTTACCTAATTTTCCCTCTAAGGTAAAGACCTCTTAGTACAAAACAAAACTGATGCAAACTTGGGGGAAAAAAGGTTTTTGTTTCTCTGGCAAGTTTTTCCTTTTTTGTCTCATTCCAATTATAATGGTAATTAATTAAAGAAGCTATGAAAGATACAGAAAATATATACATTGGGCTATTTCCTTACAGTGATTTCCTATGCATGGGGCTTTTTAAATATATTTGTAATCATAGTACATTTATAATTTTTTATCCTGCTTTTTTCACATAGTATATTACAACCTGTTACTGTGCACTCTTCACAAAGATTATTTTTTATTGCAGCATGAGCATCATACTTATTTAGCTATTTCCTAAGGTTAGGACATGCACAATATATTCCATTTTTAATATTAGAAATAATGCTGCCATGAATGCCTTTCTGTATTTAGGATCATTTCCTTAAGATAGATTCTTAGAATCTATAATTCTTGAATTACAGAATATTAAAGGATATTAGTATTTTGAAACTCTTGATACAGATGGCCAAATTACTTTCTGAGATGATTTTAACAGTGTACATTGTCTAGCAATTTCCTGCCTATATTTGATATGCTTTTTAGTGTGTGTGTGTGTGTGTGTGTGTGTGTGTGTTTTAACTTGTGCAGCCTGGGAGAGCATGGATATTGACCAGATCCATTGCTGCACAGTGGAAAGAGCTTGAACCTGCCTTCCAAGGACCTGGCTTTTTATCCTGACTCTACAACTAACTGCTGTGAGAACCTGGGCAGCTAACTTACCTTAACGTTCCTTGTATAATGGGGAGATTGGGCCAGACCAGACACATTCATTTATTTATAAATCTTTGCTGAGCGCTTTTTGGTTCTTGATGCCAAAGAGATTAGAAAATATGAGTGCAGTGTCCTTTCTCAGGATATTACATCCTCCTGGGGGACAAATATGTGGAAGCAGAATCACATGAAGTTTAGGAGTATGAACTACAGAAGCAACTGATCCTGTGTTTAAATCCTACTTATTAGCTGTGTAAGCTTGAGCAGTGAGAGCCCTCTTACCTTCGGTTTCCTCATCTATGAAAAGGGGATAATAATATCTTTGTCACAGTGCTGTCGTGCAGATTGAATGAGACAATGGTTAATGTGCCTGGTGCAATATGTGTCCAGTAATTGTTAGGGTTGCTTTTTCCTCTTTTGTTGCTGATATGAATCTAATATATTTGGTAAGTCTTAAGTGGCAGGGAGCACGTGTACAGAGGCATGGCTTCACAAAAGAATATCATGTGTTCAAAGAATGGGTCCTGGGTTCTGAGCACTGAACAAATGTGGAAGAGCAGTAAGCAGCAGGTGGAAGGTCAGGGTCATGGGCCACAATGAAGGTGCTTTTCAGTTCTAATAGGCCATTGTAGCCACTTCACAGAGGTGGATGGACCTCCCCCACCCAAAATTTGCCTTGATGTTGATACTGATGATGCCACGTGCCCATCAAGAGGATGTGAAGTTTTATTACTCACATAATGAGACTTGCTGGAGAGAGCAGGACAGATTCCCCAGCAGGTCTGGAAATGGCCTGAGAGAGCTGGGAGGGACAACTGGCTTAGGGCTGTGCGGTGCTTGGTGGAGGGGGGTTTGGGGGGTGGGGGGGAAGGGGGAGGGGGGGGGCTAGAGGAGGGAGCTGCACCCCCAGAGGCTTGTGCGGTTTTGACGTCCTGCTGGCAGCAAGGGAGGAGGCAGGCGGGCCTTCTGGTTGACATGAAAGCATCAACAGTCATTAACCCAAATTGGAGTCAGACTCTTCTCCACACGGGCTATGGTTTTATGATGGACAGAGGGAATCACAGTGGCTTCCTTCCCTTCTTAAAAGTAAAAACATTCTCTCTGGACCCCACCTCTCCCCACCCCTTTTTGCTGTTCCTCTCGCTCCCACCTTCTCCATTCCTAGCTTAACAATAGTCTCTGCTCCAAACGCTATCTCCTCCTCCTATTCTCTCTTAAAGCATCTGCAATCAGGTTTCCCCTGCCGCTCCTTGGAAACTGCTCTTGTCAATGTGATCACTCACTTGCCTAAAAGCTGCTAAATCCTATGGTCGTTTCTCAGTCCCCATCACACCTGACCTGTCAGCGGTACTGGGCACAGTTGGTCATCTTTTCCCTCGGCTTCGAGGATATCAAATTTGCCTCCCCTTTCTCTTTGGCTAGTTCCTTCTCAATTTCCTGACCTCGTAATGCTTGGGGTGGCCCACGGCTCGGTCCTGGGGCCTCTGCAGTCCTCTGTCTGCACTCACTCTCTTGCTGTAAATCCATCTGGTCATGGCAACTCTCAGGAGTGTGTCTCCAGCACCCTCCTCTCCCTGGAACCCAGGTTGTATGTCCAGCTACCTACTCAGAGTTCATACACTCCAAACAGAGTTCTGCCCTTCCCCCTCACTCTTGCCTCTTCCGTGGTCTTCTTCATCTCTCGTAATGGAAGTGTCATCTCTCTAGTTGCTCAGGGCCCGAACTGTGCCATTATCCTGGAGTCCTTCTGTTACCGACCAGGGTTCTTGGCCTTCCTTAAGCAGTAGAAATTGATCAGAAGCCAGACAAGAAGTTCAGGCAAGGCTTTATTGGGGCTGCAGCAGGGGGCAGCGAGAACAAACCACAGGTTCGCTTGCTTGCTTGCTCGCTGAGGAGGGGGCAAGCTTGTTTCTTATATGGGGTGAGGGTAGGGGTGTGTCCAGGGGTCGGGCCAGAAGGGTGGCTTAGGTGGTCTGCCCATGCCTTTGGTGGTGCTGTGTGCAGGGGGCATGCGCAGTGCCCTGCCTTTGCTCCAGGCTCTTCAGAAGTGGCAGTTGGGCTTTTTGGTCTTTTCTTGTATTTTGTTCATAATTTGCCCCAACTGCACATGCACACAGTTATTTTTAGTCCCTTATAGTTTATTTGTATTTTGTTGCTCCAGGAGACATTTGTCCAGGTACAAGCACTGCAGCAAAGGGTCACAGGCCCCAGCCTGGCTCACTTCCTCTTTTTCTCTCTCACTCCACATCCAACCTGTCAGCTGATCCTCTGGGCTCCACCTTGAAATGATATCCAGAATCTGGCCCCTCCTCACCACCTCTGCTGCTCCCACCCCGGCCCAAGCCACTGTCTTCTCTTCCCCTGGATTTCCATAATAGCCTCTAACTGGCTGGCCTCCCTGCCTCCACCCTTGCCCTCCTACAGTCCTCAACACAGCAGTCAGAGCGATGCTTTTGAAAAGTAATTCAGATCATATCACACATCTGTTCAGAGCCCCGCAGTGTCTGCTCACGTCACTCAGAGTAAAAGCGAAGCCCTTCCTCTCTCCCGCCAGGCCCTTGGGAGCCTCACCTCTCCTCCTCGTCCACGCAGCTCTAGCCACTCTTGACCTTTGCTATTTCCTGAACGTGCCAACCTTGCTCCTGTCTCAGGACCTTTGCATTTGCCGTCCCCTCTGCTTGCAATGCTCGCCCTCCAGATATCAACACGGCTCACCCACCACCTCCTACCAGTCTTGGCCAAGGTGTCACCTTCTCAATGAGGCCTCTCCTGGCCATCCTGTTTTAAGTTGCATCCTCCCTCCCCATCACTCTCTATCCTGTATTTTTTTTTTTTTTGATTTTTAAAACTTTATTTCAACATAACTATACTTACAGAAAAACACTCATATCGGTAATTAGAACACAATTTAACTTATCCTACACAATTTGGACCAGAAAACTTGGTACATGGTTTGCTTTAAAAAAGAAAGAAAAAGCATTTGCAATCTGGTTTATTTTTCATCTATTACAAAAGTATATAAAAGATCCACCATCAAATGCTGCTAAAGCAAACAGCATGAACCTTGAGAAATTAAACTTTGGTTTGTCTCTGAAAAATAACACGTATTGCACTGTAAAAGTTTATAAAATTGGTGCAACAAAACATTGTTGTAATGTTTCAATGCCAGTTCACAAATTTCGATAACTAATGTCTATCCTGTATTCTTGTTTATTTTTCTTTGTAGCATTTATCACTTTCTAGAATACTATATAATGTATTTACTAGTTTTGTTTCTTGTCTGAGGGCAGAGATTTTTGTCAGTTGTCCGCTACTGTATCCCGTTGACCTAAAACAGTGCCTGACATATGATTGATACTTAGTAAATATTTGCTGAAAGAGGGAAGGAAGGGAGGGAGGGAAGGAAGGAAAGAAGGGAGGGAGGAAGGAAGTAAAAAACCTATATTTAAACATACTAAAGAATAATTTTATTGCATTAAAACATAGCTGAGGTCAAATTGGATGTGGTCATTTCAGACTGAACTGCCCCTCTGCAATACTCATGTGCACACACTAGGATGACAGTGTCTCTCCCCAGGGCTGGCCAGTGGCTGGTAGAAGTGCCTGCATCATCACACGTATTCTGACATTCCACCTGGGAACGGGCTACAGGGCCATATACTTGGCATAAGGCTGGTCTTCCCAACACACAAGTATGAGGTTCAATTGCAGAATTTGAAAATCCCAGTCACCACTCACACAGGAGGCCAGAAATCATCTTAGGTTCACATTTGGAATGCGCAGGCATCCGTATTTCAGAACTCCTGAGTTGGTAAATATCGCCAGGAACTATATTGGGCAGGATCAGCTGCACGGCTGTGAGTGGCCTCAAGGACTGTTTTGTTTGGGTGATTGTTCACTGTAAAAAACACAGTGGGGGATTTGAGGTGTTTTGTGTGTGAAATTTTGAAGAAAACATTTAATAGGTGTCTCTTGTCATTTGCAACGTGGGACAGTTTGCATGCAGAAAACAGCTGGTTAATTTGATTTTTCTCTTTCAGTAAAGGTACATCCTAATCCAGCTGCTGACCAAAGAACCTGGTGGAAAAGCAGCTTGAGGCTCTATGTGGCACATTATGCTCTACAAATTGCCAGACTGCAGTATGGCAAGAAAGTGTAATTCAGCAAACTTATAGCCTCTGGCAGAGATTTCTCAGGCTCAGTTGAGTGAGCGACAGTGGCAGGGAGGGGGTAAGAGAGAAATACATTTGGATTCTACTATACTGTTGGGGGCCATAAGCCAGAAATTGAGCATCTTTGACTTTTGTAATAAAACCCCTAAATCAATCGTTTGGGGTACCTACTTCTTTGGCCGGAGATGGGAAGGTGCAAAGGAAGGAAAATAGAAAGCAAAAGATATAAATACTGAATAAGAGAAGAGAGTCACGTCAGGCAAGAAGGAAAATAGCAGCTGGGAACTTTGTAATAGCTGCTTCTCCCTTAAAATTTGCATTGCCTGTTTGGGTCTTAGTTTTATAAAAGGTTACCTAAAGTGTCGTAAGGCAGTTTTAGCAATTTGATTCCACAAATGCTCCATTCTCTTGAAAATAACCTTACTGTCCTTTCTGAAACTCAGCATTTGAGAAATTTGACTACGATTTTTAAAGTTCTTGCGTAAGGACATGGGTTACTACATTGTGATGTAAACCTCTTTTTTTCCTCATTCAAAAATTGTGCACAGAAACAAAATACCAACAACTACATGTTGAAATGTGTGAAATGCTTAATGCAACCAAAAGTCTTTCTCTGTAACAGGGAGTAACTTTGTGTCTACATCGAAGCAGACTGTGAGAAACAGGAGCAATTAGCCAAAATTGTTGACATCAGCCTCAATAAAACAGGTGGAGAAATGAAGTGGGAAGGACAGCAATTTCAACATTTCACAATCAATCACCCCAAGAAGCATCAGATTATTTGAGTGCTTCCAAACAAGGTGGTTTGGTCCATTTTGGAGACCACACAGGCCTTCAGTTTGGGATGAACGCTGACTTTTGTGGATGAAGGGAAATGAGTTGTAAGAGAGGCGGCAGGACCAATCCTCCAGGCTTTTTGTGTCTCTTGTATTGAGAGTGGCCCTCTGTCCCTGGAGAACAATTAGAGCAGCAGCTGGGCGTGTTGTGCCATCAGAGTCAAAGGTCTCTCCTCCTTGGACCAGGACACAGCAGATTTGGAGGTCACTGGGAGTTTTAGGAGACAGCCAGTTCAGCCCTTGATACCTGATGCTTTGACAGACTCCAGTAAAGCCAGTATTATTCAGCTTTAACTGGCACGTTGGTGGGAAAGATGGCAGGGTCCCACCCTGGTCTCTCATTTCTTTTGCTGTCATGGGAATGAGTTTGCAGTTGAGTCATATCCCTCTGTTGTCTTTCTCCTCTTTCAGGACTGAAAACCACAAGCAAAGAATATAGCAAACACTAATGGGGCAGTTCTTAGACAAAGCAACAGAGATTCGGCAGTATTGGGGAAATGTTCAGAGTTCATAGGATCAAACAGGCTGGGCTTAGTAGTGTTGATAAAGGAAAACTACCGCTTTGATTATCATTCAGCAATTTGGGATTTGGGCTTTTTCACTTAGTATTTCTAGTTTTTTCACTTGCAAACAAGAACAGAGAACCAGATGTAGGATGCCACAGCAAAAACCACAGTGAAAATCTCCGTGCCCCTCTATCCACTGTCCTCTCATAAGCATTCTCTCCATCTCTCTCTCTCAATCAGACACACACACACATACACACACACACACACACACACGGGTGTGTATTTTAAATACTGAAATAATAAGTAGTAAGCATATATTTAATATACCAATATCCAGCAATTAAAAATATTTAAGTATGACCCAGAGAGAGTGAAAACAAAAGGAAAAAACAGATTTCTTACCAGCATTCTGGGCTGAATGAATGACTGCAGCATATTGCTGGGTGTCTCTGAATCTGGGCTGGATTTCACATTTTGTAGCTTTGGGGAAATAATGTGCAGTTCAGACTCATCACTCAACCCCAGAACGTCAGATAGATGTGTGGGAAATACACTGATGGTCTAAGCAAGAAAATAAAAACAACCTTTTAAAATTAGAAGTCATTTTGATGGAAGGCAAGAAAAATAGACTGCAAAAAAGTGGGTTTGTTTATTTTCATGAGACAAAACTTTCATGAGAGCTAACGTTGGCCTCATGCTAGTCACTGGAGGTATAGCTATTAGAAGAACCCCGGGGGGGGGCCCATTTTAAAAGTTTGTAATAAGTCCTCTAGGAAAAGAGAGGAGGAATGAGCCCCGTGTCAGCTCTGAGCGGTTTCCACTGCTGATCTGCTGCGACAGGAGGGCCAGGGATTTCCATGGGAAGAAAATCAGGAGAGGGGACTTCCCTGGTGGTCCAGTGGTTGGGACTTCACCTTCCAATGCAGGGGGTGCAGGTTCTATCCCTGGTCAGGGAGCTAAGATCCCCACACGCCAGCCACCAAAAACCAAAACATAAAACAGAAGCAATATTGTGGCAAATTCAATAAAGACTCTAAAAATGGTCCACATCAAAAAAACTTTAGAAAAAAAAAAAGGAAGAAAATCAGGAGACCTGATTCCATTCCCCAGGACACGCCCGTTAGGACCTCGGTTTCTTCATCTGTAAAAATGAGAATAATGATTCCTGCTGTACCTTCCTCATAGAATAGAGATGTTACCGAACCAAACTTGGGTCCACTCACCCACGCGCCGTAAAGCCAATCTACTGACACCAGGTTGTGGTGAAGGAAAGTGCAGCATTTATTGTAAGGCACCAGACAAGGAGTCCAGGGCAGCTAATGCTTGAGAGGCCCAAACTCCCCAATGGGTTTCAGAGAAGCATTTTTAAAGGCAAGGTGAGGGAGGGATGTTGCAGGGTATATGATCAGCTCGTGCACAATTCTCTGATTGATGGTGAGGTAACAGGGCAGTGTCACAGGTGTTAACATTATCAATCCTCACCCTCTAGCCCGACTGGGGGCTACATGCTCATGGTCATCATGTAGTTAACTTCTTTCATTTGGTAGGGGCTTTAGTATCTGTAAAGTGACTCAGGAATGTACATCAGATACTGTTATCTGTGTACTTCTGGGAGGAACTAAAGATTCTGCGACTGCCATATGGCTGATTTACTGTTTAAATTGTTTCCAGTTCTCCTAGCCCAACTGCTATTTTTGTCACTACATGTTCACATCCTTTCAATCATTAATTCTTGAGCCAGGCTTTTTTTGTGTGACTCAGGGGAAGCCTTGGAGACTACATCTTTTCTACAAACAAGAGGCAGGCAGAGGACATGGTGGGGGGGAGGGGCGGGGTCTGTCCTGGGAAGGCCCCTAGGGTTCTGCTTGGTTACAGAGATACCATATAATATAATATAGTCCACAAATATACAATGGTACTTTTAATATTTTTCTAGACCTGAACTTGGTTGTGACCCTTAGGGCCTCACCCTGGGGCAGAGTCCCCCTGTTTCCAGTACCCCTTCTTGTGATACCAAAAATCTGATAGCTTGGTCAAAAGAAAACCCCAAAGGACATGGCCACTGGATTTTATATCAGAGACTCAAAAGAGTAAATTGACTAGATGAATAGGTAGTGATGATGATAAACCTCTATAGTGGTACTTTGACTTCAAGATATCTTATAGCCATGGACATTCATTCAGCAAAATTTAGCAAGCACCTACTTTGTGCCACGTTTGAGGTATGACACTGGAGTTTTAACTGTGACCTGAGCACACACAGTATCTGATCTCATAAAGTTAGCAGTCTGGGGAGGGTCGTAGGTAATAATTTAAAAATCGTACTGCTAGGTCATGGTTATATATTCTTAAGGTGGCGGGAAGAAAGGGTGGAGGGTGAGGCTGGGAAGGTGGCAGGGGCTGGACCACGCAGGCCCCTATAGGCCATGGTGTGGATTTTTGCCTTTAAGTGTCTGTGGAGTTCTAAGTGGCATGATGGGAGGTGAGGGAGGGGTGGGCGTGAATAGAAGCATTTTCACATTCTGTGTTTGAAAAGGTGTTGATTCCTATGGTGGGGTGGTTTTCAATAGCATTTACTCCATTCATACTTCCCTCTTCTCTGATAATCCCCCTGAATTGAAGCGCTTGAGATTAGTGCAGTGGTTTTCAATGTTAGGAGCACATTTGAATCCCCTGGGGGATTTTTTTTTTTTTTAAAGCCCAGGCCCATCCCCAGAAATTTGGATTTCATTGGTCTTAGGTGGAGCTTGAACTGGCTTTTGTTTGTTTGGTCATTTGTGTTCCCCAGGTGATTCTAATGATCAGGTAAGGCTGAGACCCACAGGTACAGAGGAAAGCACAAAACGGGTCCTCAAAGTGTGGTCCCTGGAGCAGCAATGTCAGCGTCACCCGGGAACTTTTCTCAGTCAGATTCTTAGCCCTGATCTCACACTGACTGAGCCGGAAACCCTGGAGCTGGGGCCCAGCAGTCTGTGTTTGAACCAGACCTCCGGGGGTCCTGAGATCCACCTGAGTGTGAGAAGCACTCGCTGTCGAAGGTTGCAGGCAAGAGAACCTGGAGTCTGGACCTGGTTCTAGATCTAGTTGTAGAATAGCTCTGTGATGAGGGGAGGGAGGTGCAAATCATTGAACTTCTCTGACCCTCAGTCCCTTCAGCTGTGAAAAGAGCAGGTGGGATTAGGTGAGCTCAAAGGTTACCTATGATGTTAGTCTATCATCTGTGCACACGAAAGCTAACAAAGTCTTTATAATATACTTTTTAAAAATCTGTATTTTTATATAATAGAACCAGAACATAATCACTGTAGGAGGCTCAAAATATACATGAAACAATAAAGAAGAAAATAAATGTCAATTAAAATTTCTCCACCTAGAGAGAACTGTTGCCCCCTCCCAATTGTTTGGTGTGTTGGAGATATTTTGGTGTTTTTTCTTCTGATATTTTCTGCATGCATCTACTTACAAACCTGAAATCATGGTTCAAGAGCCTGCTTCTCACCTAACATTATATCAGGGGCGTATCCTTTCATCACTAAAAGTGATTTTAATCATCTTTGTTAGTGTCTACCTAACGTATAAACATTACATGTTTATACCATAATGTATTTAACCTTTCCCCTGTCTTGGATGTTTAGGCCTTTTCTCATTTCTTGTTATTATTATGATGAATATCTATCTATCTATCTACGTATTAATTCTTTGTCTGAAGACCTTCTTAAGAGAATCCTAGAAACAGAATCATTCAATCAATGCACATGAGGCATTTGATACATTGCCAACCTTTTTCCCCAGCAATGGGCCACTTCTTAAAAACACCATCAGTCTGTTAGCGAGCTGTCCTCATGACACCCTCACCAGCATCAGTAATATTGATTTTCATTTCATATACTGCCACAAGGCAGCAGATGCCTACATCTACAGGGTAGTATTGGTAGCAGGGGTATATAGCTCAGGCTTTCAACACCCAAGGGGGGGACTCAGGCTCAAGAGATGGAAGTGAGAGGGGCCCCAGGATGACTAGGACCAGGATTGGAATAGTGGGGAGAGACTGTCTTGGGATTGATGATGACACTTTCAAAAAGCCCTCTTTAAAATGTACCACAGGAATTTACTTGAAGTCTATGGAAGAATTGCAGATGAATGGTAAATCACCTTTTCTAGAAATTGGTACTAAAAAGGCAGACTGTTGTGGTCCCCAGAGGCCAAGACGTGGGTCTGCCTGCAGCCAGGTGGAGAAGGGGCCTTTGATTAGACGAGCTTCTGAGGTCCCGTATGGATTTAAGATGCTAGGTTACTAAAGTCAGAGAAGAGAGAAGGGTTTCCTTTCTTGCACCATCCTGGGCACTTTATACGTACACATGCACCCCAACAGGCTTCGTTTCCCCATGTTTTCCTGCCCAGTGACCCATTCGTGCTTCCTTGTCTTCATCTGACAAACTTCCACTGCCTTCTCATTACCTGATTCTTTCTTGGATCCAGGATCCTAATCATAGAGACAAAGAAGAGTGAGATGCCATGCATAGAAAATAGAATCCAACCCTTATTTATAAAAAAGGAAAAGGGAAGTGGTAAGCTTATGTCACCATTTATTTATAGCCCCACCTACTTCCAGAAGTATCTTAAGTCATGGCTGCTTTGGCAGAGGACTCAAGGAGAAAAAAAGTCTCCTCTTTAAAACCCAGACCAGGGAACACCAGCCCTGTGAGTTGTTAACAGGTTAACAATGGGGAAGAGAGTAATTCTGGCATTTAATTCCTGAATATTTTAAAATGTGAACTTTATTTGGATGAGAGGTAGTTTAGAGGGTGGTTAAAAGCATAGATTTACTGTTATACCCAAAAGAACTGACACAGGTGTTCAAACAAAAACTTGTTCAAGAATATTCTTAGCAGCACTATTCACAATAGCCAAAAGGTGAAAACAACCCAAATGTACATCAGCTGGAGAATGTATAAACAAAATGTGGCACATCCATACAATGGATTATTATTCAGCAATAAAAAGTAATAAAGTACTGATAGATGCTACAGCATGGATGAATCTCGAAAACAAGCTAACTGAAAGAAACTAGGCACAAGAGACCATAGATTGCATGATTGCATTTACATGAAATATTCAGAATAGGCAAATCCACAGAGAAAGCAGATTAGCCATTGCCAGAGTCTGGAGGGAGAGGGGAATGGTGAGTGACTGCTTAATTGGGTAAAAGGTTTCATTTTGGGTGATGGAAATGTTCTGGAACTAGATAGTGGGAATGATTGCAGAATTTTGTGAACGTATGTAATGCCACTGAATTGCTGAATTATACACTTTTAAATTGTTAAAATGGTAAATTTTATGTTATGCATATTTTATCACACACACAAAAAATAAACTTATTCTTGGGGGGTGGGGGGGAAAGCATAGACCTAGTTAGTTGTGCCCAGGTTCTAATCTCAGCTCTACCATTTACCAGCTGTGTGACCTTGGGCAAATCACTTAAACCCTCAGTTCCCATTTCCTCTCAAAGTGGGGGTAACTGTAACAGTACCTACCTCAGAGGGTTATAAATCTTAAATAAGCCAACATATGCACTTAAGCATATAAGGAATATAAGCATTTGCTTAGCATAATACCTGGCACAGAGGAAGCATGCTGTAAATATTTGTGTTATTAATCTAACCCCGGTATTCTCAACTGGGGGCAGTTTTGCCTCAGGAGAAATTTGGCAGTGTCTGGAGAGATTTGTGATGTCACAATTGGGGGATGCGACCGGCATCTAGTGGGTGGAGGTCAGCGATGCCGCTTCCTATCTTACAATGCACAGGACACCTCCTCCACAGCTAAGAATTATCCAGCCCCAAAAGTCAGCAGTTCCAAGGTGGACAATCCCTGATTTAAACGGAGCATGTAGGGACATGTGCTTCATCTAATGAATATATGAATAAAAATACGTCAGATAGAAATTTTTGTTCGAAAAAGACTGCCAGCCTGTCTCTGTGTATAGAGAACGTGTGTTAGACTTTGTGAGGATGTAAAAGAAACCCAGCCTCAGTCCTGGAGGAGTTTGGATAAGAAGAGCTCTGTGTGTGGAGGGCTGTTTAAGAGGGAAGTTTTTACCAAGAGACTTTTGTCATCATTTTTCCTTTAATAAGAGGTGATCTGGGGTCATCCACACTTCTCACAATAATGCTTGCTCAGATGCTAGCACTTAACAGTTCCCTATAAAGACGCATCTTAAGTGAGGGAACAGTGTCTGTTCACATATCTGAATGTGTCTTGTGTTTGAGTAAATTCTATTGAACAAATATCTGAAAAAGAAATCACTGTCAGAAATAAAAATTACTTGTTATAAGTAAAGGCACAGACACAAGAAGAATATTAAATCTTCTTGTATTCAACCACGCACACACCAAAAGGTAAAGGAGACCCCTTTTGCCCACTTTCCATTTAAAGAGTTATTTTATCAGATTCCAAAACCATATATCCATATACTTAGTCTAGTTTGGATCACAGAATATCTTCTCACACAGAATGACTCGCCATCAGAAGGTCTGTCCTGATTTGCTAGCAGTGAAGTTTGGGAAAGGGACCCTTATTCCTCCTCTCTGTCCTTTTGCCTTTAGGCTAAGTATTGGAAGACTGTTAAAGGCATGCCAAACCTTCAGTCAGTCCCTGTGCGTGGCAGATGTCCTTTAGGATTGGGCGATGGGAAGGAGGGCTAAGGAGTGTGGTGGAGACCATGAGGAGGGCAGACCCCTGGAGGTTCACACCCTTGGAAGCTAAAGCATGGGAATGCATGGGGCAAGAGACCCCACTCCATGCACCACCTTTGCACACCTTCCTCTATAACTCTGGTTTCCTGTATGTATAAGTGCTTTTGACAGCTTATTTAGTGCTACTATGGCAGGGAATCTTACTAGACCCTCTTGTAGGAGGAAGCAAAGGTAAACCAGACATAGAACATGTCACACGGAGTTCTCAATATGGCAGACCATAAGACCTGTTATAAATCACTCTAATAAAGTGATTAAGTGCAATAAGAAAAATGTGGGGAAAACACTATGGGATTCCAGAGGAAAGTGTTTGCCTCCAGTGGGGAGTTTGGAGAAGTCTTTTTGGAGAGGGTGGCATCTGAGTTCGAATGTGAACATTGGTGGATATGTAGATGTGGAAATGATGCTGGAAAATGCTAAAGGACAGAGCAAACTACCAAGGTGGGAAGTTGACTATGTCGGAGAAGAGGATTTGTAGCATTTGTGGCAGGGAGTATAGGGAAATAAATAAGCTGGATAGATTGAGATGAGCTCATGAAAAACCCACAATGCTAGGACGCAGTCAAGCCATGGGGAATCAGTGACATTTTCTGAGCAGAGGTGGAGTGGTGACTGGACTAAGGCAGCTGTTGTGCAGCTGTGTATAAGGTGGACTGGAGAGATATCAAGGGTCTGAGTTATTGTGAGGCAAGAATAGTAAGGAGAGGCCAGACTTGACCGATATTTCAGATAAAGAATTTGGCAAGACAAAGTAAAGGAGGCAGCCCTGCACTGCTTACCTAGGTGCTTGGACATGGGGTTCAGAAGCGCGGGTGCTGGATGCAGATGTTTTGGGCTGTAGTCCTGGCTCTGCTGCTTGAACCAACTGCATGTCCCTGAGATACCTCTTGATGTCATAATCTCTTCATCCACAGAATGGGAATAAAAGTCTTGTTTTACATACACATGAGAAGATTAAATGAGTAAGTGCACTTAACACATTCTAAATCTCGTCTGGCATAACATAAGTTAATGTGCTCAAAAGCCCAATGTAAAAGTTGGCTGTTATTATTATTGAAAGTAAAAAGAGGATGAAATGAGAGGATGGACTTCTGAACCAAGTTGGAATGACAGTAATTGCCAGGAATAAAGAATTACACAAGGAAAAGATTGATCTTTTATTACTCTCCCCAAGGCTGCTTGGAGGGGCTGGAACATGGGGCCACATAGAGGATGGGGTGAGATTCATGGACAGTCCCATCTACATCACGGTCCAACCATCTATGTTCTTGTTTTCTAGTTCCAAAAGCATTGATCATACTGTCTGGAATTAGCTGCATTAAACTTTGCCAACAGATTAGGAGTACTCCTAAGACATAATGATTTCTTCACTTCTGTCAATGCAGAGACCTAGGACCAGAAAACCAGGGTCCCAAGGGAGACCATCAAACAGATGATGCTTTTAAGAGCAAGGAGGGCATTAGCTTGGATACTGACAGAATTAACACGGAAAAATTTTTTTTAAAGAGTAAAACTATGATGTTTTGGTTTTAGTTAAGGAATCTTGTCTTGTCTTTGTATGGAGGGAGCTGTTTGTGGCTGGGTCGGGGGAAGATGGGGGTATCCAAAATAAGAGGCAGGATGGGAGCAAGACATCCTGCCTCTTATTTTGAAACTTTGACTGCAGAAACCAGAGCTGAAATGCTATACCATTCTCTTATGCCTCATTCAGTGGTCAGACTGTTCTAATTTAATGCATGCATAAGAATAAAAATTAAGCTTTCCAGTGCTGGGGCAGATTTTTTTTTTTTAAAAAAGAGACGCAGGCTTTATCCCCTATAAGATTAAACATTAGGGTTTAAAGGTTTAATCTGCTGGAATTCAGCCCAGGATGGGGTTCAGAGCCCCAGAATAATTGGATACAGCCTCAGGCTTTGAACATCAGAGCTGGTTGGGGGTTGTGTGTGTGTGTGTGTGTGTGTGTGTGTGTGTGCGCGTGTGTGTGAAATATGCTAGGGAGCGTTTGAGGTCTCTCCTTGGCAATGAGCTGTGGCAGGAGGAATAAAGCTGCCTGCCCCTGCCTCCTGCATTGGTTCCTCAGCGGCTAACTGGATACAGCTTCTGGGGGGTGCCGTGTTCATGAATGTGTGCTATTGTTCCAGGCACACGTCGGCCTTAAGAAATAGCACAAAACAAAACAGGCCCGTCCTTATTCAGATGCAGAGCCCCCTCCATCACTCAAACCAGCCCTTCCAGGTCACATGCCCGAGGCCTCTGCAGACAGGACGCAGCTGCCTCTAATCTGCTGCCTAACATTAGCCGCGGTTCAAAAAACCTGACAGCGCTGAGCTTCCCAAGGCTCCGCAGAGGAAACTAGAAAGATCTGGGGTCCGGGCACTATGTTCTCCGAGGAGCTGTGGCTGGAAAATGACAAAAAGTGTGCTGTGGTTCGGAAGCCTAAGCAAGGCAGGAAACGCCAGGAGCTGCTGGCCGTGGCCTTGGGGGTGAAGGTGGGAGTCAAAGGCAGCTTTCTTTGGCCCCCTCTCAAACTCTTTGCCTGTCCACAGATCTCCTCCTTGGTCCGAAGGGCCGCCCTCTCACACAACGACAACCACTTCAACTATGAGAAGACACACAACTTTAAGGTAAGGGAGCCTCTGCTTTCTTTCTTCTGTGATAAAAGGGCAGGTGGAGAGCTCCAGTTTATGCTTTCCATCTGGTCTTTGATGGTAAAGTAACGAGACAGCAAACTCCTCTGCTTTCCACATTTAGTTACTTGCTTTGAATCAAATCAGACGGGAGATTTCAGAAAGCAGTTTGCTTGATGCTGATGCTTAGAAACACCTATATGTATGTATGTTAACTTAGTTCTGGAGAACTGGGCCCATTTCCTCTTCACATTCCCACGTCCAATGAAAGAAAAACAGAGCATGCCCAGTCTTTGGCATTTAGGGCTCATCTGGTGAATATCAAGCAGTACTTTTCCACTCGGAGTAGCAGTAAAGAATATAGTTATCTCTGAGCAAGTGAAAACAGTTGCCCGTTTCACATTTTGTGTTTTGTCTTTTGTTTTCTGGGACGCTAACTCTTTTGGTTTATGTGTAGACAGCTGTGAAAGCAAATGACGACAGGAGATACCATCCAGTAGCTTTTGTCTGTGCTCTGGGTGCAGGGGGCACCCTGGCAGCCCCACCAAGCTCCTTCGGGTCACAGCCTTGGTCCTGCTCACCAGACCAAACAAAAAGATACGGAGAGCTGGTGGCGGTTTAAGTGGATTTTCCCATGTGAATTTATAAACTGGAAATACTGCTATCTTCATTTCAGACTAGCAGTTGTAGAAACGGCCTGCCATCAGAAAATTATGCGTGTTTCCTTTGCCCTGATGTGTTTTCCGAGAAGCGCTGGGAGGAGGTTCTGATGCCAAATGGCCTGGCTTGAGACGCCATTGAGTGCAGGAGAGACAGGACAGCGTTAGAGGTTTTACCCCAGCAAATGGGCTGACGATGTGGAAGTTGGAGAGAGTGGAGATGAGGGATCCAGGAAGAAAAGAAGAGACAGGGGCAGCTAAATGTAAATTGTATTCTCTTTTAAAAACTCGTTTCCCTTAGGGCCAGTAGCCCGAGTAACAACTGGAACTAGATAACCCTTTGTCAGAAGTGACCAGGGAGACCTAGTTTATTCTGTTGCTTTCCTATCCTTCCTACGGACAGATGTGTGTCTATTAAATATATATTTGTGTTAGTTTGGTCTGTTTGCCCTGCTTCTGTTTTTAGAAAGCAAGCAGCTCAGGCATTTGCATGCTATAATTGACCTGAGGCATGGAATTTATTCAGCTCTCCATATTTAGCATGAGGGTGAAGAATTGCATTAGATAGGTCCTCATCCATGCCAAGGCTTTTGCTATTTCTCTCATCACTGAATAGTGACAGGTCTAATTTGGGGCATCACTGAGTAGAGACGGATCTAATTTATGTTTTTTCTCTTTCCTCTTTTCTATCTTTACCCTAATTTTTTTTTTTTTTTTTGCCTTACGAAAGTATTTTTCTGACTTCTGGCAGAAATCCCTGATTTTTTGCATCCTATAGATGCACTACCATGAATGGGAGGATGGATCTTGGACTTGCAAATTTTTTTTCCTTCCTCTTGAAAATTCTGATTCTTTTGGCTTTAAGATACAATTGGAATTTTGCCCTACGCAGTTATGTGTTTACATGGGCTAGCTTCTCTCTGTAGATACTCTGTCTGAGTTTGTGTGAAAAATACCCAAGTGTATTTAGTTGATTGATAGTTGCAAAACTAATTTCAGTCTTTTTAAATCTTAGATCTCTGCATGGGACATAAAGACATTTAAAACAAAAAGTTAGTTGAATCTTATTTTCTTAAATAGTTCTGTTGCTAACATGAACTATATTAATTATTTATCACTGAAAAACACCAACAGCTTTTTAAACGTTTGCTTTAAAAGTCAGTATCTATTAGCTATATCTATTAACAATATCTCTTCTAACTTACTGCTATTAAAAGAAGAAAAGGCAGAGAACAGACAGGTTGTTAGAGGGGAATACACAAGCCAGACAGGAGCATTTCTCTTCCGTGTTTTAAATAGACATCTTTGAGACATAACAGACCCTTGAGTCGCTGTGTCAGTTGATTGTGGCTTTCAATGGTACTGCTCGTGCCACTGTCCTCAAGAATGAGTGGCTGAGGCAGGAGGAGGGATGGCTCTTTCTGTCACTCCTTTCCCCATCCCCGCCTCATTCAGCCCTCTCCTCACCCGCCAACCAACTTTAAGTGGGAACTCTGCATGGTCTTTAGAAGAACATTCTAAAAGCAGGTCCCTGCTATAAATAGAGCAGTGGGGTTTTAGTAACATGCCACTGACCTAACAGAAGAAAGAAAGCTCTTATCAAAGGCCCCTGCCATCTGCTTGGAATCTGTTTTATATCTTAAATTTGCAGTAAGTTTTTATTTATATTAACTTCTAGTAGGCTTTGTTCTGAAACTTTCTTGATTTGTAATTTGGGTTATTATTGGAGGGTATTATGTGTCTGGCAAAGAGAAAGTGTTTAAAAAGAACAAGTAATCACATTTTCATGCTTATCAACAAATAAGCCTTGCGAGGCCCTGTCTGCACTCTCGCCTAGAGGCCTCCTACCAGAGAGTCAGATCTGCCAGCAGATCTTGATGCCTCACTTCAGAACAGGATTTTCTGCCCCAGTCAGGACTATTCCCTGGGTAAAAAGCCCTCTCCTCATCACTCTCCCCAGGAGCTTCATCACAAGCAATGAATAGATAACCTATAATGAAAAGGATCTGAAAAAGAATACATACATACATATATATATATATATATATATGTATATATATATATATGTATATGTATATATATATATATGTATATATATATATATATATATAAAACCGAATCACTTTGCTGTACACCTGAAACTAACACATCTTTGTAAATCAGCTATACTTCAAATTTAAAAAAAAAAGTACAATAATTACAATTTTAAAAAAGAGCAATGAATGGAAACTCCTGACACGGTACAGGTTGGAGCCCCTCCCGCTGCGCTCTTTGAGGAGGCTCCCTGTCACTGCTCCTGAGGGCACATCTACTGCCCTTGCTTCCCAAACAAGGCGTGTCTAGGAAAAGCCGAAATTCAGCTCTGGAAACAAAAGGTTTCGGCAGCAATTTAAAGTTGCGCCTCATTTCATGCAGTAATTAGATACTTCTCAACACTGTATACGAATGCGAGTGTTGCTGATTTAAATCCTAAATTCTCGGGTTACTTGTACATACTAGGAACTAAGAGTAGTTGCTGAAGGAATGATGACATTAGAAGACTCCTCTCTAAAATGAAAACTGTTTGATATATAGAAAAGCCGTTCTGTTATTTAACGTGTCTTATGTCCGCATCTCTGTTTGTCCATGGGACTGAAAGAGGCACTCTCCCGTAGGTAGACTAGCTCTCTTTTAGAGGATCTGCCCTAAGAACACCTTATGGCTGAGCTCTGAAACCCTCGAGAACCCTGCAGCGCCATCAGTCTGGATGACTGGCCTTCCTTCCCCACTTAGCACAGTGAGGAGGTAGCTGTGGCCAGCTTGGTACTCCTGCCCACAAAGTGCTCTTTGGCAAGGAGCTTACTTCTCTGAGCATCAGTTTCCTCATCTGTAAAATGGGAGTGCTGTAAGGTTTAAAGAATACATGTAAATCACTCAAGGTCACTGGCACCCAGTAAGTTTGGCTACTATTATTACTTTATTGTTCATCTTTTCGTGTCTCTCATTTTTCTTGAGTTTTGATGTTTAGCTTTCTCTGTCTCTGTATTTCTTATTTTCTACCTTCACTTCTTCCTGTCCTTCTTTTTTCTATCATCCCTTTCTTCTTCTCAACATAATGTAGTTAAAAAATGAAAGAGCATTCCAGGCAGTGCAAAGGACATGAGTCAGAACTTGGAATTAGAAATGAGCCAAGGGTGAACAGGGTACAGGGAAGATACCATCCAGGAGAGAGAGTTGCTCACTGCACATCTGGAGAGTCGGCTGGGGCGGGTCGGGTGGTCACAGCCTGCTGACCCATTGGCACTTTGTGCGCTTAGCCCACTCACGCTCTCAGCCTTCCCAATCTGCATGTGTGTGTACATCACTCGCTCCTTCTCCTGAATTCTCTCCCTCCACCCAGGTACTTCAGGGGCACTCTTCTCTCCCTATATGCAATATGCATGGAGAGCAAAGGTCCAGAAAGTTCTAAACGTTAGAGAGCAGACCACCCGATCCTGACCTCACCTGTGTTCCCATTCCACCAATCCCTCCCCCAGGCCTCCCCTGTCCATCTTCCCTTCAATCGTCTTCTATCCCCATCCATCCCTTTCCCAACCCTCTGCCAACTTTACTTTCATCCATAGCATTGATCACCAGCTGACATTGTACACATGTATTTATGTGTTTGCCTTCCCCTTATCAGAAAGAAAGACCCCCCTGGGTGGGGGAAAAGGGGTGGAGATAGAGACTTTCGTCTGTTTTACTTTCTGCAGAAATCCCAGTGTCTCAATCAGGGCCTGGCCCAGAGCCGACTGTCAGTGAATATGTTGACAGGATGTGTAGCAGGTATCTCCTGACCCTGCCTACCTAAGCTTGCACTTTCCCTCCTCACTCCCCGTCCCACAGTTTGCCCTCATCCGGGGCTTGTTGTGCTTGTGTTAGTTGTGCTCAAGTCTTTCCAGGTGGTGGGTAGCGGTCCTTGCCAGGGTCACCAACCGTGCTACCCGGTATCTTACATGCAGGCAAGCGGGGGAGACACGTGCCCGGTTTACTCCCATTGTCCCAGCTTCCTGTGTGGTGACTCTCAAAAGTGGCCTTGACTGCGCTTAAGTTAACCAGTTGCCAACTTGCCCTTTTATGTCCCCCACTCTCCACAGACGAGGCTACACCAGCAGCATCCTTTTCCTGCAGTACACTGTGTGTACGCACGTGTGCGTGCAGCACCTCCCACCCCGAAGATTCTGGGGGCCAGGACAAGAAGTCCAGGAGGCTGAGAGTGTGTCCCAGCTGAGGCTGGGACACCCATCCAGGGTGTGGCAGCACCACGACCTCCCAGTTTGGGTTTTGTGGCTCCTTGACGGTTTCTTTGCCTATCATCAGTTTCTGCATTCTTATCAATCTGGTGGTCATTTGCTTTGGAACAAGCCATATTTGCTTCCCACGTGCAAACCCCTTGCTTTTCCTCATCGTTGTTATCCTCATAAAATGTGCTAGCACTTCACCCCCAATATCTTGCCCGCCCTGCATTCTCGCGGGCGTGCAGGGGCCCCTGCCTGTCCTGGTCCCGCTTCCGTGTGCCTGGGGAAAAGGGTGGTTGGATTTTGCACCTGCATTTTGGCACAGGCAGAAATCACTTCAGAAATGGTTGTGAGTTTTATTTTGTTTCTTTTGTTTAATAATCAGAAAAGGCTGTTTTGGCAGAAGCAAGTCTGGAAGGAACAGTTCAAGGAAAGGCTAACTTCATCACCTTGAATATAAAATGAGGGACTCAAAGTGAGACTGGAATAAATAGGCTTGGACATACTGGGCTTTATGAAGAAAATAAGGCTTCTGCTCTCAAAGTGCTATGAAGATGAGTCATTTTTATCTACTGTAGCCTGGCTCCCCCATTATAGTTATTAGAAACCCCTTATTTTCAAATAATAGAACCCTTGGAAACCATCTTAAGTGAAATAATAGGCAGGCCTCATAGAGCCCCCAAGGGACTGCTCAGAACTCAGGCAGGGAGGAAGCAGGAACTGGGGGTACACCTGGACCCACTGTCTCCTTCTCTACCCCCTCCCTCCCTCTCTTCCATTCTCTTCCCTCTCCCTCCCTTCCCATCACTTCATTGCTTTCTACTCTCATTGTTCTCTCCCTGCACAAAAAGTCTTAGTCCATATGGTCTGCAAAATATGGCTGATGATAACTCCCTAGTTTACATATTACAAAGACCGGCCACAAAATCCCAATTCTAAATTTCCAGAGAGAGAATCGGAATAGCCTGACTTAGACCAGGTGTCTACTATGCTCAGATAACTCTGGCCATGGAGGTCACCCCCTCCCCGTAAATACATGGATGGGGCTATAGGATGTCTGGAGGATGGATGGTACCCAGGTTACGTGTGAAAGAAAGGAATCCTCCCAAGTAGATAGCCTGGAGATGTCAGCTGTAATCCTTTCCTCCTTGTTTTGAAGAATTCCACTTAAAGTTTCACATCAAAGTCCAACTCTTTCCACTGGGTTCTGCTTGAAGGAAGTCATGAAGCTACTCTGAGCCTCGATGTTATTATTAATATTAGTATCTGAGAGCCTGGGCATTCTGCAGCACAAGTTAGTCTTGTCATCTGTTTGGGTATAAGGAAGAGTCTCTATTCTTTTAGTTCCATCTTTTACAAAGTGTACCCATTGCTGCTGTGCCATTTTGGAGCTAGGACTAGCCCTCAGCAAACCTGGGAAGTAAATGAGGTTTGTGTCTGGCAAACTCTCCACCCTCTTCCCCTGGATTGGTTCTCTTGCCCCCCTTCCATTGCTCCTATCTGCCGAGTTACCCCATGGAACCACCCTGCTGAGACCTGCCAGCCCTAGTTTCTAGATCTTAGCTTCTCCTTCTCCACGTCATCTGGAGGCTTTGCATTCTACAAATTGGCTACACATTAGGGTTAATTTGAAATATCATCTGTTTCCTGACAAACCAACCTGGTAGGTTGCACGAAAACCCTTTCTTCTGTGATTCACCAAGATTTACTATTACTCCACAGATAGTATGTGCTCAGTTTAAAAAGGGCTTGTTCATGAAAATGACAGCTAAATTAATCCAGTAGTCGTGTTTTAAATGAGTCCTCTTGAGACCAGCAGCACGATGCCTTTCTGCAATGGAATTTCATTCATGGCAGGGATTTTGGCCAAGTGAGGAAACAAGTTTTGGACAAGGCTCTCACATAGGTGAGTACCTTCTCTGCCTGCCAGGGTCTGACCTAAAGCTTATCTTATACCTCCTTGGCATGTTTTTATGTAAATACTGGGACACTGTCATTGTAAATCCTTTACAAACCAGCAGAGCCTGGTAGAAAGAAAATAGGCTTTGACAGCTAACCCAACAGAGACTCCTTGCTTAGGCCACATACCAGGCAAGTGGCTTGGCCAAGGTGTTCCACAAATGTAAATCATTTACTAACAAGTCTGGCCCATATAAAATGCTTAGTTGTTATTAATTTTATATTAAGTTTTTTTTATGCCAAAGAACATTTCATTCAAAGGGACTATTCTAAATGACTAAATGGCTGATTCTGGCTTTTTAAGTCCAGAGAAATACTCCTTTTGTGTTTTGTGGAGACAAAAAAAACACCAGTGATCACTGTACGTATTAGCTGGGTATAAGTTCTAAGAAGAGGTAACTATTTAGACATTCTTTTTTTTATTCAGCAAATACAGACTGAGGGCCAATTATGTGCCAGGCACTGCCAGGTACAAGAAAGATGGTGGTGACGTAAGAATGTGAGCTCTTCCCCTGCCAGGTGGTTCTCAACCAGAGCAGTTTTGCTCTCCAAGGGACATTTGGCAATGGAGACATTTCTCATTCTCATGACTGGCATCTAGCAGAGGCCAGGGATGCTGCGAAACATCCTACAAGGCCCAGGACAGTCCCCACCACAAAGAGTTATTGGCCCCAATGTCAGTAGTGCCAAGGTTGAGAAAACTTGCAGTTGACAATGGGGGCTCTGGTGGTCTTTGAGCAGGGAAGTGTCAAAGGATGTTGGTGCTGATGCCCTCATCAACCTGAGAGGAAGTCAGCCAGCATAAGGATATCTCATTATATGCAATGGGGAGAATCCCAAAAAGCTTTGTGGCAGTCAGTGTTTTAGAAATGAAATCCTGTTTTAAATGTACTAGAACAGCTGCTGAATAGACGCACCTTGGGGGGTGGTGGTCAGTGGTGCCACGATGGAAAAGCCCGGCTGTCCCACGGCGTCTGCTCAGCAGGCCTCACAGGAAAACCCGGAGTCTTCAGTCACAGGCCCAGTGATTCCCCTTGGCTATTTCCCTACATCTGAAAAGGTTCACTTCAAGGCCAGTATTTCATCTGATCTTGCAAGAGGGAAAAGTCCAAAGTTTAACCTAATTTCTCACACAAGTTCAATGTCACATGATGATGGGAAATGCAGTCGATTATAGGAAAAACCCTTGGCTGAGATCAGGAGGCCAAGTGCTGCTGACCATCTGGGGGACCGTGGACAAGCCGCCTGTCCTCCAGCCGCCCAGGTAACTCTGGGCAAAAGCTAGACTAGATGAGCCCCAAACCCAGAGACTCGTAGCTGAAAATGACTTTAGCCATCTCCAGCCCCTTCTTCTCTGCATATAAAGCAGCTAAGAAAAAATTGCCTTTGATCCAGAGTCCTTTTCATATCAAAGTAAAAGAATAAAGTTCTCATTTTAATAGGAGTAATAAAAATGACAAACTGAGGTGATGTGGTTTTAGTCTATACCCGTGACTCTCTATCAAGGTTACTTTGTCCCCAAGAGCATATTGGGCAATATCTGGAGACATTTGTGGTTGTTCCAGCTGAGGGGTTGCTACTGGCATCTAGTGGGTAAAGGCCAGGGATACTGCTAACTGTCCTACAATGCACAAAGACTTATCCAGCCCAAAATGTCAGTAGTGCCAAGGTTGAGAAACCCTGATGTATACTGATAAGGAAAAGCAAAATTTCTCAACTGTAGCACATCATGAATAGCACTTTCTGTTTCTTATGGTCTAGAACCTGGGCTGAGCTGATTATACACTTGGGCAGTGTCTACACTGACCCATCAAAACATATTTGTTATGAAACCACCAGAGAATACTGCTTTCCAGATTCAGCAGATGTGAGACAAATAACATCCTGCTCACTTAGAAAGAGTCAAGTTGGGGGATACTTGCTAAATGCCTGAGATTTTTCTTGACAACTCTTCTTGTTCTTGTTTTTCCTAAGTGGCTATTCCTGGGCTATTTGTCAAACAGACCTTATCTCCTGTAATATCATCTTTTTCTGTTTGGTGTGGTTTTTGAATTCCAGGCAGACCAGGCCCAGTATAATAGTCTTGGACAGACATTCTTCCTGTCTGGGGTATTTTCTTCCTGTCTGGGGTATTTTAGTTACTGCCCTAAAGTTTGCAAAACGTTCTTTTTTCTGAAAAGATATTCTTGAAAATCAATAAACTTCAGAGAATGGAAAAAGCTGATCAGTGACTTTTCAAGATATGGGGCATTTCATTGGGAGAGTAAACATAATAACTCCAAATAATCCAAAATAAAATGGATCCAGAGAGTGTACCCTCAGCATTTACATATAGCCTACTGTCTAGAGATTGTCCTTGTTAACCCAAAAGAAAATTGAACGATATATCGGCCGTGAAAATAAACAACGTCGCATCACAAAGCGGAAATTAGGCAGTGGACCTAAAATAATGTTTAACTAACTTTACATTCCCTTCTGTCCCCATTTTGCTATATTTCTGGGGAATGTGTATTTGTGGGGACAATGAGTGGAGCTATTTGCTATTCAGAAATGTCTGCCTGCATTTGTTTGGCTGAAGAAATGAGATGGAAGGCAGTGGGGAAACACTGATGGGAAAGGTTGTTGGTAAATATGAGCAGGGCTAATAAGCATTAAATGCAATCTTGATATGCTTAATTATTTTTTAAAATATGGCGAAAAGTGAAATTTTGGAAAATCTGTGATTAGCGTATCCTGTATTTCCTGAAGCATCCAGTAGACCAGTTTCCATTTTGTCAATGTATGGTGAACACTGTAGCTACTCTCCTAATTCCTAAATATTGCATTTTTATTTTTACCTCAAGGCATGTTATTTCCCATGTGATTTCTTCATCCATTGGAGATGTTCCGGATAAGAATTTTGTCACTCCTTCTTTTTTTTTTTTTTTTTTTTCGCATGACCTACACGAAAAGAATGCCTTTAAAAAGCCAAACCCACCTTCACTGGCCTTTGGTTGTGCTGTTTCCTCTTCTTGGAATGTTCTCCCCAAGTTATCTGCCTCTCCAGGTCAACATCATCAGTTCCCCTCAGCCTAATCTTTCCCAGTCTAGTGAACTCCTATCCATCCTTCAAAAACCCAGTTCAAATATCTCTTTCCCCAGCCTTCTCAGGAAGAATTTATTATTCTCTCCAGTATCCTACCATAGGATAATTATTTATGTTGCCTGTTTATTCCTGTAGATGAGATCCTTGAGTGCAGGAAGGTTTTGCTCCCCTGATCTATTTTGACTTTGTTATCCAAGGACTAGTATAGTGCCAGGTTAAAAGTAGGCAATCAGCATGTAAGTATTGAATAAATGAGTGAATAATGAGTGGGTGAATAGGTGGATGAACTAGGAAATAGTTCCCCTCTCTGACATCCTTCCCCCACCAATTTGTAATGCCATTTCTGAGATATACCAAGTCTCCATATATGTGTGATTTGGTTTCTGATCTTTCTACTCGGTACCACTGGTCTGTCTGTCCATCCTGCATGGTGTTTTACTTTTTTTTTTTTAACTATAGAAGTCTTGATATATAGTCGGATGTGTTTTCTTATGTTCTTCTACTTATTCAAAATTATCACCGCTATTTCTTTCTGCTCTATTCTTCCATATAGATTGTAGGGTCATCTTGTCAAGTTTTGTGAAAAGCACCATGGAGACTTTGCTTGAAATTGCATTGAATTTAAAGGTTCATTTGGAGGATAATTGATATATTTGCAGTATCGAACGTTGCCATACATGAATATAGAATATCTCCTTACTTATGTCATTAATTTATTTTATAATTATTTTAGATTATTGCTGATGCTATAAATGGAGTCTTTAATTTTTATGATTTAACAAAATGAGTTATTGCTGATGTATAGCGATGCTACTGATTTCTTCTTATTGCTCTTATATTAAGTAAACTTGATGGCCTTGTTCTTTCTTCCAACCATATATGATGTATTTCTTTGTCTTGTTTTATTATGCTGGTTAAAACTCTGAAGGATAATGCCCAAGAGAAGCACTTATAGCAGGCAGCCTTTTCTTTCTGCTGACTCTAAAGGAAATTATTCTAATGTTTTATCTTTAAATGTGATTTTATTATATGTGTATCATAGATATCTTTAATCAACCATTTTTAGGAGAGTTCCCTCTATTTCTAGTATGCTAATTGCTATTACTATGAACAGGTGTTGAATTTTATTAACTGTTGGTATTCTAATTTTTTAAATGATTATGTGGTTTCTCTCTCTTGTTTTATTATTGTTATGAATTCTAGTAATATGTCAACTACCTTAAATCTCTGAAATAAACCCTCCTCGGTCACGACATTTAAATATAATGCTACACTCAGTAGGATTTTTATATTTATGTTCATAATTGAAATTGATGTATAATTTTACTTTTATGTACCATTCTTGTATGGTTTTTGAATCAAGATTACATTAGCTTCATTAAGTGAATTGTGGAGCTTTTCTTTTTTTTCCTCTCCGCTCTGCAGTAGTCTGTATTGGCTAGGGATTGTTTTTTAAAAATTCGATCAAACCTAATAAGATCATTTGGGATCAATGACTATTTGAGGGTAGATGTTTTACTGCAGATTTAATTATTTAATGGGTATAACTGAATTTAGGTTTTCTATATTATTTTGAGTCATTTTGATAATTTATATTCTTTAAGAAAATCATCCATTTCATATAACTTTTAATTTTGTGGGTAGAAAGTTAGCATTCTCGAGGTTTTTGTTTTATATCATTACTGCATCTGCATTCATGTCCTCTCTTTTATTGTTTGTGCCTTTTTTCTTGATCAATTGCCCAAGGTTTGCCTATCTTATAAATCTTTTTAAAAATCACCTGTTAGTTTTTTTTAATCCTTTTTCTTTTCTTTTTCTATTTCATTATATTCTACAATAATCTTTTTTGTTTCTTTGTTTTACTGTTTGAATCTTCCATATCCTTTTTTTCATCCTGTTTTTCAGTCCTCTGAAATTAGTCATCTTGTTATTGTTTCATAAACAGGCTTGATTAGATTGGCCTGTGTTTCCCAGTTTTCTTGCTAACCCTGGCTTCTTGAATCCTGTCCTTTCCCACTAGGTTCAGTGTGCTTCTTACAGAACTATATTATCCCTAAGTGTATCTTTGAGTGAGGACCTGTGAGTGGAAACTCTTGGCATTTGTCTGAAAATATCTTTATTTCACCCTTGCTTTTGAATGGTAATTAGCTGTGTATAGAAGTTAGGTTGGCAGTAATTTTCTCTGAGCACTTTGATGAAATCTGTAATCTACTTGTCTCTTTTTTGCTGAGGAGAAGTCTGTTTTCATCCTAATTGCTGTCCTTTCGCAGGTAACCTGTTTTTTCAGGATTTTGCTTGTCTCTTTGGTATTCTGCACTTTCACTCAAATCTATATAGGTCTAAATTATTTTTTATTCATCAGGTTTGAGGCTCATTTAGCTTTTCTTAATCTGAGGGGTTTGTGTCTTTTAGCAATTCTGGAAAGATCTCAACTGTTTCTCTTTTTGAATATCGCTTCCATATATGCCCTTAACCCCATCATCTCTCAGCTTTTCAGGATCATCACTCCTTTGCTTCTCTCTCTTCTGCAACTCCAGTCTCTTCTACCTATTGTGTCAATCTCATTGACAAGTCAACATGCCCTAATGTCTCCCATCTTTTATTTAAAAAAAAAAAAAATCCTCGCAGGGCCCACCCCATATCTCCCTGGAGCTATCTTTGTTGCTTTGCTGGACATCACCACCAAACTTCTTGATGACTTTGCCTACACATTTCTCTACTTCCGTGCCTCCCAGTTATCCTTCAGTTCCCTCGAGTACGACTTCTGCCCTCAACAATCCAGAGACAGCTCTTGCCAAGGTTGCCAATGACTTCCATGTGTCTGAATCACAGTTCAGCCCTCATTTAACTGGACCTCTTTCCAGCATTCAACCTGGTTGGCCACTCCTTCCCTACAACACGCTTCACCTCTTGACTTCTGAAACGCTTTACTCTCTTGGTTCTCTCCAAATGTTGGAGCACCATGGGCTTGGAATTGAGCTCTATTTTCCTCATTTTCTACTCTCTATTGCTAATAGGTTTTTTTATTCCATTCACACGATTTTAAATACCATTTACTTGTCACGGATGGCCAAATGTATACCTCCAGTTCCACTCCTCCTCTGAGTTATTGAATTGTGTGTGAATTCCTGCTTGACCTAACACTTGGAATCTCAGCAGCATTTTACCTTAAACTGCTCAAAGCTGAATTCTTGAATTTCTCCCAAAAGAATGTCTTCCATATCTCAGCAAGTGGCATCACTATCTACCCGGTTTCTAAAGCTAGAAGCTAGGAGTCACTCTTGATTCCTCTCTCCTTCAAAGACCCACATTTATTCTACTGTCAAGTCCTTTAAATTCTATCTTCAAAAGAGAACTCAAATCCATTCACTTTCCGTCTCTTCCTCCAACATCCTGGTCATGGCCTCTATCATTTCCCAACTAGAAACCACTACCCAGTTTCTGAATCTTTTCTGCTGTTAACACTCTCGCTTCCATTTTCAACACAGTGGTCGGAACATCTTTTTTAAAAAATCATCTTCCTACTTGAAGTCCTTCAGGAACTTCCTATTGGACCTAGATTACAACCAAATCCACACTCGTTAATAAAGGCTTCAAGGCCCTGTCCTACCTTCAACCGCATCCCAATTTCTCTCCCCCTCACTCTGGTGTTCTGGCCACCCTGGCCTTATAGTCCCTCAGTCACACCAAGCTCTTTTGCTCCTGCAGGACCTCCGTAGATTCCTTCTGCCTGAAATGCTCCCCTCAATGCCCCCACCAGACTGGCTCCTTCTCTTCCTTCAAGCAGCTTGAGGTCACCTTTCAAAAGATGACTTCCTGACCGTCATGGATAACACCGGGGCCTTTCTTAAATCTCTCTAGTAACAGCCTCATTTTTTCTTTTATAGCCCTTTCCGCATCTTTTCTTTTCTTTTCTTTTCTTTTTTTTTTTTTGAGATATATTATTTACATATTATTTTATCGATCTTGCAGTTTCAACTGTATATTAACAATCAACTTTGTTGCCATGATTAACCAGCAGGTCCCTTTAGAACATTTCTAGTAAAATATTAAGAAACCTTTGATTGCTGAATTTGTAAAATGTTCAGCTTTCAGCAGGACACTTTACTGAGGAATTCTTTTAGTACCACATTTAATGTGAGTGGGCCTTTCAGTGAATCATGGCATTTGGCTCTGGGAGAATGCAAGCGCTCCCTCGGATGGACTCTCTGCATTCCAGCAAGGGGTGCTCTGTCAGAGCTTAGTGTCATTTCCTTGCAGCACGATTCTCCACTTTAGTAAAAATAATTCTGAGAGGGTTTTTTTCCCCCCATCATTTTTCAAAGCAGAAATAGTATAAGGTGTGCAGTTTGCATGTGACAAACTGAAATACCAAAAGACTATTAGAACTTAGTTTTATTGCATAGAAACCGTGGTCAGAAGTTGCTCTTTTTGATGGGTTAATTGACTACTTTCTCTGCCTTGACAAATCTGTGAGTGCCATTAGGAGGGAACCAAGCTTGTTTCATTCGTCACTTTATGTATACCCAGTTACTAGTATATATAAATAAAGACCTCAAAGTGATGCCATTTTTTCTTAAGTAGAGCTCTGATGAACATCTTCCCAAATTGTGACCGTAGTTGTCATCCTGACTATACAGGCCTGTACAGGCCTCCCAGTCTCTTAAAAAAATAATATTGTCTGCATGTCTTTTATTTGTTAATGGAGGTTTAAAACTTTGAAAGTCCTTATATGAGCCACACAGTCTCATAATATTTTAATTTTGTAAAAATTCAAGACCTTTTCACATAGATTGATGTGCCCCAAATAGACTGCCTGTGATGGTTTCTGGCTTACTTCAACCACATTTGCTTTCAAGGAATCCCCTAGCTCTGCTTCTTGCAGCTCATTGGTGCCAGGGAACATGTATTTTTTGTTTTGTTTTAAATCATGACTTAATACATGGTCCTGTCACAGGTGGACCTGTACCTGAATAATGAGAGATAAGACCATCCTTACTTCATAATGTTCAAAATATTTAACAACTGACTTGGCCACCAACCAATGAGACTGGCACCTTGGCCAATCAGAAGGCACTTTCAACCTACACACACCCAGAGGCCACACCAGGGCCCGCTGAATACAGACACCTCTCTGGGGAAGGCAATTCTATAGACCATATTGGTAGCCTTCATTTTCAGCCAACTCCCTCACTTTTTAAAATGCCTTTTCTGGAAGTGGCTTAAAGCCTTGGAACCTTCTAATTTTCCCACAGTCATGTCTTATTTATACCTACCTGGATAGTCTATAAATAGGGCAACTTTGGTCAAAAGGCCACAGTAACCGAGGTCTGCCTTCCAGAACTTGCTGAGCTAAATGCAGGTTATAGCAACCAGCTCAGGCTCTCTTGGGTTTTTCCATACAGTGCCTTGTTTTGGGTAGGGAGAGTCTCATTCTTTAGCTGATGGCATGGCCCTGTCCTCTTACTGTTTCTCCACATTCCTTTCTGGCTCTGGTATGGGGCATGGAGGCTCAGTGGAGGATTTTCCAAAATCAAAGCACATCTATGTTTTTTCCAGGTCTGTTCACAACTCATCCCCACTGGAAAGAAAACGCCCAGTGAGGAATGCTCACTCCCACTCAGGCCTTCGTTTCTTGGTGTCATCTATTCGTTTCACGTCCAAGGCCACCTGCCTCCAGGTGACTGACTTCTCTAACACTTTTCTTCATCTTGGCTCACAGGTCCACACGTTCCGAGGCCCGCACTGGTGTGAATACTGCGCCAACTTCATGTGGGGGCTTATTGCCCAAGGGGTCCGATGCTCAGGTAGGCACGGAGCTTTCCTACCCCTTTTCCATTTACATCAAGTGCCGCAATGATGAGCTGGAGGGCATCTCTCCAGAGCGGGGAAATAGGCCCAGATTAGCTCAGAAGTCTAGCTTTCTGGAAGATTCAAGGCATCTCTGTGCTTAATGGAGAGACCCCTCTAGGTGTTTGCTAGAATGAAAAGGAATATCTCTGTTTATACAAGAAAAGAAAAAAATCCAGGGCAGTATATTTTCGTAGGCACCTACCTGCCACCCAAACTAGGTAGCTGTCCTTAAAAGAAAAAAAATAAATCAATTCCAATGGAATTGCATAGATAGAAAAGTTACATTGCTTTCCCATCTTCTATTTATCATGCCATTTAGCCTCACCAATGAACCTTCGGGGAGATGCAATTATTCTCCCCATTAAATAGATGAAGAAACTGAGTCTTACTGATAATCATTAATTGCCCTTGGCTACATAGTAAGTGGTGGAACATTGATTTGGCTCCAGAGCCCATACCCAGTATTTTTCTGCCATCAGATTAGCAGTGAAAATACACACCTTGATTTGATATCACATATTTTCAAAGTACTTTGAAACCCTAGGTGTTTTTCCACCTAGAACTAGACGCACACACCCATTGCTAAGAGCACACAGCACATCTTATTAAGATACATCTAACAAAACAGCAAAGAATTGCCAAATTAATGTTTAACCAGGCTTCCTAATTCATCATGCCATGCTTTTT
The DNA here is from genome assembly GCF_965194805.1 of Balaenoptera borealis. NCBI lineage: Eukaryota > Metazoa > Chordata > Mammalia > Artiodactyla > Balaenopteridae > Balaenoptera > Balaenoptera borealis. Next base: position 82,899,291 of record NC_138864.1, read on the forward strand.
CTGGCAAACAGTTCCGGCCGGGAGCAAGAATAGCCTCCTGTGATATGTTGACTGGGTTTCCACTGACAGCATGACTGATTTCTTTCTTGCTAGGGTATGATTTTAAAAAATAATTCTTATGAAGCATTTAAAATAAGCTAATGACACTACGTTAAGATGATCTGTTTCCTACAAATGAACTTATTTACAAAAAGAAACAGACTCACAGACATAGAAAACAAACTTATGTTTACCAAAGGGGAAAGGTGGTGGGGGAGATTAATTAGGAATTTGGGAGCAACATATACACACTACTATATATAAAATAGATAAACAAGAAGGACCTACTGTATAGCACAGGGAACTCGACTCAATATTTTGTAATAACCTATATGGGAAAAGAATCTGAAAAAGATAGATATATAACTGATCACTTTGCTGTATACCTGACACTAACACAACACTGTAAATCAACTATACTTCAATAAAAATTTAAAAAATAAAAATTAAAAATGATGATCTGTTTCCCCATACTGCCCATTTTGGGTCACAGGCTCATGGGACCTTACGTCCTTTCTCTGCCTGGAAAGGGCTATTTCAGCTTCTACTATATAGATACAGCAGTCACCTGTGGTGATACCTGGACGGGTCCAGGAGTGCTCGTGCATGTCAATTCCTCTACCTGCCCGCATCCGAGATCCATGAGGCAAGCAGTAAATGTAGGTTTGGAGGCAGACTCTCCAGAAATGTTCCAGATACCCCTGATTACCACAAAAGTTACAAAGTATCTCACAGTTCAACCACTGAGCAAAGTGGTGGAATATCTGAATTGCTCAGTGGTCATTAGTTCAACCTGTTCAGATTATACCTATCAAAAATATCCCTAATTGCTTCTATTATCCAATTTCAGCAGGAAACTGGTCCAAAGTCAATATTATGAGAACAAAACTCGGGGGATTCAGATTAGCTGTGAACAGCAACTTGCTCTGGGATAAGAGAGTTTGGGGGTTTTTTTGGGTTTTTTTCTGTGTTTTTTTTTTTTTTTAAATAAAACATAATTCTAAGGCTATGTTACTATTCTCCAGTGGCCACTGTTTAACCTCATACTTCCTCTGGGCAGCAGGAGAACTGAAAACTGATCATTAAATGTTTGGAATATCCATCATTACCTCTCAACTCTCCATATTTTACATAATTTAAATATTTTTAAAATTAACTAGACTTTATTTATAGCATATAGAATTGTATTCGTTTGCAAAAACTGAATATTTTTATACTTGTTAGAAAATATCTTCATTTTAATAAAATATCAGTATTTAACTCTACATAAAAACACTGTCATTTCAGACCTTAAAATGAAGTTTATAAAGAAATTAAAAATAGAATTATCCTGTAATCCAGCAAGTCCACTTCTGGGTACATACCCAAAAGACCTGAAAGGAACAGATCTTTGTACACCCACGTTGATAGCAACATTGTTCACAACAGCCAAAAGGTAGAAACAACCCAAGTATCCATCAGTGGATGAACGGATAAACAAAATGTGGTATATACATAAAATGGAATATTATTCAGCCTTCAATAGAATGCTCTTCAGGAAATTCTGTCATGGGCTACAATATGCATGAACCTTAAGGACATTATGCTAAGTGAAATAAGCCCGTCACAAAAGGACAAATACTGTATGATTCCACTTCTGTGAGGCATCTAAAGTAGTCACATTCATACACGCAGAAGGCAGAATGCGGTTGCCAGGGGCCGAGGGGAAGAGGGTCCAGGGAGTTACTGTTTTATGGGTACAGAGTTTCAGCTTTGAAAGATGCAGAAAGCTTTGGAGATGGGTGGTGTTGGCCGCACACAGTAGGAAGGTACTTAACACCACTAAACTATACACTTAAAATGGCCAAAATGGGGAATTTCACGTATATTTTACCACATTTCTAAAAAATTGTTTTAAATGAAGTTTATAAGAATTCAGTGAGTAAGAATGACCAATGAAATAACTTAAGAACAGCTGGGCAGGTATCCTTATATTTTCTATCACCGTATTTGCTGTTTCTTCTCTTTAACGCTCATGTAATGCTCCTCACACTTCAGACTTCACATATATTAATTTATTTGATTCTCATGATAACCTTCAGAGTAGGTGCTATTATATCCAAACAAGAAAACAAGCCTATTCTATTTAGTTCAGTTCACCAACATTTATATTCACTAAATAGATCTATCAAATGTTATTGAAGTTTACTTGAGCTTTGCTGAATTTCTCATGTTGATAAAGCTAAGATAATTAGAACTGGTTTTGTCTTTGGAAGGGGATAGACAGAGAACTCAGCCAGTAAACATGACATGAAAATCATGTAATGACAAAAATCATTTTCTGATGATTCTACAAAAGTGTAGATCCTCTCAAATCCTTGGTGTAGTTAAGTGCTTTTATTTAAAGCAACTGATTACAATATTCATTATCATGTGTGTATAATATTATATAAAATATAAAAATGATATTATTATTCTTTACACCTATAAAAACACTCAGTATTAGAAGGTACTTTGAATAGATACCAAATCAACTTTTTTTTTTTTTTTTTTAATTTTTATTTATTTATTTATTTATTTTTGGCTGTGTTGGGTCTTCGTTTCTGTGCGAGGGCTTCCTCCAGTTGCGGCAAGCGGGGTCCACTCTTCATCGCGGTGCGCGGGCCCCCCACTGTCGCGGCCTCTCCCGTTGCGGAGCACAGGCTCCAGACGCGCAGGCTCAGTAGTTGTGGTCCACAGGCCCAGTTGCTCCGCGGCATGTGGGATCCCCCCAGACCAGGGCTCGAACCCGCGTCCCCTGCATTGGCAGGCAGACTCCCAACCACTGCGCCACCAGGGAAGCCCCCAAATCAACTTTGAACATCTTCAGCATTAAATTTTTATTTTCCAGAACGTAGACTGTGCCTTGTTATTGTTAGAGAAATTCCATCAGTGGATACCAACTGCTAATAAGGCTTTTAATGTGCACACTGAACTTAAAAGCACCTTTTCAGCTTTGCATCTTGATATGAGCTTTATAAATAATTAGTCTTATCATCACATTACATGGCATTGTTCTAAATTGTAAACTCTCGGGTACTCCCACCGGTGTCCAGTTAGACAGTATTTCCACTCAACAGATGTCAAAATAAGGCAAGTAGAAAGGAGAACGGCCTACTGAAACTGCCCAGCAAGGAGGACAGGAGTGGAAAGTATGGGCAGCTCTCCAGGAAGGCGAAAGAGGATGCCAATGGTCATGGGTCTCTCAGACCAAAGATTAGAGATTCCTACAGAGAGAGTAATCAGGTCTTCCATAAAAGGAGTGTCACGAACTTAAGGGAAACAACCTAGCAAAAGTCCTAGGCGCCCTTTATGAGACACAATTTGCTCTGGGAATCCAAACCCAAAAGCCCTCATATGGACCCAAAGTTTCCAGTTCCAAAAGGGAAAAAAATCATACAAACAACCTGGCTAATTACCAAAGCTATCTCCATGAGATGTTCTATTCTTATGGTCCAGCCGCAGAGAAGGCTTATTGAGAAAAATGGAATTATATAAGTTTCATGAGTAAAGATAGATTTCATACTCACCTTGTGGACAGCATCACCTCTAAGTGGGATGGATGTTTCAGAGAGATACAGCAAACTCTGGGTGTTTTCATTTTTATTTTTGGTAACGTATAATTTGTGTTGAGCTTTGACAAAAGGGCCAGGCAAGCTTAATGTGGCTTCTTTGTTTACAGACTGTGGATTGAACGTACACAAACAGTGTTCCAAGCATGTTCCCAATGACTGCCAACCTGATCTCAAGAGGATCAAGAAGGTGTACTGTTGTGACCTGACAACACTCGTGAAGGCTCACAACATGCAGAGACCCATGGTGGTAGACATATGCATTCGGGAAATTGAAGCAAGAGGTTTGGAAAAAAATCCCTGCTTATTATAGTGATTTTATTTTTACTGTTGTCAAGGAGACTTTCTTATAATTGTTAAATTGACTCTCCAGTACCGATCTTGGGGAAATGGTCTGCCCAGGCCCATGCACACGTGTGCGCGGGCACACACACTAAATCCAACCAACGACATCAATTTCTGTGTCGTACATAAACCATGCATGTATGCATTTAACACACGCTTGCTAAGCATTTATCATGTGCTACACACTGGGGATATAAAAGTCACAGTTCACACCTTCAGGAAATTCGTAGCATAATTTGCAGAATCGGGGGTTGGGGGCAAATAAATAGATGCTGTGAGTACATGTATTCAAAACACTATTAAAAAAGAACCACGGAGTCACAGAGGAAAACATTTTAATCTTATCTGAGGAGAGTTCAGAAAGGGTTTATGGCAGAGGTGAGGTTTGAATCGAGTCTTTGAAAGTGCTTCTATTAAATAAGTAAAGAAATTTTTGGTCAACACATATATTTTCTACCATATAGAAATTCACTCCAAGTATTGGTTCTGTTTATTTCAAAGAGGAGAGTTAAAAAATTGAAAAGATCTATTCATTGAAAATTGAGAAGGCAAGGAAGATAGAAACATTTCAAAGAAGAGATTCTTTATATTATGCTTGAGTCATCTTTCCTTTATTTGTGCTTTGGCCACTTTTCAGTATCAAAATGTTCAGTGATATGGTGGATAGAGTCTGGTTAGGGAGAACTGGATTGTTGGATGTAATCTGGATAATTGGAAAGGCTTTTACCATTGTTGCCATGTATTTACCCTGCTATAGTTGGTATCCATCATTGTGTCCAAATTGGCTTAATATAGTCTGCAGGTATTCATGCATTTGCCAACCATCCCATTCTTTCCAAAACAAAACAGGATATTATAACTTGTTATCCCAAACCTTTTAGAGATAGGAAATTATTCCCTCTTCCATACAGGATGAAAACGATAGCTATTCTGTTCCCTTAAGACTTGCTCATTTCATCTCAAATTGTAAGAAATGCCTCCTGCCTTTTGACTGCTGTGTCTGTCAGAGATGAATGGGAGCTTTGGAATCTGGTGAAGCTGTTGATGCAGGGGCTGAGCTGAGTACGAGTTGAGGGCGGTGCCCTGACTCTGGATGAGTGGCTGGGAGGAGCAGCCCTGTGTCCTGCTGTTAAGAGGACTCCGCGACCCCAAAGGGTCAGATCATCAGCCTCTCCAGAGCCTGCAATCAGGACTTGTGCTTCTCTGAAGAAGCTGGGATCATCCCATAGTGATCCTCATCAGAGACTACTAATAAATCGGGCAAAGTTACTACCACATCTGGTGTCTAATGTGTCCACGGGGAGCACAGCACTAAGCATGTCTAGTACAAGAGCTAGAATAGCACAAGTTAGGAATTTATACGGAAGTCACAGCAAAGGGACTGGAGCTACAGGCATTAGGGGCCTGTGCATGAGAGCAGAACCAGAGGATGGGCTGGAAGAAATTCACGTGATGCTGCCATTCCCAGCTTCATTGCCACCACTGCCAACATCTTACCCTGTCTTCCACCCATAGCAAATTTCTTATTGTTCTCCAAGTGCTTCTGTCGCCACTTGTTCCTGCATGATATGGCGGAGTGAAAAGATCATGAACTTGAAGTTAGATTCCCAACCCCTTCTCAGGTTAGCTATAGTATGACCTTGGGCAAGTTACTTACTCCATTTGAATATCTATTTTCTCATCTTTAAAGTAACAGAATCAGTTGTACCTCCTAAGGTAGTTACGAGGGTTAAAATGAGTTGATCCATATAAATGACCTAGTACAGGGCCCAACATAATAGGAATCAACTGTGTTATTTCTTTTGGCTTTTTCTTGGAATGACCAACTCCCCTAACTCCACCTCCAAATCTGTGTGTCTAACCGATGTACTTAACCCATAGGTTTCAATGCTGTCACAGAGACCCCAGATAATAGTGTCTTCAAAAAGATAGAAATCTCTGTGTCCGGCAGCAGCCCAGGGCTCATGGAGCAGCTGCCCAGTGACAGGAACCCAGGCCCTGCAAGCTGTTGCTCTGTCTTCCCTGAGTGCTGCCCTCATCTGCATGGTCCCAGATGGTTATCACCGTCTCATCTGCATTCCAACCAAGAGCAAAAGGGAATACCCTTTCTCTTCAAGTCCATGACCCAGGCACTATACACATCACTTCTGCTCTCTTCACACTGGCCAGGAGTTAATGGCCTCTGCGATGGATGTTGTTCTAAAAACCAAGGGTTTCATCACAACAGAGGAAGTGGAGAACTAGTATTTAGACGGGGAGCTGGCAGCCTCTGCTAACTCTGGCAAACTCCAGCCTGTCCTTCATGATGTCCTTTAAAGAGAGCTCCTCAGTAAGACCTTCCCCATGGCCTGTTCTATCAAAAGGCAGGGCTAGTGTCCACTGCACTGTGCTCCCCTGTGCCACTGTGTCCTTGCCTCTGCTGCAGTGCAGGTTACAACTGGACTGGAGCGTGCTTACATGCACCGCCGACTAGAACAGGATGACACCTGGCCTCATCTTGGGGGCCAATTCAGTCGATCAGTAGTGGCATCCTAGACAGCTGTCCTGAGACCAATTCTGAGTTCTGCTCAGTGGGAGAAAAAGCTGAGGTCAATTAAGAATGTCTCCTCTGGTCACAGGAGAGAGGAGGGGTAGTATTTATGCCATGCATTTGTCGTCTCTGATGCAGACCCGATGTCAACCCTTATATATGGCAGATAGTACATGTGAAAAACAGAAACGCATGTTAGTTATCAGGAGTTTGACAGAGTATACTGCAGCAGCAGTAGAAGCTATTTATTTGCTTATTTATTATTGCTGTAGCTATAGTTTGATAGCAGCTAGTTTTTGACATAAAAGGTCTGAAATCTTGTCCTCTATCCCTTCTGATACTTTGGAAATATCTTAACAAATCAATGAGATCTAGGAGCAGAACCCACATCTTTTTCTTAGCCTAAATATACAGTGATCAAGTTTCCAGAATCATTCAATAGAATTTTATTTTCCTGCATCCGTTTGTATGATCATTTATTTGAAGGTATACCAATTAAATCAATCATATGTAGTTAAACATTTAACATATTGTCACGTTTATGATTAAACATACAAGGCTATAAAATCTGGATAGTTCCAGTAAAATCAGGATAATATGTACCACACACATGCATACTTGTATTGTGTACCTAGTACACTGCTACATGCAGTATGGCATATGGATTGAAATGATGCTGCAGGGAAAATAGTTTGCTGCAGTGAAATCACATCCAGCTGTCAGATGAACAAAGGAAGCAGACCACGGTTGATGAGAATCTTGACCATGGGTTCACTTTGCAAAGCCAGGCAGGAGGAATAGCAGATCGCTGAGGTCTCCACTGCCACACAAGCAAATGAAGACAGACTTGCACAGAAACCGAGATGGACAAGTTCAAGTTCTGACGTGACAGTATGTAATATATAAGAGCACTGACTATATTTGCTCATTTCCTGATAGCACGCAGTGTAGATAGGAAATCAGATTCTTTTTTAGATGTTTTAGGAAGCTAAAGTTAAAATCTGTCTGTCCCTTTTTTTTTAACAGGACTAAAGTCAGAAGGGCTTTATAGAGTTTCCGGGTTTACTGAACACATCGAAGATGTCAAAATGGCATTTGACAGAGGTAGGCTTGCACTTTCTTGAGTGCCAAATGATTTATCCTTAGCATCCTCTCTTTTGGAACCAGATTTTACTCATAATGGGAATGGGTTTTTAGAGCTACTGAGAGCTGTTCTTTAGGAAGCCAAGGAGTAACGGTTTACAAATATCATAGTTCTCTGCTTCTCTGGGGAAAGTATTTTTTTAAAAGTCATGCACAGTTGACCATATGGAGAAGTGAGTTTAAAATACTGCTTGAAAATGATCAGACAGCATTTGGTGCCATTAATGTTCTTGACTTGGTTGCCCAACATTTATGGTCAGTTCACATGGCACCAGGGTACCTTTTGCATCCTCCATCTCAGATCCCTTTGATTTCTTCTCCCAAAGCTCTAAAGAAGAGAGCATAGGGATGGGGGTACCCCTGGCACTGAAGTAGGGGAAGTTTAGGAGGTAACTCCTTTTGTTCTTTGTGACTGTGCCATACATCCTCTAGGCCATATTCTTTCATAGGTCAGATATCATGAGCCAACTTGGGAACTTATTAAAAATACAGATCACCAGGGCCCACCCTGAGGACTCATTCAGGAAGCTGAGTGAGCCCAAGAATCTGTATATCTGTTGAATGATCCAAATAATTCTGGTACAGCCAATCAGAGATGGAACATCTAGCCCACTAGCTAGGACCTCACTCTGCAGAGTAGTAGACAAGGTCTCTGATGATCTAGCTGCCCTATCTGTCCAGGCTCATAGCCAGTTCCTCCTGTCTGTATACTTTGTACCCCAGCAATACTGAAATACACCCTACCTCTTTTCATGAACAAGCACCTGGGCTCACGTTGCTCTGTCCATCTAGAATGTGTTCACATCTCTGCCTGGCAAGCACTTACCTATTCATCAGGTGTCAGCTCAAGTCCTTCCTCTGTCATGACTCCTCCCCAACCACCCCAAGCTGACCTAAGAATTCCATTTCCTTTTCCTCTGCCCGCCCCCTTGTTTCCACATGTCTCCAGCATAGCAGTCTTATTTCCTTGTAATTGTTGAGTTGCAGGCCTGACTCCCAGTCTAACTAGAGTTATTTGAAGGGAGTACAGTTGGCCTTCTGTATCTGCAGGTTCCATATCCGTAGATTCAACCAATCATGGATCAAAAATATTTTTTTAAATTCCAGAAAGTTCCAAAGAGCAGAACTTGAATTTGCCACATGCTGGCAACTCTTTATGTAGCATTTACATTGTATTAGGTATTGTAAGTAATCTAGAGATGATTTAAAGTATACTGGAGGATATGCATACGTTATATGCAAATACTAAGCCATTTTACATAAGAGACTTGAGGATCCTTGGATTATAGTGTCCACACAGTGGGAAGTTCCTGGAACCAATCCCCCTTGGATACTGAGGGACAACCATATGTCTTTTCTTCTTTGATGCACTAGGGCTTAATAGTGCCTGGCACATGGTAGATTCTCAATAAATATTTGTTAAATACATAAATAAGGGGATCAGATGGCATATCTGCTACACTCTTATTGTTTTCTGTACATTAGGAGCTTTTTTAATCCTCAGAACCAAATTTGCTGAGGCATTTGTTCTTTCAATTCTCTGTATAAAGGAAAATGCTGATAGTCCCTATATGATTGAAACATTTTTCTATCCAGAAAGTTTTATAGACTGCAACAATTAAATTGGACCGATATTTACTAATGGTAAAACAAAAAGTCAAAAAATGTCTTCAGAATGATTGTAAAAATAGTAAGAAATATAACATTACCTATACATGAGGGAAGGTTAAAGTTTCCCAGATTAAAGTCCTAGGGACTAGGGGAGAAGTAATCAAGTGAAAAGAAACTTCAGTAAGCCTGAAAGAGACATTAGAAACTGAAGATATTCAACCATTATTTTCTGTATGTGATCTTCAAATCCAAGTCCAAAGAATACTAAATAAGAGATTCTTGATTTTTTTACTTCAAATTAGATTGTTATTCTATTATGAACCTTTGTGTCTAGAATATAAATTACTGTGCTAGATTTCTATTTAGCAAATTACCAGGGGCTGGGACCCAAAGAACTATTTTAAGTCTACTTCACTACTTTTCTGGCTACACTTACCCTCAGACCCAAAATCCCTCTCACCAAACTTCTTTTGTTACTTCCTGCATCTCAGTGTTATTAGAAGCCAGAGTAGTCAGCTGAAACTTGTAAAGGAGCATTCATTGTTGGATCTTTTTTTCTTTCTGGGCATGCTTTAACTTGGTGAAATAAGGTCCTAATTAGGAAGTGGATCATTGATTGTTTTTCAGATGGTGAAAAGGCCGATATATCTGCCAACATCTATCCAGACATAAACATCATCACTGGAGCCCTTAAACTGTATTTCAGAGACTTACCCATTCCTGTCATCACCTATGATACCTATTCCAAATTTATAGAAGCAGCAAGTAAGTATGGAGAACTAATTTTTTAATGGCACTAAAGTTTTAAGTGCAATGCTTTTGACTTCAAGAAAATTAAAACTCAGACCTGATTAAATTATTGCATGAGAATTTGCTTTGCCAAGCGAGGGCACAATGGTACAGTTAAGAGAAAACGAGGCATAGTTCACCAGCTGAGTTGACCCAATACTAAGCCAGCTCTACTCGGCTGAAGCTGGGTGCCAGGCAGTTGTGTCTCTCCCCATCGTTTCTTCTATGCTGGGAACCAGCACAGTCAGGCTTACTCTGTTATATGTTGAAAGCAGAATGTTTCTGCAGCAAACAATCAGATGTTCTTCAATGAGGACTGTATAGATTAACTACTTTCATCTATTAGGCAGAATCCCATTGCTCATCAATTAAAGTTATACCCCAAGTTTTGCACATTGATGCTGTTCAAAGTTAGTAATAGGCCCAGAATATACTGTGTCAAGTACTATACTAGGAACTCTCACCAATATCTCCTTGTTTAATCTTCCCATCTACCTGATGAATCACATACTCTAATCCCATTGTACAGAGGAGGAAAACTAGGCTTGGAGAGCTGAGCTCACAGGTCCAGGAATGGAACGTCAGCATTGGACTTCCATCAGTCCATAGCTGCTCATTCAGGGTTTGGCACTTGGGTCACCGCTGTCAGGAGAGAGAACCATAGTGTGTATATGTGTGTTGGGGAGTGGGGGGAATTGCACTACACTTTGTCCAGGAGCATGGTGAGGAAGGGGAGATTCAGGTGCTAGAATGAATGACGTAGAAGTCAAGCACACCTCAAGGAACTTTTTATTAAAAAAAATATAACCTTTAAAGGTTATGCGTTGCTAAACATAATAACAAGATGCCTGATGGGGAGAGACGTGGGCCGGCTGGGATTAGTGCAAGGTGTACTTTCCAGATGAGCTGTGGCCCTACTCCCTGGTGAGAGCATCCTTTCCTGGGTCCTGGTGGTCTTGGGGGAGAAGGTTCTGGCAGCAGGGTGCCCTCTGCCCCAGGAGGAGTGACCAGGGGAGCTTTCTTTGAGTCGCTGCCAATATCTATCAGAGTCCTAAAAAGCAGAAGCATGCATGCTTCCTCCCATTGTTAACGTGCCTACTATCTGCTTCCTAACCTGGACGGCACACTGGGGTTAACCATGCCAACGTTCTGGTGAAAAGTGCCATCAGTGCAGACTGAGTTGGCTGGCTCACCTGCCAGTGCCCTTGCATTGTAGAGTGTATTCCGTCATGGAAGCCTGCCACGGAAAGAGCTGGTAGACAACTTCAAGAGAACGCTCCCAAGTGTGGTCCAATTTAAACTAAAGCTGGGGATAGTGAGTTTTCTAGCAAATCCAGTGTTCAGAAAATGGGCAAAACACAGTCGGTGCGTGTGCCACCAGCAAGCATCTACAGGGCTGCAGATTCATGGAGGGCAAGGACCGTGGGCAGCCTCCTGCCACACAGCCAGTGGACATTCAATACGCACGTGGTTCCCAGCCTCAAAGCCTTTTCTGGAATACGGCAAGACACGAACACATTGATTACTTTAAGTGAAATGTTAGTAGACTGCCCCTTTTTCTGCAACCTGAACAAACCAAACTTCTTGTTACTTCCCTGAAAACTTTAATGTTTCAACACTGCACGAATATTCATTACGTATGATCTTCACAGAAATCTCCAGTGCGGATGAGAGGCTGGAAGCAGTCCACGAAGTGCTGATGCTGCTTCCCCCTGCCCATTATGAGACCCTCCGGTACCTGATGATCCACCTAAAGAAGTAAGCTGACTCCTCCTCGGCGCTGCCTCTGCAGCCCCTACCTGCCCCGGGCAGTTAACGCATCAGGAAAGGTTCACAGCCTCCCCAACCCGCTGAGTGGACAGACCGCCCTTCAGAGTGAATTAGGCCGCCTTCTCCAGGCCGGCCCCATTCATAACTGCCAGCCACTCACTCCGTGGCAGGGGCTGCTCCGTGCACTTTAGATGTGTTATCTCTGTGAGGGGGGTACTGTTAGACGATATTGCTGAAACTTGGGGAGGTTCAATAAGTGATGCAGAGAGATGCAGTAAAGCCAGGACTGAACCCCAGTCTGAGCCGTGGCCCTTACTCTGTCTTAACCATTTGCTTGCACTGCCTCCGCCTCTGCACCTTCCTCCCATGCCGGCCTCATGCTCTGTGTTCTGTCCGTCCTCCTGCGCACTAGCGTCCCAGATTCCTGAGGCTGCCTTCCTTCTGGACAAGTACATTCCCACTCTGATCTCTTGTTTTACTTGACGTGTTAATTATCTATCACTGAGGAACAAACTGCCCCCAAACTTAGTGGCTTAGAACAATAAACATTTATTATCACGCAGTCTCTGTGATCAGGAATCCAGGTGGCTTCACTGGGTGCCTCTGGTTCAAGGCTTCTGATGAGGCTGCAGTCAAACTGACAGCCAGGCTACAACCTCCTCTGAAGGCTTGAGTCGGGGAGCCTCCACTTCCAAGGTCAGTCACATGGTGTTTGGCAGGATTCAGTTCTTCAGTGGCTATTAGACTGCAGGCCTCTCTTGCTGACTGTTCTCTGGAGGCCACCCTCAGTTCCCTGTCCTATGGGTCTCCCCATAGGCAGCTCACCCAAATGGCAGCTGGCCGCCCTTACAGCAAGCAAGCAAGAGCACCCAAGATGAAAGATAGTCTTTCTGTAACCTAATCTCAGAAGTGATATCCCGTTGCTTTTGCTATACCCTGTGGGTTAGAAGCAAGTCACTAGGTCTAGCCCATGCTCTAGGGGAAGGGGTTACAGAAGGGTATGAATTCCAGGAGGCACGGATCACTGGGAGCCATCCCAGAGGGTGCCTGCCACAGAGGGCTACACACCGGGTTATCTGTGTGAGAGCACGTGAGACAGATGGAGATGGGTGCTCACAGGATACTAAGTCTCTGGTCCCAGACTCTTTTACCTAAATCATGGATCTCTTTCCTTCACTGTACTTGTATAGTGAAGTCAATGAGTTGGTCTTTGAGATGTTGGAAGCATCAGGGTGCTTCTGTGTGCCTTCCTCTGTGTTTCTGGAAGTTACATGGCAACAGCCCATTCTTAGATTAAAAAAAAAAACATTGTCTATACTGACCAACTTACAGATCCATTCAGTAAGTGAAAGGAAGCAAGTGGAGAACAGTGTAGAAACAGTAAGGCATTGAGGTTTTAATTTTTCTACCTTTAAAACATATAAATACTCTTGCTCATATTCAGCTTGATCCGGGATGTAACGTGTAGCTTAGAAGAGTCCCATTTTGATTAATTTATTTTTTTAAAATTTATTTATTTTATTTATTTTTGGCTGCATTGGGTCTTTGTTGCTGCGTGCAGGCTTTCTCTAGTTGCGGAGAACGGGGGCTACTCTTCATTGCGGTCTGCGGGCTTCTCATTGTGGTGGCTTCTCATTGCGGAGCAGAGGCTGTAGGTGTGCGGGCTTCAGTAGTTGTGGCACGTGGGCTCAATAGTTGTGGCTCGTGGGCTCTAGAGCACAGGCTCAGTAGTTGTGGTGCATAGGCTTAGTTGCTCCGCGGCATGTGGGATCTTCCCGGACCAGGGATTGAACCCATGATCCCTGCATTGGCAGGCGGATTCTTAACCACTGCACCACCAGGGAAGTCCCTGATTAATTTATTGAATTTAAGAGTACAAGTAATTTTTGGATAAAAAATAGACTTGAATGTCAGCTTGGCTTTTAAATAGCTCTAAGTTATTTCTTTCAGTGCCCAACTGTTACACTTTGGAAGGCAAAGTATCATTTTCAGGAGAAATGCTGACATGTGCCAGTTGAATCTTAAATGCCAATTATTTAGTATTTTTACTATGGTGGGTTTGCTAGCCATCTTGTTTGGTCAGGCGTGATGCCTGACTTAGCAGGGAAATATGAGCAGTTTGAAAGTGAAGAATGTCCTCTTTCTTACCTCCCTCTTAATTTCGCAAGGTGAAGGCAATGCAAGCTGAATTAACCTTCCTAAAATAATGCTAAATGGCTAGTCTTAATTACCTTCAAGAGAATAAACACAAAGGGGTGGCTTTCTGTGCAAAACCTAAGCATATGTTAATCCTATTTTGCTCTTCTTTGGAGAATGTAATCCCTTTTAGATCTGTTAGGAACATCCTAAAACCTAAATTCCTTAAAGCAAACTATCAGAGAGATCATAATTTTATTCTACTTGGAAGGTATTAAGCCAACTTTGGAGTTTGAACTTCATGTTTTAAAGGCTTTGCAGTTCTTGAACCTGGATGTTGAAATGATGATTTTCTTTTTATTTTTTTAATAATTTTTATTGGAGTATAGTTGATTTACAATGTTGTGTTAGTTTCAGGTGTACAGCAAAGTGAATCAGTTACACATATACATATATCCACTCTTTTTTAGATTCTTTTCCCATACAGGTCATTACACAGTATTGAGGAGAGTTCCCTGTGCTATACAGTAGGTCCTTATTAGTTATTTTATATACAGTAGTGTGTATATGTCAATCCCAATCTCCCAATTTATCCCTCCCCCCCACTTTCCCCTGGTAACCATAAGTTTGTTTTCTACATCTGTGACTCTATTTCTGTTTTGTAAATAGGTTCATTTGTACCTTTTTTTTTTAGATTCCACATATAAGTGATATCATACGATATTTGTCTTTGACTTACTTCACTCATTATGACAGTCTCTAAGTCCATCCATGTTGCTGCAAATGGCATTATTTCATTCCTTTTTATGGCTGAGTAATATTCCATTGTATATATGTACCACATCTTCTTTCTCCACTCCTCTGTCAATAAACATTTAGGTTGCTTCCAGGTCTTGGCTATTATAAATAGTGCTGCAATGAACATTGGGGTGCATGTATCTTTTCGAATTATGGTTTTCTCTGGATATATGCCCAGGAGTGGGATTGCTGGATCATATGGTAGTTCTATATTTAGTTTTTAAGGAACTTCCATACTGTTCTCCACAGTGGCTGTACCGATTTATATTCCCACCAACAGTGTAGGAGGGTTCCCTTTTCTCCACACCCTCTCCAGCATTTATTGTTTGTAGATGTTTTGTTGATGGCCATTCTGACCAGTGTGAGGTGATACCTCACTGCAGTTTTGATTTGCATTTCCCTAATGATTAGTGATGAAATGACGATTTTCAATTCCAACAATAATCACTGCTCCAGACCTCATCCTGTGGGAACCAGAAGTAATGTCCAACTGCTTTTTCGTTTGGCCACATTCCAGCCATTTCCCAGTCCCATGATGATGGCTTGACCTTTTTCCTCAGGCACTAGCCCTGCCAGCAGACAGGGAATCTGCCCTCAGCTTCCTGGTTTGCCAGCACACAGACCAGTAGACAGCGACAGGAGGGAAAAAAAGACATCCATACAAGCCTAGACTAAATCTGTATGCACTATGGGCCACCTAATAATATACTGCCCCTTTAAACCAATATTCCCTCAATGAGAGTTCCACGTTTATTTAGTAAGAAGGACCGATTTTATAATTTTGAAAAGTGTGTCTATACCAGATTGACTTAGTAGTTCACTTCTACTGGCTGAGGGCAATGTCAATAATCTAAAACTTTTTTTAGTCAGAAAATTCCCTTTTAAAAAAAATACTTCTCTATAATTCCAATTCTCAATTTTCTTTTGCAAATTCCCAAACCAGAGAAGTTCATAATCAGTATACAAATCCACCCTCCAGTCTGTATAATGCCTCTGTGTATATGTCTGTCTTGCAGGGTGACTCTGAATGAAAAGGACAATTTCATGAATGCTGAAAATCTGGGGATTGTATTTGGGCCCACGCTGATGAGGCCCCCTGAGGACAGTACCCTCACCACCCTCCATGACATGCGGTACCAAAAGCTGATTGTGCAGATTTTAATAGAAAACGAAGATGTTTTGTTTTAATTCACCAGGGAAGTGAGCTGAATGGCCCCAGATCCATCTAAGTTGATAAGGCTAAAGAAATAAAAACATCTTTTACACTTGATTTGTTTTCCAAACAAGTGGCGGAATTTCCTGGACCACAGAGGAGCGCCATGTCGGCTCTTGTGTCTCATAGACACTGGCCCCCTCCACAGGAGAACAGCAAGGATGAAGGTGAGAAAAAGCCCTCGCCTGGGTCTTTGCTGTGCCTTGTATGTCTGTTTTGCTGGAAGAGTGATTAATAAATCTTTCTTTAACTTATTAAAAAACAACGTAGACCTTTAAACTTCAGTCTTATCAGTAATAAAAGGGAACTTAATTCATAGAGGTACTTGATACAGTTATACATTTTCCACTGACAAAAAGAAGACAATTCTATGTTAAATGTTAAATGAAACTTATATTGTAAAATGTATTTTTATTTTAGCTGCAAGAATGTTACTTTATTTTAGCAAATAGAACTCAATGCAGTGCATTGATTATTACCCTGTGTACCTTGTCCTGCCTTCTTGCTGTGATCCCTGAAAAGTTTACCATGAATGCAGTATTATCTTGACATACCTCTGTCCTTATCAGTGCTTTGCAATGAAATTTCACCTCCCACCTCTGTCCCTGCTTTTGATAGTTTTTGCTGTTAAGCACTGGCATTTTGCTGTCGTGCGGTGTATGTTTATAGCAATTGTAGGATTGTCTGAAACATCCACAAATTTTCTTTCCATAAAAATTTTGTGAAATCCCAAAGTATGTTCTGGAATTGGTCATAGTCTTTCCATATCATGTGTGTACATCACAGAACATGCAGAACATGGTCATTTTACATAAAATGATTTGGAAACACTGGTTATATCTGGGCCATGTAAAAAGTTAGCACTTCTTTCTTTTCAGGCAAGCATTCTGAATTCATCTGTTAATGTCAAGTTGCATTTTCGCCACATTTCTGTATTTATGAAAAGTGAATCTGCAGTCGTTGATTTTTTTCATTTTTGTTTTATAAACAAGCCTGTTTTTTAAAGAATGAATGTTTGGTTTTTACAAATGTGTGTTCCTCCTTGATCAAAGTAACTCTGATGGATAATAATTTCATATGATTTGATTACTATAGTTCTATCTTATTGGTTATATTTATCTATCTTAGCATGAGCTTTCCACACCAAGATTTCTATATTTTGTAACATAGGTAAAATATTCAAAATGTCAAAAACTGTCAATCAATTTTTTTTCTTAACCCCAACTACAACGTCTTTTCCTCTGATTATCTGAGATGATTCATGTCATTATACTCACTAGTCTTGTTTCAGAGTGACCAGAAGAGAATTACTGTGTGGTAAGTGAGCTGAAAGGGGAGAGGGCAGTGCAGTTGTCATCCTAGAAAGTCCCGAGGGCTATGTGGATGGACTCTGCTGGCACACGGGGGTCAGAATGGTTCTACTTGGTCCCTGCTAGTTTCGTTCCTCCCAACTGTACAGATTTGTTTGTTGTAGCTTATGTACTTCTTGATACTGTCAAAAAATTATCTGGAAATGGTTTTATTTTGTGAAGTGATCAATACTTTGTAATTTATGATAGTGTAAATGGAAGGAAAAGCATTAAATGTATTAAATTCTTCTGTCTATCATTTTGGAAGACGTGAAGGAAATTGATGTTGGGGGAAAGGGGGGCAGAATATTCAAAACACTGCTCCCAGATGGATTGTGGGCAATAAAGTGTCTACCATCACCAAGACGTGATGAAAAAACAAACAAACAAACACCCCACGGAGTCCACACCTTCTGGCCCCTCTCCCTCCTCCAGCTTCCTCCTGAGGAGCCTGCCTGCAGTTAAGATTCCAATACTCCAGCTTCCCTTTCTATAAAGACCCATTGTGTTTGTTTATGTCCTTCATTGAGAGATGTGGTGCTTAGAGCAGATCACCCTGGGCAACTTGCAGGAGGGCAGAAAAAGAGTCAGAAAGACTTGACTTTGAATAGCAGATCTGCCTCTTATCAGCTGCATATGACCTTGGGAACGAGTTCGCTTATCTGAAAAACTGGGTTTGGAAATATTCTGATTGGGACACCTTAGATGAAATGATGATCTAAAGTAATTAGTCATAGTTACTTCTTATTATCATCATTATTTTAAGAATGATGACTTAGGAGGGGAAAGGATATAACATGAGGTGGAAAGGAAAGCACATGAGAGAAAAGGATTTGTCCCGGGTTAAATCCAACTCCGAGTAATAATAAGGGGTATTATTATAACGGGCTCTATAATGTGTAATGAGGTTCACTTGACTCCTTTTCTCGAATGTGATTACAACACCTGATCCCCTCTACCTGCCTTTAGTCTGAAGCCTGCTCACCCATGCCTATCTTCCCCACCATCTGGCAGCCTGACGTGGCTCCTCTTACCTGGCTTGAAATTCCTGCCATTGAAATAACTCTAGTAGTTAGACCTGAAAGGAGGCAGCGTTGTTTCCAGAACCCACTGTTAAATTGCCCACAGGTGGGTTGTGGGAGACAGGACAGGGCAGTGTGGGTGGGGGAAGACCTTTTTCTTTCTCCCGTTAACATAAATGGGCACCTGGTCTCCAAGCTCGGAAGGGGCCTGGTGCAGAATTTCAAGAACAGCAGCCTGGAAGGGACGAGGGAAGGGAGATACGGGGAGTTGAGGAAAGTCACATTCCACTATAGGTGTGTTGCCTGGGCCATCCTGCCTCCAACTGAAAACCCAACTCAGGTAGCTTACAAATTCCCAAGATCTATCAATCCCCAAATTTACAGTCAATCTTTTGATTTTTAAAAATGTAATGTTCATTAATTTTCAACCAACATTTATCAAGCACTTATTAATGGGCCAGACACTGTGAATACTGGCAAGGAAAAGGTTTATCTCACTGGAAAAATTAAATAATAAGTTTAGTTTGGCTGGAGAGCGAAAGCTGGTCATGCTAGGGATTTTGGACTCTAACATAAAAGGCGCTGGTGCTACAAATTTTTTTTTTTAAATAAACTTAATTTTGGAGTAGTTTTATATTTACAGAAAAGTTGCAAAGATACTACAGAGAGTTCCTGTGTACTCCTCACCCACTTTCCCCTAATGTTAACATCTTATATAACCACAGTACATTTATTTAAACCAAGAAACCAACATTAGTACATTACTATTAACTGAACTCCAGGCTTTATTTGGATTTTATGAGTCTTCCGCTAATGTCCTTTTTCCGTTCCAGGATACAGTCTAGGACACCACATTGCCTTTAGCATTCATGGGTTTTAAGAAACAAATGACACAATCTTGTTTACATTTTTTAAAGATCACTTACTTGACTGTGGATCCATCAGAGAATATGCAGGCAGATGGGCGTAGTGAAGGTAGATGCAGGGAGTCACTTGGATGTTCGTTGTTGTCATTATAAGTCTAAGGTGATGTAGCCTGGATCAGGTGGTAGCAAGGCAGAGATAAATAGACAGAACTGAGTTATATTTAGGAGGCAGAGTTGAAAACGTTTGGTTATAGATTGGATTAGAGAATCAAGGACGACTCCCACACTGCTTAATTTGACAACTGGATAATATTTCTTGAAATGAACACAAAGAGAGCCAGAGGTTCTTGAGGAGGGGTGGAAAAAGTAAGGAGGATGATGAGTTCCATGTTGGACATGATGAACTAGAGATACCTGTGAAATTTCCAGGAAGAGATATTTCATGAGCAATTGCACTAACAGACCCAAGCTGGAGGTAGGAATTTAGGAGCGACACCAGAGGTACTAATTGGAACCAAGGTAATAATTGAATAAGAGTGCCCAGGGACCCAGAACAGAGAAATACAGGAGAGGCCTGATTCAAAGTTCTCTAGAGCACCAACATTCAGGAGAGAGGATGAGAAGGAGAAGAGGGCAAATGAAGTCCATTTTGATGAAATATAGAGGGTTTCATGAGTGTGGTTCAGAAAGACTCTTTCCTTGTCTTCAGGTTCGTTTCACAATGTGCTAGTCCATTTCGTTGTTCCCCTTCGATGTATTTTGCTACATGCGAGGCACCATGTTAGACCCTATGCTTTGGAGGGGTTTGCTTCATTGGATGCTTTGTAAATGCAAATAAGCCAGGGTCATTTTTTTCCTGAGTTGAAAAGATATTATCATACTCAAGGACCTCCTTCATTGCCTTCTACTGCCATTTGTACATACTTCTAATCCATCGGTTATCACAAAGTATTGCAATTGTGTGTCCATCTGTCTCCCACTGAATTACAGACTCCGTGGGATCAAGAATGGTGGACACCACATGCTGGTCAGGCACACTCCTACTCATCCTGCAAGTCTCAAGTCGAAGTTTCCTCTCTGCTGAGACTTTCCCTGGCTTCCCCAGGCAGAGTACGTAGGTGCCAGCCGTAAACACATGAAAGCACGGAAAGTTCAGAGAACTCTCCAGAGCTGGGTTTAACCAGCACATGAAATGTGAGGGAAGAGGAGGGGGAATGAGATTAAACAAGCAGGTCTGTGCCAGGGAATAAGGAACCTTATGTGCCAAGTATGAGTCAAACTTAGAAAGATTGGTCTGGTGACACATGGAGGATAGGCCAGAGGATGTAAGATTAGAAAGACAGAAGCTAATCAAGAAGATGTTATAGGCAACAAACTGAACTTGACTCCCAATAGGAGGGATGGAGAAGAGTCATGATAAGAGAGATATTTAGGGGGTTTAGGGGGTTGTCAGGACTTACTGATTTGATGCCATGATTGAACAGATGAAGTCACAAATGACACCCTCATTTCTGGTTTTTACAATTAAATGACTATTTAGGAAGATAAAAGAATACAGGAAGGAAAGGGGGTTCAGCAGGGAGAAATCATGGGTTCAGTTTGCAGGATGCATACGGTGTTAATGGTTCACCCATGTAAAAATGTCTAGCAAATGGCTGAACACATGGTTTTGGAGCTCAAGAAAGAAGTATGAGATCAGACTGTATAGTCAGCTGAAATAAAGAAGACCAATAATAGGTCCCTGGGTAACAATAAAGTCTGAGGAACAGGCAAAGTTAGAGAACTTTGAAAGGAAGGTCAGAAATGGCCAGAGGAGGAAGCAGAGAGTCAGGAGTGTAAGAAGAAAGCAGAGAAAGATAGAACTTCAAGGATGGAGAAGATGATACTGCTACAGATGATAAGGTGGGGCTTCCCTGGTGGCGCAGTGGTTAAGAATCCGCCTGCCAGTGCAGGGGACATGGGTTCGAGCCCTGGTCCGGGAAGATCCCACATACCGCGGAGCAACTAAGCCCATGCACCACAGCTACTGAGCCTGCACTCTAGAGCCCGCGAGCCACAACTACTGAGCCCACGAGCCACAACTACTGAGCCCACGTGCCACAGCTACTGAAGCCTGCACACCTAGAGCCCGTTCTCCACAACAAGAGAAGCCACCGCAATGAGAAGACTGCGCACCGCAACACAGGGTAGCCCCTGCTCGCTGCAACTAGAGAAAGCCCACTCACAGCAACAAAGACCCAACACAGCCAAAAATAAAAAAATAATAATAATAATAAAAATTTAATAAAGTGACTGTTATAGTTTGTTGGACTTATAAATTGAAAAAAAAAAAAAAAAAAAAAGGATGATAAGGTGATGAGTCCCCTTTGGATATAGTAACTAAGGAGTCCCTGTAACTTAACGGGAGCTTTTCAGTGAGGACAATGTAGTGCACAGCACATTGCTAAACCTTTACAGTGAATGGGGTTAAAGAAAGAAGATAAAACCTGTATTTTTAAAGAAAAACCCATAAAGCTCTCCTTTCATAAGCTTATAAACCTCATATGTATGATAAATCATCCACGGGAGCAAATTTTTCATTGCTGCCAAAAATTTATAACCTTAATATACTTTCTTGAAAAACTGTGTACTTCAAAATGCTCTTAAAGAGTTAAGCAAGTATTACTGGAATAGATTTTTGATCACTCAAATTACCTGATTTTTTTCTATGTCCTAATTTACACAATGGGTATAATCTTGGTTTGTTCTAGTTCCCTAATCTGAAAATGGGCACAATAACAGAGTACCTCATCTCCCCTTCTTGTCAGAGTGCCTCTACGCAAGGATCCATTGAGATCCTGAATATAAAAACTAAAAGCTCAGTATAAACTGGATAGTAATGTACAAATGTTGATTATTGTACGCAGGACCATCCTTAGGCAGGGCAAGCCCAGGTTAGTCCATAATTGGCAGGTTTGGAGGATGTGGAGGCATGGGACTGGAGCAGGGCATTACTGCCAGGGGCAACGTAGGGCTGCAAGAATCAGAAGCTCAGGCCAAACAGCCCACCAAGGAGAGATGCTCAGACTCCAAAGTCTAAGCAGAAAACACGTGTGACAAGGCAAAAATAGACCACTTTAGGCCAGGAATTCAGGAATTGAGTGCCATGGATCAAGTGAGGAATAAGCGTGTGTGTGTGTGTGTGTGTGTGTGTGTGTGTGTGTGAGTGAGTGATATGGGTTCTTTCCCACAGGGGTCACATGCTAAAACCCATCAGGTTTTATGGGCCAACAGGTTCTTGACTCTTGGAATGGTCAAGATGATCACCTTGTAACAATCAGGAACAGTCACAAAGTCCCAAGTCCCAAGTCCATGGCAAGGTCAATATAATACCAACAGCCTATACAGACCGCTGCTTGAGCATGGATTACTGACTTCTAATAGTAAGGAGATGATCATTAACCTTTAAGAAGCACTAGATTCATCCGTCAGGAAAGTATCTGTTGCACATAATATGAAACTATGATGCAAAGGGCTTCAACAATAGGGACATTAATTATCTCAACAAGGAATCCAAATGTAGGGCATCTCCAAGATTGGTTCTGTCTTTCTTTCTATTCCATCATGCTCGGTTTATTGGCATTTTCCTCAGGCTTTGACAAACGTCGTATAAGAAGATGGCTTCAAGGAGAAGCAGGACAATGTCTTTCTCATCCTGCATGTCCCATTTAATAGCTAAGAAATCCTTCCCTCGACATATATTCCCTCACAACACCTTGGCCAGAATTGCATAGCATGTTTATGGCTAAACCAGTCACTAGCAAGGGGAATGAGATTACCATGATTAGTTTAGGTCAGTGTGGCACGAAGTATAGTCCCTTGGCCAGCAACACCATGGCCTGGGACTTGTTAAAAATGCAACTTCTCAGGCCTGAATCATTGACTGGGGCTGGGGCCTCACAATCTGTTTTTTGTCCCAGTTTACTCTCCTTTTTATTTATGCATCATTCAAAAAAATATTTATTTTGTGCCTACTTTGTGATAGGCACTATCAACACAATCATTATTAACATATCAGAGATAGTTTCTGCCCTCATGGAGCTTACAACCTAAAGAAAGAGACACCCACACATACCTCATCACAAATTCTTCATGATAAACTGAGGTAAGCTAAGAAGAAAAAGTACAGGGGTTTTCAAAGATCACAGGAATTTTAGAAGAACTTGATATAGCCTGAAGGGTCTGGAAGAGTTTCCACAGGAAGAATGGTTCCCAGTGGGGGGCTAAAATTTTCTGTCGTAAATCCTATGAAACCAGGTTGTTAGAGAATCCTGGCTAAAATACTCTAAGCAAAGGGAGCAGCATGGACAAAGCCCCTGAGGAGGGAAGAGACGTGACCAATTTGAAAAAAATGTAAGCAGCTCACTGTAGCTGAGGCACAGAGGTAGTGGAAAGAGGAAGGGAAGGACCAGACCACACAGGCCCTCCACAGCAGCAGACTTTTCCCAACTGGTAAGGCCTACTTTCAACACCCACGGGCTAGAACAGTCACATGGCAGTCAAAGCCTAAAGAATTAACAACTGAATAATCACACAATACACCATAAATCAGAAAAAAAATGGATGTAAATAAACTTACCTTGAATAAGGAATGCACTTTCAAGCTGTTCTAAAACTTTTAAGCATACAGTATTACGCCATGTACTTCAAACTGAGACAGGCTGGGCCCTGGGCCCTGGGCCCCTTTGCTGCAGTGCTTGTACCTGGACACACGTCTCCTGGAGCAACAGAATACAAAGAAACTATAAGGGACTAAAAATAACTGTGTGCATGTGCAGTTGGGGCACATTATGGACAAGATACAAAAAGACCAAAAAAAAAAAATCCCTTCTACTCCCTCAAAAGCTTTTTTTTTTTTTTTTTTTTTGCTTTAAGATAAAGAAAAGGCCATATCCCTATGATACTCTTTGTGAAAATTATCTCAGTACGAGATCCAAAGATTTCCATTATTCACTGTCCGTACTCAAAATCAACTTCATGTACCAGGTACAATTTTCTAAACTTCACCACTGATGAACCTATCCCAAAGTAGAATTCTTCAGCAATACAAAAGACACAGGCTAAAACAGTCCTCAGAATTATACTTTAAGTGTATTCAAAATATAAATATAATAACTCTCCAGACCCTTATTTTTCCTAACAACTAAACTCTAAATTTGAAAAAAAAAAAAAAAAAGGACTTTTTCAAACCAATGATGTGTGCAGCCCATTCTCAAGACACAGTCATTTAAACTTCTCATTCTACGTGAGAAAGTTTTGTTTCTTCCCTTTGTTTTGCAGAATAATTTAGGTTCCCACCTTGGATATGATTCACCAAGTGGAGTAAGACCACAGATAACAGTGACAAAGAAACACAGGCAATGGAGAAAACTTCCAAAAACAAACATCCCCGAGTATCCAATATCATGCCAGCAATGATGGAAATGAGGGCCAACCCAAGATTCTGAATGGGCTGCATGAAGCCATATGCGGTTCCCAGTTGATGTTCAGGAACGACAAACGCCACCATCGGCCACAATGCACAGGCAAGCAACGAATAGTAGAGTCCCAGGAGACACATAGCAAGCCAAGTGTTCCACAGCATAAAGGCCAGCATCATGTGGGAAGCAAGCGTGGTCACCACTGCACACAGATGATGTTACTTCCTGTTTTATCCACCAGGAGCCCAAACATTATACTGTTAATATCACTCGCTGTCTGGGAGAAAAATCCAAATTTCTCTGTAAAGAAATCTTTCCTAAGTCCAATGAAAGGGAACACGGCAACACAATAGCAGACACAGGTGATAAATATGAACCACAGGGGTAAGGAGAAGTCCTTCACATCAGTCAACTTAATAACTTCACCTGTTTTTCTTTGTTCTTTATGAAGGATTCTTTCCGCTGTCTGATCCAAACAAGCAAGGGCCAAGGCACGGACTAGTGAAAGAATACATGTTATATCCCCAGTCATAAGTGTGACCCCAAGGGTTGTGTGACCAGCAGAGCCCAAGGAAGCTTAAACCTTAGAATGCAGCCAGCTCATGAGGTTCATGTTTACCGTTCTTCCAATTCCAGCCATGCTAAGCTGGAGTCCAACTTACACCAAACACCAAGTTTAATTCTTTGCCTTTAAACCAACTCACAGCATACGTATTCTGGGCAACTGCTAAGGACTCCCCACCCATCCCAAACATAACCGTCCAAAGTCCATCGGCCAAAAAGCATTAAATATTCCACCCAGAGCAAAAACAAATAGCAACTAAAAATAATGGTGCCCCATTGTATTCCAAATGCTTGGTCTATCAAAAAGCCACCAAAGAAACACAAAACTACATTGGGCCAAGAACACCAGGCATACCGCAGCATGAATTTCGTGGTATTCACCTGCATATCCTTTTAATCTGAGTCTGAGGGTCAGCAGGATTATCATAGCCGAAGCCAAGGAAGGAAGCACCAGCAACAGCACCAAAAGCCTGTGCGCCAGGAACTGGGGTCGCAGAGGTCCGGCAGCCCCCCGCGGGGCAGCGGGGCGGCGGGGGCTCCTGTGCTGGCGTCGTCTGGGCCGCCTGGCAGCGCCCTCGCTTCCTCCTCCTCCTCCTCCCCCGCTCCCCCGGGCCGGCGGCGGGAGACCGAGAGATGCCCGTGACCGCAACTCCCGGAGGAAGCCGCCGCCAGAGCCCCGCGAAAGCTGTGCTCACGTGACCGCGGTCGTTCATGTGATGCTTCACAATCTTTTTAACAAGCCCTTCAGGTGATTCCAATGCAGGATAAATTTGAGAACTGGTTTAGAACAGTCAGGGTTTCACCTGAACTGGGGCTAAATCCACCCTTTCCGAGGTGTTTGGATACCTGAAGAAACTCAGGACTTATTAATGAAGAAGGGGAAATAGTTTTGTAGCATTGGGAAGGATGTTCAAACTTTCAGAGGCTGAATAAGACCCTCCACATCCACAGACCACGGTCCCCAAAGGGCTGTCACCTCCATAACCATGGAACCACCTCTATCTCTAAAATGACACTGTCTGACCTGTAAACTTCGTGAAGGCAGGAATTGGTCTACTTTGCTCACCAGTCTACCCCTGTCCCTAACTGGCACTATGCCTCGCATACAGTAGGCACTCAAACATTTTCTAAATTAATAGAATAATCCTTCTACAAATATTCAAATATCCTATAATATTTTGGTGTCATGGAGGAGGGGGTGATTCTAGAAGAAGAAGAATCTGAAAATGCATATTGACTCGTCTACCATTTAGAGTTCTGTCCAATATCTGAACCCTTCGGTTACTGAGGATTAACTCACCTAATCTTCACCATATTCTCTCTCCTTCTATCCAGTAGGCATGATTAAGCCTCAAAATAATTGTTTGGAGAATCTGAAGATCTAAGTCTCTAGTTCAATTGCCTGTTACACAAGTTCAATTGCAGGTTACAACCCCCTTGTTTCAATCCTGCCTCTTATCACTTTCTGATAGTATAATTTGGGAAAGTTACCTTACTTCTTAAGCCTCAGTTTCCTTGTCATTTTAATGAACTAGTGTCGGTACATATTCCGTGAAGTAATTGTGAGGCTTAAGATAATCTACGTACAGCACTCAGTAGAGTATTTGGGTCACACAGTAAGACAAATGTTTGTCTAAAAACTCAAGAGCTGTGGGAAAGTTTTATGAGAATGCTTACGCTATTAGTAAGCATTAGTAACCTTTCTTCAGTTACAGGGCATCACTTATCGCTGCCTAGCAAATTATAGGGGGATTCTAGCAGTTTACTGCCCAATGGGTTTTTGAAGCCAAGCCACACCTGCCCTGTGCTGTGATGTGGTGGAAAGCCATCATGGGAGCCCTACAAGAGCACTGAATTTAGAGCCACAAGATCTGGCTCGGTCCCAGATCAAGGCTTCCAACATTTCTGAGCCCCAGGTTTCTCCCCTCTGAAACTTGAAAATTAATGCCTGCTTGCCTGCCCGAGCCACCAACCTCACAGGTGATCACTGAGGCCAGATGGCATGGGAGCAGGTGTGGAGGTGCTGCGACTCACCTTCACACCACCAGGTCCAGCTTCAGTGCTTGTGCTCCCCCCCAGAGTGCTCTCCCTGGAGCCCCATCAACCTCACTGCAGCTTTGGGTCTCTGCTTACTTGGCTTCTCATTTGCTGGCACAGTTGACCACTCCCTTCTTCTCAAACCCCCTCTCTCTCGGCTGCTGTGACACCACCCTCGCCCCCATCCTCTGCTCAGGCTCCTCTGCCCAGGCTCCTCTGCCCATTCTCCCTCTAGAACTCTCCAAGTCCCTTGGAACGCTCTCCAAGGCTGCCTTCTTGCCGTACTTTCTCTGTAGGCAATCACATCTACTCCACCTTCCAATGCTATCTGTCAACAATTCCAAATGACTCCTAAGATTCAGTAAACTATCCTTTTCTATTGCTGAGAAATATTCCATGGTATGGATTTACCACAGTCTGTTTTGCCTTTCACCTACTGAAGGACATCTGGATTGTTTCCAGTTTGGAAAGGGTGTAATTTCTGGGTCATATTTGCATGTTTAGCCTTTTTAAGAAACTATCAAGCTGTTTTCCAGAGCAGCTGGACCATTTCACATTCCCACCAGCAACGTGTAAGTGATTCAGTTTCTCCACACCCTCACTAGCATTTGGTGTCGTCATTATTTTCTATTTTAGTCATTCTGATAAGTTCATATTGATATCTCATTGTGGTTCTCATTTGCATTTCACTAATGGTTAATGATGTTGAACATCTTTTCATGTGGTTATTTGTCATCTGTATCTCCAATTTAGTGAAACAACTGTTCAAGTCTTTTGCCCATTTCATAATTGATTCTTTTTCACTATAGAATTTTGAGAGTCCTTTATATATTTTAGGTATATATGGTTTGCAAATATTTTCTCCTAGTCTGTAGTGTGTCTTTACATCCTCTTAACAGAGTGTTTTTCAGAGCCAAAATTTTTCTCAGTTTTGATGAAGTCCAACTTAGTTATTTTTTCTTTTATGGATCTTCGTTTTAGCCATGTCTATGAACTCTTCACTTAGCCCTAGGTCCCAAAGCCATTCTATTATTTTCTTCTAAAAGTTTTATATTTTTACATTTAAAATCCATGATCTAATTATTAATTATACTGTGTGATGTTCACGTCAAGATTCACTTTGCACCTTTGGCACAAAGGGACTGTCCAGAATAAGGGTAGAAAGATCTCCCGGGAGGATGGTGTGTGCGAGGCATGGAGGATAAACAGTCCAGATGGAACTGTGTGGCTAAAGAGACAGCCACGTTGAAGACGGCCACCACGATACCTTCTGCTGCTGCCCCATCTGACAATGTGCTCCAGCAAAACAAGCAACTCCACCAAGAAAGAAGGAGACTCAAGGCATCCCCAGCAGGAGACTGTGCAGCAGAGAAAGGTCAGTCCCAGTGGAAGGAGAAGGAGGTGTCCAGGAGGGATATTTTTAGGAAAAACAAAATGGAACACATATATACTGATAGGATGGCACTTGCAGAAAAGTGTACCAAGAAGCCATTGGAAAGTGTAGAAAGAATTAGAAATAGGACTAAAAACAAGCAGATTGAAAGGGTTGAGGTGGGGGGGAGGGCGGGCAGGGAGAGGCCATTATTAACTTTAGGAAAAGACAAAAAGTAGGAAAGCAAATATAATGTTCTGTACACTATCATGCTTAGCCTGAACAATATTTACAAAGGCACAATAATATCAACATGGAATTGTCAATTAAACAAAGGCTGTAATATGACCACCGTACTGGGATATGAGAGAAAGGAAGCAGAAGGCATGGTGGTATAAGAGAACAGAATGCTCAAATACCATAATAGGAAATTAATAGAGGTCAAATATCGATAAATCAAAAGAGAGCATAATACACAAATTAATTAGAAATGTAGAGATGTGCACATGTCGGAAATGAAAAGGCAAAATTGTTGAAGGTGGTTGGGGAAGAGAACTAAGGGAAGGAATGAGATAAGAAACCCCTGTAACGTGCTATAATTGCCTTAATAACATTTGACTTTTGAACTCTGTGTGCATATATTACTTTAATAAAATAAAAACTAATTTCTTAAAACAATTAATAATGCCATGTCTACATAGCAGAGACATGATGCTCCTGTTCTTTCCCTCCTTTGGGTCTGATTCGGTGATGTGGATTATATATTAAGATTCCAGGAGCTAATGGGGCAACACATATTAAACATATTCCTTGGCTTGTGCCTCAGCCACAGTCTGGTAGTGACCTTACTTCTAAGGATTCTGCCTTATGATTTGTTAATCCTTTTCTGGTAACGTTGCTTTCAAGCTTAACTGAGCACACTTCCTCCTTCAATGACAGGTAATGCAATTTCGGTGCCGAAAGGATGAAGAGCATTCTTGAATCACATACAGAAAACTTCTGCTTGATTTGATTTAATCATTAAGTATGTTCCTGAAAAAAAAGTTAGATTCAGAGCAAATTGTTGTATATTAAATACTCTCCGGTAAATTTTAACCTTATGTTCTTGGGGGGAAAGCAATGGGCCCTAACCAACAATAATGACAGTGAACTTTAAGACTCTCTACCCTTTTTATTTTCCAAAAGCACTTGGAAGTGATTGATCTGTAGAGTCTGTTTACATGATTTTCCTACACAGCCAATGAAAGAAATCAGTCAAGGAGAAACTAACATTTACTGAGTGCCTATTACGTGTCAGGCACTGTGCTGGGGACTTTAATAAATGTATTGTCTGCTTTAATCTTGGCAACGATCCAGAGAAGTAGATAGTATTATCCCCACTTTACATTTAAGGAAACCAGAGCCTAAAGATATTAAGTAATTTTCTCAAAGCCACACAGCTCGTAATTCAAACCAACCATCAAGTCTTTTCACAAGAAATGTATATAATTACAATTCCCAGTGTTAATTTGAGCTTTGAGTGCTCTGTGATTCCATAGGGCTTTAATATTTAAGCAACCACATATGATTTAGCATTATTCTAAGTGGGAAACTTAGAAGACGATGACCTAATTCGAATCTTTTAAGTATGACTACCTCTTTTGATGTAATAGCCTTGATACCAACAAATATTTATTGATCTAATGATTAACTAAAAGGCAATATGAGATTCAAATAGCAATATTAAAAGAACATTGTATTAGGGAAAGAGTAACTCAAACCGAATCAAAATAACTGCACCTCTTCTGGTCCTGTGACTTGGAGCAACTTGCTTCAAATTTCTAGGATAAAACTGTAGAACTTGTAATATCTCTCTCTCAGGGTTACTCTACCATTAAAACAGTGAGAACACTACCCACTTTTGGATAAGCACATAGTAAAGTGAAAGCCCAGAGTAAGAACTTAAAATTTGCCATTATTATAAAAGTTTTATAGCTGCAGCTGAAGTAGTTTCCCCCAGTATGTAAGTGAAATGACATAAAGTAGATGAAACTGAATGTTCACTGGAGTGTACAACGTGAGATTTACCTGTGTTGGCACCTAACAGAAAGCTGAGTCCCAAAACTTTGGTGCACCTCCCCTGACAGCCTGTGACTTAGGAAAGCAGCTATTTCTTACAGATTTCTAACTATGTTTTGACACTGGCCTTGATGCAAGTGAGGAAACCAAAAGATTCCCTTCCTGCATCATGTTACCCTTCCATCAGATATCCACCTCCTCCCTGTACACATGTGACGTAATGAGCTGACACATCGACAAACCATAAAGAGAAGATATAACCTGGCGAATGGAGCATAACCGAATCAACCCTTTGAAAATGGAAATGAACAACTGCAGGCAGCAAGTCACCCTTTACAGGATCTAGTTTACCCTGGCCCTGACCTGGAACCAGGTGACCAGCCAGAGAACATTACCTTGCGTGGTAACACATGACCTTTATTTACATCAGTGATTTTCTAATAAACAATGAAGTGGAATCATCTTTGTTTCCTGAGAGAGTCAGGATGTGCTGTGGAGGCTTGTTCTGCAATGTCATGTCCTCTAGATCATTCATTTATTCCCCAAGTACAATATTTAATAAAATCTCAGCAGCCGTCCTCTGGTATTACATTATTCTTCCCCATCCGCATCTTAGCACCTAACCACATCTCCTTCAAAGGGTGTTGCAACATGATAGTGCTCTGCCAA
Organism: Balaenoptera borealis; assembly: GCF_965194805.1. Lineage (NCBI taxonomy): Eukaryota > Metazoa > Chordata > Mammalia > Artiodactyla > Balaenopteridae > Balaenoptera > Balaenoptera borealis. Next base: position 82,930,651 of record NC_138864.1, read on the forward strand.
TTTTAAGAAAAAAGCAAAAAAATGTATCAGATAATTTGGTCCACCTACTGTACTCACTCCTCAGAATTAAAGAAAATCGGGCTATTATTACCTGTAATGACAGACTGAAATTTTATTTCATTGCCACTTTTAGTACATTTCTTTGTACAAGTTGGTCATATTATAACCAAGAAAGCATTCACATTTCTGCATTGGATGGTCATGCATTCAACAATATTAAGAACTGTTATTGTCAGGCAGATGCCAGGTCCTAAAGACTCATTAGTGACCTGTCCTAGTGCTCATGGAGAGACACAGCACAGAGCTTTATATTATAAAACTTTTATAATAATGGCAAATTTTAAATTCTTACTCTGGGCTTTCACTTTAGTATGTGCTTATCCAAAAGTGGATAGTGTTCTCACTTTTTTAATGGTAGAGCAACACTGAGAGAGAGATATTACAAGTCCTTAGTCCCTGGACTCTGAAGCCAGGTTTCCTGGGGTCAAATGCTGGCTCTAATACTTACTGGCTGTGTCACCTTGGGCAAGTAACTTAAGTTCTTAGTGTCTCAGTTACCTCATCTATAATAATAATAGTGCCTATTTCACAGGGCTTTCAGGAAGATTAAATGACTTAATATTTATAAAGCAATTAGAAATGTACCCAGCACACAGAAAGTGTTCTGTAAATGATCATTAAATAAAATGGAACTCATTTTCTAGTGAGGGAGTCAGACAATAAATAAATAAGAAAATTATAGTCTAGTCGTGGGGACAAACACCAAGCAAACAATTTACAATAAAATTAAAACACACCCACTCCTGTCAGTGGCAGCTAGGTTATTTGGCTGAATTCTCCTGCTGGAAAAAATTGGGCACCAAAACAACTTCAGTTTTGATAGCCCCCTGGAGCATAACGGACAGAATTATAAGTGAGTGTAGGGCTCATCCAAAAAAGAGCAATTAATAAAAGATTTTTCCCTTGATAAGTGTCAGACCCCAAAGGGCCATACCCTCAGGGTCCGGGCAGCCCAGAAGTAAACTATACCCATCCCCCCAACAGGTCTTCATGGACAATTAAGTTAATTTGGAGCAGAAAAGATGGGGGGGCAGGTAGGGAGGGAATGGACTTGTCCCTAGAGTGTGACTACAGGCTAATGGTCCCATGGATCTCTTGGTTTTGGTTATCCCCAAATCCTCAAGCCATGAACTTAGTGTAAAGTGGTCCTGCCTGGTAGTGTCCCTAAACTCTTGAAAATCCTTTCTAGAAAAAGTGACTTTTGTCTTAGGTCTTAAATTTTCCTACAAATAATTTTTTAAGGAAAATGAGGAACATACAATGATATCCAAGAATACTAAAGGAACCAGATCCACAAAAGGAGGAGGCGTGGGAAGTTAGGAAGAGTCAGCTGGTGTCGACTGAATTTCGGAGGGAGGCGGACCTGTACAAACCAGCCTTGCTTAGGTCAAGTGTGAAACTGACATGATTAGTCATATTTTGTGACTATAATTTTTATACTTCTAGGTATGCATTCATGTTAACCTGACAGGGCACAGGATGAGATGCTGTGAACAGTGGCTTCCAACTTCAGGCACAGGTGCAACACCCTCTCTTTAAAAGTTTACAGACTAGAGACTTCCCTGGTGGTGCAGTGGTTAAGAATCTGCCTGCCAGTGCAGCGGACACAGGTTCTAGCCCTGGTCCAGGAAGATCCCACATGTTCCAGAACAACTAAGCCTGTGCCTCACAGCTACTGAAGCTCACACGCCTAGAGCCCGTGCTCCGCAACAGGAGAAGCCACCGCAATGAGAAGCCTGAGCACCACAATGAAGAGTAACCCCCTGCTCACTGCAACTAGAGAAAGCCCGCGCGCAACAACGAAGATCCAACGCAGCCAAAAATAAATAAATAAATAAATAAATTTTAAGAAAAGTTTACAGACTAAATCCAACAACACTGATGTGAATACACAGAAAGGCGAAAAGAAATATTAAACTACCAGTACATGGGTGACTATAAAGGAAAAGGCCATAGGAGAGACAAATCTAATTTTCAAAGAATGGAAGAGTCCATAAAAGAAAGGGATGATGGAAGGGAGGGAAGGGGGGTAGGGAAGGGGTAGGATGAATGGAGTAAATGTGAAAATGTGGGCCATAGTTATCCTTGGGTGAAAAGAATATAAATGATCTTTATTTTCTTCATTTTGATTAGCTGTATTTTTTTTAACATCTTTATTAGAGTAAAATTGCTTTACAGTGGTGTGTTAGTTTCTGCTTTATAACAAAGTGAATCAGCTATACATATACATATATCCCCATATCTCCTCCCTCTTGCATCTCCCTCCCACCCTCCCTATCCCACCCCTCTAGGTGGTCACAAAGCACCAAGCTGATCTCCCTGTGCTATGCGGCTGCTTCCCACTAGCTATCGGTTTTACATTTGGTAGTGTATATATGTCCATGCCACTCTCTCACTCCATCCCAGCTTACCCTTCCCCCTCCCCGTGTCCTCAAGTCCATTCTCTGCGTCTGTGTCTTTATTCCTGTCCTGCTCCTAGGTTCTTCAGAATCTTTTTTTTTTTTTTTTTTAGATTCCATATATATGTGTTAGCATATGGTATTTGTTTTTGTCTTTCTGACGTACTTCACTGTGTGTGACAGACTCTAGGTCCATCCACCTCACTACAAATAACTCAATTTCGTTTCTTTTTATAGCTGAGTAATATTCCATTGTAGATATGTGCCACGTCTTCTTTATCCATTCATATGTCGATGGACACTTAGGTTGCTTCCATGTCCTGGCTATTGTAACTAGAGCTGCAATGTACATTGTGGTACATGACTCTTTTTGAATTAAAGTTTACTCAGGGTATATGCCCAGTAGTGGGATTGCTGGATCGTATGGTAGTTCTATTTTTACTTTTTTAAGGAACCTCCATACTGTTCTCCATAGTGGATGTATCAATTTACATTCCCACCAACAGTGCAAGAGGGTTCCCTTTTCTCCACACCCTCTCCAGCATTTATTGTTTGTAGACTTTTTGATGATGGCCATTCTGACTGGTGTGAGGTGATACCTCTTTGTAGTTTTGATTTGCATTTCTCTAATGATTAGTGATGTTGAGCATCCTTTCATGTGTTTGTTGACAATCTGTATATCTTCTTTGGAGAAATGTCTATTTAGGTCTTCTGCCCATTTTTGGATTGGGTTGTTTGTTTTTTTGATATTGAGCTGCAGGAGCTGCTTGTAAATTTTGGAGATTAATCCCTTGTCAGTTGCTTCATTTGCAAATATTTTCTCCCATTCTGAGGGTTGTCTTTTTGTCTTGTTTATGTTTTCCTTTGTTGTGCAAAAGCTTTTAAGTTTCATTGGGTCCCATTTGTTTATTTTTGTTTTTATTTCCATTTCTTTAGGAGGTGGGTCAAAAGGATCTTGCTGTGATTTATGTTAGAGTGTTCTGCCTATGTTTTCCGATTAGCTGTTATTTCTTAAATTTTCTCATCATGTGTCTTCCTTTGCCCAGTTCCCACCATAAATACTTTAAAGGAAGAGAATCAATTTCTCAGCCTCTGATGCAATGCCAGATTTGCTAGGATTGCAAATGCCAGGTTTAACTTCTAAAGTTCCTCTTTTAATTTCTAGTATGCAAATCCTGCTCTCCAGAAATTCATTTTCTATTGTCTTTTAGTGTAATCATTTATTGCACTTAAAGGGCCACCCAAGAAACAATTTAATTTTTTAAAAAAAGAAAAGAAAAAAGAAACTGTGTCCTTTCTCAAACCATCAACACATTTTTGAAAAATAAAAAATGACAAGAAAAAATATTATAAAGAAATGTAAGCATTTCCCAATCTAAGCATATTTAAATTCTGTAACATTGAAAGTCACCTACTATTCACTGGGTAGATAAATCAACTTTTACATGCATCTATACTGTATTCATAGCTTACCAACACAGAGGTTAGGGCAGCCCATGTTCTCCTTATAGAAGCAAACAGCAGGATTCCTAGATCAATAGTTACAGAACACAACTATATTTGTTTAACACTAACTCTCTTTGTTGTTTTTTCGTTTGGGGTGGGGTTTTTTTTCATGGGATTGGTTATGAAAATTTTTATAGATTTAAACAGTTCTAGATTCAAAAAATGGAGGAAAATAAGTCAATTGTTCTGATTTAAAATTCTATCTTTAAAAGTCAAACTACCATGATGTCTCAGATAATCCGATGCTCCTCGCCACTGTATGTACACATGTACACATACCTTTATCCACTCATTCCCTTAACTCCAAGCCTCTTTTTTTTTTTTTTTTTTGGCCTTGCCATGTGGCATCTTAGTTCCCTGGCCAGGGATCGAATGCATGCCCCCTACACTGAGAGTGTGGAGTCTTAACCATTGGACCTCCAGGGAAGTTCCAACTCCAAGCCTTTTCAATGAAGTGCCTTCTTTTGCAGATGCATTCCCCACCTCTAAAAACTTCCCCATCGGGCTTCCCTGGTGGCGCAGTGGTTAAGAATCCACCTGCCAATGCAGGGGACACGGTTCAAGCCCTGGTCCAGGAAGATCCCATATGCCATGGAGCAACTAAGCCCGTGCGCCGCAACGACTGAGCCTGTGCTCTAGAGCCCACGAGTCACAACTACTGAAGCCTGCGTGCCACAGCTACTGAAGCCCGCGTGCCACAGCTACTGAAGCCTGTGCGCCTAGAGCCTGTGCTCTGCAGCAAGAGAAGCCACCGCAATGAGAAGCCTGTGCACCTCAACAAAGAGTAGCCCCCGCTCGCCGCAACTAGAGAAAGCCCGCGCACAGCAACGAAGACCCAACGCAGCCAAAAATAAATTAATTAAATAAATAATTAAAAAAAAAAAACAAAACAAAACTTCCCCATCACTTAAACATTTCACTAAGTCCTTCTTCCAGGAAGAACTTTTCAGATTGGTCAAGGAAAGAATGTGAAACTACCTTTTTGCCTTTTGAACAATACCATGTTTTTTCTATAGCTCTACTAGACTGTACCAAGAAGGAATGTTTTGGGCTGCAAGTAACAGAAAACTGTGTTTAAAGCTGTGGTTAAATCATAGGAATCCGCCTTATCTCACCGAACTAGTAGTCAAGAGATAGGTCATTCCAGGGTTCTTTCAGGGGCTCACCAGTATGATGAAGGACCCAGACACCTGTCACACTCCCATGCCATCATCCTTAGTGCGCTGGGTTTTACTTCCATGTCTGTTGCCTCACTGTTGCACAATGGCTGCTGCACATCCTCACACTGTGCTTAAACATAAGAGTCAAGGGTATTGCAAAAGATGTTCTTCTCTCAGAAGGCTCTGTCCTTTATTTAGGAAGAAACATTTCCAGAAGTCTTCCTTATAGCCCCATAAGTCAGAACTAGATCACATGCATGCTCCTAGTTACAAGGAAGACTGTAAAAGCATCTCTGTTTTAAGCCTCTAGTTAAACTCAGGCTCCTCTTTTGTATGAACTGAATGAAAGCACGTCCTGTTGATTTTACCTCCTAAATCTCTTTTGCATACATCTAATTCTTCTCACCTCCCCCACTGCCAGCACTCTCCCACCAGCCATCAAAATATCCCACCTGAACTACTCCAACAGTTCCTAACTGGTTTTCCTGTAGCCCCACCTCGTCCACTCTACCATCCACTCTTTACAGTTTCAGTGATATTTTAAATGCAAATCTTACCATGTCACTTCCTCTATAATGGATTATGTTCAAAACTCCTACCATGAGTGATAAGGTCCTGAAGGGTCTGGTCGCACCCACCTTTCTAGCTTTGTCTCCTGCAGTGCTTCAGCTCACTTTGTACTCAGATTACACTGACCACCTCTTTGCTCCTTAAAAATCCTAAGCTCCTTCACAGCTCATAGCTTTTGCACGTGCTATTCCCTCTGTCTGGAGGGACACCCATTCTCCACCTCCCTAGTCCCTTCTGCCTCATTTCTCCTTAGTTTTCATGTCTCCATTTAAATGTTTTTACTGCATGCAAGGGTTACTTATAAGGTGTTATCAAGTCAATGAAATGTAGAAATATTTAAAGTTATTAAATATAAATGGGAGAGATGTAAGAGAATGAATTTTTTAATTTCAGCAGTTAGTTGATGTTCATCTATTAAGAAAATGCTGGCCCTTTGTTAAATCATGCTAGATGAGAAGCCATTTGCAGGACTCATTTTCTTTTCCTAAATGTCTTCCTTCTTTCACCCATTTGATCAACAAACAATGTTTGGAACCCAGCTCCACCACTTTCTAGCGGTGACGGTTCTTCAGACAGGACTTTCCTCCTTGGTCCAGTGTCTCCTCTGTAATGAGATGGCACTATGACGACGTGTCCCGTCCTCCTCTCATGGTTGGTGGCCTGTCTTTGTTCAGTTCTGGTGCTATGATTGCAAGTTTCCTCTCTAAAACTAATCCCAAGAAATATATGAAAATGTATCACTTTCAAATACACGCTGCTGTGCATATCATTTAAAAATCCAAGAATGCTAAACTAAGTTAAGGATATAAAATATTCAATTTTTACCATATTTCATACATTGAAATACTCTATAAAAATTTCTTCCGGGCTTCCCTGGTGGCGCAGTGGTTAAGAATCCGCCTGCCAATGCAGGGGACAAGGGTTCGATCCCTGGTCCGGGAAGATCCCACATGCCGCGGAGCAACTAAGCTCGTGCGCCACAACTACTGAGCCTGTGCTCTAGAGCCCGTGAGCCACAACTACTGAGCCCGCGTGCCGCAACTATTGAAGCCCACGTGCCTAGAGCCCGTGCTCCACAACGGGAGAAGCCACCGCAATGAGAAGCCTGCGCACTGCAACAATGAGTAGCTCCTGCTTGCTGCAACTAGAGAAAGCCCGCGTGCAGCAACAAAAACCCAACAGAGCCAAAAATAAATAAATAAAATAAATTTATAAAAAAAAAATTTCTTCCTATTAATTCCATATTGTAAGTTATGCAATAGGTCGGCATCATGTCTTTTACTACTTCACTGCTTTAGAAAATCCTCAGAACAAAGATGCTCGGATTTCAGTTGCTCCATACGCAGTCCTTCAGAGGAGTTACACACGAGCTCAGGGAACATCAAGATAGTTCTTTGAAAAAGAAAAGCATCCTAGAAGATGCAGCCGGTTGCACCTCTGCCTTATTAGTGAAAATGCCCTATGTCAAAACCTTTCCGTCCAGGTAATAAAAAGCACCCATATGTTCCTGGGAACAAAAGCATCCTGAAACTTGACGCCATCCGCGGGTTCACTTGACTTCCAGCTCAGGGCTGGATTTGTACTCCCCGGGCGGTGGCTGTCCACGGACTTCTAGACCTGGGGGAAGGAAATTCACATCCTCACTGAGTCGTGCTAAGAGACCGACATGGACTGGCAGGCTGCGGTATAAGGTGCCGGTTAAGACCGCGGGAGCCGGAGTCAGGTCTCCAGGGTACAAATCCGGCTCTGCCACTCACCAGCCGTGCAACCTTGGGCAACCGTTTAGCCTTTCAGAGCTAAATTCTCCTCGCCTGTCAAGTGAGGATAATAATAGTTCTTACTCCTAGGGTTGCTGTGAGGAGGAGTAAATAAATTAATCCACAGAAAGCGCTTGGAAGAGCGCCTGGCTGGCACATGACGAACTTGTTAATATTGCAGCCTTTCAACTCAGGGCGCCTGCAACTCTGCAACACTGTGCCTGGGTATGGAACGGCTCCTGTAAGTTACAAAACTTGAGATTCTGGGAGCTGAGTGGCCGCGGTTGGGGACGCGGAGAGGAAAGGAAAAAAAGAAATTGGGGTAGGGGCAGAGGGAGAGAGAGCTGCGACGACGTTTATCCACCGGAGCCCACCTGCAGCCTCGGTCTCCCGGCCTCCGGTCTCCTCTACCGTTTCTTCCTCAGGTGTCCGACTCGCGAGCGGCGCACGCAGCCTTTCTCCAATCAGACATCCCAAGGCTGGCGCCACGTAGGCGACCTGGTCCAATCTCGTCCTTGGAGGGCGGGAACGCGAACTTCCTACCTGCACCTGTGGCAGCAGTGGCCGCCTCCTGGGTTATTATTTTTTTCTTCCCGCTGCCCCGGGGTTCTGGTTTCTAGAATCACTTGGCGAATAACCAGCAGGTGAGCAGATGTCTTTTCCCGCGCGGAGGACCGACGCGGTAGGGAGCTTCAATGCATCAGAGTGAGCCCCTGAGATCCCATCTCCCTGCGGCTCCCGGGCGGCGCTATCAGGGAAAGGGGACGCGCCGGAGAATGAAAGGCTACTAGGCGGGAGAGCCTGCCTGGCCATTCACCTGGGGCAGTGAGCCTGGCACCCACTCGCAGGGGCGGCCTCCGGTCGGAGCCAACCGTACTTCGAGCTCCGGGCTACTGCCGCCGCTGCGCCAGGAAGTTGGAGGAGCCAGGGGAGACCAGCAACAGCAATCGGCTTAGCTGGACTGCGGCGATTTCGGCTAGCACACCTTCCAGAAAGAAACCCGACCTCTCCAAGACCGCGCAGAGGGACGCCGCGCCCCGACTTCCAGATTAACCCAAGTGCACCCCCTCCCGACTCTGCGCGGGGAGAGAGGCGCGGAGCCGCGGGGTCCTGGGAAGCCTGAGCAGGTGAGCGATCAGGGTGATTCCCCGTCCGCCAAGACAGAGCCCATTCCGGGGTGTCACGCTGGGGCGCTCCCCCAGCGCCCGAGGAGAAGTTACTAGCTGCAGGCGTTCTGCGTAATTTGAGTAATTTGCAGTCTTTCCCTTGAGCAATTCGTGCAAAACCCTTCCGTGCATACAACGTTGATTGTGGAGAAGAAAGCGTAGGGTAGAAGACAGAAAGCAGCATCAGAACACCCACCACTATCACCACCACCACCACCAGTGAATAACTTGGGGGTGCTTTTCCGATCTATAAAGCGGAGGGGGAATGGATGTTTGCAAACCCAACTGCAAACTGTGCCTGAGGGTGTGGGTGCCTCCTGTAAGGAAAGAACTTTTGGCCGTTTTTTCTTCTATTGTTTTCAAGTCGCAGCCCAAGTGTGCCCTCGGGGCGTCCTGGGGAGGAGCTGGTGCCAAGGTCTCCTTGCTCAGGGGAGGCCGCTGCGGCCGCCGGCGTAGGCCCTCCGGCTCTCTCCCCCTGTTGGGGGGAGGAGAACCTCCAAACCACAGACACCGCCGAAGTTTCGCTCTCCAGCGCCGGCGAATCCCAGCAGCGCCGGGCGCGTGGGATGGTAAGGAGCCCAGCGGAAACCTGGAAATGAGCCGCGGCGCCAGCGAATCCTGCTCCTTCGTGGAGTTAGTGCCGCATAGACCCAGCACAGAAAATGAGCAAAGGAGCCTCGCTTCCGATATTCGCACCTTCAGTGCTAACAGACAGCCTTTTCGCTCAGCAGTGCTATTTTAAAAGCTGGGAAGAGGCAAATTGGAGTTCCTGGTTGTGCGCTCTCTCCTTTGGAGGAAGGAATTGCGCAAGGAAAAGAACAGAAGCCTTTAATTTGTAACTAAAAATCCCAAGAGTTGAGTTGCCTAGTACAAACAGACGCGGTGCATATTTTAATACAGAACTAAGGGAAGAGGGCTTGGGCTCATCTCAACCGCCGGCAGCGGGTGGCTTCAAAGAGACGCAAGATTGGTCTCTGGGGAATAAAAGGAAGAGTTAGGATGGCGGTTTTCAAGGGGAGTTAGGTCTAGACATGCTTCTCTGAAAGTCGTCAGACAGAAGTTTTGTCGAAAGCAGAATTTAAAAGAAACAAACACCATGAGCTTGTCCCTCGCTCTTACTGGCCTGTAAATCCGCGCCCCACGCCCCGCCCCGCCCCGCCCCCGAAGAATCACATCAAAAAGGATCCCGGGACAAAAGTCTAGGGAGCAAAAACCTTTGAAGGAGATTTCGGAACTGTTTGACAGGGATCTAACGTTCATTGCTCACCTATAGCGGGGGCGCGCTTGCTTCCGGGCGCCCTCCTCGCAGGTGCCGTTCTGGACCCGGTGGGTCACCTTTGGGCTTCGTCTACAAACGGGCAGAGTGACAGGACAGGCCATTTTCCCTCTGGGGCCTGGTTAATCCAGAAGCCCCGGTACCCACCCCTGGGTGGCCCTCGCGCGCGGACCACTGCGCTATCCTGGAAGCCAGGCTAAGGCTGAGGCCAGGGAGTGCCAAGACTCAGTCTCGAGACCAGAGGGTGGCGCCCCGGAGGCCCTTCGTCCGCCTGCGCCCTCGGGGGGGCGCGGCGGTGCCCTCTGAGGCCCGCGCGGCTGCGGACCCTCGGACCCCAGCCGCTCCGGTGCCAGCCGGAGCCAAGGGGAGGAAGTGGGATTGAGGGGCACGTGACTTCGACAAACCCAGTAACGAAGTTGTGTTTTCCTCCCCAGCACAAGCCTCTGCTTCGGCGGCTCCCAGCCCGCAGCCCGCTTGCGAGAAGCCGGGGCAGGGCCGGGGTGGACGAGAGAGGGGCCGCTGCCGCTGAGGCCCTTCCCCGCTCGCCGCGCCCCCCGCCACTTGGCCCGCTGGCCATGGCCGACGGCGGCGGCACCAGCAGCTCGGGCTCCTGGTGGAGTTCGCTAAAGAACAGCAGGAAGAAAAGCAAGGACGCCGCGGGGGGTGCGAAGCCTCCCGCCCAGCCTGACCCCGGGGAACCCGCGGCGCCCGCCCCGCCTGGCCCCGACTGGACAAGCAGTTCCCGGGAGAATCAGCATCCCAATCTCCTCGGGGGCGCCGGCGAGCCCCACAAGCCAGACAAGTTGGGCGGGGAGAAATCGGGCAACAGCCGCCGAAATTTGAAGATCTCGCGCTCGGGCCGCTTTAAGGAGAAGAGGAAAGTGCGCGCCACTCTGCTCCCCGAGGGAGTCAGGTCCTCGGAGGAGGCGAGCTTCTCTGGCGACCCGCACGACGACAAGCAGTAGCCCGAGCGCTCCAGGACTCTCTTCGCACCACGCCTCCCAACCCCCAGGGCTAAGCCCGAGAATTCTGCCCCGCCCCTGTACTTGGAGTCTCATCCCACCAAATTCTGAATATTCGCACAAGGCCTCCAGATTTTATTTTCCTGGAAATTGACGTGACAATTCCGTATATCACGACTCAAGGGTGCATTAAATATTTATTCGTGGTAAGAGAAGATAACGCAGAGGAAGTTGGCACAATTTTTTTTTTTTCAAAAAACTTCAGTGGCCACCTTTGCGTCGCCCGTGGGAGTGAGAAGGGTACTTTTGTAAGAGACCTTAGCTCAACTGGAATTGCACAGCCCTCCACTGAGGATGGCATGCTCTGATTCCGAACTTGCTATTGGAAAGCAAATCACAGTGCTATCTTCAATGCCTGAGAAATGCACTTTAGGAGTACTTCTGTAGACATACCTTAAGAGAAGGGATGGGAGACAGCAGGAAGCGTTCTTAAGTAGAAGCATTTTAAGTAAGGCAAGATTGCTTTTAATGTTGAACTGCAAAACTGTACTGCCTGTTTTAGCGTAGACTATTAAAACTGTTGCACTGTAAGACTTAAGGTGACTTTTGTAATTTTTTTCCATTGCAAGACTGAAGCTCATCATACTTAAAAGCAGGCATGCAAAATCCAGGGTGACGGAGTTAATCATTTGCCACATAACCTGACAGTTCCTCTTGAAAAGCTGCAGGGAGGAGAACATGTCTAGAAACTACCAACACCCAGATTAGAACCAGCTAGCTGGATATCCCTATTTACACACCAAATTCGAGGAAGAGAGGGAGAGGTACCAATTAATTATTCCTGTTTTCTTTTATACTTCAGTGCATCTTCATAGAGTAAGTCACAATGCTAATAATAATTCTTTATGTATTCATTATTAACCTGACTCACAATTGTCTAAAAATACTTATTCAAACAGGTGGACTGAACTCTCAGTTTGTGCAAAGCTGGCTTTTTCCCACCCTCTTTGCTTCAAAAGCTAATTTCTTTAGTCTGAAGTACGCATTTATCTAGGTGCAAAGCCTTAAAGATCTACCAACCTGTAGATTTTTAACAAAAATCTACCTGTTTGCTTTTGTTATGAACTTCAAGTAAAAGAGTAAATCAATACTGAAATCACTTGCTTTCAGCAAATTACAAGAGATTTATTTTAGTTGTTAAGATCCCTGGGACCTCTTCCCACCACAATTCAGTTCATTTATAACCATTTAGAAATGCATAGCGGGGAAATTATAATGATCAAAGTGTGTGTGTGTGCATATATATATACACACACACATTGTGTATATATATATATATATTATATATTATATATAAATATATTATATTAATATATTTAATATATTAATAACATATAGTTATAAAGCAGAAACTAACACACCATTATAAAGCAATTATACTCCAATAAAGATGTTAAAGAAAATAACATGTAATATAATATATATAATATATATAAATATATAAAATTCTGATTTCACTGAGTTGGGATTAAATCAGTCCATTCCTCCCACTGCATAATTAGGACTGCTTTAAAACTATGTAATTACAAACCTCAACTGCCAGTTGTGCATTGCACTCATATATATATAATATATAAATTATATATATATAATATATATATAATTTATATATATAATATCTACATTATATATATAATTATTATATATATTATATATTTATAATGTGGATAATGACAGGCAAGAACTTGATTGGAGCTCCTGAATTTGTTATATATAGTTTTTGGTTTCTCTTAAATTAGTAATTTATAACAAAACATGTTGATTGTCCAAAGAGATTTAACAAAGAAACTTGATGAAAACGGCTAAAATGGATTTAAATTAGTGAATCAAGCTTGGATACCAGCAAAATCATAGAGTTTACCATTTGATACATGCGCTTCCACATACTAAAGGCTTACTCCAAAGGAAATTGTTTACGTGGGGATTATGAACACCTTAGTTTCTTAAAAGAGAGTTTGTGAGGGTTTTTTATTTTTTAAATCATGAAAAGTTTTTTTTTGTTTTGTATTCAGAACTGGGAAATATGTGACTGAAGTCTCATCAGGGTGAGCTTTCTGGATGAGGAAGACTTCACATCAATTTTAAGTGGGCCCACCTACCATCTCTAGACTCTGATGAAGAAGAGGGAGTCGGGATCTTGGACTCAGAGGAGCGGTTCGTGGTAAGGGAGGGGATTGTGGGCTGACCAGCAGTGGGAGTGAATAGAGCAGACGCTGTCAAATCAGGCTTTGGAACACCTTCATAGTATTTTAATTTTTGTAGAAGGTAATCAAAATTAGAGTGGATAACTACCCAAAATACTTCTCCCCTCCCAGGAAGACCAACAGATTAGATCTGTACCCATTTATAAAAGTAAGCCAGCCATTGCATACTTTTAAAATCTTATACTAACTCTTTCATCCAGTTTTATTGTTTTAAAGAATTTTTTTTTTCTTAAAAATTCCTTTAGATTCACAAAACATTGGCATTTTCCTGGGTTCTGTCTAGTTTTGGATCCCGTCCAAGTCTATAATTGCTGCAGATAATCAATAGCAGGCATATAGCAGTGGAACTTATTAACATGACATCTTTCCCCACTGTTCTGAAAGAATTTAAAACCATGCTAATGGCAGTTATGACAATGAATGCAATGCACGATTGGCAGTTGAGGTTTGTAATTACATAGTTTTAAAGCAGTCCTAATTATGCAGTGGGAGGAATGCACTGACTTAATCCCAACTCAGTGAAATCAGAAACCAAGAAAAATTGGTGGGATAAAAGGATCATGAGTAAGATGAGATAATTTGACAAAGTGTCTTGCTGGGATTTATGTGCTCTGCAGATGATTAATTACATTCCCATAACATATATACAGATTTTGAAAATGTTTAAACCTCAAGATATTTTATAGTAAATAAAAGGAAAATGTTGAATTAAATTTGGAGTTAATTAGGTTGGAGACTTTTGTTTTCTTAAAATCCCTCACAAATGAAATTTCACTCACAAATTTGGAAACGATTAAAGAAATTCTTATGCCATGCTTCCAAATTATGTGAAAAAGGGACAAAAATCTAGCAGCGTGTTTCCTCAATATTTTCATAACCATGATAATTATACACACAGGGTGGTTTTTACCTCAGTGACTGTCCTTGCAGTCGGTGGCTGAGCAGTAACTCATATTACAGGTCACCTGAACGTCCCTTTGTGTTCGTGCTTCTGTTGTTCATCCCATTCTGATTTGCATTTCAAGAGCAGAGACCCTATTTTGTATACAGTTAGGACATTCCGCTTCATATAACACTGGGAAATATTTTTTTTCTGCTTTGAAATGTAATGCAAACTCAGAACGCTGATCTTGCCGAGTCCTTAGAAGGGAACTATAAACCTAATGAACAGTAGCATGGGCTGAAGCTTTGTCAGAAATAGTTCTTCTCATGGGATACACAGAAGAAAATTTGGGTGGCTTGAAATAAATAAATAATAAAAGTGGGCAGAAAGTGGGCACCTTTCAAATAAAAGGTGAACTGGAAAGGAATAAGGGGGAAAATAGGGCACTAATATCCAGTGATCACAAGGCACCTTTTATGAGAAAAAGAGATAGAGAATATTATTTTTCCTTAGTTGAGAAGTATCAGCCAGACTAGAAACAAACACTAAAAAAAGCTAGCGTGATAGAGATGTAGGGGTAACTGATCTTTAAAAACTCTTATTTTATTTGCAGAGCATCTTATGATAATTACCCAGAAATGTAAGAGATTCTTCCTTGGGATAAGCATGAGTTTATCTCCATGGCAAGTAGAGGGTGGGACCAGAGATATTTTATACCCTTGGGTGTCAACATAACCAGTACCTTAGGCTAGAAACAAGTGTGCAGCCCAGGGTACACTGTCACTGACAAGCTGGCTGTCCCATCACAGCTTTGTTCTTCTCACCTGTTTCCTGTACCCTCGGCCCCATTCTCACCTCGCCTCTGAGCAATTGCCCATGCGTCCCCATCAGGCTCATAGACGTGGAAGAGGGGCCACCCGGAGGGAGGCACAGGGCCCTTCCCCAGCCTCCTGCAGGCACAGTGTATTAACAACCACTTTGTCAAAAGATGGCCCTGTACATCTGGAACATGGGATGAATAGCATTCGTGGCGAGAGAAGATTATCATTAAGGAGATAAATTGTGAGGAAACCGCACAGGTCTTGCCCTGGCAGAGGATAGTTGACCACTGTATAGAAGTGGTAGTAGCTAAAGATCATGATAAATAAGACTGACAGAGGATATCAGCGATCCTTCCAGGTATTCAAAACAAGGAATTCAGCCATTCTTCCAAACCAAATTGTGCTGCGGATGACAAAGTGATGGACGCGAAACTGTCATGTCAGAATTGTTGACATAACCTCGTGCAATAAAAAGATGGAGTATCTTTATCTCTGACATGTATAACAAGACTGTTTACCCACGAGACAAAAATTTCCGGCCCTTAAATTAGAAAGGTTCATGTTGAAGAAGATGAAGGTTCCTACCCCTGAAAGGAGCTGCTGACTCACCTGCCATTAAGTGGGGAATACGGGACCCATCTAGGACCTCCCTGTGCTTTTTCTGAAGGGATATTCCTTGAGTTACAAGTACCCTGGATTATTAATCTTTTTCTCGTACCAGTCATCAAGCATATCCTACAAAGGTGGCAGCAAAGAGCTCCTGCAAAGTTTTCCAAGACACCTGGTCATAATTCTCTCTCTCCCTTGCTCCTAGATGAGTCTTAGATGATCTGGGTGTTGGTTTGCTCTTCTGTAAAATGATGGGATGGAGTCTATATTCCCACTTTAAAACTCTCTCTTAGGAATTTGCTATTTTGAACAACAGGCTGTAAAAGCTAATTCACAGAGTGATCATTGTTTACTATAAAACACAAAGGCACCAACTGTCCAGTACTGATGGTCAGGTGGGAAGTTGGGAGGGAGGTAGAGAAGCATAAATTGCAATAAAGCTACCACATTATCATATGGTGCTGTCACCACACTGTCATCTGGCCCAATAATCAGGGTAATTCTGCTGTATAGGAGCATGGAGCCTCATTATTCATGCTTAGAATCAAATTGCAGCGAGGCGATATAATTATATACATATTATTCAAAAAGTGTGCTTTCACAACTATAATCTCAGTTCCTCATAACTAGCCCCCAAGGGCCCCAAATCCTGCCAATCTACCTGATTCTGTACTCTTGTTTAAACTCATCTTTTTCCATTCTCATTGGTGTTGTCCTTGGTCAAGAATTCATCCCCTCTAGGCCAGGGGCCTGGAAACAATCATTTTTTAACTCTTCTCTACACTGTCTTTAAAACTGTGAAGGATAAGGTCAAACTCCTTCACTACGGCTGCCACCCCTATCCAGCCATTCCATATTACTGACAATTCCCGAGAGTACCTTGTCATGCCTGCAGGCTTCTGTCTGTCCTGTTGCCTCTGCTTGGAATATTCTTTCTCCACTACCTGCCTGGCAAAGCCTCAATCAACCGTTAAGATTCAAGAGTCTCTTCCCACGCAACTGTCATGGTCCTCATTCACTCTGTTGGGAAACACCTATGAATAGTACATTCAAGCGCGTTACCGCTCCCACTGACCATATTATATGCATGTGATCACATGTCTCACTGCCCTTTTAGTCGAGGAGCTCAGGGAAATTCCAAGGGCAATGTTCATTCTTCATGCCCCGTCATGAACTCCTGGCTAATCTACAAGGGCATGGGCCCTCCATGCTGTACTTGCATGTAGTTCTTGGTAGGGCCATAATCTTTTCTCCTCTAGGAAAGCAGGTTGTGTCTGGCTGATAGAAAAATTTAAGAGGGTTGTGAATCAGTCAGAGTCTGATCAGGAGAGAGAAACCACGCAGTAATTTGAACAGGGAGCATTTACTATACAGAACTATTACCCGTGATACGGATTGCAGTGAGAAGGGATTGCCTGGTAAGAAGTAACAGGAACCCAAAAGAACACAGGAATAATATAAGGTGCAACTATGACCCCGGAGCTGAGATTAAGCACTCAAAGGAGGCCCCCTCTTCGCTCTAAACCCCTGCACCTTGTTGGAAAGGGCATGGCTAAGACACACTTGTAGGCAGAGAAATCACACCAGTGAAACTTGTTGGAAATCCACCTACCAGAACTGGTTTTTGTGTGCCAATGGGCACTAAAGCACTAATCACTAAATTCTTTGAACAGCATTGGTAAAAATACAGGAAATATCGCTGTGTTAATACAGTATGGGAGGAAACTGGTGTTTCTGTAGGCTGGGCCACATTCATTTCAAGAGGGCAATTGCTTGCCTATAAAGTGCCTGTGAGAGTGAGAAAAGGGGGTTACTTCCTCTGGGTGGGCTTCAGCCCCCGCCACACACTCCTGTAGCAGGAACCCTTGTCCAGTAAACAACCTACACAGCCTTATACAGCAGCTGCAAGTCCATGAATAGATGGAACTATGCCCTGAAGGTGATGGGCTTTGGTAAAGGACAGACTGGCCTGCCTGAAAGGAAGCCCAGGCTCTAGACCCATTTTTCTAACTGGTAGTTGTGTGGTCTCAGGCAAATCACTTAACTGCTCTGGGCTTTCATTTTCTCACCTGTAAAACAAGAAGTTCAGACACTTCAAGTTCAAAAATTCTGTTATTATAGTGTCTATTAAGAGAAGCAGTGTCTACCTTTATATTCAAAACAGACCAGATCTCCAATTGCATGCAATAAATTTTACAGTAGGATTGTGGTCAACATCATGTCCCTCACCATTGACATGATATTTTTCTGGGCTGTGATCAGATGTCCCAATACCAGCTCTTCCAGCTAACTTGAAATTTCCTCCTTTGCATATATATTATTTTTATATATTATAAATATATATATTATAAATAGCCATACAACGCCTACTCTTCCACTAAGTCTTAACTGTGACATTGGTTGCTTCACTAAGAGCCTCCAAGATAGAGTTAGATGTCCTCGTCTGTGTCCCTGCAGCGGACACACAGACTCCTGCCGCAGCCCATCCCACGGACAGTATTGTTACTGTCTCTACCACCAGATGGTAAACTCTTAAAGGGGAGGGACTCTAATTTATGCTGGCTCTGCTGTGGCCAGCGCAGCGCCTAGCACGTAGTACTCATTAAATATTTGTTGAGTGAATGAGGACTTAAATTTCTTGCAGGAGAAGTGAAGTAATATAGTAGTTAAGACAGAGGGTTCTAAAGTCAGATGAGTTAGATTTAAATCCTGGCTTTTCCATTTACTGTCTGTGAACCTATTTGAGTTATACAACCTGCCATGCTTTAATTTTTGTTGTTGTTATTTGTTAGTTTTGTTTCGTTTGTGTTTGTGTTGTTTTTTTTGGTCCCGATATTGAGATATAATTGACATATAACATTGTATTAGTTTAAGGTGGACAACATAATGGTTGGATAGATTTATATATTGTGAATTGGTTACCACAGTAACTCTAGTTAACATCCACCATCACACAGTTACAATTTTTTTTCCTGTGATGAGAACTTGTAAGATCTACTCTTTTAGCAACTTCCAAATATACAATGTGATATTGTTAACTGCAGTCACCATGCTGTACATTACATCCCCAGAACTTACTCATCTTACAACTGGAAGTTTGTACCTTTCGACCACCTTCACCCATTTCCCCCACCCACTCTGGCAACCACCAGTCTGTTCTCTGTTTCTATTCAGTTTGTTTTAGATTCCACATATAAGTGAGATCATACAGTATTTGTCTTTGTCTGATTTATTTTACTTTAATTTCTTTATCTTCAAGAATAATTGTACCCAGTTCACTCATTTGCTATGAAGGTTGCATGGGATGTATACAGAACTGACCTCCTTAGTAAACTCTTAATAAACATTAGCCTTATTATTATCACCAATATTCAATTCTACTCATGTAACATTTATGGAAGGAAGTGAGAAGGTAAAGTGTGTCTTGCCCCAGGCTCTACATAACTTTAAAGAAGACCCTGGAGCAGTTTAGAAATTCAGAGCCTTTCCTCTAATTTTATAAATCCAAGACAGCTCAGACCAACTCACTCTGACAGCTTATCATGATCTGAAATAGTGGTCACCTTTAGAATTATGTACATATTAGAAGGAGAAGAGTCACAGATGTAAGGTCCCTTTCTTGTCTGGAAAGAGCACATGTTCTCACTATTCACCTACAGTCTTATTGTTACAATCTTCAAAGTTAGGATTTTCTTTTTGCTGATTTTTTTTTCCTTTTCCTGTTACTAATGCAAATTTATCATGAATCCTTTAGAAAATACTTAATAAAATTTTTTATCATAAGCCCACTACCCAGAGTAAGCACTTCTGAGTGTATTTTCTTCCAGTAATTTTTTAATGGATGTCTTATAGGTGTGAGTTTATGTGTGTGTTTAAAAACCCTGAGACAAAGCTTTATTTTTAATTTTTCCCCATTTGCACCCACTTACTATCATTGACCCATATTCTTAAGTCAGAATAGTACAGCCAGGTGAAGGATGGTGGGGAACACGGGGTTATACCACTGACCTAGAATGATTGCGCCATGATGGTTACTATGTCCCTTTTGAGACCAACCCTAAGAAGCCTCTCTGCAGTCCTTAACCCTGTTGACCAGTCTCCTACTTGCAACGTTCCTGTTAACATCTATGACTCAACCTGCTCCTGAGTTTCCTCCCCCTCTCTTGCTGTTCTTCCTTCAGTGCTCTTAATCGCTCAAACCAGAAAACTGGAAGTCATTCTTGGTTCCTCATTCTTCCTAAATCACTGGCTCTCTTCATTGAATTGATCAGTCTGTTCTGTATTTTTAATAAACTCTTTCAAATCTGTCCACCTCCCTCCATTTCCCCTGCCACAAACAGAATCTAAGGCACCAGTTTCTCTCCCCTGGCCCAGCCCAGCGGCCTGCTCTCTGGTCCTTTGTATCCACTCCTGCCCCCACTATAATCTGTTCCCCAACCCACCACTGAACTGAACTTTGTAAAAAGTTAGATTTCAAAACTTTTTAACATAGAAAGCTAATCCAGTATCTCCTTCCCCTGGTTAACACTCTCTGATGTATGATGAGACAGTATCCTCCAGATAAAATCCTAAACCAATAAACGTGCTTTAAGCACCCCGCTGGGTCCAACCTCTGCCCACTCCTCCATGTCTCTCTCCCTGCCATCCCTTCAAACACCCTCTATTCCAGCCAAAGCAGGCTCCAGGTCTCGCAATATGTTCTCCCTTCTGCCTTGGAGGTCAGGTTTCCCAAGGTCCCAAGAGCTTGATGAACCTCTTTAGATAGACCCTTTGTTTGCAGACTTTCAGTGCTTTTGAGGACATTTCTGCTGCTTGAGCAGCCACATGGAATGGAACTGGAGTGGAGTCATCTACCTTCTCCAGCTCAGGTTTCCTTGTGAATAAATGCAAATACCACTTCATGGTGTTTTGCTTGAACTAAGCACACATAAAAGCATATCTCTTAGAGATAAACTGCATAGCCCAGAGGAAGCCCTCAGTAATATCAGCTGTTTTTATTCTAGTTCCTGAGTGATGGGTTGAGATTGGCCTGAAGGAATTATTTCAGCGGTTTCCTTTAAACCCTGTCTGGAATGTGAAGGCTCCACTCCTTGGGGAATGCCAAGAGGCATTTTGGAAAACTGTGGTCATGTTCTTGTTTCAAAAACTCAAGGGCAGTTGGACATCTAGGAGGTGGAGAAAAAGAAAGAACCTCAGGTCCAAGATGACAAAAAAAAGAGAATCGGATTCCGTGCTGTCATCTATATGTTTAAGAACATACCCTGAATCTGGGATTATATGATGAATGCATTTTAAGGTGTTGCCAGATCCCCCAAAAAGGGAAGTAAAATTGGGAAGAAGAGGCAATTAGCTTAGTAGGGAAATGCAATGGTAAGTTTCAGGAATGCCTGGGGGATGGCTTAGGGTTGTGGAGACACCACATTGTCAACAATAAAATCTCTAAAGCCCTGGGAGTGACCATTCTTTCTGATCCTAGAGACGGTGAAGGACGAGGAAGCAGCTTCTTCCCCATGATCCACATGCTCTCCTCTAGCTGTCCACTGCTGTATTACTGCAGGTGGGGACTCTACATGGGACAACTTTTACAGATGGTGGAAATCCAAGGCAGCCTTAGGTAGCTCACTGTCAGTTCCGTGGAATATGTCAACACCTATGAGCCTTAACAGACCACTCTTTGCAAGAAATCTCTCTCAGTCTGATTTTGCAGAAGGGTATGTTTTGATTGAAGGCAGCCGCTCACATCTTCACCCTTGGACATATTCTAAGTTTCTTTTACACTGAAGCCAATTCTCAGGAATTAGATGGAGAGATTGAGGCAGAGGGAGCACAGGAGGAGTAGGAGATGTAGCCTAGTGAGGGTCCCAACAGGCATGAGTTTTGAAAGAAAGTTCCCTGTCAGCCCCCCACTGATTGTAATGAGAACGAGGGGGCTATAGATGCCCCTGACCCTGGTATAGCCAAGGCTACAGGCACTAGGAATTTTTTGGAGGGAAGAAGGTAGTTCTTTACAGTCTACAGGGGCACAGAGGTATGGCTTTTCAGGAATGAAGGGTAGAATTTTGCCCATTGTACCTTTTAATTGTTGGGACAATTAGCTGTCTTATTTTTGTAATGTAATATTTAATTTGGGGGCTAGGTAACTTTAGTGCAAATCAACAAGTATTTACTGAGTACATAGTACAAGGGCCTTGGGACAAAAAATAAAGTAGATACCAATATTTTTAGTGCTTCATATACTTTATAAATTTAAACCCTGACTGTGTCCCTCATTTATTTTGTATTGATTTATCGATTTATTGAAAAAATATTTATTGAGTTCATTCATTCTTGTATTTATTCAGTGTGCCTATTAGGTACCAGGCAGTGAACTAAACTACAGATGCAGAAGAAAGTAAGATCTTAATCTATACCTACTTATAATCTTACTGCAATACAGTGTAATACAAGCAATAATAGTTTGGAGACAGGCGTTGGATCATTCAGGAACCATTCAAGATGTTTTGATGAGTTAATTACATCTCAGGTATTGTGAGTGACCTGAAGGTGTTAAACATGCTCCCAACCCTGGGGGCAAATCACCCCCCTTGCTTCTGGACCAATACACCTGCCTACTTAAGCCAATACATAGGAGAGACTGCCAGCAGAGTGTGACGTTCTGCCTCTTAACTCCTCAAGTTTGCAGATTTCCAGAGGCTGAAGCTGCCTTCGCTGGGAGGGGGGATCTCCCTGAAGGTCCTAGAGTCATGCCAAAACTGGGGTTTTTCTCTTCAGCAAGACCTCTTCCTTTATCCTCTCAACCCTTTTGACTTCTCAAGGTACACAGATCCACTTCCCAGAAATCACTATGTCTCCATTGCAGTCAGAGCGCCATGTCTATTCTCACCAATGAAAGAATGATGAAATATGCTATGCTGTATAATTTAACCTGTTCGCAGTTGGAGCAGAAGCACTAGCTTGCCAGGCTATCCGTTCTGACAGAATAGCCTCTCTTTATCACAACTGTCAGTAGGATTTCTGCTTGTAGCTCTGCGCAAGGACAGGAGATGATCAGGGAGATGATCAGGGCAAAGGCTTGTGAACCTGGACACAGTCTTTAGGACTCATGGGCAGGTCTTTCGATGAGAAAAGAGTCCAATGCTGTAGCCACAGATATTCCTTCCTGGCGGGCTGCCTCTTTGACTTAGCAGCCTCGTTTTTCCCTTGGTCTCTCAGGGAGGTGGTGAGTATGGATGACTAAATTCACTAAATCCGACCTGATTTGCATCCTTCTTTTCTACTATTCATCCAGCCATCAGACTTCCTGTTCCTGAACTCACTGAGTGGGATACTCATTCAAATACTTATTTTCAGGCTTTTCTAGCTATGAAAATGCAGTCTTGCTTTCCTAAACCATGCTACTTCTCTGGTTAATTATAAAAATTATAGGACTTCAAAAAGGACAAAAATAAATAAATACACAAAAATTTTTATAAAAGAATTATAGGACTTCATTCATTAGGCAGCGATTTTTACTAACTCCCTGGGAACAGTGTACTACCCAGACACATCTATACAACCACATCACCTGGTAGTTAAGAAATAGGCACAACTGCTACAAAGCGAGACAGGCTGCATACCATAGTTAACATTGCTATAGGGCTTTATGATTAAGGAAGTGCCTTCATATCCGTAATTTCATGTGATCCATACAAAAACTATGTGTGGCAGATGCTTTAGATTATTATTGCTATATCCATGCCCCTTTGATAGGGGACTTTGCGGCTCCTCCCATCAAGATGTGGAGTCTATTTCCTAACGCTTTGTCTTTGGGCTCATTTCTAGTGTCTTGCTTTGGCCAATGGAATGTGGTAGAAGTGATATTTTGCCAACTCCAATTGTATTAGTCTGCTCAGGCTGTTATAACACCACAGACTGGGTGGCTTAACCAACAGAAATTTATTTGCTCACAGTTCTAGAGGCTAGAAGTTCAAGATCAAGGTACCATCAGGGTTGGTGTCTGGTGAGACCTCTCTTCCTGGCTTGCAGAACTTCTCACCTTAACCCCACATGGCCTTTCCTCTGTGCTTGTGCAAAGAGAGAGAGATCTCTGGCGTCTCTTCCTCTTCTTATAAGGACACGTCCTGTTAGATTAAGACCCCACCTTTATGACTTCATTTAACCTTTATTACTTCCTTATAGGTCTTGCCCCCAGATACAGTTACACTGGGGATTGGGGCTTCAACATATGAATTTGGGGGGGGGGGACACAATTTGGTCCATAGCACCAAATCTAGGCCCCAAGGGGCCTTATGAGCTTTGACTCTCTCTCAGAAGCTGTCTCCAACTTAAGACAAGTCCAGGCTAGTCAACTGGAGAAGGGACCTCAAGGAGCAGAGATAAGCTGTCTCCCTGAGGCTATCTGAGACCAGCTGGCTTGGCTGCTCACTGCAGTAGCAGGAGAGAGCCTAGATGAAACCAGAGCCACCCAGTTAAGCCAGGTCAAATGGTGACCTGCAGAATTGTGCATGAAATTAATTGTTTTAAGCCACTACGTTTTGGGTGGTTTGTTAGGCATCAAAAGCTAATTAATGTTGCAGATATTACTTTGACCCCCATTTTGTTGATGAGAAATGGAATCTCAAAGAAATTAAGTGATTGTTCAAGGTTCTATGGTTAGTGAGTCCTAAAGAGCTGCATCTTCTGAATTCAAATATTTGCTTTTTCCATTGTCCTCTGATTCTACGCCAGGAAAGATGGACTCAGAGTCTGGAAACATAAACATACTGATGTGGGGCAATTTATGATCATTTTCCTGGCAAATTAATTCCTAATGCGTTGGACTTTAGATTGGGCAAATGTGTATGTGCATGTGTGTGCATGTGTGTGTGTACGTTTACATGTACCTGTATTTCCTCTGAAGGGTACAGACCCAGGGTTTATCAAGCTATTTTATTCCAAATGAATAGTTTTATTGGCTGTGATAGATCCAGGCCCTGCATGTTTATGTCAGTGTGACTGGACCAGCCTCTGAGTAAAAGTGGACATGGGCTTCAATATGCCCCTTAGGTGTGGACCTCAATGAGAATGTTTCCCAAAACTTTTCATGAAATGCTGAACACAGTTGTAAAAACTTGGTCAGGAAGAAAGCAAGGCTGCAGAGACACCCTCGCTGGAATGGAAGATGATTTGCCACTTGAGAAGAATGATGGACAAGGGCCAAGAAGGGAGGCTTGAGTCATGGGACTCCCCCCCCCATAATGACTTCCCTGGTACTGGGCCTCTACCTTCTTTGACAGTCATATTCCTCAGCCGCCTACTGCAAAATCTCTGGCTCATTTCCAATATTTTGCTCTTTAAGACAGTGCTATATAGAATAATTTGAACATAGATCATTTTGCACCTGTGTTAATTTTTTTGTAAAGTAACATCCTAGAAGCAGGCATGCTGGATCAAAGAATATATACTTCACAACATTTTTATAGATAAATTTTAGAGATATCATCAAATTGCCACTGTCAGGGTTGTTCCAATTTACACTTCACCAGCAGTGTATGAAAGTGACTCTCTCCATCGCCTCACCAGGAGAGTATTACCAAACTTTTGGATTTTAGCTACATAATAGGTAAGAAATAGTATATATCCGAGGTAGTTTTAGTTTGCGTTTCTTTTCTTATGAGTAAGCTTGAGCATCTTTTGGAACATTTAATTTCTATGTCTTTTATATGAACTCTCTGTTCACACCCTTTGTCCGTTTTTCTATCACGTTATTAGTTTAATTGCTCTTTAATCATGAGACATATGCTAGTTTTGTTTCTCTAACTAGATTACTCTTAATTATATTTTACATGACATTATTGAACTATTGTGTTCTTTAACTTTCTTGTGTTATGTTTTATATGTGGGGGGTTGGGGGGAGGATTTATTGTGAATTTCCAACCACACTGTTGATTCTCTAAGTACAGGGCCCATGAATTGCATTTACTTTTTACTTGCTCCATTCTAGTGTGAGGCTAAGTAATAATTCATCGTCAATAACTACATGGCTTACTGAATGAGTGAGAACAGAAGAATCAAATGTTGTGTGGAGGTTGGAACCTCATTTGTCATGCGTTAAATGCTGCCCCTCCCCCCCAAAAAAAGATATGTCCTAACCCTCAGAATCTATGAATATGATCTTATTTGGAAAAAGGGTCTTTGCAGATTCATAAATTAAGGATCTTAAAATGAGGTCATCCTGATTACCCAGGATGGCCCTAAATCCAATAGCGTCCTTATGAGAGGCACACAGAGGAGAGATGCACTGCGAAGAGGCCACGTGAAGAGGGGGGCAGAGATGGAGTCAGGCAGCCACAACCCAAGGAATGTCTGGAGAGGAAAGGAAGCATCCTCTCCAACAGCCTGCAGAGGGACTGCAGCCCTGCCAACACCTTGATTTCAAACTTTTGGCCTCCGGAATAAATTTGGGTTGTTTTAAGCCACCAAGTTTATTGTAGTTTGTTATGGCAGCCACCAGAAGCTAATCATCCTTCACGCCTTTGATCTTGTCTCTGCCATGTTCACTGAATACATGTTATTCAGTTGACTGTGAGGAGAGAGAGGAATGAAGGAGATACAGAAGCACAGGAGAGGAGGGGAAACACAGGGTTGTGGGTGTAGGGGTGGAGAATGAGAAGAGAAGAGAGAGGAGGAGAAGGAAGAGAGAAAGAAAAAAATGAAATAAAAAAAGAGAAAAATGAGGTAAGGATGGGTTGGCTTCTGCTCAGACATTTGGCCTTTTTCTTGGTCCTCATCTTTCTCCAGCTGGCATCTCTTCTACTCTCCCTCAGCCTCTCCCGGCCCCTCAGGCATTCGGCCACACTAAGCAAGTTTATTTTTATGCTCTTTACATTTTTTGTCCCATCCCACGTTTCTGGTTTCTAATCTGCAGGCACCAGTGGGCTGGTTAGAAGCCTGAGCAGAGACACACGCTCACCCAGAAAGCTCCCCTCCACTGTTCCATCAGTCACCCTTAGCAGAGGCCTGGGATCCCGGCCATTCTAGTATTTGGGGCCTCCCCGGCCCAGGCAGGGCATTCCAAATCTACAAGCACCCACTTGGAATGCTTCTGCGGTCACATCAGCCCACTATCTGCCGCCCACAATACAAGTGAGGGAACAAAGGAAGTAACCCAGAATTGCCAAGTGTGCCCTCTGAAAAATTCCAAAGGCGGGAAGAAGGTTTTGATTAATTTGCCATTTATCTTCTGGGTTTGACTAAAGTGCTTTAGACATCTCTGTACTGCCTCTAGTGGTCACCAGCCGTTGTGTTCTCCTAAAGGACCTCATGGTTTGTAAATTCTCCACCCACTTTTTGAAATTTTCTCTGTGTTTTAGTTAGGAATTTTATTTAGAATTATTTTTACATAGAGAAGATATCTAAGTATTTTTAGAATCAATTCCATTTTTTTCTTTTGTGATCTCTATTATTTTTAAACATTATTTCAAAATATTCATTCTGTGAGTTTTGATAAATTATAGCATGGTATAACAACCATCACAGTCAGGATACAGACAGTTCCTTCACTCCAAATATTCCCCCGTGTTGCAACTTTATAGTCAAACCCACTCCCCGCTACACACACACCCTTAAATCATAGTAAACAACTTTTGATCTTATTTCTATTCCTACAGTTTTGTTTTTTCCAGATTTTCATATAAGTGGAATCATGCAATATGTAACTTTTTGAGTCTTGCTTCTTTCACTTAGCATAATATATTTGATAAACGTAATGTATCAGTGTTGTTGAGAATATCAATAATTCATTCCTTTTAATTACTGAGTAATATTTCATTTAATGGATGTACCTCTTTATCCGTTTGCCCAGCTAAGGATATTTAGGTTGCTGCAGGTTTTTGTAGTTATGAATAATGCTGCTACGATTATTTGAATACAGGTTTTTGTGTGAACCTGAGTTTTCATTTCTCCAAGGTAAATACATAGAGGTAAGAGTGCTACATTTATATGGCAAGTGTAAGTTTAACTTTACAAGAAACTGACAAACTGTTTTCCAGGGTAGCTGTACCATTTTCATTCCCATCAGTAGTGTATGAGAGTTCCAGATACTCCATATCCTTGTACTGTATTGGACTTGGTATTGTCAGTTTTTGTTTTTGTATTAAACATTTAAAAAGATGTGTAAAGGTATCATATTGTGGTTTTAATTTGTATTTCCCTAATGACTAATAACATTGAGCATCATATCCTGTGTTTATGTACTATCTATATATCTTCTTTGGTAAAGTGTCTGTTCAAATTTTTGCCCATGTTTTTAGGGGTTTTTTTTGTTGTTGAGTTATGAAACTTTTTATATATTATGGATATAATTCCTTTGTCAGAAATATGATTTGCAGATATTTTCTCCCAGTCTGTATCTTGTCTATCACTCTCTTAACAGTGTCTTTCACAGAGCAAAAGTTTCTAATTTTGTGAATTCCAAGTTAGCAAATTTTTCTTTTATGTCTTGGACCTTTAATGTCATATCTAGGAACTTTTTGCCAAACCCAAGGACATAGATATTTTCTTTAAAGTTTTCTTCCAAAGTTTTATAATTTTATATTTCATGACATTTATTTTTTGCATATGTATATTCAATTGTTCTAGT
Source organism: Balaenoptera borealis (assembly GCF_965194805.1). NCBI lineage: Eukaryota > Metazoa > Chordata > Mammalia > Artiodactyla > Balaenopteridae > Balaenoptera > Balaenoptera borealis. Next base: position 82,958,703 of record NC_138864.1, read on the forward strand.
ACCATTTGTTGAAAAAACTATACTTTCTCCAGTGAGTTATCTTGGCACCCTTGTCAAAAAATATATTGGGCATATTTGTATGGATCAATTTATGGATTCTATATTCTGTTCATTCATCTTTGTGTCTATCCTTTTGCAAATACTTCACTGTCTTGATTGCTGTGACTTCATAGTAACTCTTAAGATCAAGCAACATGAATCTTCCAACCTGGTTTTTCATTTTCAAAATCATTTTGTCTATTCTAATTATTTTGGCTTTCCATATAAAGTTTAGAATGATATTGTCAATAGCTATTGATAAAAAGAATCCTGCTGGGATTTTTATTGGGATTGTAATAAATCTATAGATCAATTTGAGGAGAATTATCACCTTAATATTGTCTTTCAGTACACAAACCCAATAAATTTAGTTCTTTGATTTCTTTCATCTGTGTTTTTTAGTCTTTATCATGCAAATTCTGCAAATATTTTGTTGTTTACACCTAAATATTTCATTTTGGGGGCCATTGTAACTGATACTTCAGTATCTTTTACTTTTCCTTGCCTTATTGCACTGAGTAGTATGCTACTAAATAGGAGTGGTGAGCATCTTGTTTCAGTCTTGAATCTTATTCCCATATCAAGGCAAAAGTATTTATTCTTCACCATTATCTATAATTTACTACATATAATTTATAATGTCTAATTATGTATAATTTAGCTTTAAGTTTTAGTGTATGCTTGTTATTATATTGAGAAAAATTGCTGCTATTCCTAGTTTACTGAGAGTTTCAATCATAAATATATTTTTTATTTGTCAAATGATTTTTCTATATATACTGATATAATTATGTAGTTTCTCCTTTTCAGTCTTCTTTAGTCAATGTAATCCACATTAATTTTGGAATGTTGAACTAGCCTTGTTTCTTGGTGTTCACCCCATTTTCTCATGATGTTATCTTTTGCATATGTTGCTGGATTTAATTTGCTAAAATCTTTTTGAGAATTTTTGAATCTATGTTCATGAGAGTTATTGGTGTATAGTTTTCTTGTGTCTTTGTCTGGTTTTGGTATCAGGGTAATATGGGCCTTATAAAATGAGTAGAGAAGTACTCTCTCCTTTTCAATTTTCCTAGAAGAGCGTTTGTAGAATTGATATTATTTCTTCCTTAAATTTTTGGTAGAATTCACCAGAAAAGCCATATGAGTCTTGAGTTGTCTTTGTTGGAAGGTTTTTAACTACAAATTCAATTTCTTTAATATATATATGACTAGTCAGATTACCTATTTTTGTGTATGTAAGCTTTGATAGTTTGTATCTCTCAAGGAACTGGTCTTTTTCATTTAAGTTGTTGAATTTATGAGCATAACGTTGTTATAGTATTTCCTAATTATACATTTAATGTTCACCCCTTCTTTGTCCAGCTTTTGCTTCTGGTATATTAATTTGTGTCTTCTATCTGTTTTTCTTGGCCATTCTTACTAGAGCTTTATCAATTATATTGTTCTTTATAAAGAACCAGTTTTTGGTTATGCTGACTTCCTCAATTGTTTTTGTGTTTTCAGTTTCATTGACTTTCTATTCTTATCTTTATCCTTTTCTTTCTTTGCTTTGGGCTTAGTTTGCTCTGCTTTTTCTTATTATTTAAGGTGGAAGATTAGATTACTGATTTGAGACCTTTTTTTCCTCCCTAATATAAGCATTTATTGCTATAAATTTCTCTCTAAAAACTGTTTTAGCTGCATTGTGCAAATTTGATGTGCTACATGTTACTTGTCATTCAGTTCAAAATATTTTCTAATTTCCGTTGAGACATTTTTTTGTCCCATGTGATATTTAGAAGTCTGTTGTTTAATTTCTAAATATGTGGGGATTTTCTAGATAAGTTTGCTATTAATTTTTGGTTTAATTTTATCATAGTCCTGATTTCAATTCATTTCAATGTGTGCTAAGGTTTGCTTTATGGCCCAGAGTATTGTCTTTCTTGGTGAATGTTCTGTGTACACTAGAAAAGAATGTGTGTTCTGTTTTTAGGTAGAGAAGTAGAGTCTGAAAATGAAAATATTTCAGTTCAATCAAGTTGCTTGATAGTGTTATTTAGGACTTCTATAGCTTTAGTGATTTTCTGTGTACAGTTACCCTTGAACAACATGGGGGTTAGAGGCACTGACACCCCGCTGAGTTGAAAATATGAGTACTGCTATCTCTGCCTCAAAAACAAAGGAATTGATAAATGACTCACCCAAGGGCAGGAAGCTGAAACAGTTTGGATAGAATCAGGACTCAAACCCTAGTTCTTTTGATTCCACATATTGTGATCCTGTTGAACACAAACATTTCCCCACGTTAGTTAATTTAAGATTTGTAAAATGAAAATACAGGTACTATATTTATTTTCTTAAATCTGCGTATAAATGGACCTACACAGTTCAACCTGTGCTGTTCAAAGTTCATTATCTGTCCCTCCCTACCAGAATGCGAATGTCCGAAGTACAGGACTTCATCTTATTCGCTGCTATATCCCGAGTGTCTACATGCCTGATCTGACCCATAGTAAGTACGCAGTAAATATATGGTGAATGAAAGAAGACCTAGTGAGAAAACAAGCAAAAACACCATTCTCTTGTATATTTTAAAGAAGTTGATTTGCAATGACAGAATTTTGAAATATCTAAGAGCGCATGAAAGACTTTGAGATCATCTTATCTGGAGGTTATCAATCTTTATTTCTCTGAGCATATCTGAAGGATACAGCACAAGCCAAAGCCATAGATCTCAACTGGAAGGGATGCCCTTGCTGGGGGGAATATCAGAATAGGAGGGAGGAGAAGGACCTACGTAGAGTTTATGGTTTGAGGAACCTTTCCAGGTGATAGGCTTTTCTCGGGAGACATGTTTGTTCATGCTCTTCTTTTCTAAGCTCCTTCCACTCCTACTTCCAAAGCCCCTTTGAAAAATACCAGTCTGGTCCAACTCCTTCCTTAAAGACAGTGATTCTGAAAGGTTAATGATTTGCCCAGAGTCAAGAAGTTAGTGGAACAGCTGAATTAGAAACCAGTATCCTGACACTGTTCTATAGGATCAAATAAGGAGCACTGAGAGTCCAGATTGTCAAAATCCATATCTCTAGAGAAGAGTTTCGCACAAAGATTTGAGAAGGGGGGCTTCCCTGGTGGCACAGTGGTTGAGAATCTGCCTGCCAATGCAGGGGACACGGGTTCGAGCCCTGGTCTGGGAGGATCCCACATGCCGCGGAGCAACTAGGCCCGTGAGCCACAACTACTGAGCCTGCGCGTCTGGAGCCTGTGCTCCACAACAAGAGAGGCCGCGATAGTGAGAGGCCCGCGCACTGCGATGAAGAGTGGCCCCCGCTTGCCACAACTAGAGAAAGCCCTCACACAGAAACGAAGACCCAACACAGCCAAAAATAAATAAATAAATAAATTTGATAAAAGAGGGAGTGATTTAAAAAAAAAAAAAAAAAAAAGATTTGAGAAGGAGAATAGTATAGTGGTTAATGGAATTTGGAGCCAGACCATCATGGCTCCAAATGAAGCTATTAACTTCATTCAGTTTCGTTTCCTCATATGTAAATTCTGGATTTACTTGAATATTCAATAGCCACCTAAAACTCAGCACATCGAAGGTAAGTGCTCTCTTTTTCCTCACTCCAAAACCTTCTCCTACTCCTCTGTTCCGAATTTCATTAAATGCCAACTGCCTCTCCACAGAATCCCTTTCTCTTTCAACCTCCCTCACTCCCAGCTTTGAGACCTACCAAATCTACATCCTAAACGTCTCTCGAATCAAATCACATTTTATCCATTCACATTGTCACTCCCCTGGTGTCAGACAATCATTTTTTGTTTTGTTTTTGCCAAATGACTGCAACCTTTCTAATTCATTTTGTTGCCAACAGTCTTGCCTCTGCCCCCATTGTTCATCCACATGGTAGCTGTGTAATTTTTCTAACGTACATGTCTGATCATGACACTGTCCGCTCTGATCCCAAATTTCATTTCCTCAATGTGGCTTTCATGGCAGCTCAAACTTACCCCCCAAGCTTATGTTTTATTTTGTCCATGTTGGTCCTCTCTGCTCCTGCCATATTGAAAATTTTTTCAGTTCTCTTGGAAGTGTCATGCATATTCCACCCTCTGGATATTTCTTCATGCTCATTTTTATTCTGGGGTTTGTTTTTTTTTTTTTTTTGGTGGCCAATTCATCTTTTTATATCTGTTTTTGTGTTTGTGTGTGTGTGTGTGTGTATGTGTGTGACACATACCTTCTCTTTATGCCTCAATAAAATGTGGGTCAGACATCCCTCCAGTGTGCTTCTGTAATACCCATACTTCTCCCACACAGCCCTCACCACTCTATATCATAACTGTTGATCTGTTTACACCTTGTCACTAATCTTAATCTCTATAAGGTCAGGGACTGTGCCTCCCATGTACACTATTATACCTCAGGTGCCTAGCAGGTACTAGGTACATAATGGCTGCTTAACAAATGATATCTATTGTCATCATCTTCCTTATCTTCATCATCATCATGATTGAATAGAGTCGTGATTTACGTAAAATGCTAAGCATGATGACTGGTTGACAGCAATACATAGTAGTTTTAATTATTTAATATTCTTATTTTCTTCAGCAAAATTTAATATTTCTGAGCACATATATTATAATAAAACTCAAAGCAAAACACAGTTACATCTCTTTGGTATTTTATCATAAGGTAAGAAGTAATAAATATATAAAATACTTTAGCATATACATGTATACGTGGACGTACTAGTGATATTTTCTCCCCAAATTCGCTGATGTTCTTGAGGAAGAGCAAAAACATGACTGGAAGTTCTCTTGCACTCTGTTGACTCACATAGTAAAGGTCAAATATGACTCTATGCATTTAAAAAATCCTTTCTGTAAACAAATCATTTCAACTTTAGCCACACCTTAACTATTCCAAGAACAGATACATTCTTAGTAGATGAACAGCTTGTAACAGGCAGCCTTATCTTTCCTAATTCTCTAACTTACTTTTAACACAGTATTGAACGGCAAAGGTCTTATAATAAGAATTGTTCCCTCTTCTATAAAGTTGGGAGAAGCAAGTTAATTATGATTGAGTTTTAAGATAATACAAGATCACTAAGGGACTCAATTTAAAATACTGACTAGCTGAAACAGAAAAAAAATCAGTTTAATCGTTTAGCAAAATTTTATTTTCCTTAGACTAATTCTAGAAATATACTTAAGACAAATAATTTTCTTTCTATGGGGAATTAAAACTTGAAAGAAGTATTAATTTTCCCTCTGTTTGGGTAGATTCTAGGAGGAATTGTAGATTTTAGATTCACAGTGAGTGCCATAGTGTTTTTTTTTCCTAATTAGCAAAATTAAATGATAAGGGAATTCCTTGGTGGTCCAGTGGTTAGGGCTGGCTCTGCGCTCTCACTGCCGAGGGCTCGAGTCCGATAAAATCCCACAAGTCTCACAGTGCGGCCAAAAAAATAAAAATGTCATAAAAACCACTCTTCTATACAAAACTTAGTTTATTTCACAACAAACATAGCATGTTGAATATTAACAAAAATTTTGGTTTTTATTAGTTTGATTCCATGAAGTAAAGTTATTTACATAGATATTTCTACAGTGAAATCTCAACCTCTATATTTCAGGATTCACAAGGAACATTACTTATCAAAATCTTATATTTTTAGGTATGTCCCAGTGTAATAAACTGTAAGTTAAGAAAAGTTTGAATAGCTTGAACAGATGACTTAGGGACAGAAGTTTTTTTTCATTACCAAAATTCTCTGCCAAAAGATTTGCCAAAAATATTCTTGAATTCAGAACCACCATAGTGTTTGTAGGTGCAGAAAAGACAAAGGGGAGAAATTCCCAAAATGAGACTAATGAAGCCCCAAATTGAAGATAAATTTATAAGCAAACAAAAATGGCTTGACTTTTAATGTAAGCTAATAGAAAAATCTGATTTGCTTTGCCAAACATTTATTTATATAGGAGATAGTACAAAATCTATTAAAGGAAATATAATGCTTTACATAGCAGATTGTATGTTTGGAAGATTTTGCACCTTAAAACAAACAAACAAACAAACAAACAAAAAACCTTTAGTCAGGGTTAAATATAAACAGATACTAAATATTAGCTAAATTGGTACATAGAAATGTCACAATGTTAATTAAGCCAATAGTTTATTTCTACCTTATCTTGTTTCACAAAGAGTGTTGAAGAGCTTACAAAAATAACAAAAACAATAAAATTAATATTTAGACACCCAGAAATCATGGTCTTATAGTAAGTTACTTAATAAACATTTTCTGATTTTATTTGATAACTGATTATCAAATGGAACAAAAAACAAAGGTTATAATCTCCAGTGGGGGAGATGCAGCGGTGGGCCAGTGGGCCAGAGGTAGCCGCTTGGAAGGAGAGGGAGATGGGGGGTTTTTTGTTGTTTTTTGTTTGTTTGTTGTTTTTGGCCACTGCCGTGAGGCATGCGGGATCTTAGTTCCCCAACCAGGGATCAACCCATGCCCCTTGCATTGGGAGCACAGAGTCTTAACCACTGGACCGCCAGGGAAGTCCCGGGAGCAGTTTTTATGGTTCCTAAAATATCTCTAGGATAACTATAAAACATGATGCCAATTAATTCGGCTTGCCATACACAATTTCTCTTATGGTAAAATACAAATTAGTTTTATACCTTTGCGTTAAATAGAAAAACATTTCTCTTTGGTGCTGACATTTCCCCTTCTCATTTCTTAAAATGTTGAGCATATTTTAAAAGAATAGGATATCAAATTATTAACCTACTTTGAGCACCAAGTTTTTATCAAACTCTGGGTTTGCACACATCTTGGTTTGGCTTAAGGATGGGGACCATATCTTGTTTTCAATGTGCTACAACATTATAGGGGCCCAATAATATGTGTCAAATGCATGAATTAACAAATTAATGGTACTTGTAATCTCTGAAGATGACATGGAAAAAACTAACATATTCTTCAGCCAACAAAGACTGAATGGTACTATTGTCAGATTCAATATGATGTGTTATACTCATTAATTTCCATTTTCAGGCTCTAGAGCACATTAGAAGTCTTTCTAATGACAAGATGATCTGGGAAACCTCAAGATTATCTTGAGCAGTCCAGCTAGAAGCATAGAGTGTAGGAACTTTTCACCTAAAAGGGACTCTAAAGGATATTTTGTCCAACTTCAACCTTTTCAGATAAGGACATTAAGGCCTAGTTGAGTCACTTGCCTAGATGACATAGGTAATTAACATTATCGATGAAAATAATACCCTGTTACCCAGTCTAGGGCTCTTTCCACCATACAGGCTGCTTTTCCTAATTCAATTATGGAGATGATCAAATAAGGAAGAAAAATTTTGCCTTGCTTTTTACCGTTTTTTAAAATTTGATTTCTTTCCCAAAATCAAGATATGTTGAAACTGGATCTAGTCAAATGTGGAGAGCCAAAGATGCTGGGAAGTTCCTGGAAGGCAGTGCTGCAGAGAGAGAAATGGACAGGAACTATCTTGCTCCACTCTCTGTGGTAGCTGGGAGGGGAGTGGATTGGGGAGGATTCAGGTCTGGCTTTCACAGAAGGGTAGCGCCCATCTCTGGCAAGATCTGACTCAGTTTGAGTGGTCGTTTGAGGGTATTGGCTATGTTGACATGGCCAAAAGAGATCTGAACAGAATATTATGTCCAAAAGTCAACTTACCAACTAGATAACAAACTCTTGGACAGATTTCTGGAGTGAAAATGTTGCTTGGAATGCAGTCGTAGTCCAAGTGTTTTTGCAATAAAATTCACAATTTTAGCCCACATACACCCACTCTTCCAAGCAGTAGTTAAGCAACATTATCATGCTGGTACAATCAAATGATTGCTGATCAAAAATATTGCTAGTGAAACAAAAGATGAATTGTAGGATCTTTAAGCCCTAATTTTAAAAAATGTACATTTTGGAATGGTAATAGTTTTCTCTAAAAATCATTTATCACTGAATAACGTAGAATTACAATTCCAGGGCCTCACTGAATTAGCATATAAGGCACTACACAAATACACACATGCATACATGCACATGCACAATACACCTATAAACATACAGTTGATTCATACAGTTATTCATGGTAGTTATGTCCTATAAAGGTGCCACAAACACCAAATTGGCAAATACTGAACCACTGATGCTAGGGGAAATATCAATGCTAGGGGACTCACAGGGTCCTGTGAGCCTCTTGTTGCAATGCTTAAGTCAACTGATTAATACATAACTTTATTTTGTGTGTGTTTGTGTTTAAAGACCCCTTATTTAATATACACTGGTGTTTCATTAACACTGAACTCATGGCCAACAACACTGTAAGTCACGCCTGAACGAAGCTCATCTAACACACATTTTCTCCATAAGGCACATCATAGCCTTCTGTGCTCAGGAACACTTCAGACACTTGGAGATCATTTGAACTAGGGAAATCACCAACAAACAGCACAAAAATGTGAATAACATGGCATGATAGAGACCACGAAAAGGACACTGTTTATAGTATGAGAGCTGAGACAGGAAGCTAGAGAGTCACTTTGACCTCAGCTGAGAAAGTGCACGTCGGGCAACTCAATTTTCCACTGCTCTGTGCCTGTCTGTGGATGACACCAAGGTGCCCTGAGTGTGAATTTGAGGGATTACAAATAAATTTTTGCAAGCAGGCAAATTCACAAATATGGATTCTATGAGTAATGAGGACCAAGTAAACACATATCCTGTGTGTACATGCGTGTGTCTGTGTGTTCATGTGGGCATCTCTCCAATCACCGAATAAGTCAGGCCAGTGTTGTTGGCAGCTGTGACTATTTGCAGTCACAGTGTCACTTCTAAAATGTAACACGAGCCTGTTATTCCTTCACAGCAGGTTGACTATGTAAGTCCCCCTGCGTTTTGGGGGTGTTTAGATAGCTATAAAGTTTCCTTTCTTCTTACTCCTGCAGTCTTAGAATTGCATCTTTTCTTGAACCTTTTTCTCATTGCTATGCTTGAAATGAGATAATACTAAGGTTCCTCTTTTTTGAAAGTAGAAGGAAATCTGAAACTTAAAAACTTCCTCTATCTTTCCGGAGTTGGGAAGCGTGTGAGCCTACAGCCTTGCCCCGGTCAAGAGCTACCAGGGCTTTTTATGTTACTTGGCATAAATCCATGTAAAGAGGGAGGAGTCTACAGACTTTAGATCTATGTGTTGACTGGCTCTTTTTATTTCCTGTGTGGTCTTCATCTGTGAAATGAGAATAATAATGTCCACGTCCTGGTGGTGTTGTAACAAATAGAAACGATGCATGTTAAGTACTTTGCATTTTGTTCTCATTATCATTAACAAGAGCAATAAAAACCATACCCATACTAAACATGGAGAATATCGCAAATTCAGCTCCAAAAGGGATTCAAAGGCAATTTAACAAGATAAACATCTCCCTCGGTCACAGTATGGCTATTGTATGTCCCTATAAACCTTGTCATGATTAGTTTGAGCCTCTGGCAGGACTGCTGTCTCCAGCACACTCACGTGCCAATCATTCCAGGCTGTCGAAGCCGTCAGCTCTTCCAAGAGCATTAATTGTTGCCCCACCCTCTGAAGAGCTCCGGTGTTCAAGGTCCATGTAAATGATTCCACCAAAGACAGCTGATCTTAGCTTAAGGCCAAGGGAAGGAATGCTCAGTGCTAGTGAGGTTTCTTCTATGCCCCTTCTGTCTGTCCTTCACTCTTTTTGGTTTTGCTGTACCTTTTGCATCCACATCACCACCTCCTAGCTAGTAATTCTCATCTGCTATTGCTAAAGCATAAAGAATAGAAAATTTTGAGACTAAGGAATATGATAGGAAAAGAAGGTTTTCTGAAAAGAGGCAGAAATCAGAAGAGAAATATATATACTAGACAAATGTTAATATATATTTCACATTTAATATATGTATAATATACAAAGAGAAGTCCAGATATTTGCTGTAAACATTTATCAGAAAACAAAAGAAGAGTAAAATTATTTGAAATCAAAATTTTCCTATGCAAAAAATGGGAGGGATTCACAAACAAAATCACCAGCAGCCTTGCATGATAATGAGTTTCCTATCACTTGAGATAATCAGAAAAGACCAGTGACAACTTGCCAAGTGCACAGCAGTGAGGGCTGGCTCATTCCCTCATTGAACCAGTCATCAGTCATGGAGTATCTGTGGTGTGGCTGTCACTGTGGGAAGCATGTGGTCTTTGCTTTTTGAGGAATTCATTGTCTGGAGGCATCACTTAGATGATTTCTTTAGAGACTTCCAGTATCTCCCAACTCAGGGATTCTATAATTCTGTATCTCTACTTTCAGCACTGACACTTAGCAGGTACACACTGATAAGACCCTGTTGAATATTAAAATATTAAAATACTTCCATACTGGTTGGTAAACAGCCACTGTGGACCCTACCATGGGCTCCCATCCCCCAGGAGCCCTGGATCTCTCCAGGACCCAGTAACTAAAGAGTTAACTCTGTCCCAGGATTCAAACCCTAGGATTTGGCTCCACCCTAACAGCTAGAGTCCTCCCAGTTGATCGGTGCCCATGTTTTACCAATTGCTAAGTAGTTTTTTTTTTTTTTAAGATTTATTTTTATTTGTTTATTTATTTTGGTTGTGCCGGGTCTCAGTTGCAGCATGTGGGATCCTTGCTGAGGCATGCAGGATCTTTAGTTGCGGCATGCATGTGGGATCTAGTTCCCCGACCCGGGCCCCCTGCATTGGGAGTGCAGAGTCCTACCCACTGGACCACCAGGGAAGTCCCTACCAATTGCTAAGTAGTTTTAACATCACTTGTCCCTACATCAGTGTCTCTCAAACTTGTTAGACTTTGCAAAAGATCCCCTGCCCTTCTAGGCCACCTACTCCCACATCCTTTAGGAAAGGAAATCAATGAAAACAATGGAGTGTTTTATATAAACAAATGGGAGGGAGAACAATCATGTGTCTATCTATCTACTCTAACAGTAGAGGATTAGATGATTCTTACATGAAACACAATATAAGGTATCTCAAAAATCAAGTTATTGAAATGTGATGGACCCCAACATTACTGATAAAAATATTCACCACTACCCACCGTTGAGTTAAACTACGTACAACAAAGTAAACCTTGAAGTTAAACTAAAAGTAATGTATAATTAAAAAGAAAAACATCAGTCAAAAATTACAATCACCTAAGACACCAAGATGCTCACAAAGAATTCTCCCCCAGTTTGCTGAAATCACAGTATCTAGGTGTCCACATTCACAAGAGAAGCCTTTTATCTTTACAAGCCTTGTATGGCAGCGACTTTAACAGAGAACTGAATGAGAGAACACAGCGAACTCTAGAGTAGGAGGGGAAACCCTGCTGCTTTAAGGACCCTTCGCTGTTTATGCTCCTTACTTTGAGTAACTGCAGAATTCTTTGGAAGAGATTTTTTTTTTCAAACATCTAGATCAACATAACTCTTTTTTTTATATATAAATTTATTTATTTTTGGCTGTGTTGGGTCTTCGTTGCTGTGCACGGGCTTTCTCTAGTGGCGGTGAGCTGGGGCTACTCTTGGTTGCGGTGCGCGGGCTTCTCATTGCGGTGGCTTCTCTTGTTGCGGAGCACGGGCTCTAGGCACGTGGGCTTCAGTAGTTGTGGCTCACAGGCTCTAGAGCACAGGTTCAATAGTTGTGGTGCATGGGCTTAGTTGCTCCGCGGCATGTGGGATCTTCCCAGATCAGGGCTCGAACCCGTCCCCTGCACTGGCAGGCGGATTCTTAACCACTGCGCCACCACAGAAGTCCGGAACAGATTTTTTTTTTAATTGGGAAAACACTTTAATGGGTGTTCTACTTACACTTAAGTAGAAAGGGCAGGAGTGGTTTGGACAAAACAAGGCTAAAACCTCTCTGTGTTAAAAAAGCTACTTTCTTTGGACAGAGATACACATCTGTTGTGCTGAGAGCTCCTAGGGTGTCCCAAGACTGGGTAGGAGTAAGCACTGGGGACCAAGGGGTGGGGACTCCCCATGGAGCAAAGATGGGAGAAGAGGCTCTGATTTGCAGAGAGTAGATGCCAGCCAGGGACAGGAGAGAGGCAGTATTTATGATGCTCATATGCCGTCACCCTCCCCCAAGCTTTCGTTTTCTGCACTGTGAAGCCTCCAATATTCAGTCTGTTAAGCCAGCAGCCTTGCTTGGTGATCCTGAGGAATTAGGAAGCGGCTGGGAGAGAAATCTTCAGCTTGCAGAGTGATGGCAAGAACGCCAGAGGTAACCAGCGGGAGACCAGGAACCGCCAAGCAAAACAAGACGGGATGGACGACAACCAGAAGGCCTTGGTAAGACCTTCCGAGATGAGGGCTGAGGCGCTTATTTGGATTTGAAAGGCTGGAAAACGTGTGGAAGCTTGAATTACCCTAGAAACACTGCAATTTCCTTTATAAATATCAAATTGTAATTATCCTTAATAATTTATTTAGGAGGTTACCTGTGGTACATAACTAAAGTCTTACATAAAAATGAAATCCTTGGATGTACATTTGAGTCACTCACAAGTACCAAAACCAAAACCAAAACCGAGGAACTTGCTTTTGGTTTTATCGGTCAGTGGGCGGCAGAGGACACTTATGGCCCACCAGTGTGGCACGGACCCCATTTGGACTACACAGGGACAGTTAGTTGCCTTTTTTCTACTCACCCAGTCATCTTACAGACAGTTCCATCCTTCCTTTTTTTTTAATGGCTATAATTTTTTTAATTTATATTTTATATTGGGGCATAGTTGATTTACAACATTGTGCTAGTTTCAGGTGTACAGCAAAGTGATTTAGTCATACACATATCTATTTTTTTCCAGATTCTTTTCCCATATAGATTATTACAGAGTATTGAGTAGAGTTTCCTGTGCTATACAGTAGGTCCTTGTTGATTATCTATTTTATATATAGTAGTGTGTGTATTTGTTAATCCCAAACTCCTGATTTATCCCTCCCCACCCCCTCCTTTCCCCTTTGGTAACCATAAGTTTGTTTTCTATGTCTGTGAGTCTATTTCTGTTTTGTAAATCAGTTCATTTGTATCATTTTTTAGATCCCACATATAGGTGATATCATATATTTGTCTTTCTCTGACTTACTTCACTTAGTATGATAATCTCTAGGTCCATCCATGTTGCTACAAATGGCATTATTTCATTCTTGTTTATGACTGAGTAATGTTCCATTGTATATATGTACCACATCTTCTTTATCCATTCATCTGTCGATGGACATTTAGGTTGCTGCACCAATAGTGGCTGCGCCATAGTGGCTGCACCAATTTACATTCCCACCAACAATGCAGGAGGGTTCCCTTTTCTCCACACCCTCTCCAGCATTTTTTGTTTGTAGACTTTTTGATGATGGCCATTCTGACGGGTGTGAGGTGATACCTCCTTGTAGGTTTGATTTGCATTTCTCTAATAATTAACGATGTTGAGCATCTTTTCATGTGCTTTTTGGCCATCTGTATGTCTTCCTTGGAGAAATGTCTATTTAGATCTTCTGCCCATTTTTTGATTGGGTTCCGTCCTTCCTTAAAGAGCCCCTGTGATAATAATCTCAGGTGCTGAGCACCAGTGCCCTTGAAGCACAGAACAGTACAAGTGTTCGACATCAGTCATATCACAAAACAATAGCATTTTTGTTCACTCTGACCACGTGAGTAAATGTGCTTTGTAGTAACTTTGGAAAATAATAAAATTTATGAAAAGAGTTTTAACATTACCTATAATTTCAACTCTCCAAATCACATTAATATATGTAGGCATTTTCTCCCAGGCTTTTTTCTATGTATTTTTAAAAACAAAACAAGTATAATACATTACGTACGATTTTATATTCCATTTTATTTTCACTTACCATATAATGAATGTTTCCATCATTTAAAAATCCTTTGAAAATATAGTTTTTAATGACTACATAGTATTCTATTGCATGAAATGTATTAAATTTATTAAACAACTTAGTTATTTCCAAGTTTTTAGTTTTATAAATACACCTAAAAGAAAAATGGGTAAATAACATGAACCAGGAGCTCACAGAATTTGAAGTGCAAATATCCTACAAACATAAGAAGATATCCAAGTTTATTAATATTAAAGAACTGCAAATTAAACAATAAGATGTTAGTTTTACTTATAAATCACATTTAAACATTTAAAACACTTGATAATTCCTCACGTTGGTGAGGACAGAGAAAGAAAATATTCTCCAAAACCAGATAGCAGTGTAAATTAGTATAGAATCTTCTAAGGGCATTATGGCAATTGCAGTATTGTTTGTAATATAGAAACCTTAGAACAACCCAGATGTCCATAGAAGACTAACCAGGAAAATTACAGTAAATTAATATAAAGGAATATTATCGAGTGTTTAGAAAGAATGAGATAGATTATATATATGCTGACATGGAGAGATATCCAGAATATATTGATATATTTTAAAGTTAAAAATTAAAAGGAAATGCCAACATACTTTGTACTCTATACACATACTCTATTTAGTGTAAGGGACTAATCAGTTCCTGGAAATGGGAGATGTAGCTGAGTCAGCTGGTTATGCACGTCCTTACAGCCCTGCCCGTAGGGAGCTGAATTTCTTAGATTCTACATTTGCAACTGCTTTTCCCTGCTCCTCACATTCCTTGAAATAATCGAATGATTCCAGCTACAGTTTATGTAATTGCAGGTCCATTCTTCCAGTCTAAGCTGTTGTTTATGATGACCTTTATGATGTCAAGAGTTCCTACAATCACTAATTGCCTATTAATCTTTAGCCTCTGTTTCCTTGACTGTTTTCATGGAAGTACCTTGAAGATTCATAACACTTTTCATTTTAACTTCTAAGTATAATTGTCTTCTTCTGTCTCTTTGGGCCAGGTGTAGCACCACGAAACCCCAGCAAGTGTTCAAGCACTCCCTGTAAGTATTAACCCACCAGTAAACCCTCTGTTAGTCAATAGTAGGTTAAACTGTCTTCCAGAATTCAAGATAAATAGCAGAAAAAGAAGCCATAGGTATTAAAGAAAATCTTAGGCTGTGATACACACCAAGGGTCCACGGCACTGTGTTGCATAAATTAGTTACATTCTTGATTAGTTAGTTTGGGTGGGGATAACAGGAGCTATCAATATTTAGATCCAGTTCCATGACTGAGAAACTAAGGCTTCAGAAAATAATCCTGTGAAATTAGCAGTTTTACCACTACTTCTCATAGTTTCCATTTATCGAGCTCTTTCTAAGTATCAGGTATGTGTTAAACACATTTACATACATCATTTAACCCTCAAAATAAATCCATCAGATTTGTGTTACTATCTCCAGTTAAACATAAAGAAACAAAGGATCAAATCAGTTAAGTATTTTTGCAAGTCATCCAGCCTATAAGTAGCAGAGGGGAAATCTGAGCTGTTCCAAGCATGACATCTCATGAGTTCTCTCTGGGAGACTACTGAGGCTCCTTAAACTATACTCCTACTTAATTATGGGGGAAACAATCTGTAATGGGGGCTCCATTTTATGTCTGGGTCCAAATACAGTTGAATAAAATGCAGTGCTTCCGAAAAGTTTGGCCCCATCAGGCTACTTTGCAACAATGGATCCAAGTAAGGACCACACCTGAGGGGCTCAGTCAGACACAGCGCAAAGGCCTTCACTTTCCCTTATTCTGTTCGAGAACTGCATTCAACTGCTGACTCTCAAGACAGATGTTTAGAATTATAGAACTGGGAGCAAATTTAGAGTGCCTCAGATGGAGCCATTTCATTTAATGGATAAGAAAACTCAGGGACAGAAATATTAAGGAGCATGTCCAAGGCCACAAGATGGTTAGCAAAAGAGCTAAGACAAGAATTCAGGCCTCCTGACCCTCACCAGGACTTATTCCACAACACCACGTTCACAGTTATGAAAAGGAACCTTTTGCTTTGCTCTACCTTTGACATTTTCATAAAATCTTTGTGTCAAATTAATGACTAACGACTTACTTCCTCTTTGCTTTAGTGAGAAAGATTCTACCAGGACTGCTTTCCAACCTCAGGAAAAGTAAGTGTGAAGCAATATAAATTGCATGCACTATTTAAAATGAGATATGGGTAGAAGAAAAGAAATTTCATACAAAACTCTGAAAAGTAACACAGGCCTATAGCAGCACGCAGGGTGAGTCAGAGGGCGCGGTGAGAGAGCAGAAACAGAAAACTGATAATCATCCAGCCAGCCAAAGTGAATGCCATAGAATCTCCATTCTTCTTGCTCAGGGACAAAGGCTAATAGGCATCTGGTGCTTGGAGGCTGGTATTTCATCCTCTGTAAAGAACAGGTCAGGAATAAGTGCACAATGCTGAGAGCAGCTCCCCTTCCTCACCTCCATCACTGCGGCAGCCTCAGAAATGGCCTCCTCACCACATCACTGACAGCAGGCGGGGATTTGTCAGATTAATGCTGATTTGTCGGGTCAAGCCAGGTGGTCAATATCTCCCTGCACCTTACAGGGCAAAGTCTAAGCTCTTTAGCCAGCACCTAAGCTCTGCAGTCATCCAGGCCTCAGCCCGGCTGGCTGATCTGTTTTCCTCTCATTCTACTGATTGGCTATCTCAGCATGCCCCAAGTATGCATTATCCATTACTACTTTTACTCCCTCCACCCGAAATTCTCATCCCTTCCCAGTCCCTCTTCTCCATGTTTCTCTGCCCTTTCTAAACCGTCAGACCCTTCATGAAGCTTCCTTGAGCATCCTAATACTCCATGTTAGTGACTCCTGCGGCTGCTGGGGCTGGTGGAGATGGGTAGGGCACATTGAGCTCCCCTATGCCAGACACTGTGCTGAGTCCTCCTGGATTATCTCATTAATCTACACAACAATCCTGTGTGATAAGCATTGATTTCTTGGTGGCAAGTGATAGAAACTCCAACTCAAACTGGATTAACGCGTGGAAAAGTTATTGTCTCACTTAAAAAGTCTAGGGAAAGAGATGGCTCCAAAGAGGTCACGAGGAACCAGTCTTTCCTCATGTCTTCGCTCAGCTTCTCCAGAGCGGCTCCTTTCTAAGGCTCAGGGAGGGGATGCTCAATTTCAGGTTCTCATCTCTCAACACTCAGTCCAGCAGAAGGCAATGGGAATCTTTCCCAGAATTCCCAGCAAAGGTCTCATTCTATCTCCAAGCTCTGAATAGGTGATTTGACCATCTCTGAGTTAACCATTGTGACCAGAGGAATGGGACTTGTGATTGCTTTTACCCAGATTCATGTGTCCTGCCTGACCTTGCCACTTCTTCCAAGCACAAAGGCCAAAAGTCCTGTAACAAGGATATATTGTACAACACAGGGAACCTAGCCAATATTTTATAATAACAATATGTGGAATATAACATTTAAAAATTGTGAATCACTATGTTGTACACCTGAAGCTTATATAATGTTAGATATCAACTATACCTTAATAAAAAAAAGAAAGAAAGAAATGGTCCTATGAAAGGAAATAGAGTTGCTGGAAAGCCAAAACCCACACATATCACATGCGAGTCTCTGAAACATTTTAACAGTGAAAGAATTTCTGCACACTAAAAATAAAATGAGTCCTGCTTGTCTAGACAGCATGGGGAAGAGCTTTATTAATCAGTTTAAATGACAGATTACCATTGGAGATTGGCCACCTGCAAGTATTTTCCAGAGTTGCCTTTGGTTGAATCAAAAGATGAAAAATGTGAACTCAGTTTCCAAGTCAAATCACAAAGCATTGTTTGAAATCTGCTAAAATAAGATTACATTTTATTGTTGGAACTAGTGTGGAAATGGACTTAAAATTTATTCATTTTTCTCAAAGAATTATTAGACTATTAATCTGAGTAGGTTTTCCTTTATTAGTTCCGATTGACTGAGACATTGTGGTATCCACGTGCCTGCTGAACACATATTTTCATGGGGAGCATGGCTACTTAGCAAATGTAGTAAAGCAAATCTCATTACTCTGTCTAGGGCTTGGTGGTTATTCTTGCCATGAGGTAGCAGTTCTTCCTCTTCTTCTGGTGTGTGCTCCAGCTTCCACTTACTCAGTACTTTTGTAGTCCTTGAGTCAGTTTTTATCACACTGTATAATTTCTTGTGTCTGCTTTGCAAATCGCCTTTCAAAATCAATTGTAAATTGACCTCTACGAGAAAGTATGCAAATAAATTCATATGTTCATGGAATATTCATTAAGGCTCCTTTTGAAATATTGCAGAAATGCAAAAAGAAAAGTTGTCTATGTTATAATAATTGTATCATTGATAAGTCTGTATCAGGCACTAGAGTGACTGTCTTTTATACTATCTCATCTACTTCTTACAGGGCTCTATGAGGCATGAAGATAAATTGGAGATGTTGGAGATAACAGATGGAGAAACTGAGGTTTGTAGAGATAAAGTCAATTACCCAAGGCCACTGGGCCAAGATGCAATCCAGACTGTTTGCCTTCAAGCTCCTTAACAAATGTTCTAGAAAATTCATTATTGACAACTAAGCAGGCTTTAGCAGCAATGAACATGCGCTAAAACAATAGCATCAATGGTGAGGATAAAGGCGAAGGAAAGAAGCACGTTGACTAATCATGCACTGGCACAGGGGGGCATGTTTTCCCCCAGTCTCAGGAGAATATGTACTTCATGCTCTTAGACTGAGTCAACTGCAGATATTTAGTGAGATATTGCAATGGCATCACATTCTCAACGTGGCAAGTTCACACGTTGGCTCCTTTTTAGTTTTTCCCATCTCAGGGACTGCTCAGTACATGCTCAACCCCTCCTCTCCTCTCCCTCCCCCAGCACAGAGGAGGTGAAACCTGCAAAAGTAACCTCAGAGGCAAGAAGACTTATATCTTACCTTGAATGGTTGCTGCCTCTTTCCCCTGTACCCACCTGCAGCCCCAGATTCAGACCCGATGGATGGGGTGTGAGCAAAGAAGGCCAGTCAGTGTCCCACCACTACAGTCCTGTTTTTCATGTTTTGGGGACAACAGGACTCTGGGAGACCCTCTTGCTCAGTGCACGACTCCCGCACCCACACCCCAATCATCCTAAAAACCGCAGCCTGCCTCCCTCCCAGTGACAGGCAGCTCATTGTCTTGAAGAATTAACCATAAGCCTAAAATGTTCTCACATCTCATGAATAGCTTCTCCTTCAGAATTAACAGAGTAAAAACAACAATGGATGCATACCTGCCCTCACACTCCAAACTTCCTAGTAACCCTAAGCTATGTTCTCACTTATCCCACCTCTGCAACTCAGGGAGGAGAAGATATCTCTGACAGTTGAAAAGTAACCAGGTGTGGGTTCAGTTTTGGCCCAGGTGTGTATGGCTCAGCATTCAGAGGCTGCTCCCTGGACACAGCCCTCAAAGCCTCTTGGCCTACAAAGGAGAGGAGGCATCTCTTTTGGCTTCA
This sequence comes from Balaenoptera borealis, assembly GCF_965194805.1. Taxonomy (NCBI): domain Eukaryota; kingdom Metazoa; phylum Chordata; class Mammalia; order Artiodactyla; family Balaenopteridae; genus Balaenoptera; species Balaenoptera borealis. The sequence continues at coordinate 82,978,217 of NC_138864.1, forward strand.
CAGCATGTGAAACAAAAATAAAGCCCTCCGCTTTTTAGTCAAATGTGAATCACTTCCCCTTTCCTTCTGCCAGGTTCTTGTTCTGTCCTTTGCCTCTCTCTGTCTCTGTCTCTCTCTCTGCCTCTCTGTCTCTGTCTCTCTCTTTCCCTCTTGACCTTTCCTTTTTGCTTCTCTTTCACTCTCTTTGTCTTTCTTTCCTCTTCTTTCTACCTCACTCTTTCCATGGACTACATTCCATACTACAGGTCTAGATGGAGTATGTGCCTGGCTAATAGAGTAGTATCAGTCCAAGTAATTCATCCCTCAATGACTGGGCTTAAGTTAGGAGGTACAGAACCTAGTGATGGGATCACCAACACTTAGGTAAACATTGAGGAGTTGGGATGGTGGTATTAATGAATTCTGATGCTTTTAGGTGGTAGATGAAGGCGTCTCCAAATAGTGCCATCTAGTGGTTCACTGGAGTAAGATCTGCCTCCCAGGGTCTTTCCCAGTGTCAAAGGCCAACAAGGGAAGGGAAGGCAAAGATCTTGTTCACTCACTTTGAAGCAGGTACTCGGCCAAGCAAGATGCTATTTGTCATTGCCTTATTGAGTCCTGACAACCATCTTGTGTGGTAGGCGTTATAATCTCTCCCGGTGAGGCACGAAGCAATTAAGTACCATGTGGGGCGGGGATCCTAACCCTCACTTGACACCAAAGCCGATACCTTCCCCATAACACACCAAGGAAACTACAAAGCTGCACAGATGTGGTTTACAGGATTTGCACACCAGAATTTAGTAGGGGTGATATTGGCTTTTCCACGATTTTAAGTAGAATTTTTAGTTTACAGATTTTTTTTTTTTTAGTTTAGACTTTAGATTTTTAGATTTAGTAGATTTTTAATTTAGAAGAGGAAGATTTCATAAATTTAAGGTTGAATGTTTAGGCACATTTTAGATATGTGGCTTTCTATTTCTATAGAACTGATAGAACTTATAAGATACACTTCTGATTATAATAAAGACATACTTCGCCTAATTCTTTAGTTTTCAAGACAGAGGAGTATTTACATTTCTGTTCCCAGAATTGTGTTAAGTTCATTTTTTTCATCAATGGTAAAAGAATATACCATCTCTACCATCGTGTTCAATTAAATATCAACTTTTACCACAAAATAACAAACCTTCCCTTCTTCAGAAAAAAAGATTGGCGGTTTTTGAAGAAATCTCATTAAAGTTTATTAGATTGAAACAGCAGAAGTCTCTCATGTAAATCCACACAAACAAAACTACAGGCCACTTCAGGAGACCCTCACCCCATGTGCTGGTGGAGTCCAAGGTCACAGCGGTCATTGAACTAAACCCAAGATGCACTGCTCTTGGGGACCGGCCTGAGGAGAAGAGGTTGAGGGTGGACACTGTACACTTTCTAGTTGTCATCATGGTCTCTCCAGGGCCTTTGCCTTGAGGGCCTGTCTCTCCATAGCTGTGTGGAGAAGCGGCGTTCTGTGCAGCTGCCAAAAAAGTGATGCTGGGGACTTCCCTGGTGGTGCAGTGGTTAGGAATCCGCCTGCCAATGCAGGAGACACGGGTTCGAGCCCTGGTCCGGGAAGATGCCACATGCCACGTAGCAACTAAGCCCGTGCGCCACAACTACTGACCCTGCGCTCTAGAACCCTCGAGCCACAACTACTGAGCCCACGTGCTGCAACTACTGAAGCCTGGGCGCCTAGAGCCCGTGCTCTGCAACAAGAGGAGCCACTGCAGTGAGAAGCCAGTGTACCAAAACTAAGAGTAGCCCCAGCTCACCGCAACTAGAGAAAGCCGACGCGCAGCAACAAAGACCCAAAGCAGTCAAAAAAAAAAAAAAAAAAAAAAAAGTGATGCTTACGGGTCCAGCCCTGGGGAGACGGCAGAAATGGTTGTTTCTCCCACCCAGGATTGCAGCAAGCCCTACTGGGCTCCCAGTGCATATTCACCACTATACCCTCTCCCACTGTGAGGGAAGAGAAGTCTTCCTCATTGTACCTGTGTCAAAAAAGTACAGCACTGGGGCCCAGCGCTGTGGCTTTACTTGGAAAAGAGATTCGTTGTTAGTCATGTGAAAAAGTCCTTGCAGATGAACTTCTTTGGGGCTCTAAGTTTTTTAGGACTCCCCACCTGAGTGAGGAGAAGGATCTTAGAGAAGACTTTTGTATGTCATTCAGTGGAGGTTACTGGCTGACTTTCTTTTTTTCTAAATCCCTGTGAAATTTAGTCCTGATTTAGTAATGATCCCACCGTGCGTCACTTCAGATGGAGTATGATATTTGAAACAAAGCCCTCCAACACCTCACTAGAGTATCAGACAGAAAGCAAGAGAGAGAATCCAAACACAATAACCCAACTGACTCATGAAGTCCCCAAAAAAGTCTTTGCAGGAAGGAGCATAAAGGAAATGTCTCACACCTCGTCCAGTCCCCTAGGCAATGAGCGCTGAGTGTTTATATTGAGGAGTCATTGAGACAGGTGTGTCTACCTGGACACCTGGTGTGTCAGCAGCTAGTTGGGAATGCTTGCGTCACTCTTGGGTAAACCCTCCATGTTCAGAAGTGGCAGAGAAAGAGAGAGAAGAGGAAAAGGAGAAGCAAGGAGAGAACAAAAGCCCACAGCATCTATCTTTCCAGCCCCACTCGAGGAAGAGACAGTTTCTGTGAGCAAGAATGTTTGCAGCAGCCCCCAGAAGGCCCCAGTGCCCTAGTTACACAGTAATGCGTCAGGGTGGCCGAGAGTCTCTGTGGGGACTGGGCTGTCTCTTGTTTCACAGGCTGGCTGGCCAAACCTGGCCACCAGGGGCTGCTGGGAGCAGGTAGTCGCCGGGCACCTGCTGTCCTGGCCTTGCCTTGTTCTCTCTGTGTGCTGACACCCCTCCCAGGCTGCAGGATAGACAGTCGGTGGGAAGGCAGCAAGAAATCCCCCCAGGAGCGGGACTTGGTTTTCCAGCTAAACTGTCAATGTCGTGAGAACCTCGGTGGGAGTGTGGAGTGTAGCCCTTGGGAGGACAGCAAAGAAGGGGGAACACAATTGCCAAAGAGAAGCTTCTGTGCTTTGCCGTCTCTGCTTTCTTCCAATCAATAAGACCTCCTTTCCCCTTTCATTTGCTTTGTCCAAATTGAGGACAGATGCTGCTCTGAGGCGGTGCACCTGGAAACAAGAACTTTTCTTTTTTCTTCCTTTCTTCCCACGCCCCCAACAGTTTACAAGAAAGGTTAGCTCAAGTCTTTTAAAGGGTCATAGAAACCCAAAGTTGACTGTGAATCAGAGAAAACAAAAGACATTAAAAAGGAGGAAGGTTAAATAGAAAGAGAGAGAAAGATTTTTTTAAAGGGTCAGAAGACACAGGTTACTTACATTTCAGGTACCAGCTTTAGCCACATAGAAAATAAAGAATAGAGGAGGCACACTTTCCTCCACCTATGTCTCCTCTGTGCACTAAATCCCAAGCAGCTCTCCCATCAGAATCTTAAAATTTCCAAGGTGGAAGAGACCTCAGAGATCATCTCTTTGCATCTTTCATTTTCAGGATATAAAAAATGAGGCCAGCTAATTAAATCCCTTGTCCCGGGCTGGGCAGCTTTTCCATGATGCCTGCAGCTCAATGAGACACTCCTTGAGTTGCACTGACCCACACAGCTGAATGGCTCAGTGCAGCTGTAACAATGGGCTTGAATTTCTACAGAGACCACTTTCTGCATTTTGATACAGGCAAAGGGAAGAAGGGAGGGGATGGCCTTTTCACGACCAGCTCTTTTATTGAATAGAAGAACATCATGGGAATCTGCCTGCACTTTTTTAGTTGAACTGTATTACTTTACCCAATACCATATCCTGTGCCAACAGAGGTTCAAGAAGAAAAGAGGAGGCATCCCGTGGTTTGTAGACCCCTCTGTAGCACCACTTTCTCCACCATCTGACCTTGGGGAAGCTGCCTAACATTTCTGGCCTCAATTTCCTTATCTGTAAAATGAGGCCATTGGAATTCCTATTTGGGCAGCACTTCTTTAAACTGACGTTAATCCAGGATGGGGCATTATATTTGTTACATAAATACTACACATTTAGTCTTGGTGTTATCACTTTTATCAGTGTCATAGTGCCTGTTTTTATTTCCTGTGATCAAAAAATGCTTGTTGAATGAATGATTTTTTTTTTCTTCTTTTTGGCCTCACCATGCACGATCTTAGTTCCCCAACCAGGGATTGAACCCATGCCCCCTGAATTGGGAACGTGGAGTCTTAACCACAGGACTGCCAGCAAGTCCCAGGAATGAATGAATTTTTAAATTCCTAAGGCCAAGTCATTACAAATTGCACCCGATTGTTTGCTTTTAGTGACTTTGAATATAACTAGCATTCTGTTTTTAGTGTTTCCTCACAGGAAAATTTGGCTTAACAAAAATTCTTATAAAATGGGAGGCAGGTGGAGGTCAATTAAACCTCCACCCGCTCCTATCTCTCTGGGAGTAAAAGCCAAAGTCAGGACGATGACTTATAAGGCCCCACAGGACTTACAAGGACCCCCTGCCCAGACCTCATCGCCTGCTACTCTTCCCCTTCACTCACACTGCTTGAGTCACCCCAGCTTCTTGGGCACATCAAGCAGGCTTCCACCTCAGGGCCTTTGCACTTGCTATTCCCTCTGCTAGGAATTCTACTCCCTCATTTGCTCTTCTCCTTCACCTTCAAATGTCACCATGTAAGTAATGCTTCCCAAGAACATCAGATCAAAAATAGTTCCACCTTATCCCTGCCCCCAGCACTTTATTTTCAGCTGTGGAAATCTCCTCTCTATCTGATATAGTATATATTTAACTTAATTATTTTGTTGATTGTCTGTACCTCCCTCACCTCACTAGAAGACACAGAATTCTGTCCATTTTGTCACTGCCATTTCCCCAGCACCCAGATCAGTGTTTAGCAGACAGTAGGCACTCAGTACATATTTCTGGAATTAATGAATCTTGTCTCATTCAAATCCTTAGGGAATCAGGTTGTTATATAAATAAGTAATAGAGGCTCACATTTATTAAGCACTTCCTATGTGGTTCTAAGTATGTTACATGTGTTCATTTATCCCCTAAGACCTACGAATTAAGAGCCCTATGAATAGGGACTTCCCTGGTGGCACAGTGGTTAAGAATCTGCCTGCCAATGCAGGGGACACAGGTTCGATCCCTGGTCCGGGAAGATCCCACATGCCATGGAGCAACTAAGTCCGTGCACCACAACTACTGAGCCTGCGAGCCACAACTATTGAAGCCCACGTGCCTAGAGTCTGTGCTCCGTGACAAGCCACCTCAATGAGAAGCCCGCGCACCACAGCTAGAGAAAGCCCACACGCAGCAACGAAGACCCAACGCAGCCGAAAATAAATAAATAAATTAATTAATTAATTAAGTAATTAAAAAAAAGAGTCCTATGAATAAAGACCTGTTTTCCTTTCTTTGGCTGGTTCCTCTGCACACTGGTGGGTCCCAGGATCAGTCTCAGAGGCTCTTCTCTTCTGCAACTATACTCACTTCCTAGGGGATCTCATTCAGTCTTGTGGCTTCAAATGCCTTCTATATCTTGACTATTACTAAATGTATATCTCTCACCTGAGACCTCGCCCCTAAACTCCAGACTCATTTATATTGCCTATTCAATATTTCTCTTTGGATGTTTAATAAGGATTTCGATCTTAACATGTTTAAATTTGAACACTTAGATTGTATCTCCCCCTCACTAAATATCTTCCCTCTCTAAAAAGGGCAATTCCATTCTTGTGGTTTTTCACGCTAAAATGCAGGAGTCGTCCTTGATTCCTGTCTTTTCTCAGGCCCACATCTAGGGTTGTCAGATTTAGCAAATAAAAATACAAGATGCCCAGTGAATTTTGAATTTCAGATAAACAATACATAGTGTTTTAGCATAAGTATGGCTCAAGCGAGATTTGGGACACACTTAAACACTAAAACATTATTTGCTAGTTATCTGAGATTCAAATTTCATTGGGCATCCTGTATTTTATTAGGTACCCCTCCTCACAGCCAATCAATCAGAAAGCTCTCTGTATCTTCAAAATGTAACCCAGATCCAACCACTTTTCACCACTGCCATCTCTGCCACCTCTGTCCACCCTAGGATGATTGCAAGAGCTTCCCACCTGGTCTCTTTGCTCCTCCCTTTGTCCCTTTCCTTGCAGCAATTGGAGCAATCATTTTAAAAGCAATGTCAAGTCATGTCACTCACCCGCTCAAACCCTCCAGTTGCCTCCCATCTGGTTGAGTTAAAATTTAAAACCCTTCTTTCCACAGCTTAAACAGCCATTGTGCTTTGCCCCACTTCTCTCTTCCCCTCTCATCTCATTTCTTACTTCCTCTCTTGCTTCACTCTGCTTCAGCTACACAGGCCTCCTTTCCGCTTTTTGAATACAAGCACTCCCTACCTCAGAGCCTTTGCAGCAACTTTGCTGTTCCCTGTGCCCGAAACCCTCTGCCCCAGAAGTCTTCAGAACAAAGACCTTCGGAATGAAGGTTCTTGCCTTCATTTCACTCAAGTCTTTACTCAAATGTCAGCCTCTGACCACGCTCTTTAAAATAGCACCCTCCCAGCCATTCTTTTTCCTATTTTTAAAAAACTTTTATTATTAGCACATATCACCCCAGCATATATTTATTTGTCTCGTATCCCAGAATATAACTGTTTTGAGAAAAGGAATTCTGTCTGTTTTATTCACTGTTGTAACCCTGTGACAAATTAGTGCTGGCAAGTAGAAGATCCTCAATAAATCTCTGTTGAATGAATGAACCCTCATTTATAGGTGGAGAAACCGAGCCAAGGAGAGGCTAATTATTTTTCCTGAAGTCAAGAAATATTCAAGATGCTCTACTTTTGTCACAGCATTTTCAGTGTGAGACCTTGTTTGTTCTTTTCAGGAACTCTGTGAGTTCAGAATGGACAGTCTTTAACCCCATATCACAGATGAGGAAACTGAGGCCCAGAGTTCTGTGATCATCATCCTAGAAGTAAATCCCAGGTTGTCTCACAGGTCTCAATCCCGCTTGTGAACTTTTTTCACTTTCTTCAATCTCCAAACATGTTTTAGGTCTTGTGTTTTAAAATTCTATTTTCAAACCATCTCCTTCACATGTCAAAGATGGAGTTGTGGGGTCTCATAAATCCTTGCCACCAGAGGAGTCAAGGAAATGTATGTCCTTTTTTCCTCAAATAACCTGAAATTCTTTCTCCCTATTCTGGGATTCCTTAAGCCTCAGATAATGAATAGATATTACCGGTGGGGACCTCCTTGGTAATACTGGCATTTGCATCGTGAAAGCAAAACCACTCTTAGAAATGACATTTTAAGATTCCTTCTAAGTTAGTAAATTCATGGACTATTTGTTGTTAATTTACACATTCTATTAAACATTTACTGTGTCTACCAAGTAAGGTGAGCAACCACCACAGTTTACTGAGTCTTGAGGGACCTCCCGGGATGCAAGACTTCCAGGGCTGAAATCCAAGAAAGTTTAAGGCAAACCAGGAAGAGTTCATTATCCTAATAAACTGGGGGGTTTCTGTTATTTGTTTGTCTGTTTGTTTGTCTTAATGCTACTATGGTGGGCTGAAGGATGGCCCTCCAAGGGTCACCATGTGGCACTTTCTTATTGGTAAACATATATGTACTATATGACCAAGTGTATTAGTTTTCTGTTGCTTCAGTAACAAACTATCACAAACGTAGTAGTGCAAAAACAATATAAATTTATTATTATATAGTTCTGTAAGACGGAAGTCAAATACGAATCTCACTGAACCGAAATCAATGTGTCAGCCAAGTTGCATTCCTTTCTGGAGGCTCCAGGGCAGAATCTGTTTTCTCTATTTTTCCAGGCCGCCTACGTTCCTTGGCTCATGGCCCCCTTCCTCCATCCTCAAAGCCAGGAGCATCACATCTCTCTGACTCTTTTTTCTCATCATATCTCCCACTCACCACATCCAGACAAGGTTCTCCACTTTTGAGGACTCATGTGATTAGATTGGGCACACTAGATAATCCAGGGTAATCTCCCTATTTTAAGGTCAGCTGATTAGCTACTTTCTATCTGCAAACTTAATTCCCCTTGGCCATATAATATAACATATTATAGGTTTTGTAGACTAGGATGTGTTCATCTTTGGCGGATCAATATTACTTCCATACCCAGCAATTGTACTCCTAAGTATTTGCCCAAGTAAAATGAAAAATGATGTTCAGATATAGGTGAATGTTTATAGCATATTTATTTGTAATTGCCTCAAACTGGAAACAACCCCAATGTCTTTCCATTGGCGAGTGGATAAACAAACTGTACATCTATACCAGGGAATACTACTCGGCACTAAAAAGGAATGAACTATTGATACACACAACAATGTAGCTGAATCTCAAATACATATATGAAAGAAGCCAGACTCAAAAAGCTAGGTATTGTATGATTCTATTTATATGATATTCTGGAAAAGATAAGACTGTATAGACATAAATCAGTGGTTTACCAATGGATAGAGAAGAGGGGAGGGGTTGACTACAAAGAGACATGAGCAAACATTTGACAGTGATGGAAATATCCTATATCTTGATAGTGGCTATAGGTTTACAAGTATATGTTATAAAAAATTCATAAACAGAAACCTAAATTAAATAGAGTCAGGAGACCAGAAGGGGGAGCTCTCATGCCCTATGAAGATAGCAGAGCCACCGGAAAAAGAAAAGCTTCCTCTTCTTTCCTGGCAAGAGCTCAGCCAATGAGAGACCGTCACAATTCAGCCAATGAAAAGCCATGGGCTCTTTGTTTACTCTAGCCCCTCCCAACTTCCTTTTCCCCTTTATAATAGAGTTCTCCTCTCCATTTTTGCTGTGAACTTGCACATGGCTCACCATGGTTGCAGACCCCAAATTGCAATTTTTTGTGGATCCCAAATAAACCCATTTTTTTTGTTGGAGAAATAACTGGCAGTCTATTTATTTTTAGGTCAACAATGTATTTGTCAAAACTTATAGAGCTGAATAGTAAAAAGAGTGAATTTTACTGTATGTAAATTAGACCTCAATAAGCTTGAATTTTAAAATGGGGCATTTGGGGGAGGGGGAGAAACTCTGGTTGAAAGGTGTTATTTTTTAAAATTGGTTTCTGTCTTACACTGATGGTGGTGTCTGTTGTCCTGGAGAGGGACACGCCAGTCTGTTTCCTTACTTATGTAGTAGGAGGTAGCTGTGATCAGGGCAGCATTATGACTTCGTGGGCCCCTTTCTCCATGCAAAAAATGTTGAAGATGATATTTTATGACTGTGTTGATATAACTTTTTAAAAAGTTATTTTAAAAGAAAGTATAATAAATCTTTTTTTGTGGGCCTTTAAGTGTCATGAGACCCAGGCACTGTGACTAAAGGAAAAGTCGGCCATGGATGTGACCAAAGCCTGCCAAAAAGGCAAATCAGGCTAGTAATTTCCTACAAGTGAATGACCAGGAGTAGAAAGTATGCATTCAGTTCCTAGTGCTATCACTGATTTTCCAATAGTTTCAAAAAACCCAGTTAACCTCTCCGGGTCTCAGTTCTCCAGTGTGTGAAAAAAGAATAACAAATTCAGCCTTCACTTAAAACCTGCTCCTAGTGTCTTAGATGTTAAAAATTCATTCAACAAAAATTTGCTCTGTACCAAGCACTGTGTGGTGGATGGGGAATCTGGGATAAATCCTACATAGTTCCTAACCTTAGTTTGCTGCTGCATTCCCTTGAAGGAACGTTCATCATTAAAAATGCACAAAATAGAGGATTCTTGAAAAGGCACTTGTTTTTACTTTGTCTGCTTTTTTTCATTGTTCATTCAAATATTGATTATTCTGCATATATATCCAGGCGTAGAGCCACAAGGGTTTAATTATAAAAATAAATTCTGGAGAAATCATGCATTTCCAGTGGGAGATTTCCATCAACAATTCAAGTGAAAAAAAAAAAACAATTCAAGTATTCAAGTGAGATTTCCTACAATGTATGTGTCTATAAACTGTTTATGAATGTCTTCATAAGTCAGTGCATTTCACTGTTAAATTTTCTTTGACTCTACTCTTTAAGAACTGAGTTGATGATGGTGGTAGTGGGCATATATAACGTGGCATGATTAAAGGAAAGACCCTTTATCAAGAAACATCTCCCCTGCTAGCCCTCCCCTGATGACCCACTGCTAACTATTCTTTCCTTTGCTTAAATGTCTTTCCCCCATGAGATCTCTCTAAATTTTCAAATACTTCCTCTACCTATTAAGTCAAATGGTTTTCCACTCTACTCCACTCCCATTACAATTGTACCTTAGTCTTGAGAGAGATTCCTTGTCAGTCAGTCAATAGATATTTATCCTGTAGCTCCTATGCTGAAAGCCTAGGTTGAGAGGAAACATGTCTGTCAATTTCAATTAAAACTCTGTTGTCTTAATGTCATCAACAACAAACTACCTCAGATGTCATCCATTATGTGTTGCTCTGTTTTTAGAAATGAGCTGTGTATGCACTTCTTTCCCCATTTCTTTTCTGATTTTGTTCTAGCAACTACAGATTCAGAAGTACCCTGAGTAGCACAGCGCATTTTCCCAAATAGGCAAGAGCTTGAATAATACTCATAGTCGACTTTCTCATTATCTTAGTTTTCTATTTAATTATGTTTCTTAAATAGAAAATTATGTTTCCCTTGATAACTGATCCCTTTTGAGGTAATAAATGTACTACATCAATCACTCAGTCACTCATTTTAAAATTAGTCTTTTTTCTGCTCACTAGTTCCTCCTTCCTGGACTCCTAGAGGTGAAACAGAATGTGCTGGTGCCACATCTGAAGGTTTTATTATATATTCATTACACTGGGAGGAGAGGTTGAAACTTTTACTGACAAATATTAAAAAGAATATTTCTCATCAAAAGAGTTTTATAGGGGCTTCCCTGGTGGCACAGTGGTTGAGAATCTGCCTGTCAATGCAGGGAACACGGGTTCGAGCCCTGGTCTGGGAAGATCCCACATGCCGCGGAGCAACTAGGCCTGTGAGCCACAACTACTGAGCCTGCGCGTCTGGAGCCTGTGCTCCGCAACAAGAGAGGCCACGACAGTGAGAGGCCCGCGCACCGCGATGAAGAGTGGCCCCCGCTCGCCGCAACTACAGAAAGCCCTCGCACAGAAACGGAGACCCAACACAGCCAAAAATAAATAAAATTAATTAACTAATTAACTTTAAAAAAAAAGAGTTTTATAACCTCAACAACTACAAGAGTTGAAAAACATTTCGCTTTCTCCGTAATATAACAACTCTGTTTCTCTATGGTCTTTCTGATCTCCAGTCACGTACATAGGTTTTACTTCTGTAACCTGAGTTTCCCAGGGTGCACAGGTCCAGGCGGACAATTAAGACGGTGTGACTTACTGTTACAGTAGCAACAATCACATCCCTGGTTTGAGCTTGTCTCCTTCCCCTCCCCAGCAGAATCACTCCCTAAATCTATCTGGTCTCTGAGAAGGGTCCGGGGGGAGGAGGTCATCCAGTTCACGGGCATCTCACCAGTGAAGATTTCCTTTCTAGGGCTGGTGGCAGCCATATTTGTTCTCCCGGTCTGATAACTATGAAGGGGAGCAGATAATGGTACAATCGGCTGCCCTCAAGGGGCTCACTGTCTGTTGACTAAGACCAACATCTAGAGAAATAAGTACAGTCCATGTGCTAAAGGCTATACCACATCCATCTGGAACAAAGCAATGATGGGTGGGAGTTTCGGGGAGGAAGGACATAGTGGTCTGTGGGACTCTGGAAGATTGAACTGAGGGGCCAGCTCATTGAATGGACTTCATCAAAAGGACAAATGGGAAAGGCCACCCTAGACAGTAGTTCTCAATCCTAGATGAACCATTAAAATCTTCTGGAGAGTTTAAAAAAAAACAAAAACCAATGGAGGCAGGACATCCCAAGTTTCTGATTTAATTGGCCTGAGTTGAGGCCCAGACAAAGACATTTAAAAATGTTCCCCAGGGAAGCTTAGAATGTGGTGCTGGATTAGAATTGAAGATATTAGTATGAGTTTATGTTTATTTTAATATATATACAGGTAGACACATGAATAAATAAATGTAAATATGTATGTATTCCTGGGGTAGTATGCATATGTTTCCTAGTTCTGTCCACTGAGAGGGCTTAGAGACAATGATAACCCAGCAATAAATGAACACACTTAACACCAGATCTTAGTTTCTAGACACCAATCTCCAATAAAAGGAAACAGGGCTCCCTGCAGAAATGACATATTCTCAGGCCTGAAGCAGGGAAAATATAAGGCGACCCTGGAACACCTTTGTAGAAAATAAGGAAGTGTTATTTAAAAGAAAGATGAGGATGGGAGTAAGGGGAGCATGTCACAAGGATATATAGGGGCCAGCCTGAAACAGCTCCCAATGGCCAAAGCTGGAATAATTTGAGCAACAAAATAAATAAGGGTAGTACTGGGTTATAACCCAAAGCATAAAATAAATATCCAAGAGTTCACACTGATAAATAACAATTAAATAATTAAATAAATGGGACGGGGGTAGAAACTTCCTTACAGAAAAATTTCAAATTAATAAATGTAGAAGAAATGAAATAGAAAATCACCTTTAGAACACCACAGTAATAATTGCTGTAAGCAATATCCCTAGATAAATGTTTAAATCATCAGACAAAACTTAAGTAAAAAAAGGGATGTTTGCATAGCCCCAAAGTATTTCCTTCAAAATATTTATTTAACTTATGTTCACATTTTTAAAAATATGCTTCTCCCTCCAAAGGGTGAGGCTTAATTCCCTTCCTTTTGAGTGTAGGCTGGACTTAGTGACTCACTAACTAATATGTATTGCAAAAAAAATTAATGAACGGAAATCTCAATTAAATAGAGTGGGGAGACCAGCAGGAAGAAAAAAGACGACTCTTCTTTCCTGGCAAGGACTGGGCCAGTGAAAAGCCATGGACTCTGTTTACTATCCCAACTTCCTTTTCCTCCCCATAAAAGCATTCTCCTTCCCTTGCCAGGCAGGGACTTGCAAGTGGTTGCAGACCCCGATTGCAATGCTCTGCTGATCCCGAATAAACCTTTGTTTGCTGGAGAAATATCTGGCAGACTATTTGTTTCAGCTCAGCAATATGGACCAAGAAAAACAGTAACTTTTCAGTAGAAAAACCTGTCAGACACCACCTGATCAAGTGATCAAGGTTAACATCACCAAAAATAAGTCCTGTTGCTATCACGTGTCCCCTGACATGAAGCAACAGAAGGGCACTTAGCCTCTATGGTTTTCTCCCCCAAAACCCATAACCCCAGTTCAATCATGAGAAAACATCAGACAACCTGAGGGACATTCTACCAAATACCTGACTAGTGTGAAGATCCTGAAAAACAAAGAAAGATGGAGATTTTCACAGATCAGAGGAGACTAAAGAGACATGTCAAGTAAATACAATATGATTTCCTAGTTTTGCCCTTTGAACAGACAGAAGACACTAGTGGAAAAACTGATGAAATTCAAATGAAGTCTTGTAGTTTACTTACTGATGTGCCAATGTCAATTTCTCAGTTTTGGTAAATGTACCTGGTAATGTAAGATGTTAACATTAAGGGAAGCTGTGAAGGGTATATAGGAACTTTATATACGATCTTTATAACTTCTGTAAATCTACAACCATTTAAAAATTTAAAAATATGAAATATAAATAAATAGAAATTGTTTAAATGTGCTCCAGGTGGTGCTAATGGACGGCCAGGGTTGAGAAGCCCTACTCTAGGTAAAGGCAGACGTTTGAGCTGAGTCACAAAGGGGTAATATATCCTGAGCCATTTAAGGGATATGATGAGAAGTTTGTTATCGTAGCATTTTTCTCCAGTGTACATAATAAGGTAGAAAATGAAGAAAGATGGGCAGTTGGTCAGATTATAAACAGTCTTCTTACCATGCAGGATAAGTTCTCTGCAGGCTTTGGGAAGCCGTTATAATTTTTCAAGCAGAATGAAGTCAGAACTCATATTTGGTGTTAGTTTTTAAAGAACTCTACTGTTACCTAAATGTTTTATAACAATAGCAATCATTTTAAAACATCTTGCAAGTTTATTTTTTGAAGGGTGTGGATTTATGTGTGGATGCCATAAGAAAAATATTTTTAAAAATGTCAATGTGCTTTCCTTGGTGCGTTTCTTTCTGCATTATGCCACCTTCTCCCTAGTTGGGCATCCCTGGCAGGGACTAGCAAGTGTTAGGATTACAATAGCAGAAATGCAATGGGAGAGTAAGAGTTAAAGCTAAGCTTCCAACACACAAAGTAGGATTTTGCAAGAAGCAACTCGCAAGCTAGGCTGAGTCAAGCTGATCAGATAGACCACAGAGTTTGTGGTAAGGTAACTCCAGATCAGAAAGGAAGAAGCAAGGCAAGCTCAGCCCTCTAGCTCCAGGAGTGACCCCTCCGCAGTTTAAAATTTTTCCAGAAGCAGCTCTTTATTAGAAATGGGATCTTTCTCTGAGTCTTCAGGACAATGTTCCTGTGGAGAGAAACAGGCAGGATTGTCCAGTCAGCGACTCCATGTGCCCAGTTGCCCCGGAATGGGCTCACTGGCGCCGGTAAACTCAGCTTCTCAAAGGAATGAGGGCTCCCTTCCCTCTGGCAGCTTGAATCATGTTTCTTAAAGGGTTGCCTGGAGCTTGCAGTTGGTGATGTCAGACAACCCTTTGCACAGCTGGTGTATCACTGAGAGTCCTTGGTGCCTGTGTTCTGAGAGCTTATCACCTACATACAAGATGTTCTCCTATTTGCACCATAAGAAAATAGACTAGAAGGGGACAGAGACTCTCCCCTAAAAACAAGCTCACAGCTGCATTGCTCTAACTCTGTCTAATTGTTAAAAATATCCATCAATGGAAAACTAGTTAACTAAATTTTGGGACAAATATGAACCAGAATACTATGCAATCATTACAAATCATTATGGGGACATATAATTTTGAGTTGGAAAGAGGTTTATGAATATCTTGAATGAAAGGAAATAAGCTAAATTCAGCTTGAGTATGCTGCAGTTCATGAAAATAGTATTATATAAATTTGTGCATGAAGGTGTGTGCCTCTGTATAGGCACAGAGACCTATATGGAAGAATATTCATTAATTTAACATCTTTCATCTCTGAGAGATGGTGTTTTGATTCACTTTAACTTTTCTCTTTGGGCCTTCTGTGTTGCTTTGTTTTTTTACTTTAATTTTACATTTTATTTTTTATAATCAGAAAAATAAACTATTTTCATTTTGAAATAAAGTTATTTGTTACACCTCAGAAAGCTCATGGTACTCTGAACATTCCTCACGTTGCTAATTATAATTTTAAATAACTATTAACACTTTTAAAAATTAAATTAATAATTAAATTCAAAATAAATAATTAAAAATAATATTTTTATATGGCTGTACTATAGTTTAGATAAGATTTCTCTTTTCAAATTTGATGAATTAATGCATAAATATCTTGATATATAAATCCTTGAGTTTCTGACCAGTTCATTAGAATATAGAGGAAAATTTACTGAAGTAAAGTAAATTTTGACAATTATGGCCAAATTACTCTACCCAATAATTACAAGGTCTTTATCAGTTATATTTGTATACTATCTTTAAAAAAAATTAGTTGCCATATGATAATTTTTTTAAAATCTTGTTTTCATTTAGATTTGTTTAGTTACCAGGGAGGCTGGGCATTTTAATACATTATTTGCTATTTTCATAAGAATTAAATTTTTGAATTGCCTTTTCATGTCCTGTGTTCATTTTATTTAAATTTTAATTTCTTGTTAACTTCCATGAAATCTTTCTATCATAAGGCCATGAGCTCACTGCTATAATAATTGTATAAATATTTATTCAATTTTATATTTTTATTTTGTTTGTAGTGGTTTGTAAAATATATATACAGAAGTAATATGTGTTTTATGGTCAAATTTATTATGAATATTTGTTTTGTAATATTTTTCTATTGATTTTTATGCCTGAAAGGTTCTTTTCCATCTCAAACTCAGATAATGTTTCTTATTCTTAGTTATTTTATAGCTAAATCATATACATCTAATTCTTTAGTTCATCTGGATTTTGTTTTGATGTATGATATGAGATGTGGGTCTAACTGTTTTTTCCCCAAATGGTTAACCAACTATTGAGATCCTAAACTATTACAATCTAAGGTCAGCTTAGACCTTAGGGTCTGTTACCTAATGGGTGGACCAGTTAGAGGGTGCTTTCTTCCAGAATTATTTGAAGTAGTTTGTAGTTCATTGTTTGCTAGAAGCAGTGTATAGAAATGAAAACCACTGGCAACTCTACTCCCCTGAACTTTCCTGGATCTGCACCTGTATTACCTTCCTGCTCCTGGCTTCGGTGAGCCACTGATAAAGTGTGTCCTCCTCCAGGTGCATGCATTATGTTAAACTGCAGCCCTTGAACAGAAGTGGAGAGAGGAGGCTGGTCTGGAGTGAGACGGCCCTGGCTGCCTCATAGAGTGGTCCGTGTGATAGAGAGGTAACCGATGGTTGCTCATCTATAAAGGCCCCACATCTCTGGAGCTTAGGGATGCAGGGAAACCTCTTACCATCCTGATGAGGAGCCACTTAGACACTTAGGTTAAGAAAACTTCTCTTGGAATGTGACAGAGAGAACTAATGTGTCTAATCTGCAGGGCAGTTGCAATTTGCCACTGGTTTCTTAAATTATTTTAGAAAGCATGTTGGAAATGCCCAGCATCCTTCTTAACCCAAAAGTCCAGTAATTATTTTCATACTTATTATTTACTTCATTTGAACCAGCCCTTTAGAGGAGACTTCATATTTGCTGACCCACTGATTATGTAATAAATTTGTAATGTATGTAAAATATGTGAAGCATCTTACAGTGCTTTGCTTCACTATTCATAAGCTTGGGGCTTTTTTATCCCGGTATATTTGCTGAAAAGATAAGTATATTTTAATTCTTGCAGCCATTGTAACTTAAGGCTAATTATAGCAAAGGGAAAAAAGAGAAGGTTTCCAAATCAAACCTTTATCCCCCATAGCCCTCTCTTATCCCCCCAAAAAACTCTTCACCATAAACTTTCCTAAAACTTTACTTTTTGTGAAAAAATCTGTGCTCTGCTTTAATGCAGGTCTAATTTGTTGTGTGTCTTCAATAACTGTATCCCATTCCAGAATATGTAGCCAAAAATAACCCACTGGCAGTGGCGGCAGCTTCATCGTCTCCTCAGGATCTCCTGTACTTTATGGCTATTTGCTTTCTGAAAATGGTACAATCTCTCCTTAGTGAATTAGTCTTTTAACAGAATTTCTTCTGCACTATTTAGCAAAATAACTCCACTCAGCTCTACCCCATCCTCTATAAGTAATTAGAGATAAGTATGTCTTAATGCATTTCTGAATATTCTGCTCTAATACGCGCTTCAATCACAAATAAGCCCTGAAGCTACGTGCCTCTGGCACTGTTGAGTCTGGGTTTGCACACGTAATCGTGCAGCACTTGATTTGCCTGACCGTGCTGTGACTCAAATTTGCCTTCCAAAGGGGCAGAAAATAAAATAGCTAACAGGCTATCCTGACATCTCAGATCAATGGTGTATTTCCTTCTCCCTTCCACCAAATGTTAAGAAACTTAGCTGAGTTAGAAAAGTCGCTTCCACTACTCCCTCTGTCAGTATGTTCTATCCTCCACGACTCCTAATTAGGGTTCAGCTTGATTTTTTTCCTACTCTGGCTCAAGGTGCATCTCTGTGGCTCCATCCACCCCCACTTGCACATGTATCACTCCCTCTGTTCCCGAGTCTGGCTGTTCATCCAACCATTATAGTTTAGTTCATCCAAGATGAGTCCAAGCACTGCTAGAAAGGCCAGAGATGAGGCTAATGGGCATACATGATTTCCAGACCACTAGGCACGTTGGAGCTCAGTGAGTCATTTTTAAAAAGTAGATATTATGTTTATTTTCCATTCTTTAGGAAAGAAAGAAAACTCAAAGTGCTTCTGAAACAAAAAGTAGACCCCAATGTTGGCATTAAAAACAGAATCCATAAAATGCTGTAGAACTAGACTTGCATAATTTTCATTTTCTTAATCCAAGGGGAGTTTTGCATTAGATCCTGTTGCTCTGGTTGTGACGATTTTTCAGATTCCATTTAGGATCATGGACATCTTCCCATGAAAGGCTTGGAGCAGTCCTGCTCAAAATATGGTCCACAAATTGGGGCTTGTCCACGACAAGACACGTACAGAAATCAGGGGCGATGCCCATTGTTGGCAAGGCTGTAGGACTCTCAAACATTGCTGGCCGGAGGGCAAAACTGTCTGGCCACTTTGGAAACAGTTCGACGGTTTCTTATAAAGTTAAGACACTTGGTACCCTTACCATACCACCTGGCAGTCCTACTCTGAGGTAGTTACTCAAGAGAAATATCATTTATGTCCACACAAAGACTTGTATGTAGCAGCATTATTTACAATGGCCAGAAACTGGAGACAACCCAAATTTCTATCTGCCAGTAAGTGCATAAATAAACTGTGATATATCCATATTATGCACTATTATACAGCAAGAAAAAAGGAATGAAGTAATATATACAACCACATGGATGAATTTCAAAAATATTATTTTAGGTGAAAGATGCCAAAAACAAAAGACTACATACAGTATGATTCCACTTATGTGAAGTTCTACTAAAGGTAAAACTATACTGACAGCAGATTAGTGGTTGTCTGGGGCTGGGGATCAGGGTAGAGGGAATCTACTGAAAAGGGACAAGAGAGAACTTTTTAGAATGATGGAATTGTTCTATCTGATTTTAGTGGAAGTTAAATGACTGTATACAATCATCCAAATTCACCAAATACACACTTAAAGTGAGTGAATTGTATTGTAGTTGTTTGAAAGGGAAGAAAAATTTCACTGGGTCCTAAAAGGGGAACAATTTTGGGCCACAACCAATAAGCCTGAGGTAGAGGTATCTTTGATTTTGTGTTAATCTCAATGAGTTCTGAGAGTCCTCTGTAACCCAGGTGCAGGCACACAAGACTAACATCCACATTTCAGTCTTGCTACATCGTATCAGCTGCTGAGTCGGGAGCATCACTAGACCTAGGGTCAAATCCCTGCAATAACGTGCTGTGCATACCTTCAGATCCAGCCTTGAACGCGTGGGCCACTTACTCTGAAAACAAAATGTCATTCTTACTGTAACATTTATTTTGTGTTTTCCTTTTTACAAGCACCTCAAAGAATAGCATCAACAGCTTAATGTTTACATCAATGAATCAAGGCTGTTTCCATAGCAACACCTCTAATTCTCTGGAACTGCAATTTTATGTCAATTTACTATTAATGGAAGACAAAACAAAAGAAAGCAGACAGAACAGAGAAACCTTAACACCTAACACTGACAAGCAGAACAAGGAGGAAGGGAAGTAAACATGTCATTTGCAAGGTTTTTAATACTTAGTGGGCTATGATGTTATTCAGTAGTTAACCGTTTCATGCTTAGATTCAGATAATGATTTCAAAGGACTATAAAGTCTTTGAGTTAAAATGGCCTTGAGGGCTTCCCTGGTGGCACAGTGGTTAAGAATCCGCCTGCCAATGCAGGGGACACAGGCCCTGGTCCAGGAAGCCCTGGTCCAGGAAGATTCCACATGCCACGGAGCAGCAAAGCCCGTGCTCCACAACTACTGAGTCTGCGCTCTAGAGCCTGTGAGCCACAACTACTGAAGCCCACACGCCTAGAGCGCGTGCTCCGCAACAAGAGAAGCCACCTCAATGAGAAGCCTGCGCACCGCAACAAAGAGTAGCCCCCGCTCGCCGCAACTAGAGAAAGCCCGCGCGCAGCAACAAAGACCCAATGCAGCCAAAAATAAATAAATTAAATATAAATAAATTAATAAATAAAATAAAATGGCCTTAAAAGCCAGCTGGCACCTTTTATTTTAAAGTCTAGGAAACTCGTTCCCAGAAAAGGTAAGGGATTTAATTAAGGTCACTGGGCTGGTAAGGTGCAGAGCCAAGACCAGAGCACGGGCTACAGACTTGAAGCTTGGGGCTCTTTTTATGCACCACATGATACTGTCTCTGTTAGAATGTGATTTCTTTTGTGTTATGATTCCTACTCATCTTGTGTGAAAATTATAGGATTTAACCTAAGCTGTGTTAAGTAGTTCAAAATGGAGTCACAGCGTCCAGTGTGAACTTCCGTGGTAGTTGTTTTGAAACGTCTGGTATAGGACTGAGTGTCTTAGAATGATAAACTAGGAGTGTTTGGTACTGATGAACATAGGGGCAGGGCAGGAGTAAAGATGCAGATGTAAAGAACAGACTTGAAAACACAGGAGAGAAGGGGAAGCTGGGATGAAGTGAGAGAGTAGCATTGACATGTATACACTACCAAACGTAAAATAGATAGCTAGTGGGAAGCAGCTGCATAGCACAGGGAGATCAGCTCGGTGCTTTGGGACAACCTAGAGGGGTGGGATAGGGAGGGTGGGAGGGAGGCTCAAGAGGGAGGGGATATGGGGATATATGTATACATATAGCTGATTCACTTTGTTGTACAGCAGAAAGTAACACAACATTGTAAAGCAATTATACTCCAATAAAGATATTTTTAAAAAAGACACATGCACCCCAATGTTCATTGCAGCACTGTTTACAATAGCCAGGACATGGAAGCAACCTAAATGTCCATCAGCAGAGGAATAGATAAAGAAGATGTGGTACATATATACAACGGATATTACTCAGCCATAAAAAGGAATGAAATTGGGTCATTTGTAGAGACGTGAATGGACCTAGAGACTGCCATACAGAGTGAAGTAAGTCAGAAAGAGAAAAACAAATGTCATATATTAACGCATATATGTGGAATTTAGAAAAATGTTATAGATGATCTTATCTGCAAAGCAGAATAGAGACACAGACATAGAGAGCAAAACGTATGGATACCAAGGAGGAAAGGAGGGTGGGATGCATTGGGAGATTGGGATTGACATATATACACTATTGATACTATGTATAACATAGATAACTAGTGAGAACCTACTGTATAGCACAAGGAACTCTACTGAATGCTCTGTGGTGACCTAAATGGGAAGGAAATCCAAAAAAGAGTGGATATATGCGTACGTATAGCTGATTCACTTTGCTGTACAGCAGAAACTAACGCAACATTGTTAAGCAGCTATACTCCAATAAAAATTAATTTAAAAAATAAAAAACAAGGGACTTCCCTGGTGGCACAGTGGATAGGACTCCGCGCTCCCAATGCAGGGGGCCCGGGTTTGATACCTGGTCAGGGAACTAGATCCCACATGCATGCCGCAACTGGGGGTTTGCATGTCACAACTGAGGAGCCCGCGAGCCGTAAATGAGACCTGGTTCAACCAAATAAATAAATATTTAAAAAAAATAAATAAATAATGAAAAATAAAAGTAAAAAAAAAAAAATCAGATGCCATGTAGCAAGTATGTATTAGTCAGGATTCAATTACAGGAAGCAGAGACCACCACAGGGATTTAATGCAGAACAGGATTTAATAGTAGGAATTAGGTGCTCAGGAAATTGGTGGAAGGACTGTTGGACTGGGCTGTAGTCTAGGTCTCCAAGCATGATACTCAGAACACTACAGAACTGACCCACCAGGGAAGCTTTCACACCTGTCCCAACTAGGGAGGTGGAAAATCAAGACGCTGCCATTGGAAATATTGAGTCCAAGAAAATGTCAGTGCACATAAAATCCAGGATCAAGTACCTGGTATCCAGAAGTCACTGGCACTCTCACCATCCACAAATCTGGGGATTAGACACTGGACCACTTCTCAGGGGTGAAAACACTATATTCCATAATCATACACAACATCAGAAGCAGCCCCTAAAGTAACAGGAGATGCCTCAACCTCATGTCCACTTTCAAATTTCCAATGAATGCATCTTATTGGCAGGATCTAATTTGTACCCAGAACTTTGCCTGTAGGGAAGTGTAAAAATCTAGTTTGTTTTAAAAGTTTTCTGATTTCTGCTGTACTGGAAGGTGCACTAAAAGGAGGAGTAAATGAAGGCTGAATATCAGTTGACTTCTTTCAGGTGAAGGAATTCATCAATCCAGTTGGTTAATGGATATTAGTATAAACCCACAATAACTGGAGCATGATATGGGGAAGTAGAAGAATACCTGGACTGCTGAAAGTGGGGTAGACTATCCCAAAACACTGTGGATGGAGGGAATGGGAAGTGAGGCAGCCATGATACAGAGCAGTTGACAGAATCAGTTAAACATTTTAAAGCATGTAGCCTTTGACTCAGCAATCCAACCTACCCTTTTCTAACCGAGAGAAACAATTGCACATGTGCACAAGGAGACCGGTATGAGAATGTTGACTTCAGCTCATTTGCAGCAGCAAAATACTTAGGAGTACCATAATACTCATCATTAGGATAATAACTGAATGAACTATGGAGAATCTTTCCTAGGGAATTCACTGTAGCAGTTACAAAAGTATAAGATAAGATGATATGCCCTGTCATTGAAGGATCTCTAGGACACACTGTAGAGTGAAAGAAATTAGTTTTAGTATATGAGATATGATGCTATTTACACAAAGAAAAGAGAGCAACCATGAAACAATTAACAAAGTTGTATGGGTACATAATTCAGCTACTAGAGTGACTGTGAAACAGCCCCACATGAAAATGCACAAAGGAAATGGTCAGCACCAATTCCTAGGCTTCTGATCCCCTCAGACAGATCAAGGATATAAAAAGAGGTCAGAGTGATGAGAAGAGAATTCGTAAGATTTCTTTGGGAGAGATTCCCAGGGGAGGGGAGAATCCCTGTTACTTTCTACTCTGGTCTAATGAGAGGGGTTCCAGTAGAAAACCTGGTGCGTGGTCCCTGAGGACGTTGAGGACGGGGGACTGAATGGGTGGCGTCTGAGTACCGCCCAGGAAATCTGAAGGGTGGACAATGGCTGACTAAGTGCTGAGGGGGAGCCAGAGAGCGCTACGGTGCTGAGAAAGGCTCCCACTGTCAGCAGGAGAGATAAAGGATGGATGAGGGCATCTTGGGGCCAGGGCGGCCATGGGGGACAGAGAACCTTTGAAGTCCTGCCCAAGGGTACCCATCCACCGGGGTGAGGCTCCCAATTGCAGGAGACTATGTTAAATGGACTCTTGAGAACCACAGTTGGAGCAAGCAGCCCAGGGGAGCAAACACATCCCATGCCACAGAAGGGGAGCACCCCCAGAGCTGGGAATGTCTGAACAAAGGTGTGCTCCTTTTGCTCAGGGCTGCTGTAACGAAGTGCCACAGACCTACAAAGTCCTGAGTTAAACAGTGAGTCGGTAGTAATAGAGAATGGCGAGAGCTCAGAAGCTGATTCCAGAAGCCATAAAATAGAGCCAGGGAACCTGCAGACTATGGAGAGGAAAGCAAGAATGAATTCATGGAAGAGATGGAAGTTTCCAGGCTAACATCTGGGGCAGTGGTGCCACGCATGTCTATATTTAGTTTGCCCAGATGGGTCAGGTGTGGGTGGGCAGTCAGGATCTAGGGCCAATCCATTTCAAAATACAGCTTAGTACAGAATGCCGAGCAAATGCATCTTTTCTTTTCTTGAGTCGTTGCTGCCGTGGAATTGTCATAGATCTGCCCTCCCCCACCCCTTACTACTATCCCCAGAAATAGCCAGCTGAGCAGGTTGTAAAAGTCAGTGCCTTTACCTTTCCTGACTGCTCTGGAATAAATAAAGCCATCTCCTCCTGCCCTCTATGATGAACTACTCCTGATGGGGAAATTGTGACTTCTCACCTACGAATTTGTGCACCTGGAGAAGGATTTACTTTATTTAGTTAAGAGTTTGGGAGAAATGCTCCTAATTGCATACTGCATAGTTATCCGATGTCTCTGTTTCTCAGTTTTATTTGCATGATAGTTACCGCTGAAAGAACAAAATCAAATTGAAAGATGTAGCAACATGGCCTTCTACAAGACAGAAAAAAAATCTTAAGGATATTTGAAGAGGCAGGGGTATTATTTATTTAAATGTAAAGTTATTTTTTAAATATAATTTTATTTTTTGTTAGAGACAGCAGGCAGATAAGCCTAAGAGCCTTTTAACATATTTTTCTTGGTATTGCTAAACAGAAAATCTATTTTGTGTAAGTGGCAGCAGAGGGCGCTCTTCTTACAGATTCGTTTCTACCAGAACTTTTCTTCTCAAAGGAAAAGTTGTTAAAATGCCTTTGTGTATGTTAACAAGTTTATGACTCTTCTTAAATATATGCATATATTTTATATAAAATTTATTTATACTAGTATATATCAATAAATATATTTTATATATTTAAATTATATACAGGTAGGTTACATAATATTTATTAATTTATATAATTATATATAAATATATATTTTATATACATATATACATTTATATATTTAAGTTGTATATATGGCCATAAACTTGTTAATATACTCAAATATATATGTATATTGATTACTTTTATGGTTTTTTTCTTCCCTATTCATTAATACTGAAACCTGAAACCACATGTGATTATGTTCTCTTGAATAATTACCACTTTTTTCTCCTTAAGCATGTCAACTTCCTGTTTCATCATGGAAACTTTCAATCTTGAGCTCAGAAAGTTGGGGCTTTGGGTACTGCCCTTCCATTCTCCACTTTATGTGCTTTCTCCTGTCTTCCAGACAGGACGCCAAGCCATTTTTGGAGCATGTCCAGGAGAGGAGGTAAATCTAGCTCCTCTTGTACAGGCTTTGGTCATGCTCTCTGCTGTGGACACGCTGCAAACTCCTCCAACACTCCTTCCCCCCTTCTCTTTTCTTTGTCTCACCTCCTCTCCTATATCTTTACTCCTCCAAGCCTTTCTTCACTATCCCATGCTTCTATCATTCTCCGCCCCTTCCAAGTCATAGGCATCACTATCTAAGCTTCCCACTTGTGGAGGCCAGCCTCCAAGATGGCCCAGTGATCCCTGCCTACTTGTATATATAGCACTTGCATCAAGCAGGGCTGATCTGTGTGACTGCTAGGATATTGCGGGAATGGCGTTGTATGACTTGCAAAGTTAAGGTCATAAAAGACGTGTGGCTTCCACTTTGCTCTCTCTTGGATTACTGAGCCAGATGCCATGTTGTGAGAAGGCTCAAGCAGTCCTAAGGAAGGTCCATGTTTCAAAGAACAGAGCTTTCCTCCCAACAGCCAGCAGGGCCTTATCAACCGTGTGAGTGAACCACTTTGGAAGCAAGTCCTCCAGCCCTAATAAAGCCTTTAGATGACTGCAACCCTGGTGGACATCTTGACTACAGCCTCATAAGAAACCCTGAGCCAGACCACCCAACTAAGTCACTTCTGAATTCTTGAACCACAGGAACTGTGAGATAATACATGTTTATTGTCTTAAGACATGAAGTTTGGGGTAATTTGTTATGCAGCAATAGAAACTAATACTCCCCTCATTATGCCTGATGACATGTTTAAAAAGGCTGTGTGTGGTTTCACATCCTTGTGGTTAAAGCTCTCCAATGGCTCAACATTAATTTCAGGATAAAATCCAGATCCCCTGACCTGGCATGAGGTCTTTCTTCTGATGCCTCCCAGCTTCACTCAGCTCACTCTCCCTTTCCTCTCCCATCTCTCCAGCTACCCTGAAACACCTTTCATTTCCCTAGATGGGGATAGATAAAAATGACAGATGAAATACAAGAGGCCCAGTTAAATTTGAATTTTAGATAAGCAAGTGATTTTTGCTGTTGTACAATATTTGGGACCTATTTATATTAAAAATCTTGCATGGTACATATGTATTCCAAAAAGTTTTGTTGTTTATCTGAAATTCAAATTAAATGGGGCATTCTGTATTGTTAGTTGCTAAACCTGTCGACTCTACAGATGGGAAATGATTTCTCTCAGCTCCTGTTCCTCCCCCTGCCTGGATCACTGCAGGTCCCCCTAACTTCCTGTCCTGCAAGACTTAGCCCAGACAGAGATGTCTCTAGAAAGCCTATGCTGTCTGACTCCACCACACACACCTAGGATGGCTCAGATGTGTCTGCTGCAGGCTTCCACCCCCACCCCACCCCCGTCATGCCTCTTGCATACCACACACATCACAATGATTAATTTGCTTGTCTCTGTACTAGACTCCGAACATCTGGAGGTCAGGTACTGTCTTAATCATTATGTAGCTTCACTGCCAAAAACATAGTATGATTATAGCTTACAATTATTGAACACTTACTGTAAGCTAATCATTGTTCTAAGATATTTGCATATATGACCTCACTGAATCCTCACGTCAACCTGAAAGAAGTACTATTAATATCCCTTTTACCTTTACTGATGAGGAAACCGAGGCATGAAGAAGTTATGCAAAGTCACTCAACAATAGCACTGAGGTTGGAGTTCAAGTCCAGGAGTCTGACTCTAGAGCCTACTCCCTAATGATGAACTAGGGGCATTGCCTCTCTGTGGTGTTTGATGAGTATTTATCGAATGCATGCAAGAACTAATTATCAATCTAAGTGTCTTCCAACTAGATAATTTCCTTTAAACAGGGACCATGTTGATCTTGGTCCTTTCTGCCTCTACGCTTCCTCACTCTCTCTCCAGCCATCACTGCCTAGCACAAAGCATGATACCTTCCTTGTGGGCCAATAGCAAAGAATCATTCTGGTCTTTTTTTTCCTCCTCACATCCTTATCACATCCATACCAGATGAAGGGTACCACTGTGTACCACATTTCCCTAAGGAAGAATGGACACAGCATGTGCTTTAGGAATAGAAACTAATAAGCCCTCTGGTTAATAGCATGAGTTCTAGAGGAAAACTTCCCAGGTTCTGATCTCAGCGCTACTACTTATTAGCTGTGTGGCTTTGGATGAGGTCCTGAGACTTAGACTCTTCATCTGCAAAATGGAGATAATGATAGTTCGTAATTCATAGGGTGATGAGGATTAAATGAGATTAAACGAATTCCAGTGCCTGGAATATAGCATGCATGCAATAATAAGATCCAGGATGTTAACAGGCTTGCTTCTGTTGCGCCATATCTACCAAGCCAAACACCAAGTACAACACATTTCTTAGTAACATAAATTCCACAGGATGCTTGCAAATTAGGAATATGTGCTCGTATAAATTTGAGAAACTGCATTCTCTCTAACTCCAAACACTTCTGTTCCATTTTACAGATTATTCTTGTCCAGTGTTTTGATTCTATCTTGTTTTATTATCTACATAATAATATTATTATGTATATTATCTATTACATAATATATAATGTTATCTATATAACAAATATATATTTCAAATATTAGTTTTATACGTAAAAGTTTGTTTAGATTTATCACCTTTTGCAAATAACCTTTTTGCTCACCATTCCTTCTTATATCTCAGACCTTTCTCCTTTTCTTTTCCTAAAGGACAATCTTTTAGTGAAAAAGAACTAAAAGTTCCTTTTAGTGAAAGTCTGTTGGTGGCAAATTCCTAGTTTTTGTGTGTCTGAAATTGTCTTTACTTCTTGGAGGATAGTTTGATGAATATAAAATTCTAGGTTGACAGTTACCTTTTCCCAGCATCCCACTCAATGTTCCACTGTTTTCCAGCATTGGTGTTGTAAATAAGTCTGCTGTCATGTTATCAGAGTAACGGATATTTCTCTGCATGGAATCTGTCTTTTATCTCTGACAAAATAAAAGATCTTTTCTTTGTCTTCATAGTTTCATTACAGTAGGTTTAGACATGAATTTATTTTTATTAGTTATGCTTAGGGTTCATTGTGATTCCTAAATCTATGGATCTGTGCCTTTCTTAAATTCCATACTATTTCCTACCATTATCTATTCAGATATTATCTCTTTTCTTTCTCTCTGTTCTCTCCTTCTGGAACTCCTATTGGACATAGTAACATCTGCACATTCTACCATTGCTTTTAAACTCTCCATATTTCTGTTTCTCTGTGCTGCCATCTGGACTTCTTCAGATTTATCTTCTAGTTTACAGATTCTTTTTAGCAACATCTTGTCGACTACTTAATATGAACATTGCATTTTTTGAAATATAGTTGCTGTACAATATTATATAAGTTACAGGTATACAACATAGTGATTGACAATTTTTAAAGGTTATACTCCATTTATAGTTATTATAAAATATTGGCTATATTCCCCATGTTGTACAATATATCCCTGTAGCTTATTTTATACCTAAAAGTTTCTACCTCTTACTCCCCTACCCCTGTATTGTCCCTCACCTCTTCCTTCTCCCCACTGGCAACTACTAGTTTGTTCTCTATATCTGTGAGTCTATTTCTTTTTTTCAACGTTGAATTTTAGTTTCAATAGCAATGTTTCTTATTCCTAGAAATTCTGTTTCTTTTTCAATTCTACTTGTTCTTTTTAAAAAGCATCTATCCTTGTTCATGTTTTCCATTTCCTCTTTCCTCTCTTTAAATAATTTAAATACATTTATCTCAGACCCAATAATTTCAATATCTGAAATCCTTGGAGAAGAAATTCTGATGTTAATTGTTTCTGCAAACTCATGATAGTTTGTTTCTTTACGTGTTTTGTAATTTTGAATTTTAAACTTGTATTCAAAGGTGTAAGTGGAGAAAGGTCCCTCCAGAAAGGATTTTTGATTTCTTGTTCCAGGCGCATGAGAGCATCATAATCTGAAACTACAGTAAGTTAATTTCTTCCTTTGTGGTTTCTCAGATGATGAAGGTGGTCTATTATTATGAAATACAATGTGAGACTTCTCCCCACATAAATAACATAGCTCAAGATAGAAATACTCCTTGTCATCTCCTTTTTCTTTAATGAATTTTCCCCCCTAGTTTCCCCTTTTATCTAACAGAGTAGACATTTGAGGATCCAAGCTTGGTGCAGGTGTCTCAGTTCCAATCCCTCTCTCTCATGCAGCTATTAAGCCTCTCAATGTTGGGTTCCAGTTTTGGAAAATGTTCCCAGTTCAGACATGGCTTCAGCACTAGCTTACTGGTCTGGTTTCCTCCTTTTTATTTTTGCCTGTAGACATTTCCCTAATTTTGCATAGCTGTGCATTTTATTTTTTTAATATTTATTTTATTTATTTATTTATTTATTTAGTTAGTTAGTTAGTTAGTTGCACCAGGTCTTAGTTGCAGCAGGCGGGCTCCTTAGCTGCGGCTCACCAGCTCCTTAGTTGTGGCATGCGAACTCTTAGTTGCGGCATGCATGTGGGATCTAGTTCCCTGACCAGGGATCGAACCCAGGCCCCTGCATTGGGAGCATGGAGTCTCAACTACTGCATCACCAGGGAAGTCCCTGTGCATTTTAAGTTACATATTTTATCTAGAACTTCTATGTGTTTTGTGAAGAGAAGATTCTTTAGGATGTCTGGTTCACCATTTTATTGGAAAATGCATTCCCAAACTGCATTCTCTAGTTCACTCCTGATTCACCCTGCATATCAATCAGCATATTCTGAGGTCCTGAAATAAATATACTCATGAAGACTTGTTTGAAACAGTATTTCTTGACCCTGAAACCCTTTGTTCAAATAATACCTATCCTTTAGAGCTAGTAAGTCCTGGGACACTCTTCAAGAAACAGTGGTCTAATGATCTGAACAGTGATAGTAATTGAGAGAGTGTGTCTGCTAGTGAACAGAACCCTTCTTGATAAACTTGGGGAATGGCCAGGAAAACTTCATAAACTAATTGTTTTTGCATTCCTGAGGAATTTTTTGTTTTTGTTTTTGGTCCTATGTGAAATCCAGAAACACTGTGTACGTTTGCTCCCCTCTTTGCCAACACACAGAGCTAATGTTATCTCTCTTTGCACAAGGAAGGAAAGGAAGTACTTTCCATTCTACCCCTTGTTTTCATGCCCAAAAGTTTCCATGTTATTATTCTGGGTGTTGAAACTTTCCAAACCCAGTGTCATGCAGTAAATTTGGTGGAACAGTTGTATAAAATCTGTACTGCCATTTTAAAATAAGGGAACTTATTATATTTATTTTTACACCATAAAATGTCTATTTTTCTGGCAGCTCAGGAACAACCAACACTGAAATAGAACTTCACATAGAGCTACTCCTGATTAAGGGACAGAAGTTAAGCTAGTTCTCCAAAAGTTGAGAAAAGTTTAAATGAGCTGCCTAAACAGAACATAATTCTACACGATGTTCAATTGAGTCACAGCAAATTAAATGGACATGTCATAAAATTCTTTCACCCAGAACACAGATAGTCCATGGACTTTTAGAACAAGAATTTTTTTAAATTGTGGAGTTGCATAGTTAGGGAAATTAATGCTGTGAATATTTTCAGGGACTTGGGGAGTAGGTCATTGTTATGGAAATTATAATAATGCAATGTTAAAATTAAAATTTATATATGAAACAAACAGGAAAAACAAGATTTCTCTAGGGAATGGGTTTTTGTTATAATAAATGGTGTATCATTTTTCAAAAATTTTATGGGAGTATAGTTGATTTACAATGTTGTGTTAGTTTCAGCTGTACAGCAAAGTGATTCAGTTATACATATACTACATTCATTCTCTTTCAGATTCTTTTCTCATATAGGTTAACACAGGATATTGAGTAGAGTTTCCTGTGTTATACGGTAGGTCCTTGTTGGTTATCTATCTTGTATATAGTAGTGTGTGTAATCTAGGGAATGTTTTTATTGTTTGGCTGGTTACAGTAAAAATTTATCAGAAGAACTGAGTCTCTTTCAGCCCTAAGGTCTGTCTGTAAATTTTCTTCACTGCACTTAGGAGTGCAGATTTACTAGACAGGCCTCTAAAACAAATAATCCAGAACAAAGAATGGCTGTCCTATTGGCAATATCTCCCTGTGGTTACTGGAAGAGGTTTCATCATGCACTTGGGAAGAAAATCTGGGTAAAATGGTTAACACTTTATCCTCGTTCTTCCCAGGGAAGTCCTGACATTGGAACCAGAGTCTAAGGATGTGGCTGCTGTCATCAAGGCTTGGGTCATTGTGAAGGGTCATATGTAACTCCCAAGGAACAAGCAGAATTAGGTTCAAGAAAAAGGCAAAGATGGGCCTGTCCACCGCATAGAGAAAGAGAAACCAGTCTTGGGGTCACACAGTGCCAACCTGAGTCTGGTTCAAGGTGACCCTCTGCATCAATTTGGCGTTGACATCAACTGCCCAGGGGACAGGAGCCCAATTGTGTAGGGCCAAGGTAAGCTGTTGTTCCATGGTTACATGGAATCTGCTCCTGTGCCATTATCTGAGGGAGTAGAATATTGATAAAATCTCGTGTCCAGTTCAAGTTAAGGATGGCATACACAACAGACCATTGCCTGTGACACCCACAGAAGGCTGTTCTCCATTGCCTACTCATATCTGGAATGGGAAAGAAGTAAAATAATTCATCCCTCTAGTTCCACCATCTTCCTGCTCAGACATGTTCACTTGTAACCTTACTCTGGGTTGGTCCAGACCATCTAAACTTTCCCCCCAGTAAGAGCTCCATGGGGACAGGAGTGATCATTACGCAAACAGGCTACCTTCTCAAATGAAGGAGGGTCACTACAGAGAAGAGGAGCCTTGCTACAAAGGCCTTATGTCAGAGGTATGTCCACTTCACAGAGGAAGAACATGGTAGAAGCACAACAAATTCAACACAAAAAAAGTATCAACTTGCCTGCCTTGTGGCAATAACACGGAGATGATCTCACAGGAGCATAAAGCATCCAAATTTACATCCATGAAGCTGTTCCCAAACCAGCAACCTCATCTGCCCGGTCACCCACAGAGATCCAGGCAGGAATGAAAAAGGGAGGAAAGTGAGTAGGTATAGAGACTCTACGGCTCTAACATGTCCAGTAGATTCTTCATCCCTGCATTGCTCCCTATACTCAGGTTCTGTGAAGTTTATCCACCACTTGTGAACTGGTCCTGATGTGCATCCTATTATGCCACTTTCGTATCAAGCTCCCATGTAGGAGCTTGTGGTGGGTCCTGACTGCCTTGGACATATTCTAGTAATATGAGCTTACTGGTCTCCTCTCCCTGATTAAGAGCATACAGACCATTAAGGCCTTAACTGCTACCTGTGTCATGTACTAGAAAATCTCACTCATATACTTTGTTTTAAGGTCCTGGGAACATCATGATTTTTCCATGTATCAGATGAATTTTTCAATGGGTACCACCATCCTTCATGGTGGTTTTGTGACATTTGGGGTTTGAGCATGGATTCAGCAGGCCACCATGGATATGAGAAGCACTTGGGTTTGGTAAATTTTTCATCCAACTATTTTATTTAGGATGTGATCTCTTCTTATGGACATGTGGACAGATGAAGCTCAGAGCTGAGTTGTTGAATTTGTTATCACAGAGAAATCTCATAAGTTTGGGCCCTTAATAGTCCAGTCCTGAATGACATAGTAGCCTGATTATACAAGTCCTCTAAGAATAACTCATGAGCCTGTGTAGAGGTTGATTTCAGTCAATCCCAAGAAGGAGAATTCTATGGTTAGGAGCACCACTTGAAATTCCACCCATTTTCTAAGTCAGCCAATGCAGTACTCCATGGGACTTGTCTGCCTTGGAGGCAAGCTATACTATTGGTGAACAAGGTTTTCTTGTCAGGAGATAAATCTTGCATCTGGGACTCTTACTCAATCAGGAAGTCTAGCCAGCAGGTGGGACTTTCAAAATACCTATCGGATGAACAACCACTTGCTCGTAAATTTAGATGAGAACTTGAGAACCAGATTTGACCTTCAGTTGGATGTATTGATACCATTTCTATATCATAATGGAATTTTCTTGGCATTTTCCCACCTCATGGGTCTTTGGCTCAGAGAAAGAATGAGGTGGCATGTCAGGTCAGCGAGTCATGTTTTTTTTCTTTAGTGAGACCATCTGTCCCTACCAGAGCTCAGAAAAAGGGGTAAAGTTTTCAGCAGTGGGAAGGCTAGAAGTTCAAAGATTTAAAAGACCATAAAATGCTAACAGAATCTCATTGCCAACTGTTCCCATTATCTGTGAGATGAGTCACAGATACATGTAACTTCTTCTTAGGTCTGAAGCGGATAAGGGGCCCAAGAGCAGAAACTGTTTCACTGCGACCTACACTACTTCCAGGGCTTCATGCTGCAAAGAGCATTGCTTCAATCTGCCTGCCTGCCTGTGTGTGATGTGCTGTGTCCAGAGAGGCAAGCCAGGTGTTAGGCCTCTATTTCTGTGGCTTACAGCTCTGAGGTTAGCAATGTGTCCTTGACAGTTATGGAATATCTCTTCAAGTTGCTGCCAAAGAATCCCTCAAGAGAGACACCTGGGAGGTGGAGTCTTGGATTCTCTTCTGATTCGGGGCTCAGCTGTGCGTGGACACCATTGTCTGGTCAGCATGCAGTATAGAGAAAGCAGCTTTCTTAGTGGAGCCATGACCAAGATATCATACATTTAACAGACTACTTGAATCCCAGTGAGCTGTACACATAGTGCTAGGGATCTAGACCTTATTTCTAGGGAGCTCAACTTGCCTTACAACAGAGTGATAAAGATATACTATGTGCCCTATTATGTGAAAGAAACTGCTCTTGATCTACTTCCCAGAGAAACATGAAGAGAAACAGCAGTATTTAGAGCCACGTACCAAGTGTAGACAGCAGCTTCCATCAGTTCAATAATCATGACAACATCTTTATTTAGTCCTTGTGATCCACCGTCAAAAATCAAGTCCAATCCCCACCCCGAGATTTTTTGACCATCCAGACTGGACTGTTGAATGGTAGATAATGGGCATTTAATCTTTGCCTGCACTTACACTTATATGATGAGAATAATTCCTTTATACCCACCAGGTAAGTAATTCTGCTTCAATAGAACAATCCTTGTAGCATAAGAAGTGCAGGGAGCTCCCAGGAATACGAACAATTGTAATGGTTCCAGCAAAGGTTATAATGTGGATGCTCAGCTAGTGTCAGTGCCCCTTCATGGGGCTGATATTTAAGAATGTACATTCCAGTTAAGCAGTTTGACAAAGAAATCACAAGTACGGTCTGATCAAATAGGTCAAACACTCACATAGATGGTGACCCAGGGCTCTCAACTACAAGCAATATTAGTCCTGAATCCCGACAGAGGGGTTCATTTACCATGACTTAAGCCTTGAAATCTTTCTGAAGCTGTTGGGAAACAGGGTCTAGCCCTAGTCTTCTTTAAGTTTGAACAGGACTAAATTTGTATAGAGGGACTCTTTGGAGCTTGAACTCAGCCTCAGAAGGCAGTAACAAAGGCAGAAGCAGAGTATCTCTTTCTGTCTCTGTTTTCACTGTCACAGACTAAAAAAAAAACAAAAAAACAAACCACTGCCTTTTGAGGCCTCTTATTTCTATGTTCCATTTTAAGACGTGACATATATCTCCTAAAAATATTGTTCTAACCTTTAGGTACGTACCCCCAGGTCAAAGGAGTAAAGATGGGGTCATGTTCCAATTAGAAGGTTCTCCTCATTTCTACCCATCCAGCATTCTCTCAAATAAAGGCATACAGTCAGAGTTTCTGCTGCCCTTGAATTTCATATATCCATGCTAAACTGTATGCTATCTGAACATGGCTACTTCCTCATCGAGGGCATTTCACTTTGTAGGTGTGGTCTTGGGGAAGTCTTCTCTATGTGCATATGTGAATCAAATCTCAAGGGCAGGGCAGGGATGAAACCATTCCTTTTCTATTAGTTCTATCATTTAAATGAATAGTCTGGACTTCCAGAGATTCTTTTGATTGTTACTTATATAATTCTCAAAACAAGCCCAGTTTCCTATTTGAACATAGTTTCTCTTCAATATGTACCTGATTTCCCCCCCAAAGGCATACTAGCAGGTATCAAATCTAAAGGACTGGTCTATACTAGTCCCCCCATGGTGGCCAGTAGTGGGAAGGGTGTAGTCTGTGTTCTCCCATCCTTCTGATCTGTAGGACTCAACACAACTTCTAAACTTGTGAAGAAGAGGCAAGGAGCAATCTTATTTCCCTTAGCTTCTATTTAATAGTAGAACCATCATTCCAGAGTTTCTGCTACTTCCGAAACACTCTAACCAGAGCAAGCAAATTTCATCCACATTGGATGCCAGCCATGTGACATTTCTTCATCTGCCTTGCTAGAGTGACCAATTGTCCTAGTTTGCCCAAGACAGAGGGATTTCCCAGGATGAAGAACTTTCAGTGCTAAAAAGAGGACAGACAGGAGCAAATCAAGATGGTTGGAGATAAAGGCAAATACCATATACATTGTTACATGGTATGGGTAAATGATCAGTTTTCTTGAGGAAACATACAAGCCAAGGACCAACAAGGAGGGAAAGGAAGTGCCGTGTTCTCTTCATACCTAAGAGGTGTACCAGGGCCATGGCGATACAACTGGACATGCTGTGTTTGTTTCGGAGAGAGAGCCTCCGTCCCCTTGTTGTCTATTTTCTTATGGTACAAATATGTGAACACCTTATATGTAGGTAATAAGCTCTCAGAACACAGAAACCACTCTGGGTGATACACCAGCTCTGCAAATGTTTGTCTGACATCACCAACTACAAGCTCCTAGTGACCCTTTAAGAAACAGGATTCAAGCTGCCAGAGGGAAGGGAGCCCTCATTCCTTTTAGAAGCTGAGTTTACCTCCCCCAGTGAGCCCATTCCAGGGCAACTGCGCACATGGAGTCGCTGACTGGACAATCCTGCCTGTTTCTCTCCACAGGAACATTGTCCTGAAAACTCAGAGGAAATCCTACCTCTAATAAAGATCTGCTTCTGGAAAATTTTTAAACTTTTACCCTGTTGAAGAGGCCCTCAATAAGTTTCCAGAAGAAATAGCCTCTATGAAATAGAAACAGAAGTCACAGGCTGAATGAAAATTCAGGAAGATAAATTTGAAATATAGATGGAAATATGAAGAAAAAATGCAAAGAAATGAAAACTATTAGTGAATAAAAATTCATACCAGAGGTCATAAAAATTTAGACAATCACTGAAGAAACTCTAACCAAGAATGTAGAAAAAACTTGAGAGTATCTCCCCAAATTCAGAGGAAAAGACAAAGATTATGAGAAATAAGATAAGAGAGAACAAAGATTCAAGCTAACTATACAAGGGTTTCAAAGTGAAAACGTGAGCAGAAGGGATGTGCTAAACCAGGCCGTCAATAAAAGAACTCAGTGAGAGTTGATGACCACAGTCAATGATTAGAGACCTACAACTAGGTACTGGCAAAACTTTCAAATGACATAGATGAATTAAAGTCCTACAAGCAACGAGGCAGAAAAAAATAGGTAAAAATAAGTAATAAAAAGAAGGCTAACTTTTCTAAAAAAAAAAAAAGGTTAACTTGTTTGCAATTTTAATTCATGAGGCTAATGTAATAAAGTTGACTAAATTTTGTGATGAAAAAACTCTGTAACTCCCAAATTTTATAGCCAATCAACAGAAAGCCATTTTTAAAAGCACTTCACAAGGACCTACTATATAGCACAGGGAACCATACTCAATATTTTGTGATATTCTATAAGGGAAAAGAATCTGAAAAAGAATAGATATATACACATGTATAACTGAATCACTTTGCTATACACCTGAAACTAACATAACATTGTAAATCAACTATACTTGAATTTAAAAAATTTTTTTAATTAAAAAAATTCTTTAAATAAATTAAAAGATAAATTTTTAAAAAGCTAAAAATAAAAATAAAAATTTAAAAAGCACTTCAAATTCAACATAGGCAAATGGAATTCATCACTTCCCCTCAAAATCCTGCCCTTCTTCATGGCTCACTCTTTCAGTGAATGGCATCACCATGTACTTATTTTCCTAGACCAAAGATCAGAAAAGCTTTTTTGCCTCCTTCTCCTTCCTCATGCCACACATTCCAGTATAAGTTGCAGCACTTCTACATTCTAATAAACTCAGTCCTTTTTCTGTATCCCCGATTCCTCTTTCCTAGTTCAGGTCACCATCAGCTGCCACCTGGATACTAACACAGCCTGCTAGACTATCTCCCTGATTCTACTCTTGCTTTCCTTCTATCCATCTATCAGTGTAACCAGGCTCTTTCCTTGCCAAAACACGTCAATGGCTCCCTAACATCCTTTAAGGAGTGTCTAAACACCCTTTCTTGGTTTATCTGGCCCCTGCCTTCCTCTCTAGATACTTCACTTGCCCTTTCCTTCTCACATGCTGCATTCTGGCCATACTATCTTTGAGTCTCCAAACACCCCAGGCTCTCTTACATCTTTGCAAGTGATTTCTGGTTAGTTCCTATTCAACTTCTAGCCTCTGCTTAGATATTCCTTCTTTGAGGAAGATTCCTTGAGCCTATAAGTCTGGTTAGATGGCACCCCATATAACCTTCTAGGATTCTGTGTGTCTATCACAGCACAGCATCTTCATTGCAGGTTACTTACTGGCCTATCTTTCCCACCAGAAAGTAAGTGCTGTATAGCCCCATATGGTCACTTCCATATGGTGACCTCAACAAATATTTTTGATGAATGAATGAATATAAGTTCAACTGCTCATAAGATATTCCTCTCATATACTTTTTGGAAAAAAAATTATTTGAAGATATACTCTAGCCATTTGACAAATTAATAAAAATTAGCATGGTAAGAATGGGAAATTATAGTTGAAAAGGATAAGAAGACCTCCCCTTATTCAGCTTGCACCCCAACTTCAGGAATCTGGTTGAATTATATATTTTCAGATGGATTCTGCAGTCTCAGGGTAAACTTTGACCTTGTGTCGTTTCCATTAACTAATCATCTTATTCCTTTCATCCCTTCCCAGTGTAATGTTTCTTGAGCCATAATCTCCACCAACTAATCAGATGGAATCTCTTGACTTTGATGACTATTTAAAACAATAACTTCTGTTGTTCTTCCTGAACTTGCTAACAGCGGTGAAGTTTTTTCTCCATTTTTCTTCTGGAACACTGTGCCAGAAGAAACGCTTAACAGAAAGTCTTTTTCCCCCTTTATAAAAGCAGAATTACATAGAACAACAGAGTGGACATTTTTACGGTTGACCAATCTGAATAATGGTATTTTGGATCTATAAAACTTATTTTAAATGATTCTGAGGAGTCTTTTAAATTGGGAAAATCTAATAAACTACCCAGGGGTAGGTATCCCCTGCTGCCGTATCTCTCTTCATAGTGTCAGGACCTGCTAATACTCCTGGGTTAACTGGAGTTGAGAATACATGTAATATGATCTTGACAATATGTTCTTCTTTTTTTCTTTTTTTTTGAATTTTATTTTGTTTATTTATTTTTTATACAGCAGATTCTTGTTAGTTATCTATTTTATACATATTAGTGTATACATGTCAATCCCAATCTCCCAATTCATCACACCCCCCCCTCCCACTTCCCCCCTTGGTGCCATACGTTTATTCTCTACATCTGTGTCTCTATTTCCGCCATGCAAACCGGTTCATCTGTACCATTTTTCTAGGTTCCACATACATGCGTTAATATACATTATTTGTTTTTCTCTTTCTGACTTACTTCATTCTGTATGACAGTCTCTAGGTCCATCCACGTCTCTACAAATGACCCAATTTAGTTCCTTTTTATGGCGGAGTAATATTCCATTGTACACATGTACCACTTCTTCTTTATCCATTCGTCTGTCGATGGGCATTTAGGTTGCTTCCATGACCTGGCTATTGTAAATAGTGCTGCAATGAACACTGGGGTGCATGTGTCTTTTTGAATTATGGTTTTCTCTGGGTATATGCCCCATAATGGGATTGCTGGGTCATATGGTAATTATATTTTTAGTTTTTTAAGGAACCTCCATACTGTTCTCCATAGCGGCTGTATCACTTTACATTCCCACCAACAGTGCAATAGAGTTCCCTTTTCTCCACACCCTCGCCAGCATTTGTTGTTTGTAGATTTTTGGATGATACCCATTCTAACTGGTGTGAGGTGATACCTCATTGTAGTTTTGATCTGCATTTTTCTAATAATTAGTGATGTTGAGCAACTTTTGATGTGCCTCTTGGCTATCTGTATGTCTTCTTTGGAGAAAAGTATATTTAGGTCTTCTGTCCATTTTTTGATTGGGTTGTTTGTTTGTTTAATATTGAGCTGCATGAGCTGTTTATATATTTTGGAGATTAATCCTTTGTCCGTTGATTCATTTGCAAATATTTTCTACCACTCTGACGGCTGTCTTTTCGTCTTGTTTATAGTTTCCTTTGCTGTGCAAAAACTTTTAAGTTTCATTAGTTCCCATTTGTTTCATTTTGTTTTTATTTCCATTACTCTAGGAGGTGGGTCAAAAAAGATCTTGCTGTGATTTACGTCAAAGAGTGTTCTTCCTATGTTTTCCTCTAAGAGTTTCATAGTGTCCGGACTTACACTTAGGTCTTTAATCCATTGTGAGTTTATTTTTGTGTATGGTGTTAGGGAGTGTTCTAATTTCATTCTTTTAAATGTAGCTGTCCAGTTTTCCCAGCACCACTTGTTGAAGAGACTGTCTTTTCTCCATTGCATATCCTTGCCTCCTTTGTTACAGATTAGTTGGCCATGGGTGAGTGGGTTTATCTCTGGGCTTTCTATCCTGTCCCATTGATTTATATTTCTGTTTTTGTGCCAGTACCATATTGTCTTGATTACTGTAGCTTTGTAGTATAGTCTGAAGTCAGGGAGTCTGATTCCTCCAGCTCCATTTTTTTCACTCAAGGTTGATTTGGCTATTTGGGGTCTTTTGTATCTCCATACAAATTTTAAGATTTTTTTGTTCTAGTTCTGTAAAAACTGCCACTGGTGATTTAATAGGGATTGCATTGAATCTGTAGATTGCTTTGGGTAGCATAGTCATTTTCACAGTATTGATTCTTCCAGTCCAAGAACATGGTATATCTCTCCATCTGTTTGTGTCAGCTTTGATTTCTTTCATCAGTGTCTTATAGTTTTCTGAATACAAGTCTTTTACCTCCTTAAGTAGGTTTATTCCTAGGTATTTTATTCTTTTTGTTGCAGTGGTGAATGGGATTGTTTCCTTAATTTCTCTTTCTGACCTTTTGTTGTTAGTGTATAGGAATGCAAGAGATTTCTTTGCATTAATTTTGTATCCTGCAACTTGTCCAAATTCATTGATTAGCTCTAGTAGTTTTCTGGTGGCATCTTTAGGATTCTCTATGTATAGTATCATATCATATGCAAACAGTGACAGTTTTACTTCTTCTTTTCCAATTTGTATTCCTTTTATTTCTTTTCTTCTCTGATTGCCGTGGCTAGGACTTCCAAAACTATGTTGAATAATAGTGGCGAGAGTGGACATCCTTGTCTTGTTCCTGATCTTAGAGGAAATGCTTTCAGTTTTTCACCATTGAGAATGATGTTTGCAGTGGGTTCATCATATATGGCCTTTATTATGTTGAGGTAGGTTCCCTCTATGCCCACTTTCTGGAGAGTTTTTATCCTAAATGGGTGTTGAATTTTGTCAAAAGCTTTTTCTGCATCTATTGAGATGATCATGTGGTTTTTATTCTTCAATTTGTCAATATGGTGTATCACATTGATTGATTTGCATATATTAAAGAATCCTTGTATCCCTGGGATAAATCCCACTTGATCATGGTGATCCTTTTAATGTGTTGTTGGATTTTGTTTGTTAGTATTTTGTTGAGGATTTTTGCATCTATATTCATCAGTGATATTGGTCTGTAATTTTCTTTTTTTGTAGTGTCTTTGTCTGGTTTTGGTATCAGGGTGTTGACGGCCTCATAGAATGAATTCGGGAGTGTTCCTTTCTCTGCAACTTTTTGGAAGAGTTTGAGAAGGATGGGTGTTAGCTCTTCTCTAAATGTTTGATAGAATTCACCTGTGAAGCCATCTGGTCCTGGATTTTTGTTTGTTGGAAGATTTTTTATCATGACAATATACTTTGACCATAAAAAATATATAGGAAAAAGACTATAAAGAAATATGTCAAAATGTATGGAGTGATTATTTCTATATATTGGGAATCTGGGAGATCTGATTTTTCTTTTTTTCTACTTTTCTATATCTTTGAATGAACTTTTTTTGTAATCATGAAAAGTGGATGTTATTTTTACAAAAATCAGAACATTTTACATATTTTGATTTCATATTCAGCTTTTACATATTCAGCTTCACAGATGAATTCTGTCAAACATTTAGAGAAGAGCTAACACCCATCCTTCTCAAACTCTTCCAAAAAACTGCAGAGGAAGGAACACTCCTGAGCTCATTCTATGGGGCCACCATCACCCTGATACCAAAACCAATCAGAACAAATGTCCATAGTATTAACTAAGTGAAAAAGAAATGTATGAGGAGAAAAATGGCTGGAAGGAAGAATATCAGAATTTAACAGTTTCTGTTTGATTTCATTTCTGCTTTCTGGTTTTTTATGTTTCCCAATTTTTTGATAATTAGCATAGCATAATTAGCATATAGCATAGCATAATTTTCAATGTAAAAAACACTTTATTTTCTTAAGTAAAAGGTAAATGATTAATGCAAGGCAATAAATGCCACATACACAAAAAGTTCCAATAGTAAGCAAGATTATTAGAGGGGGAGTTCACTGTGGGCCGTGTGTTAAGAATGGTCTCATGGAAAAAAAAAAAAAAAAAAGAATGGCCTAATGGGAGACAGAGCTTTTGCTGAGCCTTAAAGCATGGACAGATGTGACTGGGCAAAGAGGAAGCGTGAAGCCACTTCAGGCCAGGAAAGTGGCCTGCTCACAGAGTGGAGGTGGGACATTCTTACAGGGACAGAGAGCTCAGACAGGGCTGTGGTGGGTGATGAGCACAAAGTTGAGCTCCACTCCACTGGGGAGGGCTGTGGGTGTCCAGTGAAGTACCTTGAATTTATTTTGCAAGTGAAACATTGGAAGTTTATACCATACATGCCCAAAGCAGCCCAGGAGATGATTTGCAACTACATTCAGACAGTTGCTTCTACCAGCCATTGGCCCACTTCCAAAGTCAACAAGACTTTCATTGGTGCCATCCCATCACACTTTGTGACCTGTATTCCACCTCCTGACGCTTTCTCTTTAATATCTTCCCCTCCACTCAAAGCTCTTGACTTCCTGGCTCCATACAGGTTTTTCCCTCCTGTAGTGAGTTCCCTACTCTACAAAACCATCCCACATTCTTCCTCTCATCCTCCCCCAACCAAGAAAATGGTTCTTCCCTTAATGTTCTTGATGGCAGATAGGAAATTATCTAGCTATAATAATTCATAATAAAGGAAAATTACTCATAAATTTAACATTTACTTTCATGGGGTATTCACATTTTAAAAGAGGGGCTTGTTAACCCATTGGACTTAGAACAATGGAGGGAGGGAGGTTAATTTTTTGAGCGACTTGCCTCATCCTCAAACTAACAAAGCGGCCAATACAACTTCCCAGAGCCAACAACTTTAAAAAACTGTCAATCCTTTTAAATCCTTGTAAGATGAAGACTGAGAGCTGTAGGAAACAGGATCCAGGTGATCCTCTGAGTTCTGGCCAATGCCAGGGAGTGCTGGAGCTGACAACTGGTGATATTCTTCTCTAATTACATGCTGATCAATGCAGGTGAGTAGTGGTTTGACAAAGAAATGCAATCTTGGGGTCCCAGGCAGAGCCAGGACTTCCTTTGACCCCTGGAGTTGGGTCATGTACTTTCCTGTTTATCCTACTGCCCACCTATTCAGGGTACATTCCTCTTAAGCTCATGCCCAAGGCCAGGAAGGAGGAGGAAGAGGGGAAGATATGCCTGGGACAGAACTCTGAGCTGGAGAGGGCGAGGTGGGGTGATATGTGGAACAGATGCAAGGGACGGTTATTATTAGTGCCCATGGTAAACAGGAGAGCTGCTTACACAGGGATGAAATCAGCTGTTTTTGTACTGGGGCAAGTTCCAAAGATACCTCTGCTCTCTTCCCAACCTGATCTGACTCTCTGAAACTTGGAAACTGCGTCCCCTGCTTCTAGTTTCTCCACCCTCAGTGGACTTGCTGAAGCTAGATGCATAATAACAATAATAACAACAACGATTGTAAGCAACCATCCAGGAACAGTTCTAAGACTTTACATATGTAAGCTCAATTTTCCTTACAACCACTCTCCGATGGAGGTGTTGTGGTTGTCACAGTTTTACAGATGGTGAGCTTGAAGGCCAAAGAGTTTAAGTCATTGCTCAAGGGCCCCCAGCTGGTGAGTGGCAGGGCTGGGATTTGAACTCTCCCTAACCATTCTGCTGCACTGCTTCATTTACCTGTCGGCAGAACCTATCCCATCATTTTGGTTTCTGGCTTCTTCTGGTAATGGTTCTCGCTGTCTCACTGTGACCCACATTACCAGCCCCTCTGCCACCTGCCTGGGTGTTCCCTTGGTCAGGACTTCTCAACCTTAAATACGGATATGGATCACTTGGGGGACCTTGTTGACGTAAAGATTCTGATTCAGTAGGTCAAGGGCCTGCAATCCGGCATTTCTAACAAGCTCCCAGGTGATGCCAGTGCTGGTAGCCCATGGGCCAAACTCTGATGTGCAAACTCAATGTAACACCTGATTCTGGATAACAGATACCAGCTCTGTTTCCCTCTCTGACAGTGGCGAACACTTACAGGGCTGCCTCCAAGACAGGACCCCTCCTGGATCTACTGAAACACCTATGGAAATGCTCTCATTTGCAAAAACGCTACAATCCCAGT
This sequence comes from Balaenoptera borealis, assembly GCF_965194805.1. NCBI lineage: Eukaryota > Metazoa > Chordata > Mammalia > Artiodactyla > Balaenopteridae > Balaenoptera > Balaenoptera borealis. The sequence goes on from NC_138864.1 coordinate 83,022,046, forward strand.
TGCTGCCCTGTGCCTTCTTCTTCCACTGCTTATTTCCCCTTTCTCTGCCTCTCCCCCGCCCCTTCCCCTCCCCTTTCTATATCTCCTTTCTCTGACCTATAACAGCTTCATTGAATAACCTTCACTACAGTTCTTGTTATTGGGCTTCTCACTAAACAAATGCAGCTTGTGTTTCTTGCTACCCAGAGATTCTGTAATTATAATAATAATGTCTACACACAATTTTGAACCAGTCTGAAGGCTGCTCACTACTGTGGGATGTGTGTACAACACAAAAGAGGAGAAACATGTGGGAAGGGAATTAGGTAATAAGCTTGGAAGAACATTCTGTACTCTGTATTTTATTTACAAGGGGCCTTGATTATTTATTATGAGCATTATTATTCTTCCCTGTAATCACAAGAGAAAAGAAAGCATATTGTTGAAGTTGAGGGATATTAACGGAAAGCTGGGAGGCCTCTGGGGTTTTGCAAATAGCACAAACAGGATAACCAGGAGCTGAGGACTGCACCAAACACTTCCACTGCCTCCAAGGGGGCTGCCCATGCCCGACGGCCAATAAGCCACCTCATGGGTGTTTCCTTCATCACCATCCAACACGGTGACTCCTCTTTGTGTTTTTTATTTCATGGAACCTTTTGATAATTGGAATCTGATGAATGGGAGGCCTCTGTGTGCATAATCACACAAGCAAACATCACCTTCTTAAAATTTCAGGAGTTCACAGACTTCCCACAGACATGAGAAGGGGACCCTAGATTAAAAATTACCCATCTGTACTTCCCCGGTGGTGCAGTGGTTAAGAATCCACCTGCCAACGCAGGGGACATGGGTTTGATCCCTGGTCTGGGAAGATCCCACATATCGCAGAGCAACTAAGCCCATGCGCCACAACTACTGAGCCCATGTGCCGAACTACTGAAGCCCACTCACCTAGAGCCCGCGCTCCACAAGAAGAGAAGCCATTGCAATGAGAAGCCCACACACTGCAACGAACAGTAGCCCCCGCTCGCAGCAACTAGAGAAAGCCCAGGCACAGCAACAAAGACTCAACGCAGCCAAAAATAAATAAATTAATTAATTTAAAAAAATTACCCATCTTTTATGGACTATAAGTTTGTGTCACCCCTAAATTCATATGTTGATGCTTTAACCCCCAGTGCAATGGTATTTGGAGGTGGGGCCTTTGTGAGGCACTTAGGTTCAGATGAGGTCATTGGGGTGGAGCCCCCATGATGAAATTGGTGCCCTTATAAGGGGATAAAGGGACCAGAGCTCTCTCTCTTTCCCCCATGTAAGGATACAAGAGGAAGTCAGCTGTCTGCAACAACAGAACCCAACCATGTTGGCACCCTGATCATGGGATTTCGGCCTCCAGACTGGGAAAAGTAAATTGTTCTTTAAGCCATCCAGTCTATGGTCTTGTGTTATAGCAGCCTGAGGTGACTAAGACACTATCTAAAAGCATGTTAAGAAAGATTAGTGCTCAAGAAATTGTACAGAAATGAAAGGTAGAATTGTTTAGTGCAAAGGAGATTTGATGTAGGGTTAGGTATGGATTCACACGCCAGGTCTGCCATCACTAGGACTATGACTCTGGGCACCTTACTTAGCTCTCTGAAGGATTTATCACTCTGTCTTGGAATGCTGTAGGGGTTTCTAAAAGGGGTGATTCTTTCTCAGAACAAGAGAGATCTATGTGTCTGGGTCCAAGTAAGAGAGATTTTACCCTTGCCTGCTCCCATGGCCTCTGGCCAGTTGATGAGAGGGGCTGTCTGCCTTACTGAACAGGGCCTAGGGTGTCCCAGAAAAATGCATTAGACTGTCCTCTAGAGCATCAAGAACCTGAAGGAACCCAAGGAGCCAGAGAGGTTTGCTTACAAGCACTAGTTAAGTCCTTGGTGAAAGTGCAACCTAAGGGCAATTGTATTTCTACGTTGAAGAGTTTTTTGGGTTTTTTTTAAATCAAATTGGAAGGTCAAGGCTTTAAAGAGCATAATGATTGGTTGTTTATCTCCATTCTCCTCTGCTTCTGGTACTTCCGTGAACATGTTCTGACCTCAAACTGTGGGTGGGAAGACAGGAAGGATGCTGTCTGTGCATTAGTGTGAGACTTGAAGCTTGCCCGAGTACTTCTGAAACTGCCAAGATGAAATAAATAGCACATAGCCTCCCTTTGCATCTCGGCTTGAAAGTAACACTGTAAATTTTGAATAAAAAGATTTCAGAATGTTGTGAATCATTTGATAGGTATTACTAGAAAGAGAGGTTGTGGCAATTAAATGAGAAAAATTTATTTGAGGCGAATCATAGACTTAAATATGAAAGCAAAACCAATCAAGCTTCTAAAAGAAACTAGAGACTATCTTCACGACCTTGGGGTAAGCAAAGATTTCTTAAGCAGAGCCTAAAGAGGACTAATCACAAAAGAAAAAAAATGATAAAAACAATTCTCTTTGGTATTACAAATTTCTGTCCATCAAAAGACACCATAAAGAGAGTTACAAGGCAACTTATGAAGTGAGATAAGATATTTGCAGTATGTGTATCTGTCTAAGAACTCCATGGTGAAAAAAGACCCTTACAAATTAAGTTTTAAAAGACAAAACCAAAATTTTAAGTGATCAAAGGACTTGAGCAGGCACTTCATAGAGAAAGAAGCCCAAATGGCCCATGTGTGCATAAACAGGTACTCAACATCATTAGTCATCAGGGAAATGGTCATTAAAAATCACAGTGGTAGACAACTACTCCCCCGCCAGAACGGCTAAAATAAAAGACTGACTGTACCAAGTGTGGGAGAGGATATGGAACAACTGAACCCCCCCATATCCTACTGGTGGGAATGTAAATTGGTTCAAACGTATTCACAGGTGACCCCTATGAAGATGAGAGTCCTGAGACAGAAGAAGACACCTAGTGGTAGAAATAAAAATAAAGTGAGCCACAGTTGGGGAGGTGAGTATCAAGTCTTTCTTACCCTTGAGTCCACTTGAGGAAGCCCTTTGCTACTGGTTGGTGCCTGGGGGAATCCAGCTGGCCTTTACACAGTCCTCCTCTCCTTGTTCATGTTTCTTTCTTCCCTTTGGGTTTAGATCTTTAGGTCTGGGACCATTGATCTGGTTCCACCATCACCACCACCAACACCATTCCCAGTTCCAACTATTTATTTTTATTACTTCCAGTGGATAAACAAAGAAATAGACAGCAGGCTAATAGATTTACTCCCTATTGCTGCAAAATACATGCCTAAGCAGCCCTTTCTCATGCTGGTACAGTTTTATTTGTCATAAGATTCTCAGGCTTAGTATAGACTGAAATATAGTCCTTCATGGCAATTATTCTTTATTAAGCATGAATGCCTGTGATTATCATCTTATTTAGTAAATTATCTTTGATCTTTCTTCACACCCACTACTTGGTTATTCTGTGTGCTTCTGGTGCCTGATTCCTCCTACCCTTCCTGACACCCAACACTCCTGCTGTGGCCTTTACAACTGAACAATGCTCACAGTTCTATGAATTTCTCATTCAGCCAATGGCATCATTTGCCAAGAAAAATTTGGGAATATTGGAACACAGCCTCCCTTCACAGTCTGTGAACATTTCTATGCTTGAAGTTAGAGATATAGTTTTAGAAAGTAAATGTTTAACTCCAGCCTAATCTGAATTTTCCTTAGATTTAGTGCATAGTGCACCAAAGTTCTTGTGGGTTATTTTCCTGGATGGTGCCTGATATTTGGGCCACTAAATGCTTCCATGTGTTTAATTCAAGTGGTCAAAGGAAGGACAGATTTGCATGCAAGACCATTTCTAGGAAATTTATCCCTGAGGCACTCACTAATTTTTTTCAGTGTCATAAACCCTGCTGATCTCCAACAATAGTTGGAACTTGCAGTACAAAATGGAAGTTACTTTTGTTTTGTTTCTAGCCAGAATTATATGAGTGGGCTCTCCCTCTGTGGCAGACATGACTTACTGCCTACTCAATATTCATTTCCCACTACCACCATCCTACTCCTTCTCTGAATGCAGAACCCTGATTTTGCTCCAGGAAATATTGAGCAATGGATCTACACCAGGAATGGCATGCTCATCCCCTACCCTGGCCTATGATTGGTCTAGAGGTGGCCATGTGACCCAGTTCTGCCAATGAGATGTAAGCAGACACCTGCTAGGTGGAGCTTCTGGAGAAGTGGCTGCCTTCCTGATAAAAGGGTAGAGGCTTGCTTGTTGTGGCTCTTTGCCCCTTTGCTTTTACTTTCTTCTTCCCTCCTTTTTCCTACCTATAACACAAACATGATAGTTGAACAGCAGTAGTCACCTGTGATCAAAAGGAAACGGCCAAGAGAAATGCAGATATCAGCCTTAATGTTGTTGAGCTGTTGAATCAACATCAGGCAACTCCCACCTCCAACTTCTTATTATCTGAAAAAAATAAACCTCTAACAGTTGAAGCCTCTCTAGTTGGTCTTCTGTTGCTTGCAGCCAAACGCACTCCTAAAAGATGCACTTTTTTTAATCATGGTGAGGTCAAGCAGAAGTAATACGTATTGAGCAGTTTCTACACACTAGGAGTTTGGCTGTTTTAAATGTGCTAGCTCATTAGCCCCTCATATAACCCCATGAAGTAGCTCTTAGCCTCTCTGTCTACAGATGAGGACACTGAGTTCAAAGGGATTGAGGAAAAGGCAGATCTAAGATGAAGCACAGGACTGTCTGACTCCAGTGTCCAAGCGCTTGTCATCCCACCACATTGGCTGCCAACAGTTGGGTAGAGCAGATGGAGGCTTGCCCTGTTTTAGCTGAAATACGAGCCTTCAGTCTGTGTGAAGTAGGGGCATCTGTTTGTTTGTGTTTGTTTTTATCTTTTTTGTTAATACCCTTAAGACAGTGTTCTACAAAGCACTGGTCTAAAAGAAGCTTGCTATCCTACCCCTCTCTTGGTTTTATGTTCAAAAGTCAGGTGGAGGAATGTATGCTCTTAAAAACAGGCAAAGCAACTTCAGATGGGAGAGTCAGAAAGGCTTCTTTGAGGAGGTAATATTTGAGCAGAGTCCTCAATAATAAGAAAGAGCCCTCCATGCAAAGACGGGGAGTGGGGGGCAGTGTTCCAAACAGCATGTGGCAATAGCATGTGCAAAGGCCCTGAGATGCAAATAAACCTGATGTGCAACCATGACTGGGCATAATGAGTCAGGAAGTAGGAGATGAAGTTGGAGAGGCAGAAAGGCCAGATAGTGTAGGGTTTTGTAGCTGTGGAAAAGTTTGGAAGGCACTGGAGGGCTTTACAGAGGTGAGTTAACTGATCTGGCTTGCCTTTTAAAAAGGCCACTTTGGGGACTTCCCTGGTGGTCCAGTGGGTAAGACTCTGAGCTCCCAATGCAGGGGGCCTGGGTTCAATCCCTGCTTGGGGAACTAGATCGTACATGCATGCCGCAACTAAGAGCCCGCATGCCAAAACAAAAAAAACAAGCCACTTTGCAGCTCCGTGGAGAATGGACTGTAAGGAGGCCAAGAGTGGAGGCAGGGTGACCACTTGGAAGGCTGCTGCAGTAATACAGGCGAGAGATGATGGCGGCTCAGACGAGGGTGGTAGCCGTGGAGACAGGAAAAGCACTGGGATTTGGGGGACACTTTAAAGGCAGAACAGGCTTGACTTGGATCTGTTGTGGGTGCTAATGGAAAGAGGAATCGAGGATAATTCCCAAGCCTCTTGTGGGATGGTGGCACCTTTTGCTGGGATAGAGAAGGCTAAGATGGATCATTTGGGGAAGGATGCTGTGGAAGGGAACCAACTCTTGGGAACCAAGTGCTGCAATGCACCACAAGGTTCATTGCAGCACTATTTACAATAGGCAAGACATGGAAGCAACCTACATGTCCATCAGCAGATGAACGGATAAAGAAGATGTGGTATATATACAATGGAATACTACTCAGCCATAAAAAAATGAAATAATGCCACTTACAGCAACATGGATGCAACTAGAGATTATCATACTAAATGAAATGTCAGAAAGAGAAAGACAAATACCATATGATATCACTTATAGGTAGAATCTAAAATATGACACAAATGAACCTATTTATGAAACAGAAACAGAATCACGGACATAGAGTTCCATTTTGGATATGATACGTTTGAGATGATTACAAAACACACAAATCAAGTTGTTGAATGGGCAGGTAAATAATACAGTAAGTAGCATAATTATAACCATGGTCATTGATTAGGCACCTGCTATCCACAAGGGTCCTCATAAATGTCACCACACTTCACACTCAATCTTATGAAATAGCTTTTACTACTGCCACTAACCCCAGAAATCCAGACAAGGAAAAAGAGACTTTCCCAAAGGTCAGGCAACTTGCCCAAAATTCCGCAAGGGAATGTGGCAGCCAAGGCATGAACTCAGGGCTTGTGATTCCAAAGCCCAATCGATGTTCTTCTCCCTGAGCCCACCCAATGAGAAGAACCCTGGGGAGAGCTTTCCAAACCCTTTCTAAAGCTACTGTGTACATCCAGGGAAGTGGGACCTTCTTTGTAGGGGTGGGGCTTCCCTAGACCGGGCTACTAAGCTTCTCTAGGGCTCATTCTCTGGGCAACCTCAATCCCCTCTGAAGGAGACAGGGAGGAGATTTTCCATGGACCAATGAGATTTTTCACCTTCTGTCTAAGTTTATTAAATCTGAAAAGCTCTCAGTTTTAGTCCAAAGATTGATGCTTTCCTATCATCTCTCTCAGGGCTTTTTAAAAGTTTGATGTTACTTGACCACATAGAAAATATTCTCAGATGTACTTGTTGTGAAGGGGAGAGAGAACTTTTCAATTTCTGGGCTGGAGAAAGAGCAGCTGTCAATGAGAGTGCATTAAGATCTCTGCCTCTGATTATTTTACCCTTAACGATTTCTTTAAAAGCTCCTGCAAACCTGTGTGGTGGAAAATGGTGAATCCTGTCATTACTCAAACTGAAAATGAACCATGATTCCATCTTCTGAGGGCAGCCAAGCAGTAATATCAGCAAAATAAAGATGGATGTCAGAGCTGGGAGTCTCTGCCAAGGTCCTCACACAAGATGGTGAGAGCAAGTCCACGTGACCTTACAGGTCCACAAAAGGACTCCAGGAGACACCTTATACCCAGATAGTGTAGTGGATGTTCCAATCTGAGGAATGGCAGACACCAAATTGAGCAGCACTTGAATATCTGTCTCTAAGAAACATTTTCTTGTTCGAGTCCATTTGGGGACACAACCCAGATTTTCCTCCTCTTGGTGTGGAGAAAAGGGAACCCTCCTACACTGTTGGTGGGAATGTAAGTTGGTGCAGCCAATCTGGAAAATAGTGTGGAGGTTCCTCAAAAAACTAAAAATAGAACTACCACCTGATCCAGCAATCCTACTCCTGGGCATATATCTGGAGATACATGCACCCCAAGGTTCATTGCAGCACTGTTTACAATAGCCAAGACATGGAAGCAACCTACATGTGCATCAGCAGATGAATGGATAAAGAAGATGTGGTATATATACAATGGAATACTACTCAGTCATAAAAAAAATGAAATAATGCCATTTGCAGCAACATGGATGCAACTAGAGATTATCATACTAAATGAAATGTCAGAAAGAGAAAGACAAATACCATATGATATCACTTACAGGTGGAATCTAAAATATGACACAAATGAACCTATTTATGAAACAGAAACAGAATCATGAACATAGAGAACAAATTAGTGGTTGCCAAGGAAGAGGAGGTTGGGAGACGGATGGAGTGGGAGGTTGGGGTTAGCAGATGTGTTCTTTTATATACAGGATGGATAAACCACAAGGTCCTACTGTATAGCACAGAGAACTATATTCAATATCCCATGATAAACCATAGTGGAAAAGAATATATAAAAAGAAGAATGTATATATATGTATAATGAATCACTTTGCTGTACAGCAGTAATTAACACAACATTGTAAATCAACTATACTTCAATTATAAAAAAAAAACAAAACAGAGTTCCATCCTCTTTCTCTGTTTTTCTCCCAGATAATTTCAAAGAGGAAAAAATCTGGCTCCTCCAACAGAATGCAATGAGTCGATGTTCTGAGATTGAACAAAGCTTGTTTTGCTTTTATCCCCCCGTCCTCTATCTTGTATTTTGAGTTGTATTAAACCTGACATTATCCAACGGCTTTTGCATTTACTGAGTTTTAAACTTGGTGCAATTTGTGGACAATTTCAATAATGTGTCTGATACATTTGTGCTGGAGTCATCAGAATCTGGCCCACTGGACAACCCTGAAGACATTGCTCTGTCAATCTTTTCTCTTCTCCCACCCTATTTCCTTAAGAAAAGAGATAAAGTGTAATCCTGACTATTTACTCGGTCACATGCCATATTTCACCCCCAGTGAATTCAAAACCCAGGAATGGTCAAGCAGCTTTACAAATATTCACTTGCCACTAAACCAAGTAAAACTTTATACTGGAGGGAGAGTGAGTGAGGAATAGAGAAGATTTCAGGACTAATTGATTTCAACTTCCTAAAGCAGCTAAGCATATGTGGGGTTTGAATTATTATTTGCAAATCTACACCCGTCCCAAAAAAACAACCATAATGCATAATTAAGATAGAAGCCCAGCAGTTTCAATCCTAAGTGAGCACTTGTGCTTCAGAAAGAAGTGGGATCATTGGTTTGGTCAGCTAATTAGCTGTTGCTTGTTTACCTGATTAGAATTCTCTTGTTCCACTAATTCAATTACCTCATCAACACAAAGACTGGATTGTTTCGACTTTCACATATAGTCTCTCATTTCTTTATCATAACTGTACATGAGCTAGCTGTATTATTACCCTTATTTTCTAGATGGGGAAGACAGGATTCAAGGAGGTACTACAAATTAAGACAGAGACCAAATATTTGGCTTTGATATTAAATTCCCCATGTGCTTATCCATTACATGGGATAAGCCAGATATGGTCTTAAACTTGTCTTAAAATTCCTTAGTGAGAGATATTTTTAAGCCTCTTTTTAAAAGTTCAAACTAATAGCATGATGGTTCGTTTTATCCTTTAATAGGTAGAATCCTCTGATTGCATGTCTATAACTATTAAATACTTAAAGACTAAGGGAGAGGGAGTACTGTGGAGTTTATCCTACTCGGAGACAGAACAGTTCCCTGCACAGAGTAGGTGATCTATCAAGATTTAATGAACGCATGAACTTCCGGGCAGTTACTACAAAATATAAAATATGGTTAATTTATTTTAAAACATAGTTGGGATAAAATTATACCCCAATTTCAAAAATGTCAATATTAGCATATGCATGAGGAAAATAATCCAGAAAAATATATACCAAATGTTTAATGTCTGACACAACATGACTTAAAAAGAAAATTAATGCAAAATTATGTACACGTAGTATATTTGTGCTACAGTTAGGAGTGGAGTCAAACAGACCTATTTATAAATTCCAGACCCTTCACTGTCCACGGTAGCATTCTGAGCAGGTTGCTTAACCCCACTGTATCTTCTTTTTCTCATTTGACAAGTGGGGGTAATAATAATGTGCACGTCATTGTATTGCTGTAATGATTAAATCAGACAATGTGTGTGTGTGTGTGTGTGTGTATAGATATATATATATATATACAGAGAGAGAGAGAGAGAGAGAGAGAGAGAGAGAGAGTGCCTAGGATCTTGAAGACAAGAGAAACAGTGCCAGAAACAGAAGAAAACTTCCCCCCAAAAAGTATAGAGATAAGAGATGATATCACATCCATGAAACAAGAACAATCACAGAACAAGAAAGAACTCTTGGAAATTATAAAAGTGAATGCCAAAATTAAAATGAAAATTTTGAGAAAGACTCCAAGACATTTTAACAAAAAGCAACTAAGAGAAAACAATATGAAAATTAAAGTATTAATCTATCAATAGAAGGTCTGTATCAGATTAGGTTTGACTACATATAACAGAAAATCTAAAACAACAGTGACTTAAATGTGCAAGGGTTTATTGTCCCTTAAATGGAGGTAGGCATGCTGAGGTTTGTACGGCAGCTCCAGAGAGACTCCTATTTTTTACTCTTTTAGAGCATGTGGCTTCTTATCCTCAAATTCGTATCATGGTCCAAGATAGCTGCTGGAGCTCTGGCCATCATGTCTGCATTCCAGTATCAGGAAAGAGGAATCCAGGAAGGACAGAGGGCACTTCTTCCAGCTAAGTCAGCTCCAAGAGCCATTTTCCAAGAAATCCTATACCAACTTCCACTTATATCTCATTGGCCAGAACTTAGTAACGTGGTCCCGTCTAGCTACAAATGAGTCTGGAAAATGTGTTCTTTCCTCTAGGTAGTTTACCATTAGCAACGAATAAGTATTTTCCGACTAAGGAAGAAGGGGAGGATGTAAATATTTAGGTAGGCAACTAGCAGTCTTTATTACAGGGTACAATTTCTGATTAATAAGAAGTCTATGAAGGGTGAATAGAGCAAAAGGATAGGAGGAAATTACAGAATTAGTACAAAGAAATCATATCTACCCATTGATGAACTGCCAATTATCAATCATAATGAATGAGAAAGGATCCCTCCAAAGCCCATCTCAAAAGATTTCAGATTACTGGACATAAAGAGAAGATCTGAGGGAATTCCCTGGTGGTGCAGTGGTTAGGACTCCACGCTTCCACTGCAGGGGGCCCGGGTTCCATCCCTGGTCAGGGAACTAAGATCCTGCAAGGGCAGCATGGCCAAAAAAATACCAAACAAACAAACAAACAAAAAAACCCCAAAAAACCAAAACAAGCAAACAAACAAAAAAACCCCACGAAGATCTGAGGCAAGTTCCCAAAAAAGTATCAGGGCTAAGAATAGCAATGGACTTGCCAATGGCACTACTGGGAGGTGGAAGACAGTGGATCAGTACCATCAACATTTTGAAGAACACATCCTAGAGTTCCATACCTGGCAAAACTAACAGTCAAGTATGTAAAGTCTCAACTACTGAAGAATGTGCTAGGGAAGAAACCAAGAAGGAAGAAAATGTGGTTCCCAGGAAACAGGACATCCAGCACGGGAGGAAAGGTGAGAGTTTCCCAGGACGGCAGCTGCTTAGCAGGCCCAAGAGGCAACCAGCTCAGTCTGGAGTAGGAGGACAGAACGGATAGTTTATCTGAAATTTGTACTAAGAAACTAGAGAAGGGCATAAGAAAATTTAACAATAGATACAAATAAACAAATTAAAAAATAAAGCAATTACAAAAGCTAGATCCCCATCTACCATGATAGAAGTTAGAGGATAATGTCTAAAACAATAAATCGAGCAACAGTATTTTATGCATATTATTTAAAATATGGACATAGATAGAAAAAGAAAAAGCTAAAAGATTTGAGAGTGGTTGCTTCTGCAGAAGAGGAAAGTGGGAGGTGGAATAAGGAAATTCTATTTTTCATATAAGCTTTTTAGCATTATTTTAAAACTTATCCACATTAACACTTTGATTTAAAAAATCAATTTTAAAATATGAAAACAAATGACATGTTGTTGTCCTTTTACTAAATTATCCAAACTTTCTCAGTCGTGTCCTTCATTGAAATTATTGAGAGATAAAATAATAAATGAACTAAACTAATAGATTAATCTGGATTAATTTTATCCTTATTAGGAATTCAACACTGCTATCAACTGATTCCGTGCCTCCTAGAAATCAAAGTTTCTCTGTTCTAAGTCTATCTATCTCAATCTCAGCACCTACAAGAAATGTCATTTTATCTCAGGAAGGTCGACACCAGACAGCAGACACACACACACACACAGAGGGCATTTCTGTCCCTGTTTCACTGATTCAATTTGAAGACTTTAGAACAAACGATCCACTGGAATCGTTTATCAAGTACGAAACTATTAAATTCCTGGGTCCTTAGGAACCCAGTTTAACTGTTGATGAAAAAAAAAAAAAAAGCAGCCAAAAGCCATTAATGAGATAAATTATGAATGGAAAGAATCTGTCAAACTGAATCAGGGAAGGAGACAACTAACAGAACATCTCTCCAAAGATAAGCATTATTAGAAAACTCATTGTGCAAGTTTGTCACTAAGAAATCCAGCTACTGAAGCATTTTCCTGGGCTGATAAAGATAACAGAATGTGTATGTACTGTGTTATTTTACATGTGCCAAAGTACCCAGACTTTCCTTTATGTTCTTTCTCTCTGAAAGAGGAGTTGATTGAAGAGCCCCAGGAAGCTTTTCTCTTTGTGGGTAACAACTGGAAGACAGTTAATGGGCCTTTAAAGTGTGTGTGACAGAGGTGAGCAAAATAAGAGCCACATCAAGCCTCTCTCCTTGATTTCACTGGCTAAGCCGGGGTTCCGTGCTGACCCCCAAGAAGGAGAAAGAACAAGTGGGGCTCCATTCTGCCGGACCTGAGCTCCATACCTTTCTTCTCTTTGCTCAACTGTGATTTGATACCTAGTGAAATGTCTTTTCATTTTACAGATGCATACTTCCCACATATGAGTGGGTGTTAGCCCTCAATCTTATTCCAAATAAACGCTGGATTTTGAGACCCAGTTGCCCTTAAGAGTAATATCACTCCCAGGTTGACCCCTGAAATGAGGAGTGAACCACAGCCAAGCTTCAGATGCCTAGGTCCCTCCGTCTTACCCCTGGACTATGTAATGACAAGGAAATTCGCTCATGAGGTAATGTTAAGTGAAAAAAGCAGAACATGTGTGTACACATGTTATATATATGGATGGGTGTGTGTGTGTGTTTCAGAGAAATGCATTAAAATATCATCTGTGTCTGTGTTGTAGAATAATTATGGGTTATCTGCAAATTTTCTTCTTTGTAATTTTCTGTGTTTTCCAAATTCTCTCTACAAGGAGCCAAGAAAATATATTACTTTATCGTTAAAGACAAAATAAAAGAAACCTCAAATAGAACTTTTTTTTTTCTATTTAAAGCAAAAGAAGACATATCGCTGGCCTGCCTGGGAGAGAGGGGGAAAGGGGAGGAAACAGAGTTTGTTAATGGATTCACCACTGTGTGGTCTTTGCCCACACCTGGGAGATCTCAGTGAGCTCTGATCTCAGAGACAGGGTAGGGTGGCGGCTAAGAGGAGAGGCCAGAGGGTGGAACCCATTGTTCTTGTGAGAATGAGTTCATTGACACAAGTAAAGCACTTAGAATGGTGCCTGTTTAGTCACTGTTAGCTGTTTGTTTGTTTTTTTCTCAGAGATTTTGGCTTCCCCATCACCCCTCCAGGTCCTCTTCTCTTCAAGACAACGAACAATTATTTATTACCCTGAAGGAACTTCTAGCATATTTTCCACCTGTTCGCATTTCCTCTGTTATAATGTGAATTTTGGATGTGTGGAGATATGCTGGGAGTTACACCCTGAAATTCCCATATGCATTTTTTCCTGGTCTGAGTCACATGGCCTTTGGTATCACAATTGGGCTTCCCTGCTGGGGTTTCATTCCTCAGCAGCCTTTTCCAGTGTCATTCCTTCCCCCATCCTCACTAAGTGCTTCCTGACTATTCCCTTGAATTGCCAAGAAGAAGGATAAATACTTTCAGCTGATGACAAAATGTACTTTGATTCGTGATCATCTCTTTTCAAGTGTTTTCAGGATGCAGTCTTTCATTCTTATTAAGAATAAAACAGGCAAACACAACTAATCTGGTATTTGAACTTGTTACCCTATAGAAATGAAAAGAGGAAGACTAAGGTTTCTCTTTTTAAGAATTGACTAACCAAGGCCTGGCTGCGTCACCTGGTTGACTGACCTTTCAGACAGAGAAGTTGTCACTCTCCTTTGTTGCCATTAAATAACAATTTAACACCATGTCACATACCATCCCTTGTTATCATCTTAATATGCCCAACTCCAGGACTTTCAAAAACAGTCAATTCTTGATCATCCTTGCAAATAGGGCGTCTCTGTTATGGCAGTATGAACACGGCCAGCCCAAAATGTCAGAAAATTTTAAAGCGTGTTTATTTAACCTTGAGCTACAATTTTGTTTTAACATTTGAAATGTGTGTGGCTGCTGTTTAAAGGTTTGTACCACTTGAAACAAAAGAACAAAGCTACAAAGTTGAGATCTGACCCAGGAATTGCTCAGAAACTCTTTCTTATTCTATCATTCTGTTCCAAATCGCTCCATGATTTCACACCAAGCAGGTTTAGCCAGAGTCCTTTCTCACCAAAAAAGAAATAAAACATCCCCGTTAGCTGACTTGTCACCTCTAAGCTGTTGTCTTTCAGGTGCAGAATTTTCCCTGGACAGGTGAGAAAAAGAGGGCTAGATATTTTTTTTTTTAAGATTTATTATTTACTTATTTATTTATTTTTGGCTTTGTCGGTCTTAGTAGCAGCACGTGAGATCTTTCACTGCGGCATATGGACTTATCTCTAGTTGTGGCGGCAGGTTTTCTCTTCTCTATTTGTGGCACGTGGGCTCCAGAGTGCCTGGGCTCTGTAGTTGTGGAGTGCGGGTTCCAGAGCGTGTGGGCTCTGTAGTTTGTGGCACACAGGCTCTCTAGTTGAGGCGCACAAGCTCAGTAGTTGTGGCACGCAGGCTTAGTTGCCCTGCGGCATGTGGGATCTTAGTTCCCCGAACAAGAATCAAACCTGCGTCCCCTGCATTGTAAGGCAGATTCTTTACCACTGGACCACTAGGGAAGTCCCCAGATTTTTTGTTTTGTTTTGTTAATTACTCAAACATATACTGACTACTGACTTGTTATATGACACCTAATGTGCTAGGTGCTGGTGGTATTGGGACAATGATACCATTTCTGCCCTTAAGGGTATAGGCAAGTAAATCAATAGCTATGACAACATACTCTAAGTGCTGCAGTACAAATAGAGGAAGAGAGCGTTAAATATTCAGAAGAGGGCCCCCTGGTCTACCTCAAGGTTTCAGAAAGCTTCCCTAGAGTAAGGGAGCATTGATATTGAAGGATGAGGAGGAGTTCTCCAGGTAACAAGGAGGGAAAAGGTATTCCAAGACAAGGAAATGGCTTGGGGGAGGGCAGAGTCAGGAGAGCATAGGGTGAATCCATGGGGTTCCAAGTCCTTTGGGATAGCTGGCACACAGTGTAATATGGAGAGGGAAGATGAGGGATGGGAGATGATGTGGGAGGGGTAAATTTTGCGGGACTTTATATGCAATATTAAGTTATTTAGGCTTTACCTCAAAAGCAAACAAGAGCAATTGAAGGATTTTAAGCAGGCGAATTAGGTAATTAAATTTTCACTTTAGGAAGATCACTGTGAATGCAGAGTAGAGAACAGTTGGGAGGATCTGGGAGAACACTGGAGCCAGAGACACCAGTTTGGAGATGATGGCAGTGGACCAGCCCTGAGCTAAAGCAGCAACAGAAGGGAATGACCAGGAAAAGAACGTGTCTGGAAAGCAGAATGGACATGGTTTTGTGACGGATCAGGTGGAAGTCAGGGAGAAGGGAAGGATGACCCAGGTTTTTGGCTTGAGAGAATCGGTGAGTGTTAGTGCCATTAAAAGAAGCAAGTAATCCCAGAAGGAGGATAAAATCCATTTTAAAAGGCTTCCAGTATGGCATGACAGCTCTTACCATGATGGAGATTGCATTAGGCACAACTAAGCTGAGATGGGAATGAGCCATTCATCTAGCCATGTATTCAAGGAATGTGTTCTACACCAGGCACTATGCTGGGCAGTGACCTGAGAGTCCTGTACATGAGATCGGTTTCCATTCACAATTCTACCCCTCACCAGCCCTGAGACTTTCACAAGCCCATTAACTTCTGAGCTTCCATTTCATCATCTGAAATATGGTGACCAAACCCATAGCTTGTTAGGATGATCATTATAACAACACTGGGGAAAGCCCTTGGTAAATTGTAATCACTATAACCCAGAAGATAATTTCAACAAAGAAGCTGAAAGCAGAGTTTGCCTTTAGGATAATGGACCATATTGGCTACAGAAGAGCCAAGAAAAGCCAGGTGAAGAACATTTCAAAGCCAGGTGAAGAAAGCTGTCACATAGAAGTGTGACAGATATGGATAGAAGTGAGGAGGGACCCCAGAAGGTCCATTACCCACTTCTTCCTACACCACATCAACTGTCCCTTTTACCCACAGTGTAAAGTAAGGTGACCTTTTTTGTGGATAAAGGGAGATACTCTGAAATCGCATAAGGGGGTTTGTAAAGCTGAGGACAGTTACCAGCAACATTTCTCATTTTAAATAATAATTTTCAGACATGGGTGGAAGACGGTGGAGTAGAAAGACGTGTGCTCACTCCCTCTTGCAAGAGCACTGGAATCACAACTAACTGCTGAACAATCATCAACAGGAAGACACTGGAACTCACCAAAAAAGATACCCCACATCCAAAGACAAAGGAGAAGCCACATTGAGACGGTAGGAGGGGGGCAATCACAAGAAAATCAAATCCCATAACCGCTGGGTGGGCTACTCACAATCTGGAGAACAATTATACCACAGAAGGCCACCCACTGGAGAGAAGGTTTTGAGCCCCACGTCAGGCTTCCCAACCTGGGGGTCCAGCAACAGGAGGAGGAATTCCAGAGAATCAAAATTTGAAGGCTAGTGGGATTTGATTGTAGGACTTTGACAGGACTGCGGGAAACAGAGACTCCACTCTTGGAGGGCACACACAAAGTAATGTGCACACCAGGACCCAGGGGGAAGGAGCAGTGACCCCATAGGAGACTGAACCAGACCTACCTGCTAGTGTTGGAGGGTCTCCTGCAGAGGCGGGGGGGTGCTGTGGCTCACCACGGGGACAATGACACTGGCAGCAGAAGTTCTGGGAAGTACTCCTTGGCATGAGCCTTCCTGGAGTCTGCCATTAGCCCCACAAAAGAGCCTGTATGCTCCAGTGCTGGGTCGCCTCAGGCCAAACAACCAACAGGGAGGGAACTCAGTCCCACCCATCAGCAGACAAGCAGAGTAAAGTTTTACTGAGCTCTGCCCACCAGAGCAACACCCAGCTCTACCCACCACCAGTCCCTCCCATCAGGAAGCTTGCACAAGCCTCTTAGATAGCCTCATCCACCAGAGGACAGACAGCAGAAGCAAAAAGAACTACAATCCTGCAGCCTGTGGAATGAAAACCACATTCACAGAAAGACAGACAAAATGAAAGGCAGAGGACTATGAACCAGATCAAGGATCAAGATAAAATGCCAGAAAAACAACTAAATGAAGTAGAGATAGGCAACCTTCCAGAAAAAGGATTCAGAATAATGATAGTGAAGATGATCCAGGACCTCAGAAAAAGAATGGAGGCAAAGATCAAGAAGATGCAAGAAATGTTTAACAAAGACCTAGAAGAATTAAAGAACAAACAAACAGAGATGAACAATACAATAACTGAAATGAAAAATACACTAGAAGGAAACAATAGCAGAATAATTGTGGCAGAAGAACAGATAAGTGACCTGGAAGATAGAATGGTGGAAAGCACTGCCATGGAACAGAATAAAGAAAAAAGAATGAAAAGAAATGAAGACAGACTAAGAAGACCTCTGGGACAACATAAAATGTACCAACATTCGCATTATAGGGGTCCCAGAAGGATAAGAGAGAGAGAAAGGACCAGAGAAAATATCTGAAGAGAATATAGTCGAAACTTCCCTAACACGGGAAAGGAAATAGCCACCCAAGTCCAGGAAGCACATAGATTCCCAGGCAGGATAAACCCAAGGAGAAACATGCTGAGACACATTAATCAAATTGACAAAAATTAAAGACAAAGAAAAATTATTAAAAGCAGCAAGGGAAAAACAACAAGTAACATACAAGGGAACTCCCATAAGGTTAACAGCTAATTTCTCAGCAGAAACTCTACAAGCCAGAAGGGAGTGGCACAGTATATTTAAAGTGATGAAAGGGAAGAACCTACAACCAAGATTACTCTACGGAGCAAGGATCTCATTCAGATTTGATGGAGGAATCAAAAGCTTTACAGACAAGCAAAAGCTAAGAGAATTCAGCACCACCAAACCAGCTTTACAACAAATGCTAAAGGAACTTCTCTAAGTGGGAAACACAAGAGAAGAAAAGGACCTACAAAAACAAACCCAAAACAATTAAGAAAATGGTAATAGGAACATACATATCGATAATTACCTTAAATGTGAATGGATTAAATGCTCCAACCAAAAGACACAAGCTCACTGAATGGATACAAATACAAGACCCATATATATGCTGTCTAGAAGAGACCCACTTCAGACCTAGGGACACATACAGACTGAAAGTGAGGGGATGGAAAAAGATATTCCATGCACATGGAAATCAAAAGAAAGCTGGAGTAGGAATACTCATACCAGATAAAATAGACTTTAAAATAAAGAATGGTACAAGAGACAAGGAAGGACACTACATAATGATCAAGGGATCAATCTAAGAAGAAGACATAACAATTATAAGTATATATGCACCCAACATAGGAGCACCTCAATACATAGGCAAATGCTAACAGCTATAAAAGAGGAAATTGACAGGAACACAATCATAGTAGGGGACAATAACACCTCACTTACACCAGTGGACAGATCATCCGATAGAAAATTAATAAGGAAACACAAGCTTTAAATGACACAACAGACCAGATAGATTTCATTGATATTTATAGGACATTCCATCCAAAACAACAGGATACACTTCCTTCTCAAGTGCACACAGAACATTCTCCAGGATAGATCACATCTTGGGTCACAAATCAAGCCTCAGTAAATTTAAGAAAACTGAAATCATATCAAGCATCTTTTCTGACCACAACGCTATGAGATTAGAAAGAAATTACAAGGAAAAAAATGTAAAAAACCCAAACACATGGAAGCTAAACAATACATTATTAAATAACCAAGAGATCACTGAAGAAATCAAAAAATACCTAGAGACAAATGACAATGAAAACACAACAATCCAAAACCTATGAGATGCAGCAAAAGCAGTTCTAAGAAGGAAGTTTATAGCAATACAATCCTACCTCAAGAAACAAGAAAAATCTCAAATAAACCATCTAACCTTACACCTAAAGGAATTAAAGAAAGAAGAACAAACAAAACCCAAAGTTAGCAGAAGGAAAGAAATCATAAAGATCAGAGCAGAAATAAATGAAATAGAAACAAAGAAAATAATAGCAAAGATCAGTAAAACTAAAAGCTGGTTCTCTGAAAAGATAAACAAAATTGATAAACCATTAGCCAGACTCATCAAGAAAAAGAGGGAGAGGACTCTAATCAATAAAATTAGAAATGAAAAAGGAGAAGTTACAACAGGCACTGCAGAAATACAAAGCATCCTAAGAGACTACTGCAAGCAACACTATGCCAATAAAATGGACAACCTGGAAGAAATGGACAAATTCTTAGAAAGGTATAACCTTCCAAGACTGAAACAGGAAGAAATAGAAAATATGAAAAGACCAATCACAAGTAATGAAATTGAAACTGTGATTAAAAATCTTCCAACAAACAAAAGTCCAGGACCCGATGGTTTCACAGGTGAATTCTATCAAACATTTAGAGAAGAGCTAACACCCATCCTTCTCAAACTCTTCCAAAAAATTGCAGAGGAAGGAACACTCCCGAACTCATTCTACGAGGCCATCATCACCCTGATACCAAAACCAGACAAAGACACTACAAAAAAAGAAAATTACAGACCAATATCACTGATGAATATCGATGCAAAAATCCTCAACAAAATACTAGCAAACAGAATCCAACAACACATTAAAAGGATCACTATGATCAAGTGGGATTTATCCCACGGATGCAAGGATTCTTTAATGTAGGCAAATCAATCAATGTGATACACCATATTAACAAACTGAAGAATAAAAACCACATGATCATCTCAATAGATGCAGAAAAAGCTTCTGACAAAATTCAACACCCATTTATTATAAAAACTCTCCAGAAAGTGGGCATAGAGGGAACCTACCTCAACATAATAAAGGCCATATATGATGAACCCACTGCAAACATCATTCTCAATGGTGAAAAACTGAAAGCATTTCCTCTAAGATCAGGAACAAGACAAGGATGTCCACTCTTACCACTATCATTCAGCATAGTTTTGGAAGTAGCCACGGCAGTCAGAGAAGAAAAAGAAATAAAAGGAATACAAATTGGAAAAGAAGAAGTAAAACTGTCACTGTTTGCAGACGACATGATACTATACATAGAGAATCCTAAAGATGCCACCAGAAAACTACTAGAGCTAATCAATGAATTTGGACAAGTTGCAGGATACAAAATTAATGCAAAGAAATCTCTTGCATTCCTATACACTAACAACAAAAGGTCAGAAAGAGAAATTAAGGAAACAATCCCATTCACCACTGCAACAAAAAGAATAAAATACCTAGGAATAAACCTACTTAAGGAGGTAAAAGACCTGTATTCAGAAAACTATAAGACACTGATGAAAGAAATCAAAGCTGACACAAACAGATGGAGAGATATACCATGTTCTTGGACTGGAAGAATCAATAGTGTGAAAATGACTATACTACCCAAAGCAATCTACAGATTCAATGCAACCCCTATCAAATCACCAGTGGCAGTTTTTACAGAACTAGAACAAAAAAATCTTAAAATTTGTATGGAGACACAAAAGACCCCAAATAGCCAAATCAATCTTGAGGGAAAAAAACGGAGCTGGAGGAATCAGACTCCCTGACTTCAGACTATACTACAAAGCTACAGTAATCAAGACAATATGGTATTGGCACAAAAACAGAAATATAGATCAATGGAACAGGATAGAAAGCCCAGAGATAAACCCATGCACCATGGTCAACTAATCTGTAACAAAGGAGGCAAGGATATATAATGGAGAAAAGACAGTCTCTTCAATAAGTGGTGCTGGGAAAACTGGACAGCTACATGTAAAAGAATGAAATTAGAACACTCCCTAACACCATACACAAAAATAAACTCACAATGGATTAAAGACCTAAGTGTAAGTCCAGACACTATAAAACTCTTAGAGGAAAACATAGGAAGAACACTCTTTAACATAAATCACTGCAAGATCTTTGTTGACCCACCTCCTAGAGTAATGGAAATAAAAGCAAAAATAAACAAATGGGACCTAATGAAACTTAAAAGCTTTTGCACAGCAAAGGAAACTATAAACAAGACGAAAAGACAACCCTCAGAATTGGAGAAAATATTTGCAAATGAATCAACGGACAAAGGATTAATTTCCAAAATATATAAAGAGCTCATACAGCTCAATATTAAAAAAACAAACAACCCAATCAAAAAATGGGCAGAAGACCTAAGTAGACATTTCTCCAAAGAAGACTTACAGATGGCCAAGAAGCACATGAAAAGCTGCTCAACATCACTAATTATTAGAGAAATGCAAATCAAAACTGCAGTGATGTATCACCTCACACCAGTCAGAATGGCCATCATCAAAAAGTCTACAAACAATAAATGCTGGAGAGGGTGTGGGGAAAAGGGAACCCTGTTGCACTGTTGGTGGGAATGTAAATTGATACAGCCAGTATGGAGGTTCCTTAAAAAACTAAAAATAGAATTACCACATGACCCAGCAATCCCACTACTGGGAGAAAACCATAATTCAAAAAGACACATGCACCCTAATGTTCATTGCAGCACTATTTACAACAGCCAGGTCACGGAAGCAACCTAAATGCCCATCGACAGATGAATGGATAAAGAAGATGTGGTACATGTATACAATGGAATATTACTCAGCCATAGAAAGGAGCAAAATTGGGTCATTTGCAGAGACGTGGATGGACCGAGAGACTGCCATACAGAGTCAGATAAGTCAGAAAGAGAAAAACAAATATCATGTATTAACGCATATATGTGGAATCTAGGAAAATGGTACAGATGAACCAGTTTGCAAGGCAGAAATAAAGACACAGATGTGGAGAACAAACATATGGACACCAAGGGGGGAAAGCGGGGCAGGGCAGTGGTGGTGGGATGAATTGGAAGACTGGGATTGATATATATATATATATACATTAATATATATAAAATAGATAACTAATAAAAAGACCTAAAAATGAAATAAAATAAAATAAAATAAATAAATAATAATTTTCTTTTAGTTGTTGTTTCCAGTGAATGCAGATTAATTTAAAATATGGTACAGTAATACAGGTAAAGTTCTTTACATTTCTGTGGCCCTAATAGTAAAACAAAGTGTTTTCAATTTTATGAATTTCATGGAATTCCCCTCTTGGTATTCGGATAATGACTCTGAGGCATGGCAGAAATCACTGCCCCCTTTTTGCAGATGAAAGAATTAAGATTTTGAAAATCTAACAAGCTATTGAAATAGTGAACATCACACAGCTAGTTGATAATGGCTTGAATCCACATCTTTTGTCTCCAAGATCAAGGTTTTTTATACTATTTTATGTTATGTACTTAGAAGAATTAAAGGTTTTGAAAACTTTGTGAAATATTGTTCAGCAAATCCCTTCTCAGTTTCTCAAAGAATGAGTCTAAAAAGGTACTTCAGAAAATACCTTGCTACATTTCCAACTCCCTCACTTTCCTAAATCTTGAAATCATTTCTCTACTGGGTCTTTTCTCTTAACCTACAATATGATAGAGTCTCTACTCTCCCTTGATTGTTTATTCTCTTCTAGATTTAATCCTCTGTCCCCTCTTCTTGGTCGAAGTTTCTGAAAAAATAATGCACACTCAAAGTATGGTCAATACTCCCTCAGCAACTTCTTATACTTCAACCCACTAAGATCAGGCTTCTGCGTGTTCTACTGCACTGAACTTGCAATTGCTTGGGTAACCGATGACCTCCCATTGTCACATTTCTCGTCCCTTGAATGGGACCTCCGTGCAGCATGATGCTGTCGGCCACGTCTTCTCTCTCCTTGGTTTCTGTACCCCCTTCTCTCCAGGCTCTTTCCTCTCTCTTTTTCCCTTCTCTCCCTCTTCCTTCATGAGTTGGATCCTCTTTCTCTGCCTGTTCAGTAAAATCCTGTGTTCTCCATGGGCCTCGACCTTCCTCTATTCTTACTCTGGAAGCAAGAAAGGTAGACTGCAATCTTTGGGTGTTTACAGCACATTTTGGAAGAACAGTAGAATTTTGGGAGGCAGCACGATGGGATTAAACGGCATCCACTGGTAGTAAACTATTCCCTTGGGCACTCTTTGGCACAGTGTTGCTGTTTAAATAGAACTGCCTGCTCTCTTTTTTGTGCTGTGCTCATTAAGTCGTTTCTCAGCCATCCCAGGAACCTGCAGGAATCAGCCCCAGTCTGATGTTAAGCGATAGAATGCCATGCCTCTTAACTCTTACTCTCAGCAAGGTGAAGCCTCCTCCCTAGGCAGAAACTTGCACGGAAGACTCGTGGCTAAATTCTACCTGACAGGTAGGCCCACCCTCAGCCAGCTATGGGCTTGTGATGTATGGGGTGATGCAGCAGTCTTTGCAGAGGGTGTGAACCACTGCCCAAGACCCTCACACCCCTCTAGGTTGTACCTATTTTTTTTAATTAATTAATTTATTTATTTATTTTTGGCTGTGTTGGGTCTTCGTTGCTGCACGCGGGGCTTTCTCTAGTTGCGGCGCGCAGAGGCTACTCTTTGTTGCGGTGCACAGGCTTCTCATTGTGGTGGCTTCTTTTGTTGTAGAGCACGGGCTCTAGGCGCACAGGCTTCAGTAGTTGTGGCTTGCAGGCTCTAGAGCGCAGGCTCAGTAGTTGCAGCGCAGGAGCTTAGTTGCTCCGTGGCATGTGGGATCTTCCCGGACCAGGGCTTGAACCCGTGTCCCCTGCATTGGCAAGAGGATTCTTAACCACTGCGCCACCAGGGAAGTCCGGTTGTAACTTTTATTATTATTATTATTACCATCATCATCATCATCATTATTGTGGTAAAGTATACATAGCATAAAATTTACTCTTTTAACCATGTTAAAGTATACCATTCAATGGCATTAAGTACATTAAGTACATACACAATGTTGTGCAATCATTACAGCTATTTGGTTCCAGAACATTTTTACCCCCTAGTTGGAAACCCTGGTCACATTAAGCAGCTACGTTCCATTTCCCCCACCCCTAGCCCCTGGAAACCACTAATCTGCTTTCTGTCTCCATGGATTTGCCTATTCTGGATAGTTCATACAAATGGAATTAAACAATTTGCAGCCTTTTGTGTCTGCTTCTTTCACTTAGCCTAATGTTTTCAAGGCTCATCCATGTTGTAGTATGTATCAGTATTTCATTCCTTTTTATTGTCAAATAATATTCCATTATATGGATATATCACATTTTGTTTACCCATTCATCTGTTGATGGACATTTGGGTTGTTTACACCTTTTGGCTATTGTGAATAGTGCTGCTATGAACTTTCAGGTCCAAGTTTTATTCGAACTCCCGTGTTCCATTTTTTTCAGTATATGCCTAGGATTGGAATTTCTTGGTCTTACGGTAACTCTATGTTTAACTTTTTGAAGAAACATCAAACTGTTTTCTGCAGCACCATTTTACATTCCCACCATCAATGTATGAGGGTTCCAACTTCTCCACATCTTGTTGTTTTCCTTTTTTAAAAATTATGGCATCCTAGTGGGTGTGAAGTAGTTTTTCATTGTGACTCCAAGGTTTTATCTTTAAATGCTAATGATTCTTAAAACTATATTCCTAAGTATTTACCTAAAAGAAATAAAAACATTTATCTACAAAAAGACTTATACACAAATATTCAAAGCAGCTTTAATTGTAACAGCCTAAAACTGGAATCAACCCAAATGTCCACCAACAGGTGAATGGATAAACAAATACTGGCATTGTGAAATACAGTGAAATACTAACCAGCGATAAACAGGAATAAATTACACAAAACACATAGATGAAGCTCAAATACACTATGCTGAGCAAAAAAGCCAGACACAAGAAGAGTATATCATGTATATTCAATATACAAAGCTCTAGAAAAGACAAAACTAATCAATAATTGTTCTGTGGTCACCTGGGACTGGGAGTAGGGACTGGTTGCAAAGGGGCACAAGGGACCTTTTTGGGTCTTTGAAATATTTGATAAGGGTAGAGGTTACATCAGAGAACATATTTGTTGGCATTTAAAATGAGTACATTTTTTTATATATAAATTACTTTTCAATCAGGTTGATATTAAAAGTTAAAAAATACATAGACTTTCAAATACTTAGCTCAAGACTCCAAGCCTCATTTGTTCATTTCTTTCATAACTCAACAAACGTGTGTTGAGGGCCTACTATGCAGCAGTCTCTGTTCTGTGAGATAAGGATACAATAGAGACAGAGATAGTTCCTGAAGTCACGGATACCATGGTCTAGTCTGGGGGACAGACATTAATCAAATCATCAAACCAATAATGGCATCATTACAACTGTAATAAATGCTGCAATAGAAAGTTACATGGGATTATGAGCTCTTATAGTGGAAGGTGACATTGTCGAATTCCAGGTAAGTGATGGATGAGTTAAGTTGAGATCTGAACAATGAGGAGTTCATTTTGGGGATGTTCTCTTCAAAGAGGGAAAAGCATGTGCAAAGGGCGAGTGACAATAAAGAACATTACCTGTTCAAGGATCTGAAAGCAGGCCAACACGACTGGAGTAAAGAGATCAAGGGAGAGGGAAAAGGCTGAGCAAGTCATGCTGTAGACTGTGAGTGCCTTCAGACAAAGCTCAGGACCTTGGTTATTATCATCAGAGCAAAGCAAAAAAAATGAAATTACAGATAATGGGAGTTAAGATCAGCTTTGAGTTTCAAGACCATCTCTGGCCACACTGTGAATACTGGTTTGGAAGAGAGAAGCAGCACGTTGCAGAATGACCAGCTAAGAGGCAACTGTGGAAGTGCTGGAGAGAGGTGACAGGCTCTAGTGGCAGGTGGCATTGGTGCGGAAGGGTAGAACCAGATGGGGCCAAGAGGCAAAATCCACCGAGGGGAGGTGCCATGAGGGAAAGGGAGCTGAGGGTTTGTTGGGTGGTTGGGTTGGATGGATGGAAAGATGGGCAACACCAAGAATGGGTCAGGTTTAGTAGGAAGACCGTGAGTTCAATTTCAGACATGTGGAGTTTGAGGCTCCTGGGCCACCAACCTCTTTCAGATTTTCTCTTCCCTGAAATGGCTTCCCTTCCCCAGTTTCTGATGGGAAACTCCAGTTCATCCACGAAAGCCCAGCTCAGGCATTACTGTCTCCCTTCTCCCCTCCATCAGGCAGTGTTCATCATTTCTTCTCCTGTATTATCCCTCTCTCCAGGGAACTGTAATACTCTATTTACAAGCCGTGTCCTCTGCTAAGCTGTCAGCTCCCTGGAGGCAGGGCTGTGAATCCGTTTTAGCGCCCCTAGACCGAGTACATTATCACCATCTAATAGCTGCTCTACAAATTCTTGAGGAATGGATGTGGATACATGTATAAAACATTTAAGATTTCTACAGTGCTGTTCTCCTGAAGAGCTTAATAAGTCAAGGCAGATATAAATATAAGTTTAGAAGGAGAAAGTGTGAAAGGTGAGCTATTGCAGGCATTTGGTGAGCAGGAGGAGAAGAGATGTTTGCCCTTTACCTGGCCACGGTATCAGCTAGAAATACATCTGGCCACAGGAATAGAAAACTCAGTCTCGGTGGCTTAAACTAGCAAGGGCTAGTTTTCTCACATAAAAAGTTCAGAGGTGGGCTGTTGCTGGATTTCATCTGAAGGCCCAGAAGTACCATACACACTTGCTCTATTTTCCACTCTGCCATCCTGATTGTATTGGCTTTTTGGTCTCATGTTCATTGTCTCTTGGTTGTAATCTGGTTGCAGCATCACTAGCCATCTCATTTGTGTTCAAGGCACAAAGAACATGAAAAATGGAAAGTCAGAGCCAGCAAAGGAGGTCTCAGGAGCCCACCCGCCAACTCCCTCTTTCAACTCATTGGCCAGAACCCGGTCAATGACTTCCTTAGCTGCAAGAAAGACTGGGAAATCAGGAATGGGACTGTCATGGTAGTATTGGACCAATCATAATCCTCAGTTCTGTTTATAGCGAGGAAAGGGAAAAGGGTTTGGCTATTAGGAAGGTGACTTACAGTACCTGTGACTAAACAAATACAGGCATATCTTGTTTTATTGCACTTCGATATTGTTTTTTTTTTTTTTTTTTTTTTACAAATTGAAGCTTTGTGGCAACCTTGCTTTATCAGATGATGGTCAGTCATATTTTTTACAATAAAGTTTTTTTTAAAAGTAAGGTGTGTACATTTTTTAGATATAATGCTATTGCACACTTAATAGAGTACAGTATAGTGTAAACATATGTACTGGAAACCAAAAAATTCATGTGACTCACTTTAGTGCAATATTTGCTTTATTGCAGTGTTCTGGAACTGAACCCACAATATCGCCAAGGTATGCCTGTATCATCCACCTGGAATAGCTAGTGCTGTCCTGTAGTTATGTACATCCTGGTGGAGCCAGGGGGAATGGATCCTTCTCTAATGTCCATAAAAACAAGGCACCAGGGCTTCCCTGGTGGCGCAGTGGTTGAGAATCTGCCTGCCAATGCAGGGGACACGGGTTCGAGCCCTGGTCTGGGAAGATCCCACGTGCCGCGGAGCAGCTGAGCCCGTGAGCCACAATTACTGAGCCTGCGCGCCTGGAGCCTGTGCTCCACAACAAGAGAGGCCGCGATAGTGAGAGGCCCGCGCACCGCGATGAAGAGTGGCCCCTGCTTGCCACAACTAGAGAAAGCCCTCGCGCAGAAACGAAGACCCAACACAGCCATAGATAAATAAATAAACAAATACTTAAAAAAAAAAAAGTCCCATTTCACATTTTAAAAAAACAAAAAAAACAAAAAAAAACCCAAAAAAAACCAAGGCACCAATGGCACAGTTACTTCACATGGATATGAGACATTGGGCACCTGAAGCTTTCAGCACAAATGTCTCCACTTTCCAAATATTTTCCTCACTCACCATTTCTCCATCCTTTCCAACCAGTAGCCTTTTTGCACAAATTATTTGATCCACGCCAGCTCATACCTATCTCTTAAGATAACAGCCTTTCCATTCGACTAACTCCTGCTTGGGCCATTCAGCAGAAGACCTGGTGGGAACTCTGGGCTCATTCAAATGTCTTCTCTGCTATTTTATCTTTCCTTCCTTTTGTATTAGAATGCTAGTAGTTTTGTATTTAATGAGAATACACATTAGGGATCCCAAGAAGGAAACTGTCTGGTAATGTTTCAGATGTTTTTCTTTTAGTGATCATCTGTGCAAAACGGTTTATGAATTTTAGGTTGAGCACAGTTTTTCAGATTTCATGCCCATGCCCATTTATTTTGGTTCTAAAGGAGGAAAGGCATGAGTTGCACAGGACAAACAGGTGGGAAGCAAGTACCTCATTGGCTTCCACTGACTACACCTTCTTCACCTAAGTCAAACAGAAGCCCATGTTCTTGACAACACAGAAGGGAACAGCATCAGGAGTGAATTATTTATCCTTGCTGTAAATATAAGCCTACACATTGTCAGCCTGTAAACACTAGTAATTAAGAAACCAGCTAAGGTCTGCTTGGGCAACGTACCTTGACAGCAGCTGCTACAGAACCTGAAGCTGGAGACAGTTTGCTATCCATGTGTGAGATCCCCCTCCCTACCAGCATTAACTGCTCTCTCACCTGTGTTCCCATGCACCTCATCCAAGCGCTGAGTAAAGGTCTCTCCCCCACTGCAGACTTGTAGCTCCTTTTGCGTAGAGACACTGCCTCCTTCCACAGCACATCTTAAGGGTCCTGCAGAGTGCCTGGCTCACAGATGCTCAGGTAAATTGCAGGGAACGGTCCACGAGTATCCTCTTAGCTCCTCCACTAGCGGGAATGCGCAGCACGTGGGAGATTCAAAATCCTCACCAAATCCTCACCAACCAATCATGCTCCTAGTGGAATACATCCAGCCTCAGACACAATCTTTCTGCATCTTTCCAGGGGTCTGAACGTGAAGTGTGGCCATACCAAGTTCTTTCGGCTCCTCAGACCCTTCAGTTTTCAGACAGTCGGCTCCCTCTCCCCTTCGGCTCCACCTGGGACAATCTACCTCCCCAGGTCACTCCAACCGGATAATTCATGCACATCCTTCAGTTCTTTTAGCCACCAGCTCCTCCAGTAAGCCTTCCCTGACCTCCCCAAGTCTGGTTCCGGGCCCCCTCTATGACCGCTCCCTCTTGGCTCTGCAGTGTAGTTGTCCATTAGTTGTTTCCTTTTCTACACCGTGAACTCCGCAAGGGCACGAGACGATCTCGTTCTTTTGTCCCCACCGCTTCTGACGCCGCCTGGAGCACAGGAGGGGTTCAAAATATTTTGGAATAAATTGATGAAGGAGTGGAGTGTCCCCAGCCTGGCGGTGCTGGGCCGGGTGTCGCTCGCATCACAGCCCCTCCTACCTGGGGAACTCCAGCCTTGGGCCCCAAGCTTAGACTCTCTCCTCAGCTTAGACCTGGGACTCCGTCAGGCAGAGGCGCGCCCGGCGGCTAGGACCCGCCTCCCGGGTTCCAGAGCGACCCCGCCCGCCCGGGCCGCGTCCTTGCGCGCGGGCCGGCTGCGGCTCCCAGGCAGGAGCCGGAGGAGCAGGTGGGGGCGACGGCCCCGCCTCCGCGTCCCGGCAGCCCCAGAGCTGGCGGCCGGGGAGTGAGCGGCGCTCACCGAGCGCAGCACCCAGCGCAGCTTGGCCCCAGCGGCGCCGCCTGGAGCACGGACCCTGCGGGACAGAGCCCGGAGCCTAGAGGCGGCGGCGGCGGGGACGTCGGCCAGAGACGAATCCTGTCCTGTCCTCAGCACGGCCAGCGGCAGGTAGCGGCTCCGCGCGCGTGCCCGGGTCGGTGCCTGAGGGAGGAGGGACGAGCCGCAGCTGCGGGCGCTCGGGCCGTCCCGGAGCGGAGTGAAACGCCGGCGGGGGCAGCGTGCTGCGTGCGCGCATGCGGGTGTCCGGGGGCCCCCAGCCCGGGGCGATGCGCTGCGCTGCCCGGGAGCTTGCCGCCCGCTGCCCGCCGCGCGGCGTCTCCAGGGCCCGGCCGTAACGGGACCGCGGAGGGAACGAGGTCACCGCGGGGTTGCCTGGTGACTTCCCCCGACCCGACTCTCCGTTGAGCGGCCCCTGGCGACAAGGCCGCCCGGGCCTGGTCTTCGCCAAGCTCTCCCTTCCTCCCTTCCCCACTTCACCCCCAGAACAAAAGGCTGGGGTCTCGCTGGGGAGTGGGCTGTCGCGGGATGAGCGGGAGCGAAGTAAAGAGCAGCTAGGAAATTGCAGAACTGAAGGTGGCTTGGGGGATACAGAAGCCCTCGGTGAGGAAGCCAATCTCGGAGATGTAAAGTGACTTACGCAAGGTCACACAGCTCGTGGTGACTGACCTGGGGCCAGAGCGCAGGTCTCGGGACTCCCTTCCCGGTGCTCATCTCCAGGCCCCTGAGGTCAGTAGTCTGTGCTCCAGCGATTTAGATCTGGCCATGCATGGGTTTTAAAGTCTCCTTTGGAGGAATAAGGGAGAAGGTGGCAGAGCCTGTTCCCCGCTTCCCTCAGTACACACCGGAGGCGGAGGTGCAGCGGGGATGCGGGAGCAGGGCTGGGGGAGAGGGAACTCCAAATCTCCGGGTGGGGGCTGGAGGACAGGGAGCCCAGCCCTGTGCCCGTGGGCAGGCGGGCACTGGCTCGCAGGAACAGCGCCTTCTGAGCGTGGCTTAACAGCCGCGTGGGTGTGCCTGCGACGGGAGCGGGGGCGGCGTGGGGCCCCAGTGCGCGCTGCTCCCTGGAAAGAAGTTCTTTCCCGGGAGAGGCCGGGAGAGCTCTTCTGGCGCGCTGGGACGAGCCGACAACAGCCCCGACGCTCGCGCTGTTTCGTGACGGGCTCAGTTTGGAAGGAAAGTTACTCTGCAGCAGGAAGGTGGGCTATCACTTCGCCTCTCCAAGCCTGGGGGTGTCCTTGACTGCAGAATGAGGGCTTTGTTCTGCATAACCTGTGTGATTCAGAAAGTTCGTGCCTCTCTCCTCCTTTACAGAATCTTTATCTCTTTAGAGGGAAGAGAAGTACATTTCTTCTGGTCAGCAGTAGTAGTTATCGCAGGGACTCCAGCCTCCCCTGAAAAACAAATATTTTTTTTTTTTAATTTTAGGCAAAGCTATTAATGGGGACGAAGCTTAGAAAAGGGGTTGGGTTGCCTTTGGGCCTGGTAATGACTTGGATAGAAAAGGAGGTTTCACAGGTGCCGGAAATGCTCCCTACCTCGACCTAAGTAGTGGTAACACAGGTGTACGCGTATAGATACTTGTGAGGTTATTCCCTTGAGATTTGTGCACTTATGCTTTCCCTCAATAAAAAAGTAAATAAAAATTTAATGCTAAAAATCCACTCATTGTAGTAGCACACAGATTAGTGCAGTTTTCCAGCCAATGAATTTTAGAGATACATTTAAAAACCACAGAAACCAAATCAGAAAAATAAATAAATAAATAAGAACAGGGAGCAAAGAAAGTTTAGCAATAACGGGAAATGAAATACACACTGCAGAGGGCCTTACCAAATACCTTTACACGAATCACCTCACATGATTCACAGTTCTTTAAGGGCAGTATTGTTATTGTGCCTTTTTTTACAGACAAGAAAATAAAAGGTCACAGAGGTTAAATGCCTTACTCAGGGGAGCAGGGTTAAGAACCTGGGTACACAGATTTCAAATTCTATACATGCAACCATAAACAAGCAATTTTCGGCCACCTGAATCAGGGCAGAGCCATCAGGGTGACAGAGACTTGAAGGCTGGCTTCCTGCTGTGCCCCTTTTTGGTTCCTTTCCAGGAGCCTCTGTTGTTTTCATATAGTTGTGAGTGTGAGATTGTGTCACAGACTGAAGGTAGCCAGCAGCGGAAGGGATGGAGGAAGTGTGTGTGTGTGTCTAAGAACATACAGTTTTAGGAACAGGAGAAAGCCAGCTGGCCCAGCCTGGAAACCCTGTTTTTAAGAGATTTATTGTTCAGAAATCATACAGTACAGGTTGTGATTTTGCAGTCACTTAAATACACACACAAAATAAATAATGTAACCTAGAAAAGATCTGAGAAACCAAAATGTAATTTACTCTAGAGGAGAACATGTAGGATTTTCACTAGGGAAAAACAGTCAACTTTCCTACATTCTAGAATTTATAAATATATGTTTATCAATGCTTATGTTTAGAAAAACCTACAAAAATAACTCAGCAGAAGGACAGAAATTCGTTTTCCAGCAAACGTGTTGTAAATATACTTACATTTGGTGCAGAAATATTTGAAACTTTAGGGTACAGGAATATTTTATCTAGAGATAAATCTTGAGAAATGTGTCCTAAAGTGTGTTCTTCTGGTGATTTTATACTTCTGCCTAAAATTCAGAAGCCGGAGGAGTAGAATGGTGTTTGTTTTACCAGCTAATATCACATTGCAGAGTTGAATGTTTGTCTTGTTCTTGGAATTAGAAAGTTTTGGTTTGAAGAAGCTGGATTAAGTGGGGCAGGTAAAGAGGTAGTTGGATGAATCTGCTCAGCTGAGTGCCATCAAGCGTGATTATGCATCACGAAGTTATCTTTAGGCGAGTTTTGCCATGTCACAGTTAGTGTTCTTGCCATCTGGCTGCTGGAATATTTAGAAAGGAGTCATAATGTTTGACTGACTCTACTGAGAGCATGACAAAACAGACTTCGAGAGGGAACTATTAAATATGAGTTAGGGTTGGTGAGAAAATGATTAATTACTTCTTATTTAGCCACCGCACAAAACCGAAGAGATGGACGGTTCCCAGCTGATGCGGAGCAGGTGCAGCACATAAGTTTTCTCACTGACTTCAGCCAGTAGTGCACTTGAAACTTCCCCTTTGCCGTTCTAGTTGGGTATTTCCTTAGGCCTGCCCAAGCAGGAACCCAACCCGTTTTGCAGCAGGGGAATCGTGTGGTGAACTGCCGTGCTGAAGTGCCAAAGAGACAGAGTGAAGCAGAGCAAATGTGGCAAAAATGCCAGGTGGGCATTATGTGGGCCAGGCTCTGTGAAAGATTTTCAAGTGCATCTTGAAGGAATGTTCACCCTCTGTGGGCGATGTATTCCAGTGAGACACTGAATTTGAGATGGTGGCATCCAGAAAGGAAGTGCCAGGCCTGTCTATGGACTGTAAGCCTGTCAGCTCCTGGGAGTATCAAAGAGGAGGCAGTAGGGAGCTTGTGAGGACTTGGGTCCATGTGTGTGCAGGTGTGTGTCAGAGCAAGGTGCCCAGGCTGCCATCCACTGTGCCTTAAGAGCCAAAGGCTACCTCATACTGAATACTTGTTGTGCCTGGCTAGGCTAAGAGCTTTCTACATATGAAATCAACCCAACAGCCCTAAAAGGGAGCTGATTTTTCTTACTCCCATTATCAGATGGACAGAGAGGCCAAGGGCTAAACTGTTCTCAGAATGATCATGCCACACCCTGCCCTGGTCTGCTATCAGCCAACTCATAAGCCCAAGGTGCCCTTTACCTGTCTGACTCTGCCTTATTGCACCTGAGCTCCTGGAGGACAGGTACTATATCTGTTTCATCTCTCTTCCCAGCAGCTGCGTCATGGGTGGCATGCGATGAGTAGTGAATGAATGAGTGAGTGAATGAATGAATACCTTCATATTTAAAGGTCAAAAGTCAGTTTGGATTAACTGTCCTTTTGACTTTTACTATCTCATTCCCCTCTGTTAATATGGGTCATCAGGCATGATTGTATGGACAAGATGTATAATAGATATCTCCTTTAAAGCTGAAGGACGCTAAGCTCAGCCTGTAAGATCAGAAGGCCTCTGCTTCTTTTAGAAATTAAATATTTCTTCTTTTGTAAAACGGTTGTAATTTGAAACACCTGGGTTGGAATCTTTCATTCATCATTTATTTGTTGTATGACCTTGGACCAATTACTTCACCTTTCTGTGCCTCAGTTTTCTCATCTGTAAAGTGGGCATAGTAATAATACTACTTATCTCATATTTAGGGTAAATAACTTAAAATAAGTCCAGTGCCTAGGACAGTGCTTGGTTCATAGTAATGTTCAATAAATTAGCTATTTTTTTATTATTATTATCATCTGATGCTTTTAAAAATTGTTTGCCTTAAGTGTTTCTGGTTCCATAAAGCATTTGAGGAGTAAACAACATAAAATTAATAATGAAACTGGGGTACAGAGAACACACAGATAAGGAAGCAAGATAAAATCAAAGGTAATTTAGTGAACAAGACTATGTTATAAGGTGCAGGTAATTTCTAAAGATGAGTTTACTATGAGGTTTGGTGTAGTTTCAGGAGATGGGATTAAAAATTTGTCAGAGCTTCCCAGTAACCAAAACAAAGAGGACAACACAAATAGTTACCCAATCCACAGTGACCATGAGATAAAATGAGATCAGTTACACAGCTTTTCCTGGTCCTGAAACTTGGGATAGCTTTCTCCTGGCGGTTCTTCAAAGCAGTCACTGTTGCCATAGAGATCTAAGTCTTCAACATGGTCCCTGCCATGAAGACAATGGAAGTTTTGTGGTAAAAGTTAATAATAAGTGTTTCTTAGAACGTTATTGACTGCCGTTCCAGAGACATACTCTCAGAGCACAGCCCAATAAAAGCTCTTCTGTGAAGGGCCAGAACACTGTGGTTTGGGGATGTGCTATTTCCTTAGCTATGCTTACTGAGTGCCTGGGAGAGTAGAAAGATTCTTCCAAAGATTATAATTCTTGTGAGAGTCAGGTGAACAATCCCATCTTTAAGAACATTTGTTCTGGCTGAAGCTATATAAATGAGCCAGATCAGTTTACTTTATCCAGAAAAAGTCCAAAGGGTGTCATCATGCACATAAACTCATTAATAGATGTGTTCATGAATTTTCTTAATACTGGTAGTCCCATAATCTCCCTTTAGCTGCAGATTTTATCACACTGTTTGGAAAAAGAATAAAATATCCAGTGCTCTGTACTACCTTTTAAGCCCCTTAATACTTTCAGTACTTCTTGGTATTAAGAATAAATGATATTTGATTTTTAAACTTTTTTTTAGTACTTGAAATAATGGTCATGTCTTTTTAGTCTCATTACATATACATTAGCCCAAATATGATTTGTATCAGTTAGGATTGCATTCAGCTGCCAAAACAAACAAAACAAAAACAATGCACACATCAGAATCTGGCTTAAACAGATACAAGAGTGTCTTGTGGAGCTAGACTCCCAAGAAAGGCAGTCCAGGGGTGATGCAGGAGCTCAAACAGTACTATCACAGAATCAGCCTTTCCCTGCTTCACCATCTTCACCATGTAGGACATCATCCTAAATCTAGTTGCCTCATGGTCACAAGATGGCTGCTGTATCTCTAGGCTTACATCTTTAGGCAGGAAGAAAGGAAATGTGTAAATAGCTAAAGAGCGAGGGCCCTTCTATTAGGGAGGTTTTGCCTTTTTAGATAGAAAGTGACGCCCTCCCCAACTACTTCTGACGACATCTCATTGGCCAGGATGGTGTCACAATGTTGCTCTAAAATGTAAAGAGTCTGAGAAGTCAAATATTTTTAGCTGGGTAAACTGCAGCTACCACCCCTCTCTCTAATTAGGGATTTTGCTCTAAGGAAGAAGAGGAAATGGTTATTGAGTAGGCAGCTAGAAGTATCAGCCACCTGACATAACTTCCATTATTAGCTATGTCCCTGACTTAATTAGAAATTACAGAAGTGACTCAGTAATTTAAAATGTTATACTTTTCTAGTTTTTCATACAATTAGCATTAGAGGATGAAACACACCCAATTGCCTTATGTAGATTCCTAAACCGCTGTCACCAGCCCTGCTTCTTTTCTAAATTTCAGATCTAAATTTCCGTTTGCCAATAGGACCTCATATGCTTCAAATTAAACTCACTTCTCCCCGCCCATTCACCACCCCCCAACACCCACACATTTTCTCCTGCCTTCCTTAATTAATATTAGATTGTCTTGGCAAGGAGCCTTGGGGTTGTCCTGGGCTCTTTCTTCTCCCCACATCCCAGACATCCGAACTGTTATCGTCCTTGGCTCTGTCCCATTGCCGTTACTCTAATTCAAATAAATATCCATCCTCGCTCATGTGGATCCCCAGTTTGGTCTACATATTTGCTGCTTCTTCATTGCCCTATAATTCATTTTCCACACATGCCCCCAGGGTGCTGTATTTAAAACACCAGTGTCTAACATCTCTCCTTTCTTTAGAAGCTTACAAACTAAAGCTCAACCTGGTTCTGTGAGCGCCATGCTTGCTGGGACTGGTTGCCACACACCCCAGACATTCCCACGTGGCAAAGCTTTGCTCACCCCCTCCCCACTCCCTTCAATCATAGAAGACCTGTCTCAGAGGTCTGTTATGCTTTTCATGGTCCATAAGCCATGGGAACAGTTAATTACCTTTTCATTTATGTTTCCAGAACACTTTATATTTCTATTAATATGTTTTGCCCTGGATTCTATTTTGCCTGATATTAATCATGCTGCACCAGTTTTTAAAAAAAAAATAACAGCCTTATTGGGGTATAATTCACATACCATAAAATTCACTTTTAAAGTATGCAATTCAGTGATTATTAGAATATTCACAGAGTCACACAACTATAACCATCATCTTAATTCCAGAACATTTTCATCACCCCAAAAAGAAACCCATTAGCAGTCACTTCCTATCCCCCCTCTTCTCAGCCCTGACAACCACTAATCTACTTTTTATTTCTATGGATTTACCTATTCTGGAATTTTATATGTGTGGAATCATGCAGTATGTGACCTTTTGTGACTGGCTTCTTTCACTTAACATAATCTCTTTTGGGTTTATGCATGCTATAGCATCTATCAGTACTTCATTCCTTTAATTAATTAATTTATTTATTTATTTATTTATGGCTGGGTTGGGTCTTCGTTGCTGCGCTCGGGCTTTCTCTAGTTGCATCGAGCGGGGGCTACTCTTCGTTGTGGTGTGCAGGCTTCTTATTGCGGTGGCTTCTCTTGTTGCAGAGCACAGGCTCTAGGTGTGCAGGCTTCAGTAGTTGTGGCACGTGGGCTCAGTAGTTGTGGCATGTGGGCTCTAGAGCACAGGCTCAGTAGTTGTGGCACACGGACTTAGTTGCTCCGCGGCATGTGGGATCTTCCCGGACCAGGGCTCAAACCAATTTCCCCTGCATTGGCAGGCGGATTCTTAACCACTGTGCCACCAGGGAAGTCCCCTTCATTCCTTTTTATTGCTGAATAATATTACATTGCATGGCCCATACTACATTTTGTTTATCCACTCATAAGTTGATTGACGTTTGGGTTGTTTCTACATTTTGGCTATAATGAGCAATGCTACTATAAACATTCATGTATAAGTTTTTGTGTGGGCAAATGTTTTCATTTCTCTTGGATAGATACCTTGGAGTGGAATTACTGAGTCTTATGATAATTCTGTTTAACATTTTGAGGAACTTACAAACTCTTCCAAAGTGGCTGCACCATTTTACATTCCCACCAGCAAAGTATGAGGGTTCTACACCAGTTTTTAGTGTCTACTTGGGTATTGTTTTCATTGTTTTATTTTCAAAGGTTTAAACATCATTTTGTTTTAGCTGCATTTCTCATAAAGGAGATATAGTTAATTTTTAAAACAATTTGAATATCTCTGTCCTTTAGTAAGAGAAGCTAATTATCTGTTTAACAATAGTTATTGTGGTTACTGATATAGTGGAACTTATTTTGTGCTTTTTATATACCATATGCTTTATTGTTGCCTCTTTTATTCTTCTTTTTTTCTGCCTTTTCCTAGCAAAGTGCCTGGCACATAGTAACTTTCAATATGTAAGTATTATAAGCTATCATTTGTGGACAGGCGCCATGTATCTATAGATTTATTTATTCATCAAGTATTTATTGATTACCTGCTATTCATGTTTATAGTTTACTCAGTGGCTAGCATAGTGCCTAACATGTAGAAGAAGCTCAGTGAGTATTTTCTGCATTGCATAGACTGTGCAAAGGCTGAGATGCTTTTCAGAAGCTGGGTAGAGTAATGGAGAGTGCGTAGGCTTAGGGGCAGCTCACTTGGGTTGGATGCGGCTGTGTCACGTCCCAGCTATTTGATCTTGGACTGTTACTTTACATCTTTGAGCCTTTGTTTCCTCGTCTGTGAAATGGGGATAATAATATCTTTCGTGCAGAGTTGTTTGGGGGAATGAAAGATAATTATGTAAATAACAATTAGAATTGCTAGCACAGGGAATCCACTTAGTACATGTGAACTACTGTTTTTGTTAATGAATTGTTTAACAAAGAGCTCTCCCAACCACATACATCAGTATGAAATCATCAACCATGTCTGCCCAGGGAATAAACTTATAGTAAAAAATGACGCTGGCTCCTTTGCTATGTGTCTGACATAAATAATTACTGGAGACATTTTTTCTCCTCATATGGTAGAACCAAGAAAAAGGACCAAAGATGTAATTGTACTTCCTCTTAATGACACAGAAATAGATTTTAAGTCTCCAGTATTCCTTAAAGCTGTCGTTTATTCTAATACTCTTCTAAACTTTTGAATGAAACATTTTTTTGGCCAATCATCTTGCTCTCCAGTATTTCAGAGGAAGAATGAAGTAGCTTCAGAAATAGGTAAGATAACTGCCTAAAACAAGACAAGCAAGCAACATTTTCCTCTACATTTTAACAACTTTTGCATGACTTTTTTTCTGGTTTTCACCTCTATGTGTATGTCCGAAGGTTTTAGAAATTCACCTGCAGACTTTTAGAAGGAAAGCTAAAGCCGATCTGGGTTCATGCCTGGTGTTGTGCATTCCTGGTGGTCATGGATGGTCAGTGAGTTTTAAGTGATAGTGGTTGACCTGTAGTCATTTTGACATTATCTATATAAATTAGGTATGCCTAAGAATGATGGCTCAGGATATCTGTCCGTAAGATCTAGGGGTGCATTATTCTGTGGCTGGAGAAAGAAAGCCACCATTGTCATTTCAGACCTGTGCACCCCCTTATGGTGCTCTCTTGTTTTCTCCCATTTAACGAATGACTAGGATCGGTTGCAAATGGAACCAGCTCACAAATGATTCATGCCTAATGGGCAATCATGTTTTAAAGCTGTTCCTCATTGTTTAGTAACCATGTATTAACAGAAGAATTAAATCTTAGGGGTTATGGATTGGTTTGAGGAGAATTATTTTACTCTACTCTTGGTTGTTTTCCAAGCCCACTTGGTCAATCACCTTTGACACTTGTGGCTGGCTGTAGGGGTGGTTTTAGCTGTCATGGAAGTCTGCCTGCAAGGCCAGCCCAGCGAAACCCATGGTCAGGTCTCAGTACTGTTCTTTGTGGATCCATCTCACTTAGACCAAATTGTCAATGCAAATTTATATTTTTCTTTATTCATTTATTCATTTGTGTTTACCTTTTAGATGTAGAGGGGTCTCCTAACTCAGATGATGCAAAGCATTTAAAAAAATACTTCTCCACAATTGTCCGAAGTAAAGAAAGCAATCCAGAACTTTAAGTTAGTTTTTAAGTTAGTTTTTCAAATGGGTAGTAATGCCCAAGATACATACTTCAAAGAGTGTAAAAAGGATATACAGTATAAAGTAAGTCTTTCTCACACCCCAGTCTCAGACCACCTGGTTGTTATACATTCTTCTAGAGATATTTCATACATATATATGCATAAGCAGGTATGGGTATACCTATTTTTACATATACCTGTATTTATAGGTATACACATATAATACAAATAAAAGCATATTCATTCTATATACATTTTCTGCTGCCTGCTTTTTTCACTTAATATAACCTGGAGATCATTCCATATTGGTACATATAGGGCTGCCATATTCCTTTAATGGCTACCTAGTATGCCATTTTAAGGTACAAACTGTAATTTAATAACCAGCTCCCAGTCAGTGGGTTTATAGGTTATTTCCAGCCTTTTGCTATTAAAAACAATGCTGCAGTGAATGTCGCTGTATACATTATTTCTCGTAAGTG
Source organism: Balaenoptera borealis (assembly GCF_965194805.1). Lineage (NCBI taxonomy): Eukaryota > Metazoa > Chordata > Mammalia > Artiodactyla > Balaenopteridae > Balaenoptera > Balaenoptera borealis. The sequence goes on from NC_138864.1 coordinate 83,062,137, forward strand.
ATACACTATGTGATAAGATAAATTCCTAGAATTAGAAAGTATACTTAAAAAATTTGATAATTTGCTCATTGCCCTTTATAGAAAGTTGTACTAATTTATATTTCCACCAGTAATTATGAGCGTCTGATGCCTTGCACCCTCTCTGATACATATTTGCCAAACCTCTGATCTTTGTCAACCTAAGTGAAAAATGGTATCTTGGTGTGGTTCTGACCTGTATTGTCTCATTATCGATAAGGCTCAGCACCTTCAAATGTGTTTAAATGCCATTTGTATTTCTTTATCTGTGATATGTTTGGCCCATTGTCCATTTTTCTGTTGGGTCATTGCTTTCTTTTCCTGTTAAACAAAGAATTGCTTTATTAATACAAACTATTAATACATACACGCAAACTATAAAGTGCTAAGAAATCTAAATATCTAGGTCATAGCAAACAGGTAATCATTTCACAATGTATACATATATCAAATCATTATGTTGTATACCTAAAACTAATACAATGTTGTATGTCAATTATATCTCAATTTTAAAAGATTTTAAAAATAAAGATTTGTTTTTTACCACCTTTTGTCTGCAAGCTAAGGAACTTAATATACATATATTATCTCCTGCTTTATCTTCCCTTTTACCTGACAACTTTTGTTAGTTATATCTTTCTATTTTGCCATGATTAATAGTAGTTATAGTCATTTCTGTTACCATAATGTCATAGGCTCTTCAGCCTTGGTTCTATGGTTAATTCAATACTCACTGTCTTTCTTTTTGCCCTAATTTCTCTCTTTAACTCTTAATTGGCTGAAGTTTTTCCTATGGTAGTATCTTCAATACAAATTCAGGAAACATAATTCTTACATGTTTAAAAACATCTGTCATACTTGCTTTTTGACCACAGTGACAGTTTGGCTGGGTATAAACTTTTGGATCATACATTATTTCTCTGGGATACTGTGGCATGTCTAATATGTCTCCAAAACTATATCATTTTTTCTTCGGATATCATGTGCCTTTTAATCTATGGAATTAAACCTTATTTTTGAAAAATTTTCTTAAATTATATATTTGTGATTATATATTTGAATATTTATTCTCTTCCATTCATTTGTGTCTTTTATTAATTGAAACCATTTATCTTTTTTTGTCTGTCTTCCACATCTATCATTTTCTCTCTAACACTTTTAAATTCTTGGTCCATTTCTGTTTCATTTTATTTATTTTTCTCAATTCTCCATGGTCCTCAGTGTGTTTTCAACAATACCTGTTTTCTTTGGGCTGTTTGTAGTGTGCTCTTCATTTTTTTAAATGGAAGTATAGTTGATTTACAATGTTGTGTTAGTTTCAGGTATTCAGCAAAGTGATTCAGTATATTCAGTGATATATATATGCATATATATTCATATATGCATATTCATAATATGCATATATATTCTTTTTCAAATTCTTTTCCATTATAGGTTATTAAAAGATATTGAATATAGCTCTCTGTGCTATACAGTAGGACCTTGTTTGGTCTTCATTTTTCTCTTTCACTTCTCCCACATTATATTTCATCTCCTATTGCCTTGCTACATCTTCTCCTTATATTTTTCCTTTGTGTCCTTAATTTAAATGGATAACTTTCATAAAATTTTTTCAGTTAATAATTTTATGCCTTGTCACTGTTTTCATCTGCTTCACAGCAGTATATTTTCTGATAAGTGTTTTTCATCTATCATCTGTCCTTTGTCCTGTTCCTTTTCCCACTTTTTTTTTTTCTAGTTTTCTTGTATAGATCTTGTGCTGGTTCTCTTCACTGTTTCCTTTTATTTAGTATTCATCTTGGAATGATTTGAATTCTTCTTAGACCAACTATTTGCAGGAGATTTGTTTAAGGAAAAGATCAGGGCAGGTTCTAGACCAGGGAGAGTTCTCTTTGGGTCAGAGAAGTGCTCCTTATGACAGAGAGAGAGAGAGAGAGAGAGAGAGAGAGAATAGAGAGGGAGAGAGGGAGAGAGGGAGAGGGAGAAAGTGAGAGGCTTTAGGCTGCTCATGATTTACTGTCTCCCTCACCCTTCCTCACTTCTAGCCGTGTACCCACTGGAATGGCTTGTCTTTGCCTCCTTCCCTGCTCCCTGGTGTGTCTAAGGTCCAGGGTCGCTCCTGTGCTGTCCTACACACCCTTTTCCATTACTCTAAACAAGTGTTGGTGGGGCTTCCTCACTGAGGAACCAGAGCTTCTTATTTTGGAGAATGACTCTGTGTGGACCTTGTCTGAGGTCTGCAGCCACAGGCCTACTCTCTACAACACCTTACCTAGACCCTGTATTTGATCGTCCTGGGCAGCAGGCAGCCCTGTCTCATTTATTGAAATTCAGGGTTACAGAAATCTAGTTTTTACTCTCTGCAATTGAGTTTATATTTCTGAGATTCCCTTTCCTTCCTATTTTGAAATGGTTTCCAAGAAAAGGAAGGAACAGAGATATTTTCACTCCACCATCTGAAAACCAGAAGACCTCCTTGAACTCAACTTTATTTTGAAAAGTGTTTTCTAATTTAAAAGACTAAAGCCTCATCTCTGCTGTCCCTTAGGACAAGCGTTTCCATTTCCAGGAAGCCACCATATCCTTAATTTTAAAAATTACATTTGAAAGAACTTTGCTTTTTGGAGAGGATCATAAACTATTTTTGATTTGTTTAATACTTATCTCAAAGCAATACTCATTTGGTCCTCACACTTATGCAAATCAGGAAAGAAGGAACATGCTTTACTTTTTTATAGATGGAGAAATAGATGACCATTAAAACCAGAACTAGAGACCAGTTCTCTCAACTGTCAAACTATTCCTCTTTGATGACAGCATTTCTAACATGCCAGGTGAAGCTTTTCTAGTGAGCACTGGAAGCTTTGAGAATCCCACATCCAGAATACATTTTATTCCCACACTGATAATAAGGCCTACAGTTGGACAGGAATTTCTCCTGCACTTTTCCTCCCTTCCTATTTTAGTTGGTAATATTTTTCTTTAAATATCATTAAGATAATTATTTAATCTGTAGACACACAATTTACATAATGTGCTGCTGCCGAGGTGTGTCCCCATCTTTTGCTTGAGTAGTTGGCATGACCCCTGATATATATGTTTTCTATTTCTTCCCCATAGCAACAGCCAAGCAACAGTATTTGACACTACCTTTGGCCTTGGCAGTACCAAGATACCTAAGACACAGTTCCTATCTTTGAACCTTCGAGGAGCCCGTGGTCCAATGAAGGGAGACACACAGACATGTGAAAGGAAATTGCCAGAGTCCCTAGTGCCGTAATAAAATTGTGAACAAAGTACTGTAGGAGCAGTTAGCTCTGGCGAAGGCAGAAGAAAATCTGTGCAGAGGAGTTGGCACCTGAGTGTGTTTCAAAGGATTGGTAGAAATTTTCCAGGTGGTGAAGGCCATCACATGCAGCCTGCGTAGCATGGACAAAGGCACAGAAATATAAAGAAAAGGTATGTAAGAAAACGTCACAAGTGTGGTGTGGACAGAGGATAGGATGCAGAGAATAGAGTGGAGGATGAAATGGAGAACTTGACTCTGTGACGAAGAGCCTTTAGGAAAGGAGGATATGGGAACTGGGGAGTGAAGTCCTGTAGTCTGAGAGGTAAGACCTCTCAGGCTTGGCTGTCAGTGAACTGTGCTTGCTGCCACGGGCGGAATGTGCCTGGTGACAGAGCTGAGGATGCCTCCTTGCCACAGGTTGTTTGAGATTCTAGCGAACTTCAAACTGGACAGGGAACTGGAGGCACCAGAACTTGGGCCAGCCATCCTGATCTGGCCCAGGCTGGCGCAGTATCCCTACTGTGAAAATACTGAAACTAAAATCTAAAGTCTCAGAAGTGAAACTAGAAAAGAAAGAATTTGTCTTGTAGACTTGTTCCCTGTGCCCCCTCCAGTCTGAACATTATTTCCTCAGTGATTCTCAGAACAGCATTTTTAGGAGTATTCACAATCCTAAGTGCAAAATGACCACCTTAGCCTTAGAAAGGAAAAAATGCCCTCCTTAGAAAATCCAACATCATAAAATAAATTAAAGAGGTGGTAATTTATTTTATAAAATGACTTATTATTTTATAACATTGATTATGGGTTTCCATTGAATAATAAACTCCTTTTGTATGCTTAAAGCATACCTCGATTTTTCCAAAATTAGACATGCCATTTTTCAGAAGCATAGCTGTTATGTAAAATGAGGCTTACTTATAAATGTGTGATTAGGATCATGTATTTTTTTTAATATTTATTTTTTTAAAGATTTTTTTGATGTGGACCATTTTTAAAGTCTTTATTAGATTTGTTACAATATTGCTTCTGTTTTATGCTTTGGTGTTTTGGCTGTGAGGCATGTTGTATCTTAGCTCCCTGACCAGGGATGGAACCCACACCCACTACATTGGAAGGCGAAGTCTTAACCGCTGGACCGCCAGGGAGGTTCCCCATCATGTCTTTTTTTTTTTTTTTTATCATATCTCTTTAATAAGCCTCATTCTTCTTTTAGCTAATTCAAAGGCAGTAAAAAAAAAAAGACAGGAAATCAATATTTTCTCCTTTAACTCTTGGGAACCACACACACAACGATTTTTATGGCATTTAGCCATAATTTATTTTATTTTTATTTATTTTGGGCTGCGTTGGGTCTTAGTTGCAGCATGCAGGATCTTTGTTGTGGCATGAGGGATCTTTCGTTGCATTGCACGGGCTTCTCTTTAGTTGTGGTGCGCAGGTTCCAGGGCACGTGCGCTCTCTAGTTGAGGTGCGTGATCTCAGTAGTTGTGGTGCGCTGGCTTAGTTCCCCCACGGCATGTGGGATCTTAGTTCCCTGACCAGGGATCGAACCCGCGTCCCCTGCATTGTAAGGTGCATTCTTTATACCACTGGACAACCAGGGAAGTCCATAATTAAAATGCTTGAGTCAATGATAAATATTATCAATATCACTGTATCTTTTTACCTAATACTGTTCAAATATTATAATGAATTCAATTATCTGGGACAAATTTGCATTTCAATAAGAGTCTTATAAAAGGAAACCAATTTCTGAGCTCGTTGTAGGTGTGACTTAGTAGCTTCCATATTAGATTGCGGTTAAAGTGTATCTTGGTTTTAGAACACACATGGACAATCTTCATAAATCCTTTAAGCATTTCAGCAGATAATTAACTATCATATCTGGTCAGGCCTGAGCAGATTCAGCTTCAGGAGCTGCTCTCGAGGCTGGTGTATCTCAGGTGTGGGAAGCCCTTCATATCACCTGTGGGAGAGGTGAATGGGCACTCAGCTCAGTTTCTGTTTCCCTTGTGTGTCAATTCCAGTCCTAAGTACAGTGTGCCATTTTCATGGACCCAGACTGCTGAAATTAAACGGATCTACAGAAAAAAGAACCTTCTCAGTAGAGGACACAACTTCCGACTGGATGGGGCAGGGCATTTCATCATCCTGATTGTTCTAGAACAGGGCTTTTCAAACTTCAGCGGGCACAAAAATCACTTGCTGACAAGAGACTCCCAAAGACTCTGATTCAGTAGGTCTGGGGTGGAGACTGTGCCTTTCTTACAAGCTTCCACATTCTAGAGCTACTCAAGGTATAGATTCAGACCAACAGTGTTGGCCTCGCCCGGGAGCTTGTTAGAAATGCAGGATCTCAGGACCCACCCTAGAGCTACTGAATCAGAATCTGCATTTTAACAGGACCCCTTGGGTGATTCGTCCTCCATTAAAATTGGGGAAACACTGCTCTAGATCACTGTTCCCCAAAGCAACAAGGTTTAAGTATCACTATGGAAACCTGAAATGAGTTTAGATGGTACATAGATGAACATTTTATTTTAATAATCGTTAAGTTGATTTTTATTATTACCGTCTATTTATGGCAAATAATATTGGTTTTCCATTTATGGTAATAATTTAAAGTTTCTTTTGCAAAATAAACAATTTTAAAGTAAGTTCAGGTGGTATGTGGATGTGACAAAAACTATAAAAAGTCGTATGTTTACAAGTGACTTAACATGGTGCTTAAGAGCATGGACTCTGGAGCCAGACAACCAGGGTTTGAATGCCTGCTCCTCCAGTAATTCACTGTGTGACTTCGGGCAAGTTTCTTAACCTCTGTGGGCCTTGGTTTCCTCATCTGAAGAATGGCGATAATAGTATCTATCTGATTGGGATATTGTGGGGCTTAAACACGTTCATATATGAAAAGTTCTAAGGATAGTGCCTGACACATCGCAAGGGCAGTATCAGGGCTAACTTACCTTACTATAATCTAGAACACAAATGTTCAAAGATTTTTTTATCCTGTGCTTTTTATTTCCCCCTACCTTATCCCCTGCTTCCTTGCTTACTCAGATCGACATGCCCCACCTCCCCCAAAAAGCTAAATATTCCAGGAATTTTGTACCATTGAGGAGAGTGAGAGCAGCAACTTCCATTTGGCCAATGAGAGGATGGTCTTCACTTAGCGAGGTGGAGGCGGGGCATGAGAGCTTACAGGTGGGAAGTCCCAGGAGAAGACTCTGCCCAGAGAATTTGCTCTGAAACAATGAGGAAGTGACAACAGAAAGTGACCACTCGTACATCATTTTCACCATAACCTGGAAAGAAGGTTTTTAAAAAATTCCATTATTGTTTTACTTATAGCTTTGGCAACTTTACCACATGTTTTTCGAGAACATTTTGATGTATGCCTTATATGCTCATGGGCTCTTGGGTTGTGATTTCCTGGCTGCAGGGCACCTTTGATAAATAAATGACTGATTGGTAGAGTGGCAGGACCCTGCTGAAACCACAGTGTGAGAAATGGACCACCTCACAGGCTTCATTCGCCCGCATTCGTGCAGAAGTGAGAAATCTCTCTTCTCTTTTCCTGACTTCATAGACAAAGAAACAAGGGACTCAGTAGGACAGTGTCAAAACATAAAGAGTTGTGAGTGCCCAGAGAACCTTATTTTCAGATTCCTATTCAAATGTATTTTTAGAACCAGCAAAAGATGCTTTTGTCAAATAGTAGCAGTAATCCTTGCTTACATTTTAAAAATAGGCACATTTTCTATTTGTGAACAGCTGTGATCTGACAAACTATCCTTAGGGGAGAAAAGTGATGATGACAAGAGCAACTAGTGTGTAAAATTGTTGACCATGAGTTATTTCTCTCTGAAATAACTCACAAAGCTCAGCATATTTAACTTTTTAACATAAAAAGATAGGCAAGCCCAGTCCACATCTCTCTCCAAGTGGGAACAGACAGACCGATCCGGTAGGGAAGGAAGGAGAGCAGAGGGGTTGGAGGAAGAGTTCATTACCTGCACCAAGTGGACATCAGTTCTCCTGCCTCACCCCTACTGGCTCCCTGTAAAGCGGTTGCCCTCTGGCAATCTGTGGGTCCTAGGTGGCCTGCAGACATGTTCTTCTGGCCCACTGGTTTTTAAAAATGCTTTTTGATTTGGTTACCCACATTTCAAAACAGGATTTCACACGAAAATCTGGATATGGGGACTTTGGGGAAAAAATGGGAAGATCTGGGGTCAGTACTGGACTTGCATTCCTACTGAATATCAGTCAGCCAGAGCTGAGGGAGCCCTCCTGCTCCAGCCCCAGGTCTTCTCTCCTGTTGGCCGGGCCCTTCCACACCTCTTCCTTCCACACCTCTTCCTTCCACTGTTTCCTCACCTCTGAGTCGATACTCACAAGTCAGCTCCCTGCCTACAAGCAATGCTGGGAAAAGGAATTCGTGGGTTCTGGCTGAGGGACAAGGATTCATAATGGGAGCAATTCCTCAGGCATAGGAAAAGTGTCCAAAAATGGTGGACGGCCACAACAAGACAGATGTCCACCCCTACGCAAGGAGGGAGACACTTGCAGAATAGTGTCATGTCCCTGAAGCCCCTCTGTGGTTCCAGCCTTTTCCTCTTTTCCAAACACACAGAGCCTCCCAGCTGCTTGCATCCTCCTACTTCTGTTATCTCTGCTTATGTGCTACTTCTTCTAACTAGAACCGACTCTTAATAGCCACCTTTCTACCTGTTGAAAAATGCAATAGTTTCTACCAAATATTTATTTATTGTCCCCCTTCCTCGTGTTTGAATTGATGATGACATTTCTTAGCACTCCACACCTCTCTTGGGGCATTTATCCTACCCCACCTTTTCTTATAGTTACTTGTGGCAGTGGAGAAGGTGGTGGTATGATGATGATAAATATAGCTTCAATTAAGTGTCTGCTTTGTGTCAGGACCTGTATTACGTTCTTCATCTACAGTCTTTGTTTTAATTCTGATAACAAACTAAGAGTTAAGCATGGTAGCTATTTTACAAATAAAGAAAATGAGACTCACTTAGGTTAAGTAACTTGACTAAGGCCACACAGCTGGGGAAAAGCAGCAGCAGAAGTAGAACCCAAGTCTGACTGTAAGACCAGCACTGTTCCCCGCATTCGGGGTCTCACGTGGAAACAGTGTTCTGTTCCTCTTGCCACCCTCCCCTCTAATGGTGTTTGAGTATCTTACCTGCATCTCGATGCTGGTTTTCAGAGTTATTTCATGACTTGGGAGAAAAGATAAAAGCCTTTGAGAATCTGGCTTTTTTTATCCTAAGCATTTTTTAATACACTGCAGAGCAAAATGACATTTTTAAATGTACGGGAGAGCACAAAGCATCAAAGAGCTCATGGGTACAGCCTGTGACTCCCTGGAGCCCTGCATTCTTAACTGTCAGATTTTAACAAATACTTCTCTAGATAATTGCTTAATTATTATATCTGTCAAGAAAAAGCCTTCACAGCCATCAAGTACTAAGTATAAAAATATGCTTTCATCCTGGAGTTTGAAAAATCATTCCTGAGATTTCAGCAAGACAGAAGCCCAGTGGCACATGGTCACTCTCAGATTTGTGAGGATAAAACTAGATGGAGAGCAAAGGATGCTGAGGTTAGGGGGAGCACATGGAAGAATTATGTCGATACTTACCTGTAGGAAGTCCTTTTCACTCGAGGGTCTCTAAAATACTTTGCAAAATGGCAGTAGAGAAGTAATACGATCTGAATTATACCAAGTTAGTAAAACAAAGAAATGAGGTTTTGGATCAGAAAGGCCAGGGCTTTTATGCAGCTCTGGTACTCCTGCTGAAACTTAGTAGAAACTACATAACCTCTCTGAGACAAAATTTGGTTTATCTCTACTATGGAAATATCAACATCTACCATCGAGTTGTTGAGAGGATTAAATAAAACAGTGTATTATAAGTACTTAGTGCAGTGCTGAATATATATAGGGGGTTCAAAAAGTTATACAGTCAATCCTCATTATTCATGGATTCCACAGTTTGCTAATCACCTACTCTCTAAACTTTATATGTAACCCCAAAGTCAATAGTCGGAGGTGACTTCTCGGTTATTCACAGACACGCACAGGAAGGGGAGAAGCTCGAGTCGCGTCACGCACACGTTCCCAGCTGAGGTTGAACGAGCAGCACTCTGCCTTCTCGTTCCAGCTCTCACGCTGTAAACAAGTGTCCTTTTCATATTCTATTTAGTGCCATGTTTTTCAAATTATTGTGCTTATTGTTGGTGAGTTCGCTTCAGTGGCCCCCTTGCCCCAGATATAGTGCTGTAGTGCTGCGTAGTGTTCTTGAACACAGGAAGGCTGTGATTTGCCTTATGGAGAAAATATGTATGTTAGATAAGCTTTGTTCAGGCATGAGTTATAATATTAATGAATTAACAATCTATATTAAACACGGTATCTTTAATCAGAAACACTAATATATAAAACAAAGTTATATATTAATCAGCTGACAAAAATCTTGTGACCAGGGGCTCACATGGGCCTAACCCTTTGTCTCTCCTAGGAGCAATGGTTCAGGTATTTGCTAACGCAGTGTTCATGGCAACTGTAAAGAACTTAGCTACCATGAATAATGAAAATCAGCTCTAAACTTATGGTTACCAGGGGGTAAGGGGGGGAGGGATAAATTGGAAGATTGGGATTGATATATACACACTACTATATATAAAATAGATAACTAATAAGAACTACTATATAGCACAGGGAACTCTACTCAATACCCTGTAATGGCCTATATGGGAAAAGAATCTAAAAAAGAGTGGATATATGTATTTGTATAACTGATTCATTTGCTGTACACCTGAAACTAACACAACATCGTAAATCAACTATACTCCAATAAAATTTTTAAAAAATTAAAAAATTTGAAAAAAGAAAAAGAGAATCAGTTCTATTCAATTTAGTTCCATATTAGGTTGGTTAAATATTAGTGGCTATAACAAATTAACTCCGAACTCTCCATGGCTTAACACAGAAGTTTATTTTTCATGATTGTAAAGTCTAATCAGGTGTTTGGCAGATGGCCTTAAAATGGTGAGTCAGGGACCCAGACTCATTACATCCATGGCTCTGCTGACAGTAGAACCTTTGCTTCCAGCCAGTGGATGGAGGAAGACAGAAAAGTAGTGGATGGAAAGTCTTTATGGGCCAGCCTAGAGATAGAGCGCATCACTTCTGCCTTCATTCTGTTGGCCAGAGCTTAGTCACATGGTCACACCTAACTGTAAAGGAGGCTGGAAAATATGATCTGTGTGCTGAGGGGTTACATGAATAGTTGTGCCACAATTCTCCTTAAAATTATTTCCTACAGTCATTTTTCTTTGGATAAATGGCAAAACCCTTAAGTAAGAGATATTTAAGTTTTGTAAGTTACTCTTCTGAACCCATTACCATTCTGCACCAAGGGAAGCAAGTCTGTCTGCTCTCATGTGTCTTAGTTAAAAGATAAAATCCTTATATAATGAGACCATATTTTTTCTTGTTCTATTAATACTTCAGCCAACCCTTTATTCCCTGCTGTAAATTTTTGACTGAAATTATTTTGCCACTGAATTAAGGATCATATAAAGAATATACCCAACACCTGCTATGAAAGAAAGTGTTAAAATACAAACAACTGATCATTTATATTTGTTTCAACTAATTTGTGGGCTCACATCCAACTTGCTTTAGCATTCAGCCAGTAAAATACCAACTTTGTCTGACCCTATGTTACTGTGTGTATTAGATTATGTAATAAAATAATACTGATGCTACCTGGAAGAATTATTTACTGTCCTCTGGGATCTCTGCCCAATTTTACTATAGTTTTATGCTGTGGACTCTGATGAGTATTTTTTTTTTCAGTCTTTCTGTCCTAGTTTTACTATCAAGGAAAGAGGCAGTGACATAGTAATTATCAAGCCCCTTCTTTCAGGGGAATACTTTATAGGACAATTGTGGTCTTCTATAATGATCAGCTCATGCACCTCTTTGGAACTCTTAGGAAAACTATCATACACTCTTTCTCCCCAGAATTGAACTTATACATATATTTTATGCCATTCAAAATGTCTATACCATTTTAGGGGATTCTAAAACAGGCCAGTACCGTATGATCCAGCAATTCCATTCCTAGGTATATGTCCAAACGAATTGAAAGCAGGGTCTTGAAGAGATATTTGTACACCAGTGTTCATAGTAGCATTAGGCAAGATACCCAAAAGGTAGAAACAACCCAAGTGTCCATCGACAGATGAATGGATAAACAAAATGTGGCATATACATATAATTGAGTAATGAGGAATGAAATTCTGGTACGTGCTACAACATGAATAAACTCTGAAGACATTATATCAAGAGTAGTAAGTCAGATACAAAAGGACAAATATTGTATGATTCCACTTATTTAAAGTACCTAGAATAAGCAAATTCACAGTAACAGGAAGTAGAGCAGAGGTTACCAGGGTTTGGAGGGAGGAGGAATGGGGAATTATTGTTTAATGGGTACAGAGTTTCTGTTTGGAATGATAAAAAAAGTTCTGGGAATGGATAGTGGTGATGACTGTACTTGACACCACTGAATTGCATACTTTAAAATTGTTAAAATGATAAATTTTATGTTATGTATATTTTACCATAATTTAAAAAAAAAATCACTTTGAAAATAGCCTGGACGTGAGAGCCTGATAAGCCTAGCTGGGTTCCAATCCCAGGTCTACCAGTTACCAGCTGTGTATGACTTTGGGTAAACTACTTAGTGTCTCAGAATGTCATTTTCCCTACCTATAAAGTTGGGAATAAACTACCGACCTTAGAGGATTGTTGTGGAAATTAATGTGATTAGCCTGCCACATAATAGCCACTATTTAAAAAGGTAAAGAAAACTAGTATATATTAAGCAAGCAAAATCCAGTGGACTGTGTTAAGAATAAAGTACCACTTTACATAATTGCTTTTTGCCTCTAGGAGATCAGAATATTAACACAGAATAATACAGGAGGGCAGCAACTGAGTCTGTGGAGCTGCCCCAGCAGCCAGAGCTGTCACATCCCCTCCTCTTCCACCTCCTGTTGCAAACAGTAAAGGCCCTTCGTACAGTTAAAAAAAAAAAATAGAATAATACAAATGAAGTAGGATTTTAGCATTGAAGAAACAGAGGTACAGGACTTGCTCCAGCCTTCCAGTGACCAGAAGGACAGAAAGAACACAAAATTACCCTTGCCTAAGTCTGAGGTTTATTTCTGTTTCTGCTTAAATTGTTTTTAGATTCTCTAGGTTTTCCTCATTTTTGTAAACTGTTGGGGATTTTCTGCAGTATAGGTTTTAAGTCTTTGCAGTGTGTCTTGATACAGATTTTAAAACACAAATCCATATACAAACCTATGCATACAAACACACACTCTACAGGGCAATGCCATATTTATCTGGAGATCAGACATCCTACAATATTAACTCTTTGGGACATAACCATTTTTGCAGAATCATGCCCCAAAGCCCTCCGTGTAGCAAATACCAGATGTAAAGTCTTTGCTGAGAAGTGTCATGACCCCACGCAGATGACTGTATAGAAACAACAACAGAAAAACAGCAAGCAAAGTTAAGAGTGACAGCAGAGAAGGAAGCAGGAAAATAGCGAATGCCTGTATAAGCCTGGCTGGAGGCTGGCAACATGAGTAACCGTTGAGCCTGCCACATTCAGAAAAGGTTAAATTTCATTCCATTTGCTCTGCTTAGGAAAATGGGGGTATGTGCAGAATATTTTTAAATTGCATCCAAAATGATAAAAGTTTAATGCTTAAAGAGGTAGAATCTGTTACTTGCAATACTCATTATGGAGTGATGTGTTGCTATTTATATATTAATATGTTCTGTTTATATTGAAACATAAATAGCTAAATTTTATCAATTTTGTCAGCTAATTCTCTCTAAAATCTGGCTACTTCTTTCAGTCTCCAGCACTTGACACGATGCCTGCCTCACAGTGGGCACTCAGTATTTATTGAAAGAAGAAAGAATGAATGAATGAACAGACAAGTGAAGGAATGAAACTACCTATAACATTTGTATGCCTGCATGACGTGTATTACCTGTGCGTGAATAAAGACATCCAAGTTTAAACTCACCCTTTTCTCCTTTCCAGAGCAGAGACCATTCTCCTGGGACCATTCCTAAGGAAGAAACACCCACGCTGTGACATATGCCACTGCCACCGCCACTGCCACCTCTGCCTCCACCTCCCCCCCAGCTGGGGCCTCCTCCGCCTCCCCCACCATCAGCGCCCCCGGTAAGACCTGGGTTTTTTTTTTTCAGTCTGGTTTACTTGAATACACTTGAGCAGGTTTTAAATGTTCAGAATCAGCCACCACCCAGCTCCTCTATGGCAGGCGGCATCTTTGGTAGCTGGCTGTACGGCTCCAGGGTCTAATTCCAAAGCAGCCTGGCCAGGTATTTTCCTCCCCGTTCCTTGGCAGCTCCCACCCTCTACCTCAGCGTCGTCTACATGATTTCTCTTCTAATTCCTGCTGCTCGATACAGGCTTCCCGAGTCTCCCTAATCGACTCTTCCATCTCACGGGAAACCTCAGAGGGGAGGGAGGCCACGATGAAGTGCATAGCCAAGGAGGCGTGCTCAAAGTCAAGTTCCAGTGTGTGATCTGGATGGTGCTAACAGTAGCTTGGGCTTCAGTTGCCAGGTTCTGGGACCAAGTAAGAGGAGTGTCATATGAAATGCCACAACGAAATATAAATCTCTAAATGAAATCTCCCTATCTGCCCAAGACTGAATTCAGTCTATTTCGCTTTGTGTTGTCTCTCTTGGTTTAATAGTTTGGTTTGGGCTTAGGAGAGGCACAGAGAGTGGTTATTTTGTTTTACAACAGGGCTTCTCACCCTTAGCACCATTGACACTTGGGGCCAGGAGTAGAGCCTCACCCGCTATCCTGCCCCCGGGGTGCACACCTCTCCACAGATGCGTGGATGACGTGGCCACGGGACTATAGGTTATAAAAGGAGGGTCTGCGGCCCTGCTGCACAGTCACCAGCCTTGGTGAGAGCGAGGGAATGCCTGAGGTCATATGTCACCCCCATGACGTTAGCGTGGCACACTGACCATGTCTGAAGTGCTGGGGCATACACCTTCCTGAAACTTGGCCCTTGCCCTTGAGGAGAGTGGAAGGAAAGCACATAAGGTGAGTTACACCTGAAAGCTCTCTGGCCAATATATAGCAAGAATAGGAATCAATACTGAATTTCCACTGCCGAATTTGACACAAAGAAGGCATGGAGATGAACAGTTTATAAGTGAAAGAAGCATACATGGAACTATAATGTGGGTCTCACACAGACTTGCTGGGCCTGAAGAAGCACAACTTAAAGTAACTCCCAATACCACAGTACGCCCATAAACTTAGCCAGAATAAATAAACTTATCAAAACCCATATTGTTGGGGACTTGGGGAAATAAACTCTTTTAAACATTGCTGGTGACATACCTGGGACTCAACCTGGGACTCAACAAATGTTGAATGAGTCTTTCCGGAGTGTTCTCTGACAAAAAACAATAAGCCTGAATATATCACTTTTTCCCCTGGTAATCAAGTAGTTTTATTTTTGAGACTGACTTAAGAATTTAACCCTAAAGGAACCAAAAAAGAATTTATACAGGATGTGCACAGCAAAGCTATCTATTCTAGTGAAAAATTAGATCTTAAGTGGTTTATGAGAACTAAATGAACTGTATTGTCACGCTGTTAATTAAAAATTGCATTATGTTAAAGTGTTAATTAAAAATTACATTTATAACTGTGCTGACAATGGAAAGTAGATATGGAATGATGAATTAAAAACAATGCATGTTTTGTGCATCATGAAATCAGCTATATATGTAATAAATAGGAAAGACCAGAAGAGAATTTTGAATGCTGATAATAAAATTTTAAATTTCATTAGGGAGTCTTTTTCTTTTAATATGCTTAAGTTCATAATAAACAAAAATAATTCTGCATTTGGATAACTCTTGCATTCCCTCCCCCATTCCTAAATTTTTTCTTTTTTTTTTTCTTTTGCTACCTATCTCATGGAGGAACTGATCAATTTAGGAGGAAAATAACCATGTAAATTTTAATTTTATTTTTTAAAAATTTATTCATTTATTTATTTTTGGCTGCATTGGGTCTTCGTTGCTGCGTGCGGGCTTTCTCTGGTTGTGGCGAGCAGGGGCTACTCTTCGTTGTGGTGCACGGGCTTCTCATTGCGGTGGCTTCTCTTTGTTGCGGAGCATGGGCTCTAGGCACGTGGGCTTCAGTAGTTGTGGCACATGGGCTCAGTAGTTGTGGCTCGTGGGCTCTAGAGTGCAGGCTTAGTAGTTGTGGCGCACGGGCTTAGTTGCTCCGCAGCATGTGGGATTTTCCCGGACCAGGGCTCGAACCCATGTCCCCTGCATTGGCAGGCGGATTCTTAACCACTGTGCCAGCAGGGAAGTCCTTTAATATTTTTTTAAGACGCATTTTTCTACAATCTGGGAAAAATATTTACAGTGCATATTATAGGCAAAGAATGAACAACCTGAGCATATAAAGAGCTCTTAGGGATCAATATGGAAAGGATGAGTAGAAAATGGGCCCAGGATATGACCAGGCAGAAGAAATACAAATGTTTCAACCTCACTATAATTGAATAAACACAAATTAAAATAATGAGAAATCATTTTCATCTATCAGTTTGGTGGTGGTACTTTTTAAATGTTGCCTGGAGTGTTAGGAACCAGGCACTTATAACATTTTTTTTTAGTGGTTTATTTATTTATGTACTGCTACAGGCACATCCATTGCCCCCTTTCCATTTACCCACCCCCACTGTACACAAGGTTGGATGATTTGATTCAAGAAGTCTGTGGCATGGTGGATGGGCTTTAGGTTCTTTTGGTTCTAACACTTATTTTCCAGGTGACCTATATAGTCATTTATTATACCAGGCACTTATACCTCTTAATAGGAGCAAATATTGGTACAATCCCCTAAAACACAATTTGTTAATATGGATTAAGTCCCTTTAAAAAGTTGTTGTACTCAATGACCTAGTTTCACTTCAAGTAATTTCCTTTCAGTAACTCATCATAGTGTACAGAAATATTTAACTATAGATTATTAATGAGAGCATTATTGTGATAGCAACCAAAAAAAAAGAAAGAAAGGAAACAATCTAAATATTTAAAACCAGAAGATTCAATAAAAAATGATTATGTAATCCACAAAACAGTATTCTAGGTAGCACTGAAAATCATATCAAAATTATTTTGTACTCCCAGTATAATAATTGATTCAGGCAAGGATCATTCATGAAACCTAAAATCACTTAGGGAAATGTTTTAGAGAACAGGATGTTCACAGGATCCCAAGTGTCACCCACAGATTACTTCTAATTACAAAGGGGAAAATGTACCTTTAACAGGGATCAAAGTGTCACCTGTCATAGAATGACCTTTACACAGCCTTTTGCTGTGATGCAACAAGAAATACATAGCATCACCCTGCAGTGACCTGCCAAAAATTAGTGTTCTTTGAGAAAGCAACTAGGCACATCCAGAATGTGGGACCTTCTGCGACAGAGGTTGGCAAACTAGAGCAGAGCCCACGGTCCAGTTTTGGTACAGCCCTCGAGCTAAGAATGGTTTTTACATTTTCAAGTGATTGAAAAAAATCAAAAGAAAAATAATATTTTGTGCATATGAAAAATATATGAAATTCAAATTTTAGTCCATAAACAAAGTTTTATTGGACCACAGCAATGCTTATTCATTTACATATTGTCTCTGGCTGCTTTTATGTTACAGTGACAGAGCACCAATTAAACAACTTGTCTCCCCCCAAAGAATTCTTTTCATCTCACTAGTTGACCTGTGTTTTTAAAATTATATTCAATTATTATTATTTTGTTTTGAATTTCATCAATAAAATTTTGTGGAAATTTGTTTTCTTTTTTGCTGTATCATACTTACAGAACATCCATGATTTTGCCTCTTGGCCCACAAGGCCTAAAATACTTACTATCTGGCCCTTTACGGAAGAGGTTTGCCAACACGTGTCCTACAAGATAGCTGGCTTCATTCAGCCTTCCTTTTGTCACCAGCAGCCAGTGATCTTGGTACACTTGCATCAGGTCATGTCCCCCTCCCCCATCACTTTTCAAGGACTTCCCATCCCCCTCTTAACTGTAGGCCGCTCCACTTGCATGACCCGGCCCCTGCCTACCTCTCAGACCTCATATGGTGCCCCTCTCCCCATGCCTTCTACTTCAGGACTTTAGCATGGCTGTTCCTTCTGCTTGGAAAGCTCTCTCTGCTCAGCTCAGCCCAGATATCCCTTCCTTGAAGCATCATTTCCTCACACCCCACACTGGCATTCATAACATGCTTTTAAACCCCTCCTTCATAGCAGTTATCAGTTTTTAAGTTAGTTTTTATTTGACTGGGGTCCACATTTTCTGTTCTGTGGTCTTTTCTGTCCCTAGTGCCTGGCTCACAATAGCTACTCATTGAATGAATGGATGGATGGATGCATGACTGAATGAATATCTGTGTAAATAGCATTAGGAAATGGAGTTAAACTCTTCATAAGCAGTGTTCAGGACTTTAAACATCTACGCTCATGGACCAGCATGGCAGATTTTATTATATGTAATCTTTGCAAGGAGGGGGCATTTTGTGTGATACGTCTGATCAGGCTTCACCTGAGCTCTGGAAGATCTGGGGATTAGACCAAGGCTAAAAGTTTTTTGATTTTTCCCTCCTAACCTCTCACCTTTCCCCTTCCTGCCCCTCCCATCCTCGTCTCCTCCTCTCCCTGATGTGCATCCTTTGGAACCGAGAAAAGGGCTGATGGGCCTTGCTAAAATTCTGAAGCAGGCTCTAAGTGAAAGCCAGACAGCCCTTGTCATGTGGTTTCCCTTCTTTTCTTGCCCCTATTTCCCTGTCTTTTGAGCACTACTCCTTTGTCTCATCCCTTTGAAATCCAGAATCAATATCAAAATTGCCCACATGGTACATTGGTCCACTTATAATGAAATTATTGTTGCTTTGGTTACACGATGTAACTTTTTTTTAAAAATCTAAAGAAAATACAATGGATTTGATATTTGAAACGCAGCAAAATTTTTACTGAGCTTTTGTTTTCAAATCTACTTTGGCCCCTTGGTAGTGTCCAAGATGTGAGAAGGAGCTCCTTGAGGGCCTGGTGATTTCTCTTTTTTTTTTTTTTGCCACAATTGTGTAACATTGTCTACAAAAGAGGAAGGGACTCTATGGGTCTCTGACCAGATGATAAATTCTTTGGAGTTGGGTTGCCTAGGCAAAGCCTAAAAGAAGATTTGTAAAGTTTTATAGCATTATTTTTTAATGTTGCTGTTCAAGCTTAAATATCCCAAGGAGGCAACAGTACTTCTAGGGGAGACCTCTGTCTTATTATTTAAAATCAAAAGGAAAGCTGGCTTGATAATCATTTATTTTCCATGATAAGCAAAACTCTAAGTAGAAAGACACCATGGGTCCAGGTACTCCTCTGCCTGCCTGTTCCAGGGGTAACATTTAATAAAGTGCTGGAGGGAAATTACAATGAGAAGCATATTGTGGCCCCTCATGGTTCTGTTCCCTCGTTACTCTTTGCCAGAGTCTTTGTTTGCATTCAGGAAACTCAGTGAGATGATTTTTCTCCTTGCAGTGTAAGGATTGCATGATTCATGGGTGAGGTGGACTTCCCAGTGTCAGGAAATACCATCTGAGGCTTACATTGGGAGGTTTTCCCACCATCTCTAGGATGCAGGAGCTCATGTGGTATAAAAAACATGTCAATCTGTGAAAGAAAATGTGGAAAATGAAGTGGTATCTGAAGCCCCATAAGAGCCTCTTTTGGAGTTTTGCGTTTGCTGTGGTTAAAAAAAAAAAGGCAGGGGTCAGGGGCCGTAGGTGGAAGGGGGCTCAGTAGAATTGCGTATTACCCTATATTCTGGAAACGGTAATTTGCATGTTGACTGGTGCATTTAGAATAATGAGAGGCTTAAAAAATCTTAAATACTGTCACTCACTTAGATTCTCATGACATTCTGGTGCTTTGATTAGTGTCACTAATGAGGGATTGGGGACGTTTACCCAGGGTTGACAGTGGCCACTGGGACGAGGAAAAGTCTTTTGCATTAGGCCAAGCTATTAGGATAGTACTAAGTTGACATTTGGTCCTTGCTTAAAACAGTTTGCAAAAGTGCATGTTTGTCTTCAAGTAATTTTAAGAACGAGATTCTCCCTTCCTCCTCTGCCGGTTTGTACCCGCAAGCAGTAACAGGGCTTCAGTGAAAAAACGAGGCAGTCTGCAGCAGATTTACTTGGTCTGCAAGAGAGGTGTGTCAGGACCTGCCACTCATACTTCCAAAGGGCCATTCAGCACGGTATTTAAATGTGTTTCTTTTTCACAGCTGTCAGGTAGGAGGGATGGCAGGAAAAAAAGGGGAAGCTTGCAGTGGTGTGCTGGGGGCAGCAATTGTGCCCTCAGAACGCCTGGAACTTGGCAAGAAAAGCCTGCGAGCGCTTGTTAAAGGCCTTTATCAAATTTCATAGGAGCCCAGGAGCCTAAGCCACTCACACAGCGTCTGAGCCGAGGGATATGGCAGGAAGCTGCCATGGGCCAGGAGGCCAAAGGGCAGCCCTTGAAAGCCTCAGCCATCTCGGTAGCCGCAATTACTATCTGGAGCTTTATTTTACACTGGAATCTGCTGGCTCTTTGCCTTTGAAATCTTTTACAATTACAGTGTAACTAACAATTCCTAGAAAAACTGCCGGTGAACCACTTCCCCTACCCAAGGGTTGTCTTTTCATATATGCACGGTTATACTGAGGAGGGCCACCTTGATTTGGAGCCTGCGCTCTTTGGGGCCATGTACCCCTTCCCCCAGACTGCTCTTTCCTTTCTTGCCATAAAAGAGAAAAAATTACCAACATCAGGTTGTTGCTGGCAATCAGATATCCAGCCCTGACCCGGTCAAGAAAGCTGCAAGCGAGGAGTGAGGGGTGCTGGGATCTTGGGAGCACGAGCATATCTTTGCAGTGGGGTGTTGGCAGCTAGAAAAAGTCATGTTTCCTAGGATGCTTAATGAAAAGACAGGTAACATGAAGTGGAAAAAGCAGGCTACATATGGGTAATGTGGTCCCAACTCTATAAGACAAAACTCTGTACTGCTCATTTGTGTGCTCTCAGATCAAGACAGTAAGGAAATAGTACACATACAATGATAACATTGCTGGTTATCTGGGGGCCGTATGCGTGATTTCTGTTTTCTTGTTTGTATGATTCCACATTTTCTCAAATGTCTACATGGAACATTTATTACTTTTATAAATTGAAGAAAAGGTTTTAAGAAAGAAAAAGGAATGAATGATCATTTACCTACTGATCATGTAATAATGATCTAAAATAATAATAACAGGCATCTACTGAACAGCTATTGTATACCAGGTACTGCGCCAGGCACTTAACGAGGATTATCTAAATTCATTTTTACAGCAATCCAGTGAGGTGGGATGATAGTGCCCTTTTACAGATGAGGAAATGGAGGCACAGAGAGGTTACTAAGGTGCCCAGTGTCATACAGCTAGTAAGTGGTGGAGGCTGGATTCCTCCCCAGGCTCTCTGAGAGCCTTACTGCTCTGTGCTCTACTGCTTCCAAATATATATACAGCTGGAATAAGCATCACTGATGACCACAGCATCAAACACTTATGTAGTGCTTACTGTATGCTTTGTGTTGTCCTAAGGTGCTTAGCGCATAATTGAATTAATCCTCACAGTAACCCTTTGAGGCAGGTACTATTGTTATTCTCATGGATGAGTTAACTGTGGCACGGAGGGGAAGTGACTTACACTGGATCACACAGCTAGTAACTGGCAAAGCCATGGTTTGCATGCTGGCAGAATAGCTCTAGAGTCCCTGTTCCGAACCACTAAACCAGCTGCCCTTTGATGTAGACCTTCTCAGGGATTACCCCTACCCCTTGAATCTAAGAGCCAGGAAATCAATGGCTTCCCTTTCTCACACCTAGGACAGGGCTCCCAGATTTCTTCCTGTATCCCCAAGCCTCCTCCTAAGATTGCTCTTTTCTTTTTTTTTCTTTCCTTTTCTTTATGGTTCCATCATTTCCCCTCACTTGCTTATTGGTTTTTTCTCCTTTTTTAATAGAAAAAAAACATTTTGCAAGATACCCTCTGAATAAAACCCATGGTTTAAAAGCAGAGAGTCAGCATTAAAGAAGCAGGTACAATGCAAAAAAACCCTCAGTTTTGTCTTTTCTTTAGTTTACAGCTGGGCTCTTTATGGACTCAAGAAAACAGGCTCTCTGCTAACAGTGCAGGGCACACAGTGGAGACAATAAGTGCCTCTGAGCTCAGTGACTGCAGACTGTGTCCTTAAATTTGACCAAACCATCATGCTAATTTACTGAGCTTTTGCTGCACGGAATTACCCAGTCTCTGCCTCTGAAGAGTTTAGAACCTGAATCCAGGGAAGACTGGGCTCAGTCATGGAAGTGCTGAAAGTATAGTTGATTATTCCCAGACCAGAACATTGTCCCTTGCATTGCTTCTTCATTATGTATTTCCTGCATATGGGACCCTTGAAGTCTTACCTTTAAAGAGCCCTCCTGTCCTCTGAATTAGTCACCTTTCATCTTCCTCAGCTTACTTCTCTGAGCATCGGGCACTAGGTCTTGCTAATGCTTTGGGTTCTCTCCTAAACAGACGAGTCGAGGGATGAGAGGATCTTGGGGCCAGTGAGCAATTAGTGAGTTACTCCGAGACAGGGATTCTGTGCCAAGGTCAGTACTAGGCACATAGTAGGCACCCAGTACCTAGCATGATTTCCTGAACTAGTGAGTTTAGTGAAGATACTGTCATTCACAAAGCAAACCCACTGTGAACTAACCAACCACTACTTTACATCTTCCACCTGTCTAAGCCCTGAAAGCCAGACACATTCTATGTTGTGTCCTGTCAGAACACCATTAACACATTCACATTTTGCTAAGAATATTAGAAGTAACACATTCAGGTCAGGGATAGCACAAGTTAACACCTGGGTTTTATTTCTAAAGCCATAAAATGTCCTTTGGTACAATCCTCCCCTTTCCAATTTGTTATTGTTTCTAAGAGAATAGACTAATAGACTTCGTACCTTGGCTTTACATAAAGACATTTTAAAAAAACCCAGGGAAAGCAACAGAGTGTACCTGTCTTGTACATGATAACAATAGATTCCCATCTGAATAAGGTCTGTTCACAGTGGAGGTGTGTGAATGTGTTTTCGAGCTGGTGAAAGCAGGATTCCACCTGTACCACATAAAGTATTTAAAACGCAAAGGTGAAAAGCATGTCTGTTCCTATGTCACCATCTGTTCGGCACTCAGTGTACCAGTCCGTCGGTTTCAGTAGGGATCACGTAATGATGCAGTGTGGTGTGTTCAAAAACAAAAACAAAGGCATGTGGGCTTTAGAGTCCAACAGACTGGAAACTGAATCCCTGCTGTGCCGTTTATTAGCTCTATGGTGTCAAGCAAATTACCTAGCAACTCTGAGCCTCAGTTTCCTCATCTGCAAATGGGAATAATAACCACCGCTTCCTAGGGCTCTGCCCTAGGCTGGAAGTTTCAGGAAGGGAGGGATTTTTGTCTGTTTTGCTCAGTGTATCCTCAACACCTGAGCAGTGCCTGCGTGTAGTAGGCATTCACTGTGTATGTGTTGAATGCACTGATCATGGGGTTGTTGTGAGAATCTAGTAAGATAATGAGAGAAGCAGTTGTTTGCCCAGTGTCTGCTTAGTCAATGGCAGCTACTCTTATCCCAGGGACCAGGAAACAACCGGGCAATTAACCAGATATGGGACTAAGTTGAGGGCAAAGACTCCTGCAGTCAGTGCTACAGGAGGTCAGACACCAGAAGTCAAGATCAAGGCTGGGAGCCCGAGTTTTTCAAAGTGGGGAGTCAGGCCAGCAGTCTGAAAATAGTCCCCAAATAGGAGGGCAGAGGTTATCACTTCTAGGCTTCAGGGCTTCCAAGTCCAGGGTGCCGGTACCTGCTCCTGTAGCATGATCTGAACAGCTGGGTGGTTTGCCTTTTCTCCTCTCACTGGCTCGCCCTGAGTTGAGTGGCCTGAGTCCATGGGGTACCAGTGGGAGGTACGTGGAGTCAATCACAGATGGGAGTAATGAGCCCTCAGCAGTGGGATCGCAGCTGTGACGGAGGAGTACATGGAGATCCAGAGGTGTCCTTTAGGATCCACTCCAGTGAAATGGCAGCCTGATTCAAATATTTTAAACATTTAGAGGAGGCTCTGTTTTCTCAGCTGCTGTTTGGTTTGTCATTTTACAAGCAGCTTTGGCAGTACCAGGCCAAGAGGCTGCCTAGAGAAGGGGCACACGTTTCCCTGGACGTTTTTTTTTTTTTTTTTTTAACATCTTTATTGGAGTATGATTGCTTTACAATGTTGTGTTAGTTTCTGCTGTATAACAAAGTGAATCAGCTATGTGTATACATATATCCCCATATCTCCTCCCTCTTGCGTGTCCCTCCCACCCTCCTTATCCCACCCCTCTAGGTGGTCACAAAGCACCAAGCTGATCTCCCTGTGCTATGCATCTGCTTCCCACTAAGTATTTATTTTACATTTGGTAGTGTATATATGTCCATGCTACTCTCTCACTTCGCCCTCCCCACGTCCTCAAGTCCATTCTCTACATCTGCGTCTTTATTCCTGTCCTGCCCCTAGGTTCATCAGAACCATTTAATGGTGATGCTTGTGCAAGAATTCTAGATTGCCTGGCTCTGAGCCCCTATCTAAAGCAAAGAAAGATGTTCTTTAGGCTTTGGGGAAGCTCGGGGATGCTGAGATTCAAATGCTGTGTCTTGGTCTTTCTCTACCTGATCCAAACTTTCATTTAAAACTCTACTGTTAGACCAGGGGAATTTGAACACTGATGGGATATTGGTTGATATGAAGAAATTATAGTTAATTTTATTTAATAATATTGCTACATTTTTAAGAGCTCTTTTCTTTGATATCATACAATGTTGCATATCTGTTTTTTAATAAGCAGGGATTTGGAGGGGAAAAGCAGGTCAGGGTAAAGAGAACAAGATTGGCTGTGAGTTGATAATTGTTGTAGCTGGATGATGGTACATGAGGACTGATTATACTACTCAACTTTTGTCTATGTTAATGTTACATAATAAAGAATGTTAATGGACATCAACAACCTCAAAATATGCAAAATAGAGATGATTTAACAGAACCAAGGAGGGAAGTATATAGCATGCTTTCACTAATTCAAATGGAGTTTGAGACCAAATAGTACATGCTTTTTAATTTTAAAAAAAGTAAGCCCTATGTAGGCATAGAATGTCTGCTTAAAATTATCTATGTTGCCTCCTTCCCCCACATAATCTGGCTCCTGGTTTTCTAGGGATTAATGTTAAGGTTTTTTGCGCCACTACCAGCAAAGATGTCATCTCTAATCATTGAGTGGATTTATGGAATTTTTTTTTTCCTCCTAAGACTTAGAATTGCTACAGGTGACTTTGAATCGGAGTGTCACGGAAACTGTAAAGCTGGCGGTCACAATCTCCCTTGCTACTTTTTATTTAAATAAACCTTGAGACCCAGTGCGAACACCAGATAACTAACAATGGTTTGTGAAACTGTTGCACGTACTGTCCTCTGCCTGGGTACAAGGACACCTCCCACTAGCTGGTGTTTTCTCCTCAGACAAAGCACAGAGGACATGGTGGGAATTATTGAAGCAAAACTTTCCCAGCCGGCAACTCTTCTCAACACCAAGGTCACCCAGATATGGAAAAATTTTCACCTTCAGCATTCTTTCCTCTCTAACTAAATGCCTCTTGTGGCTGTTTGCTGAAGGATTGCTGAGGATGGTGAGGGGAAACGACCTTTAAAACCCACTCTGAGGCAAAACCTTTGGCCGTGGAGATAGCTTGGGAAGTGTGTTATGGCTTAAAACAGAAAACAAAAACAAAACAAACCCTTGTGGGTTCCTGAGCAGGTGAACAGCTATTCTCAAGAGGTCAGATCATAGGCACCCAGGGACATTTTTAAACCTCGCAACTGTGAAATACAGATTTTTTTTTAGCCCTTTTGGCATTGCAGACTGTCAGATTTTCTGGAAGATATTATTGGTTTGACTAGCAGAAAAAAATGTACAATAATGCTGAAGCTGAGATCTGTGACAACAAGGGAGTACAGCCGCCCCTGAAGGCTGGAGACTCAGCACCCAGGGCAAAAGGGCCCAGTACTACCCAGTCCTGTAGCTCAGGGGCCCCTTGTGCAAACACAACTGAGGGCTGGTAAATGAGTTGTGCTTTTTTGCCATTAATTCACAACTATTGCTAAAAAATGCTCACTGAAAGCACACTGTTGGATCCAATAGAAAGGATTTTTTGAAAAAAGGAAGCCAGTTGCTAAAGGAGAAAGGCTCACTAGAAATATGGCCTATCTTTGCTCACTTCTGCAAAGGCCACCACGGAGATTTGGACGGACCCAAGGGAGCATGTCACCCTCCTTCCCCACCTTGAGAATCACTGCGGAAACCTAGAGTGGAGATGGGGAAAAGTGGAGAGTCACCACCAATAATAATGGTGATTCCAGGGGGGCAGAGAGGACTGTGCCCAGTGGGCACACCTGTGCCGCCCCTGAGCAGTGGGAGGACACCTGAGCTGGTGAGGGAGAGCCACAGGCGTCTGTGTCAGACGGACCTGGATCTAAGCATAGTGGGTACTGGAACCTGGCCAAATCCTTTTAGACCTGTTTCCTCACCTGTGACATGGAAGTAATAATACTCTGTGGGGTGATAAAGTAATTAATTGAAATGATACTTTGAAAACATCAGCCCAGTATGCGGCTCTGTTCGTGGCAGCCCCTCCCCCGTCCCCTGCACCCCGGGATAGAGCACAGGCTCCCTGGGTTTCACACTGTTCTCTCCAGGAGTACACTAACCCCCCCCCCCCCCCCGGTCATATCCAGCTACGCCAGGCCCTGCCTTGTCAGTTCCATCCACCTTAGTGGGACTTGATCGAGGAGCCTTCAGTTTCTGTGCCAGGAAAGGCTGCCTCTCGAGGATACTAAGAAAGGGGATGGAGAGACAGAGATGGGCAATTTCCCTTTGCCCTAGAGCTCTCCACAGCAAGATGGGAGGCTCATTTCCTGATGTCCAAGATTTTCTCTTTGGCACAATGGTTTTCCCATTTCCATTCCAATAATTTCTCAGCACATGCAAACTCACACTGCAGCCCCTCTTTCCCTTCTTGGGCCCATCCCTTTAGGCCACCACCCTCCTTTTTTTGACCAGATTATTTCATTGATACAGCTATTCCTGCCCCTCACCTGGAAAAAGCCATGGCTGCTCCTCCTCACCAGGGCCATTCAAGACCACGGCCTCCCTCCACTGACTTATGTTAACATGAATAATATAGTTTTGTGTTCAGGGCACATAGATTTGCTACTAGGAACGGCACACTTGGTCTATTTGGCTTGGATAAGAGCAGTGGTCAAATGATTGACCTGGAAGGCTCAGTAAACTTTGTGAAGTTCAACGGTGTTCCTTCCCGCTGCACTTTGGCACATAGGGGTGCAGTCTGTGGGCAAGACCAGCCACGTGCCCTTGCAGGTTAGGTGGCTCCAAGCAGGAGCCCCAGGAGCTGAGCTTCTTGCACATCTGCCTCACCCACGCCCTCTGTGTAACCTTGGACTTCTCTGCCCTTCACCTCTCAGGCCGCACAGTTGGGACAGTCCTATAGGGGAGAGAGGTGGGGCCGCTGTGGATTTTGTGTCATTTTGCTTTTGCTTTGTTTCATTTTAATTGTTGCTAGGTAATGCCTTAAGAGAAAAGCTCTTCGAAAGGTTTAAACATGTTCTTTAAAGACTGGATTCTCGGGTGCAAAATGGAGGGAGGTCAGGTAGGGGGAGAAAAAGGGACATGACCACACCTCACCAGCCTCCTAGGGAGAATACAAGGAACCAGTGAGATTCCAGATGAAAACTCTAAACTCACACAAAAGCACACGCACCCTTGGTTTAGCTCTTAGGTGAAATGAATGGACATATGGCAGCTGTATTAGGACACATCATTCTGGAATGTGTTACTTTAAGGCCCGGACCCCAGGAAAACCAAGACCAGCAAGAATCGCCCAAGCACCCAATTCCCTAACTCTCTGCTTCGATGTCCAGAGCACTAACCCTCAGCCTCCACCCCGACCCTCTGTAACTTTTTGTGTATTGTCACCTTCCAGGTGATGGGTCCCTTACCTTCTTTACTTCAGGAATCAATGCATTTCACCAAACCTCTGGTTCTCTTTGTTGCCAAATATAGTTGCCCACTACCCCATATTTGGGGTTTCTGCCACAGACCCATGATGATGGCTGAGTTTCAGGTTGGCAGGACAAACCTGGAAAAAAAGAGCGAGTGCATTCAGTCACTTGTTGGCATGGACACTTTTCCACAGTAATTAAAATTGTGCCTGTGTATTATTACTCAAAACAGCTTGACAATTGAACAAACACCTTCCCCTGGAGTCGCATGTGACCTTTCCACACCCTCAGTTAGATGGATCAGATCATTGTCTAATTTGGGATTTCCCTCAAAGTAGACTGGAGACAAGTGGGCCTAAAGTAGTTTATTTGGGAGGTGATTCCCAGAGGCTCTGGCAAGGGAGTGAGGAAGCAAGAGAGTGGAGGGAAGAAAGCCATGAAGAATATGCGGGAAACCAGGCTGCTTCCTGCAGGTGGGCACCAGAGAGCCTGCCTGGAGTTGAGCCACTGAGGGGCGAGGGGCTGGAGGTTTATCTACGGGCTCTTGTTCCTTTCAATACTTCCAGCAGTCCTGCAGGCACGAGCATTCCCATCTGGGGAACTCCTCTGGCAGAGACCAACAAGCAGTTAGCACGTGTGGGAACTGTGAAGTCAGCCTCTGGGATAGGCTGAGCGGATGTGCTCAGGGCACGGGCAGCATCTGCTTGTCGTACTTACCTCCAATTCACAGAGGAAGAATCTGAGGCACAGAGAGGTTAAATCTTTGCTCAGAGTCGCCCAGCTGGTGGTCCTTGGACTCTTTGACCTGCATTCTGTTCCTTGTACCGCGTTGCCTCTGAGGCTGCGGTTACGGCAGAGATGGCTGGGGCAGCCCCGAATGGCCTTCTCTGATAGTGCTTCTCACATTTTGATTTCTACAGCAGCCTTTGCATGACTGGTGTGGCCCTTCTTTTAGAGGCGACACAGCATAGTGGTTAAGACTTCTGAGCCAGACTTCCTGTGTGTCTTTTTTGGAAATTGTGTGGGCAAATTACTTAAACTTTCTGTGCCTTGGTTTTATTCTCCGTTAAAATACTATCTACTTCACCGTGTTGATGTGAAGACTAAATGAATTAATAATACATGCCAAGTGCTTAGCAGGGGATAAGAACCGTGGACGTGTTAGTTGTTGGTGGTGTTATTGTGCATATGGATGCTCTTTTTCCTTTTTACTCACATTTCCCTGGCTTTAGAATTCATATGAAGTCATTGCAAAACAAAAGCTCACATTTCATTGCCACATTCATGTCTGGGAAGCACCTCGCCAAGTTTAAACATCATTACACTTCAGATGATTTGTTTATCATCTGTCTTCACTGCCTGTTGATAAACTCCCTAAGGACAGAGATCGCGCCAGCCTTGCCCTTCATGGAATGAGCAGTGCAGAGTGTGGTGCCTGGCCTTGGGTGCTGCTCTGGAAATTCACATTCAGTGAATGAGAGCGCACCCTCCCTGGCGCTCGATGGTGACAGCAAAGCTCATTTTACACAGCCAGGCCACCTGCTGGTGGTGACATCAACATAAAAAGAATTTTAAAAGTTGCACCAGAGATGTGCTCCTCCCAGAATTTTCGCTGTATTTATAGAACACTATTCTAAGGCCCTCAAAAGAATTTTCAGCTGTGGCTCGGTTCTTTAATCCTCAGTGAGATGAAATTGGAAGCTGAAATATGGAGTGTGGCATTCCGATGTGCGGTATTAACGTCTGCCGGTAATTATCAGTATTAATGTTTCATTATGGATAATGCTATGTGACAGCAAGTGGGCTAATTTTAACATCTGTTTGACCTTGACACACTGTTATAATGAGTCAGGGACAAAGTGGGTGTCCTGTTTTACAAACAAGGAACTCAGACCCACTGAGGCATTAAGAGGACCCTGAAGCAGAACAAGCAACTAAGCCGTGTTGCTTATTCACAGTTACCAAGTTCTTTTTGGTAAATGTCAGAGGCACCCAGTAGTGGGAAGTGGATGATGGTTATACAGCCTTGACACCATGTCATGGACCCAACGTGTTATGGGCTGAATTGTGTCCCCCTCCAAACTCATATGTGACTGATAGGTCTTTAAAGAGGAAACTAAGGTTAAATAAGGTGATTAGGGTAGGCCTTAATCCAGTATGACCGATGTCTTTATAAGAAGAGATTAGGACACAGACACACACATGGGGAAGACCTTGTGAAGACACAGGGAGGAGAGGCTCATCTGCAAGCCAAGGAGAGAGACCTCAGAAGAAACCAACCCTACCGACCCCCGGATCTTGGACTTCTAGCCTCCAGGACTGTGAGAAAATAAATTTCTGTTGTTTAAGCCACCCAGGCTGTGGTTCTTTCTTATGGCAGCCCTAGCAAACAAATACACGAGGCCTCTATTAGTAGGCAGGGGCAGAAACTGCTCACCGGCTCCCTCGGATCAGTGACACCCCTCCTCTGTCCTCTCTGTTGCTCCAACACCCTGGGAGGAAAGGTCACTTGGGGCAAATCTAGTTCCAGAGTCAGTCCTCCCCAGACAGAATCTGCATCTTGCATCTTCACTCCCTGCTGTGTGTGCACATCCTTTCCCCCAAGGTTTTCCACTTTTTTTTTCTGTTCTGTTCTTACTTGTTCTGTTTTGTCTTATTTTGTCTACTATTTAGAAAATGCAGAATCTCTGATTAGCAGGGGCCTTCTGTCTCTAAGACCTTGTTTAAAGGCCTTTGCTCCTAATGACATAAACTGCTGAGTGTGCTGCACAAGTAATGCATTTCAGAATCAATGAAGAGATAAATTCTATTTCTAGAAGCTTATAGGGAGAACTGTGTCTAATCCTTGCCACCTTAGATGGTTTTAGCATCCATTATAGGTTGGTCTTTCAGCCATCAAAAAGCAAATCGCTCTGCTTGCAGGCCGCACAGCATTTGTTGAATCCCTTCTTGGGACCTTGTTGTTATTGATTCTTGCTGGAATAATGGGGCTTAGTTATGGCTGGAGTGGATGGGTAGACCCAGGGTAAGCCCTGCTGGCTCTTAATAGAAAATGGGATCACACCCTTGGACAGAAGGTAGATGGGGTGGGATTCATATCATGTAAGAACCTCGTGGGCAGTATAAGAAGTTTGAGAAATACTTTTTTTTTTTTTACTTCAGTTACGTTTCATTAGTAAATCTTAAAATCCACCAGTCAGTAGGCATGTTACTCTAATGTCTGGGGTATTTTTTTCAAATCATTGTGCTAGGCTGCGAGATTCCCAAATCAGTGGAGCCTGTTGGTGTCTACCTTCAGATAAAACACATGAAAAGATAGGAATACAAAGTAATGTGTATCCATTGCAGCAAGGACAAAAGAGTGTAGGTTAACCAGAACTGAGTGATAACAGACCATGATCATTAAAGGATCGTGTTAAAATAGCTGCCTTCCTCATCAAAGTGGAAAACAGTGCAGGTAGCGCCCAGGTACTCACTCCAGGCACTTCCATAACCCCCTCAGTTTTGCACCCTGGGAGCCTCTCCCACCCCACTCTTGTCCTGGCTCCGTGACGTAGTGCAATTAAACTTTACTTCCTCATAACCTAGCATTTCAGAAGCTAAACCAAGTTGTTTCCTTTTCATAAATAATCGTGACACCATTTTTCTCAATTATTGGAGAAAAATATAAATAAATGAATTTATTCTTCTTGATTTCTATTTCATTATGCTCCATCTCGCTCCACAAAGAGTTGACACAGCCATCTTTTAAAATTCTGCTTCCGCAAACGTTTCCTAAACCCTTTCCACAGTACTTGGCTTCTACAGATATTTTTTCCTGGTTTATCAGGTACTTAATTCATTGGTTAACCAAACAAATCAAAAAGTTCTGTACAGGCATCTGCTAATTCAGTGGTAAAACACACCTTCCCGATCTCCAACTCCTGGGGACCAGCTGTTGCCATTGGTGTCATCTGAGGCATCCACTATTCCTTGACCCCCCTCTAGACCATGACTTTGATGACTAGAGTGCTTTAATATTACGATTTTCTTTAAAATGTTCCCATATAAGCACTGGAATGTATCTGTGTGTGTATGTATGTGACTCGATTTTTTTTTAATAGACTTTTTTTTTTAACATCTTTATTGGAGTATAATTGCTTTACAATGGTGTGTTAGTTTCTGCTGTATAACAAAGTGAATCAGCTATATGTATACATATATCCCCATATCCCATCCCTCTTGCGTCTCCCTCCCACCCTCCCTACCCCACCCCTGTAGGTGGGCACAAAGCACCGAGCTGATCTCCCTGTGCCATGCGGCTGCTTCCCACTAGCTATCTGTTTTACATTTGGTAGTGTATATATGTCCATGCCACTCTCTCACTTCGTCCCAGCTTACCCTTCCCCATCCCCGTGTCCTCAAGTCCATTCTCTGCATCTGCGTCTTTATTCCTATCTTGCCCCTAGGTTCTTCAGAACCATTTTTTTTTTTTAGATTCCATGTATATGTGTTAGCATACGGTATTTGTTTTTCTCTTTCTGACTTACTTCACTCTGTATGACAGACTCCAGGTCCATCCACCTCACTACAAATAACTCAGTTTCGTTTATTTTTATGGCTGAGTAATTTAATAGACTATTTTTTAAGCAGTCTTAGGTTCTCAGAAAATACAGAGAATTCCCTCGTCCCTCCTGCCCCCCAGACACCCAGCCTCCCCCACTATCAACAGCTGATTTTTCATCAAGATTTAAATTCTGTGTTTCGTCCAATGTTCTTTATCTTGAAAACCATCCCTTTGATAGTGTTGTTACTCAAAATGAACAGAATAAGTACCAAAGATTAGTAGAATTTTAAAAACGTAGTTTAAGTGTTAGTTTTTTACTGTCTTACATTCATGTAATGTAGTCATATTTTCTGCCAATAATACCAAGTATTATTGGTTCTTAAGATGGAATTAAATGTCTTAGAGATCAGAGTAGTAGCTGGCACATCAAAGGCAGTTAGTTTTTGTTGACTTCATTGATATTCTGTTCCTTAAAGAGTATTGTGACTTCTAGATGCTTCATCATCTGAACAGACTTCAGCCTGGAAGAAGAATGGCTGCCATCACTGGTGCCAGTAGCCTGGTGGTCTTTAAATGGCCTTTGCCCAAGCAGGACTGGAGCCCCTTCCTTGGGGTGAGGGGTTGACTTCACTGAGATGCCAAGCAATCCATCAGTGCAAAGGAAGGACAGTAGATGGGGAGATATCTCAGTTTGCAGAAGCAATGGTTGCACCACTCCGATTGCATATAGCCTCAATCAGCAGGCCTAATTTTAGGAGATGTAAAACAAAAACTCAGTTGAGTGAAGTGAACTAAAAATAAACCCCCATTTATTCTGTTATAATTCACTTCCTCAGATGATAGGTCTGTTCCATTTAAGCAAAATTCTTTCCCTGTCATAACTGTCATAAAGATGTTTCGATGATTATTAAGAACAATGAAAGCCTACATTTCATCTTGATTCATTGCAGCTGTCGTGACCTTCTATCTATTTCTGCTCTCCTCTAGAGTTGCTGGCATTCAGTGAAACAGATGCTACTGTATTTTTAAGGGAGGGTTTGAGGTGGCCCCATTTTATTAAAAATATACAAGGAGTGTCATTAATAAGAGTATGTTGTATGAGTCACACTTCGGTGCCCTGGCAGGCCCTCCTGTGATTCTCATGACAAAAATACTTGTTTTATTTTAAACTCACAGTGTATTTTCACATTAAATAACTAATTTTATTTTAGTGAATTTTGGGCAGTGTTTATTATATATAAGGTGTTGTGCTGAGCACTGGAAAGGTTAAGACGTAATTTCTGCCTCAAGGAACTTACTTGGGGAGGACAGGTGCACATCAAGATGTGAAACATATGATCTCAGCAACTGGCACCAGGATTCTTCTTAAGGAGGGACCTGTCTTTGGGAACATGTCTTTATAAACTGTGAAGAGGTGGGGCGGGGCGTGGAACTTGAGGGCAGGAATGAAGCAATAACAAGAATGACTAAATGGCACCACAGGAAGCAAGGGGAAGAATTTGCTTTGTTCCTAAGAGGCTGAGCAGAGGGAAAAGATAGTTAAGAAGGGAGCGAGAGAGAGGAGCCAGAACACTGGTTTGAGGTGGATGACTAGGGATGCTGGGCCAAATGAATCCTCCTGTATTGGGATGAGGAGCGGCCATGTGAGGGCCAGGGATACCCAGCGCTCGATGCGAGGTTGCTGCCGGGAATCTGGAAGCGAGCATGCCCATGGCGCATAAAAGCCCCTTAAACTGCAGAAATCTTTGGGAGGGATTGGGATTCCCAAGCGCATCAAGAATGGCTCTGCTCTTAAGGGCTCAGGAAACCTCAGCTGATATCTGCATATCTGGGTTAAACTTCTAAAATGTATGGCGATTATACGATAAGTGGATGAGTTGAAATGCAAAGAATTAATTCTGACTCGGATTAATTTAGGCTTCTCCGGAAGAGGCTTTATAGCTAGGCCTTGGAAGATGAATGTGATTTTAACTGGCAGAGTTGGAGGAAAGGGGCATATCATCCAGAGAGAATGCATGAATCTTGACCTTAAGATACCAAGCGCATGACCAATACAGGGGATGGGGAACTGGGCCAGGTGGGTGGGATATAAAATGTGTGGGGTGGAAGGTGGAAACATGGACTGCGGTCAGATTCTAGAAGACCTTAAACACCATGCCAAGTGAGTTTTATCCTAATTCTGTGGATGTCTCATCTAGATCTAAAGAAGAAAATTTCAGGAAGAACATGAAAGGTTAACCAGAGAGTGGAGATTTTTGAAAGTGAGAGGCATATTATGAGAGCATTTAAATCCATGACTCTCAGACTTCCTACCCTCACCTGCACACCTGAAGGCTGCTGACGTACTCCCATTGCTACTAAGGGAGCTGTGGTTTAAGTGGTGTGGGGAGAAGTGAAACATGGACACAAAAAGTGGAGGTGGAACGAGAAAGGGTGATAGGAATTTGAGACACACTTTGGAATTAAAGTTGCTAGTAGACAGATTTGACAAATCATAGAACATCAAGAGTGTGATACAGAGAGTTCTTGGTTTCGAGGTGGTTAACATGAAGGATATTGCTGAGATCCATGTCACAAGAGGAGTAACAGGTGCACAGGTGTGTGTGTGTGTGTGTGTGTGTGTGTGTGTATGTGTGTGTGCACATGTGTGTGTGATTTGGGGGATGATATGGGGGAGATAGTGAGTTTGTTTTGGATGTGCTGAGTTTAAGGTGCTAGTGGGACACTTACGTGGAGATGTTCAGCAGTCAGTTGGAAACATAAGCCTGGGGCTGCAAACTCAACTCATTTTGAGGTGACCTATGTATGTTGCATAAGTGCCAGCAAGGCCCAAAGGTAGACTGAGTAGATTCCAGGTGTTTCTGCTCTGCTGGCACATTCCTGAACCTTACCCAGCAAGTAATATGTCCAAGTGTCTGGTTTCCGCCTGCTCTGTCCCTGCCCATAGGAGACGTTCAATGAATTTTGTTGTAGAATGCATGAGAGCAACAGTCTCAGTTTGGCAATGCTAGAACTAAGGAGTTATACTTTTCTTGCAAATTATGGCATACAAGTACCTAATTTCCAGTATTTACTTATATTTGATGTTTTGTCCATATATATCTAGATGTAACAAATATTTTCCTAATAACAAAAATATATAACTTTACAAAAGAGGTTTAAAAAATACATAGGGAAAAAGGCAGAGAGAAAGGTGAAAGAACCATATAGTCTTAATCCTGCCTTCTTTCCTTTGTTTGTTTCTTTTGACACATTACATAGTATTTTATACTACTTTCTCTGTTATTTATTTATTTATGTTAGATATTGATTGTTTACTGTTTTTTCATTTTTGAGGAGGTGTATTTGACTCTTTACATTTCCACATAATTTTTTTCAAAATTGTAAATTTAAAAAAAGATTTTAATACAATTTTTAACGGTTACTTTCCATTTACAGTTATTACAGAATATTGGCTGTATTTCTCATGTTGTACAATACATCCTTGAGCCTGTCTTACACCCAATAGTTTGTACCTCCCACTCTTCTGCCCCTATGCTGCCCCTCCCCTCCCTCCCCACTGGTAACCACTAATTTGTTCTGTATATCTGGGAGTCTGCTTCTTTTACATTATATTCACTAGTTTGTTGTATTTTTTAGATTCCACATACAAGTGATATTATACAGTATTTATCTTTGTCTGACTTATTTCACTTAGTATAATGCACTGCAGGTCCATCCATGTTGCTGCAAATGGTAAAATTTCATTCTTTTTTATGGCTGAGTAGTATTCCATTGTGTGTGTGTGTGTGTGTGTGTGTGTGTGTGTGTGTGTGTGTGTGTGTGTATACATGTATATATATCTCACATCTTCTTTATCCATTCATCTGTTGATGGACACTTAGATTGCTTCCATATCTTGGCAATTGTAAATAATGCTGCTATGAATGTTGGGGTGCATGTACCTTTTTGAATTAATGTTTTTGTTTTTTTCAGATATATACCCAGGAGTGGAATTGCTGGGTCATATGGTAGTTCTAATAATGTTTTACCAGCTATCTGGGGATCCCTTAGCCCAGTAAGCTGACACATAAAATTTACCATCACACTGTGTAACTTTAAAGAATACACTTTGAACTCCTGTTGTTTTGGGTCAGCATTTGACATTATGTTTGGGCCCTCTGTTTTGTGAAATGCGGTCATTGGTGCCCATACCATTTGCTCCATCTCTTTTCTATCTTCCACTTCCCAAATTTTCTCAGCTGTATTTTTTATTTTGTTTTTATTTTTTAAATTAGCATATTGTAAGATTGACTTTTTCAGGGAACGGTAACATCCCTGTGAATTACGTATAACACACATAGAGATTTGTGTAACCACCACCACAATCAGGATACAGTGTGGTTCCATTACCCAAAAACTCCCCAGTGCTACCCCTTTGTAGTCACACCCTCCTCATCCTTTACCCCTGGCAGACACTGATCTGTTCTCTGTCACTATAGTTTTGCCTTTTCCAGAATGTCTTTGAAATATAAGCATATGGTATGCAATTATATGAGCCTAAGTTCTTCACTTGAGAGTCGTCCATGTTGTGTATATCAAGTGTTCTTCCTTTTTTTTGCTTTTTTAATTTATTTTTTATTTATTTATTTTCGGCTGCATTGGGTCTTCATTGCTGCGAGCAGGCTTTCTCTAGTTGCGGCGAGCGGGGGCTCCTCTTTGTTGCGGTGCGCTGGCTTCTCATTGCAGTGGCTTCTCTTGTTGCGGAGCATGGGCTCTAGGTGCATGGGCTTCAGTAGTTGTGGCACGTAGGCTCAGTAGTTGTGGCTCGTGGGCTCTGGAGCACAGGCTCAGTAGTTGTGACACATGGGCCCAGCCGCCAGGCAGCATGTGGGATCTTCCCGGACCAGGGCTCGAACCCATGTCCCCCGCACTGGAAGGCAGACTCTTAACCACTGCGCCACAGGGAAGCCCAAGGGTTCTTCCTTTTTATTTTCTTATTTTTATTCCATTGCTGGGTAGGATTTTATACATTTAATCCATCCACTCACTGAAGGACATGTGGGTTGTTTTCTGCTCTTGGAGATTGTGAATAAAGCTGATATAAACCTTCAGGTACAAGTTTTTGTATGAACATATGTCTTTGTTTATCTAGGGTAAGTACCCGGGAATGAGATTACTGGGTCATATGTTAAGTGTATGTTTAACTTCATATGAAACTGCCAAACTGTTTGCTAGAGTGGCTGTACCATTCTACAATCTTATCAACAATGTATGAGAGTTCCAGTTGTTCTTCATTCTCACCAGCACATAGTACTGTCAGGTTTTTGTTTTGTTTTGCTCTATTTAGCCATTCTAATAGGTGTGAGGTGGTATCTCATCATGGTTTAAATTCCCCCAATGGCTAACGATACTGAACATCTTTTTATGTTTTTATTTGTTTTCTATATATACTCTTTGGTAAAACACCTAAGTTTTTTAACTAGGGTTTTTTTTTTTCTTACTGTTGAATTTTGGGAGTTCTTTATACATTTGGATGCAAATCCTTTGTTGCATCTGCAATTTGAAAATATTTTCTCTCAATCTGTAGCTTGTATTTTCATTCTCTTAGTAGTGTCTTTCCCAAAACAAAAGTTTAAAATTTTT
Organism: Balaenoptera borealis; assembly: GCF_965194805.1. NCBI lineage: Eukaryota > Metazoa > Chordata > Mammalia > Artiodactyla > Balaenopteridae > Balaenoptera > Balaenoptera borealis. The sequence continues at coordinate 83,099,999 of NC_138864.1, forward strand.
GATAAAGTCCAATTCAGTAATTTTTTCTTTTATAGGTTGTGCTTTTGGTGTCTTGCCTAAGAACTCTTTACCAAACTCCAGGCCACAAAGATTTCTCTGTTTTCTTCTAAAAATATTATAGTTTGACATTTTACATTTAGATCTATGATCCATTTTGAACTAATTTAAGTATAAGGTATGAGGCTTAGGTTTAGTTTCATTTCTTTGCATATAGATGTCCAATTGTTCCAACATCATTTGTTGAAAAGACTAGCCTTTCTCTATTAAATTGCCTTTGCACCTTTGTCAAAAATCAGTTGACCACCATTGTGTGGATCTATTTCTGAATTCTCTATGCTGTTCCATTGATCTATGGATCTACTCCTTTGCCAGTACCATGCCACTTGACTACTGTGCCTGTAGTAAGTCTAAAAATCCGATAATGGTGAGTCCTCCAACTTTCACTTTGGCAAAATTGCTTTAGCTGTTTAGTTCCTTTCCCTTTCTATATAAATTGTAGAATCAGCATGTCTGTATCTATTTTAAAATCTTATTGAGATTTTAATTGGCATTGGAGAATTGAACTATAAATCTATGTGTCTATAAATATCTATAAGTCTCTGGGTCTTTACTATGCGGAGTCTTCCAATTCATGAACACAGTATATCTCTTCATTTATTTAGGTCTTCTTTATTTCATCAGCATTTTAGTGGTATTTAGAATCCATATCCTATGCGTATTTTGTTTGATTTATGCGTAAGCATTTCATTTGCACTTGGACCTATTTTAAGGTATCATGGGTTTTTTTTTTAAATGCCAGTTTCCAGTTGTTTATGAGTAATATATAAAAATATGATTAATTTTTGTGTGTTGACTTTGTATCCAATAACCTTGCTAAACTGACTTTCACTTTTTGTGTATTGAAATTTTCTACATAGAAAATCATGTTGCCTATGAATAGGGACAATTTTATTTCTTCCTTTCCAATCTGTATGCCATTTATTTCTTTGCTTTACCTTATTGTACTCACTAGGACTTCCATTTATGATGCTGAATAAGAGTGATGAGAAGGGAGTATCCTTGCTTGGTCCTGATCTTAGAGGGAAAATATTTCATCATTAACTACAATGTTAGCTATAGTTTTTTTGTTGATGCCTTTTATCTAATTGATAAAGTTCCCTTTCATTCCTACTTTGATGAGAGTTTTTGTCATGCATGGATGTTGAATTTTTTCAGATGTTTTTTCTGCTTCAATGTATGTGATCATGTGATTTTTCTTCTTTAGACTGTTAATATGGTGGACTTTATTTATTTATTTATTTATTTTAATTTTATTTATTTATTTATTTATGGCTTTGTTGGGTCTCCGTTTCTGTGCGAGGGCTTTCTCTAGTTGCAGCAAGTGGGGGCCACTCTTCATCGCGGTGCGCGGGCCTCTCACTATCGCGGCCTCTCTTGTTGCGGAGCACAGGCTCCAGACGCGCAGGCTCAGCAATTGTGGCTCACGGGCCCAGTTGCTCCGCGGCATGTGGGATCTTCCCAGACCAGGGCTCAAACCCGTGTCCCCTGCATTGGCAGGCAGATTCTCAACCACTGTGCCACCAGGGAAGCCCCTGGTGGACTTTATTGATTGATTTTTCTATATTGAACCAGCCTTGCGTTCTCAGACTAAACCCTACGTAGTTGTAGTTTATTATTCTTTTTATATATTACTTGATTCTAGCAACTTCTTCATAGTTAAGGATAATAACATTTGCCTTCTGTTATGTAACCATAATTAAGTGTTTCTTGTTTTGTCTCTAGAAGTTGAGGCCTGTAGAGGTAAGGTAACTTGCCTAAGTTATGCCACTAATAAATGGTGGATCCAGGATCCCATCCAAGATGAGGGGACTCTAGAACCCTCATTTTTAACTGCAGAAACGTCTGTCTCCCACTGATAGAAGGCTGATGGGCCCCTCCATGGGTGACTCACTCTATCAAGACTGCTTGGCCCATGACAAACTGGACCCAGATGCTTCCGTAAGTGGTAACTCAGCCAGATCAGAATAGTACATTGTAGAACTGACCCTTGAGCCCAGCTCTTTCCACTATGTCATACTGCCTTCTTAACAGCTAGCCGGCAAATAGACTTTTGGCAGCCCAACAGCACCAAAAGAAGTGGCCAGGGAAGAACAAACGATGTCAGGAGCATGGACCACAGAGACATCAGGCGGGGTGTAGAGGATCACCTGCAGGCCAAAGAAGGACTCCTTGGGTGCTAAATAGAGAAGGAAGGGCCTGCCACTCTTCATCAGTGGGGCCCAGAACTGGAGTGAGGTACAAGGGTGATGACGGAATTATAGAGCACATATGCTGAGCAGACTAGGTCTGTTGACCTAGGGGCCTGACCCAGAGGGGTTTGAAAGCAGGTTCTGTAATGGATGAGAATATCATCGGATCCAGCAGCGAGACCCTTTCAGTGCTGTCCTTGAGCTAATCTGTAAGTCATTGTTTCTCTAGGGTCCAATCCAAGTCCAGACCCAGAGGCTTCTGTTGGATTCTCCATCCAAAGGGCCCAGTAAAGTGACGGTGAGAAAAGAAAGTCTAGATACATTTACATTATCATCTATAATAGGTGAAATACTTTGGAAACATCTTGAACTTTCTAGAAATTTTGGAATTTCCCATCTTTTGATTATTTTTGTTACCTTTGTCTCCTTTCATATTTGAGCAGTGCTCATAATCTTTATTTCAGAGTCAACAAAGGGAGGCCATATGCTGAAAACCCTGCATTTTTCCCTGCAGCCAGCAAGGAGGTGTGAAAGGAGAGTAGGGGACCTAGGTGGACCAACAGGGTTGGCCCACGCAAGCTTCTGTGTTACCTGAAGAGGGAGTTTCAGATACAGGCTATTTACAGTTGAAGGCATCAGCCTCACAGCGTAGGGTTACTCTAAGCAGTTTCCATTTTAAGTACTCTCAGCCCTGCCCCCTGCCAAGACAGCTGCTGGCTCACGTTTTTTTTTTTTTTTTTTTTCTTTTTTTGAAACATCTTTATTGGAGTATAATTGCTTTACAATGGTGTGTTAGTTTCTGCTTTATAACAAAGTGAATCAGTTATACATATACATATGTTCCCATATCTCTTCCCTCTTGCATCTCCCTCCCTCCCACCCTCCCTATCCCACCCCTCTAGGTGGTCACAAAGCACCGAGCTGATCTCCCTGTGCTATGCGGCTGCTTCCCACTAGCTATCTATTTTACATTTGGTAGTGTATATATGTCTATGCCACTCTCTCACCCTGTCACATCTTAGCCCTCCCCCTCCCCCTATCCTCAAGTCCATTCTCTAGTAGGTCTGTGTCTTTATTCCCGTCTTGCCACTAGGTTCTTCATGACCTTTATTTTCCCTTAGATTCCATATATATGTGTTAGCATACTGTATTTGTTTTTCTGTTTCTGACTTACTTCACTCTGTATGACAGACTCTAACTCCATCCACCTCACTACAAATACCTCCATTTCGTTTCTTTTTATGGCTGAGTAATATTCCATTGTATATATGTGCCACATCTTCTTTATCCATTCATCCGATGATGGACACTTAGGTTGCTTCCATGTCCTGGCTATTGTAAATAGAGCTGCAATGAACATTTTGGTACATGACTCTTTTTGAATTATGGTTTTCTCAGGGTATATGCCCAGTAGTGGGATTGCTGGGTCGTATGGTAGTTCTATTTGTAGTTTTTTAAGGAACGTCCATACTGTTCTCCATAGTGGCTGTATCAATTTACATTCCCACCAACAGTGCAAGAGGGTTCCCTTTCCTCCACACCCATCAGACTGTTCTCAGAGTCCATCATTCAGCCTTGGCTGTCCTTTCTGGCCCTGGCAAAGGCCTAGCACTTAGCTCCTTGGGCCCCAGCCTCTCTCTCTCTCTTTCTCTCTCTCTCTGCCCTTCTTTTGCTTCTGATGCCCTTCCCTGCCCCTTCCTTCCTACTCTGGCTGTCACGCTCCATGTGAAGCAGCATCTGCCGTGGTCCTGGGCCCGAAGGCAGTCGGGCCACTCCCCCTACCCAGCTGCAGGCTTGCCATGTATTTCCTGGGTGTTCAACCTCCACTATTTTCCTGGGTGATGTCATTACTAAGGGGTTAGCATGGTGGTTAAGAGAGCCTGACTTGCCTGGGCTCACCTCTCAGCTCTCCACTTACTAGTGGTAGATAGCCTGCTTCCCCTCTGTGCCTCATCCGTAAACTGGAGATGATACTCATAACTAGTACCTACATCATGAGATTGTCCAAGTGCCCTTTAAATGAATTAAAACACATAAAGTACTTGGAACAGTGCCGGGCACACACAACTGCCTTCCCATTTCTTTGTGTTATTGCTGTTGCTGTCACCCTTTGCATGTTGCAGCTTCCTTACCCAGACTCCAAAGTCACCTGTGTGTGCATAGTAAAGAGAAAGAACCACATCTCAGTGAAAGTTGATTATTTCAAATGAAGGAGAGGAAGGAGTCACAGGTTTCAAGCTTCGATGAATGGGAGAAAGCCTTTGACAGAAATGGTAATGCTGGGAGTGATGAGCTGGAACTGATGACAGTGGGGCTGTCTCACTAGTTTGCAAATTAATCTGCTGGGATGGGAGCATATTTCTTTTTGATAGTACTTTTTGTCTAAAATAAATAGAAGATATGACACCTCAACCAGTTTTTGGAACAGTGTTCCAACTATGTATCATTTCTTAGCAGTTCCTAGCGCCAGGTCCTTGACTACCAATGCTAGGCTCTATTTTGAGTTTACAAGGTTGTTCTTCCCAGGTCCAACATAGGTTTTTAAAGCAGCCTTTCTTATAACTTTAATTTTAGTCTTGAAAGCCTGGGAATGTTGGCATTATCGAATAAGAGAGAATGGTGCTGAATCCCCATTTCTTGGGACAAAGTGACTAAAGGATAAAAGTGTGAAGACAGTTTGAAGAATCAGGGCTGTGGCGTAACCTCAAAGGCAGTGGCTTCTCTTCCCATACCTGCATGTTTTGTTGCAGCAGACAGATGTCAAAAATCTAGGGGCTTAAAGTTTATATAGATTTCACTTCAATAAAATACTGCTCACAGTTTTTTTTAAAGCTGGATATGCTGGTACTAATAGAGGAATGGCTTATTTTTTGCATGCTAAGAGTTGCCACTCAAAAATAAGAGGAAAAGCAATATGTAAAAGCTATAATATTTGGCAAGATATGAGTAGTGCTATAGAGAATTACAAATGATGTGCTTTGGAGGGGCTGTGGATCATATAAAGAAAAGGCTAGTTGAAGAAGTTTAAAAAAAAACATCTTGTATAGAAAACTGTTTTTGATGTAGAGCTTAAAGGAGAAGAAAAAGTTTGGGCAGGTACAGCAGGGCTGAGGCAGCAGGAGTATTCCCAGAAGAGGCAGAAGCATGAGCACAGGATTGGAAGTACAGTTGTAGGTAGGGAGGCACTGCTATACAGTGGAAATGCTGTATTACACTGGTGCGGGTAGAAAAATGTTGGCATTTATAGGTAAACTCAGGGTAGAATATAGAAATACAGTCAAGCCCAGCAGGTGATATTAATGAGGACTTTGACTTTTTTATCCCAAGGGAAATGGAAAACCATTGCAGGTTTTGAGCAGAGTCACTTGATCCGGGTGGCAGGGGCACTACTCAGGGTAAGCATGTTGTTCTAGGAACAAAAAAGGGCTCTTTATCTGGCCTTCCAGGATCAGGAGGCCTCCTGGAAAATAGCCAAGAGACAAGTGTGAAAAGAGCAGAGAGATTAGCTCAAGCTAAGGTCCAGAGGTGAGCTCCAACCTGGAAGGCTCAAGAAGTGGAAGGTCTGGGCTGGTCGCTAAGGGCCTTGTGCAACATGACGGGATTTGAACTTGATTCTGAGGGCAGTGGGGCACCAGCAGAGATTTTTATGGAGGGGAGGGACATGGTAAGTGCCATGTCCCTTATACTGATCACTCTGATGGCTGTGTGGAAGGGGATGAGACAGGAGGCAGGAAGACCAGGTGAGGGAATCCAGAAGTGCTGGTGGCCTGCATTAAGTCAGCATCACAGAGATGGAGAAAAGGAGCCAGATTCTAGAGTAATCACTCAGGAAAAATCAACAGGAGTTTGTGATGGAGTGGCTGTTGAGAACAAGGAAGAGGGAAGGGTCTGAGATGGCCTCCAGGTCCTTGGGAAAGGAGGTAGCTGCCAGCATATGGTAACCAAAGCGATGCCAGTGGGTGAGATGACTCTGAGGGATGGACTTCCTCATGCGTGTAGAGAATAGGACCAGACTCCCCTATAGTCTATAGCCCCAACGAAAGGGTCCTAACTCTGCTTTACCTCCTGATAAGCAAGTGGCACTCTGTGAGGCAGCTCTGTACTCCAGGTAACAGTCCTGGGTCTGTAGACAGTTGTTTAAGAAGCCAGGCTTTAAAAAAGGAGGATAGAAGGTATTTGGATTTCTGAAAATGAGAAATGAAACTGTTAGATCTCAAAATGCCTCATTCTGGAACAGCCTGGCTTGTGCATATTTGGGGTGCAGGGAACATTGTGTCAGGCCTGACAGGGGAAAGTTCATTTTCTCTGAAAATATTTCCTGTCTCTCTTTTGGATCTCAGGCTCTCTCTTCTCCTACATAAAGACAGTAGCAGCCGGAGGAAGGTAGTGCCAGTTCTGGCTGTCCTTGCGATTCAGATTTAGTAAAGAAATGCAAGTACCCTGGCGACTGATACCTGTCTGCCCCCAAGTTTGGAGGAAGCAGGAGGAGGCTGAGGGCTGGGCTAATGAGCAGGTTGTGTACCTGGAAACCTGAGTACTAACTTGAGGTTTAACAGCCACATTGGAGAAAGCCCCTTTGGGAGACTGCAAGGCTGGCATCGTACTGGAATGATTGGGTTTAGATCATCTTTGAGACAAACAACCTGCTAGATTTGGATCAACCCCCTAGATTTTGATTAGGGTTTCTCACAGAAACCAGGATCAATCAGACAGACATAGTAATGGCATAGGGTGGCAGGGTCACAAATAGCAGGAGGACATGCATTTCATTCCATTTGGGCTGGACTGCCATCCCCCTCCCCCAAACTATACCGAAACCTGATCAACTGGCTTGTTGGAACGACAAATGGATATGCTAAAGCTTTTATAATTTATCAAGACAGGAGGACATCCTCACCCTTGTCCCAGTTAGTACTGTTTCTAATATTCCTGGTTCACTTCCGTTTTTCAGCCTGTATTTGGCAGGGCGATGGGCTAATTTGCATTACTGTTCTACTGTTTTGCCTCTTTTTAGGATCCAGGCTATTCCACTGGAAGCTTGTTTTAGAAGAACCGAGTCAACAAAAGCTTTGTGTGGAACTCAACAAATTGTCACACTCGATAACAATGTTAAGAAAGAACAGGAGCAAACTTTGAAATGTTTTAGTTTTTTGTTTTGTACGTAGGGGGACGGGGAGGCGTGTTTGGTGGATATATTTGCCATGGAAAAGTGTTCAGGAGTGACTGTCTCTCTCGATTATATTTTTAGTGAAGTTGCCAATAATCAGGATTTACATAGAATAAAAGACCCAGTGAATATTTGAAAATCTTCTCTTTCCTGTTTCTGTATACTGTAACCGCGGTAACAAGACTTCTTAGGCTTGTAGATTTTTAAGAAAGCAAATTACGGATGAATTGTTAATAAATATTGAAGATGGAGTAGAAACAACTGTCACGGTAAAATATGGTCTTCGATGTGCAAATGAATATGTCCTTAGATGTCCTTTTGTACAAAACCAATTAAGCTGTGGTCCCCTTAGCCATGAAGTTATTCGCTCTTTCCTACCTCACAGGAGAGGACTGAAGGATACCATACTAATATCAGGTGAGGGAGAGCCCTCTGGTGGAAAATCATCAGGGCAGACAGTGGCACAGGAAAAAAAGCAGAGAAGTCGAAGAAGGAATGTTAAAGTTAGTCCAGCGAGTTGAACTGCAAAACATAAACATGATGGGACTTGCCATATCCTCCTGCTGATTTGGAAGATATTTATCAACAAGTCTGTCATGTGGAATTGTCAGGAATGTATTGAGGCTTGTGCTAAGTAGGAACTCAAATTAAAATCATTATTCCAAGGATACACAATGTTCTTCATAGGCCTCACCTAAAAAGCTTGGGATGGACAAGGTCAGGGAGTGGGGGGTGCATTTTTGGTAATAAATTTAAAAATCTAAAGTAGATGAGACGAACACCGCCACCCCTACTTAGGGGTTGTTAGAGATAGGGTTCCAGTTGCTTCTTTAAACAGAAGAATGCAATTCATTGTGTTGTTCTTCTTGTAACTAGGAAGACAATTACAAAGCACTTTCACCCCCTAATCCCTGACCATAATACATGCCTGAGATTATAATGCCACATTTTTACAAAAATTTTCATAGTCTCTTGGCTAGGGTCATGATATTTCTGTTGGCCCTTTATTCTTATTACTAATTATTTGTAAATATGAGAGGAGACTTTAAAAATCTTAAAATTTTGCAGTTTAAAATGACTTACTGGCTAACTGTTTATAGAGAGAGATTTAAAAAATCATATTGTGTGGAAAATACCCCGCTGTACATGTGCATTCATACATACATTCCTAAAAAACATATATCGTTAGGGTTGGGGCCCCTGGCTTATAGCTCTGTTATTGACCATCATCCGTGAGCCCCTCTCAAGGGGTCAAAAAGCATGTTTCCAGGCAACAAGAAACTGACTTTGAAGCTTATGCCCTACAAGACCTGTGTAAGATGCATCACCAGTGCAGTAGAGTCGGCCGGTGAAAATGTGGACCCAGCACCTTTTAGCTAAAACCACAATTGCCTTCATTTCCAGTCTGTGACACTGGAGAGTCTCTGACTGTCTAGTTGGCAAACCTGGTTTGTCCTTTTCTGACAAATGGCCGTATGGAGAAAATGGCTATAATAGCAAGAGCTTGTAAATCCTATCTGTCCTTCAAGGACCATCTCAGTAAGGTCTCCTGTCTTCCTTGCAGCCTGAACTCTCGGGGTCTTCCTCTCTGTGAGACTCACATGGGCGCTCAGTCATATGCTGCGTTGTATGGTGGCTTAACTCCTTGCACGGGTGTCCTGTCTCCCTGGTAGATGCATATGCCCTTGAGGGCAAGGCCAGTGTGTCCTGGGTCTAGTTCATTCACACTCATTCATTCATTCACTCGTTCATTCATCCAATAGATAGTTTTTGAGACTATCTGGGGCCAAGTTTTACTCTCTGGAGATGTACTGGTGAACAAAACGAACAAGATCTCTTTCCTGCCTGTGGGAGTGGTGAACCTTCAACTCATACCCACAACTGGAAATTTTCCACAAGGAAAGATAAATATAAATATATACACTGTGATAAAACTTAACAGAGGAAAAAAGAATATAGTGCCATAAGAGAGAACCCTGGATGGCCTTATTTATGTTGGGGGTCAGAAAACACCACCGAAGTGGAAATGTTTAAGATGAAAACCAAAGACATGGTATTCCCCATGTACTAAAAAGTACTTCTTACTTCGAGAAATGTTTCATCAGCTCTCAGGTCACGTGGTATAATACTGCTAACTGCGGAGGATCCTCCTGGCTGTGTCTTCCAGTGCGACCCCACCCTTCCCTTATTTGCCACCAACCAGTGTATGTTCTTTCTGGTGCTCCCCGGTTCCGATAGCCCATGGAGACCCTGCCGTGTCAGCACAAGCTATAGTGGAAGTGAAACAGTTGGACCTCAGTGTTACTTGCAGAGATAGGACAAAGGTTCTTCTTGTGAACATATTTACAAAGCATTTTAGCAGTCTAGAGAGCAATTATGCTAACCACAGCACCATGCCCTTGATCGCTGTAGTGCTTCAAAATAAAAAGCACGTGGCCTTTGGAATTCAGCAGATCTGGGTTTGAAGCTAGCCCTGTGACCTTGAAGAGATTATTTCATAGTCTGTTTTCTCATCTGTAAAATGAGGGCAAACTCACTTGAAACTCACAAGGTTTTGTGAGGATTAACATAACGCACCCAGACACAGAGGAGAAGGCAGTCACTAAACCTTCATTGTAATCCCCTGTACTTCTTTCTTTCTGGATTTGGTCCGGGAGGGACCTGGGGGCACCAGGCAGCGTAATTATTCAGAACCTGGGAGCAGGAGTCAGGAATACACAGACAGAAGCCCAGATAAGTGGGTGGGGCTCACCTAGGAGGAGAAAGAGGGGCTTTGCATTAGGGCTCCTTAAGACTTATGGGAGTTTGATCACAAGAAAGAGTCTGTTCTAGGTCCCCCAGGAGAGGGATGTGAGCCGGGCAGGAGGTAAGTTTCCCTCAAGACCCGAGACCCATAGGTAACTGCATTGGTGAGATGGGCCTTGGGAGTGGTGCAGGGGAGGGCGAACAGGAAAGGCAGAAAAGTATGGGAGGAGAAACTTACCTCGAATAGGACATACGGCTTGTCTGCAATTGTTATATGTGATTATAATCAGATCCTTCTTAATCCTTTACAGGTAAGTACAGATGCTTCCAGCTTGAGAAAGGCAGATCCCAAAGGTCGGAGTGCACTGTTGGCTGATATCCAGCAAGGAACTCGCCTACGAAAAGTCACGCAGATCAATGACCGCAGTGCCCCGCAAATAGACAGTAAGTGAGCATCTGGGCCAGGGCGGCTGAGAGCCAAGGGCAGGCCATGTGAGGCTCAGCCAGACACGCCTGGCTTGCTCAGGGCAGGAGCCACAAATGCTACCCAGGACATACATCAGGCCATCTTAGACCTGCTCAGTGTACAATTCACATGGGCGAGAGAATCAGAGCTACCCTTCCAGGTCTGCAGAGGGTGTATAGCATGTCTACCATCACTTTTCAAATGCTTAAAAGAAAACTTCATGGTAAGATAATTTTTTAGTTGTGATAAAATACACATAATATAAAACTCACCGTTTTAACCATTTTAAAGTATCCAATTCAGTGGCATTTATCCATATATAATCAGAATGTTGTTGCAACCATCACCCCTGTCTAGTTCCAGAACATTTCCACCACCCCAAAAGGAAACCCATACCTATTAGCAATCCCTCCCTAATCCCTCTATCTCCCTGAATCCCTGGCAACCACTAAGTCTACTTTCTGTCACTATGGATTTGCCTATTCTGGATATTTCATACAAATGGAATCTTATGACATGTGGCCTTTTGTGACTGGCTCCCTTTACTTCCCATAATGTTTTCAAAGGTCATCCATGTTATAGAATGTATCAGTACTTTACTCCTTTTTATTGTTGAATAAGAGTTGATTGTATGGACGTACCACTTTGTGTTTACCCATTGTGAGACAACATTTAAAGATCACTTACCCTGTGTCAACATAGTCCGCAAATTGAATGAGAGAAGAATTCAAGTCTCAACATTAACAAATGCACACAAATGTCCACAGAGCCTGGCAAAGTTTTTGTTTTTCCCAAGGAAAAATATTTCTGCTGAATTCTCTCACAGGATCACATGACTGTATGTTTCTATGTCTTCTAGAGTATGATGGTGTAAAAGGAGCCCTGTGCCTGGGTCAGATGACCATGTTGAGTTCTGATTCTGCTACTGGGCAAATCAGGGAAGCTCTCTGAGGCTCAGTTTGCTCATCTGCAAAATGGGGAGATAATAATACCTGCTCTCTATTTGTCGAGATTGTTGAAGGCTGAAATAACATATGTGGAAATATTTTTCAATGTAAGGTATTATTATGTCTCCATATATTTTGCTATGATACATGATGGTAATTCTCAAAGATAGTCCTAAGATATAATTGTATCTAATATCTGTAATTATATATGTTAATGAACATGGATAGACAAATTATTTTAAGACATATTTTCAACATTGATTACAATAAAAATTAGTTTCTGGCTAGCCCCACTATCTAATTAGTTAAGCCCAATTAACAGATAAATCCATTTTATTGGAACACTCATTTCTTTATCATTCTAGTGAAGAGGTAATGTATAATGTTAATACTTGGAATAATCTGGCCACATTCATCCACCAGTGGGCACTGTGCCCTGATTTCTCTGTGCATATTAGCTTCAGGCTGTGAACATTTTCTGCCAGGAATTCTTGTAATCTTTCTCATTTTATGTAGTTGGTAATCACATACATCTGGAAGGCTGGAATTAGTGACACCTCTCCTCAGGGGCTCATGAGCTTTCTCTTCCATAGAAAAAAACCGGTGCAGGGAAGAACATGGGGCGCGGGGAGTGGGAGCTGGGGAGACAGAGAAGGAAAATGCCAAAGCAAAATTCACTGCAGACCTTCACTTCCTGCTTGCAAGTCCTGGGCCAGGCTCTGTGGACAAGAAGTTAAAATTATCGCCTGAATTAAATCTGTGGGTTTTCTTGGTCTAGTCCTCCCACAAAAACAGGCAAGTGAAAATGGGGTCAGCTCTATACCTACAGTATCTGGGTTTTCTAATTGGAAAGGTACTGCCAGTTCCCCCATTGGCATCTACTAAATGGCAGTATAAGGATGCATTTTTTTTTTTTTTTAATCCCTTTTCAGAGTGGTCACTACTGATGGTTCTTTGGTAGCTTGGAGAGGGTGGCAGACAGGCCTGGGCACATGAGTCTATAGGGTATCAAGGCAGGGGGTTCTTGAGAAAGATACTGGGTAGAAGGGTAACACTGGTGGTAGGAGAACAGGACGGCTGCCACAGGCAGTGTTAGACCACAGTCGGGGTGAGAGTTGGCCGCTCAGCTCTGCTCACAGGTCCACATCTACTCACCTCTTCTCTCTAAAGGTTCCAAAGGAACCAACAAAGAAGGAGGAGGTCCTGCAAACTCTCGAGGGGGGAGCACGCCCCCAGCCCTGGGAGATCTGTTTGCTGGTGGCTTTCCAGTGTTACGGCCAGCAGGCCAGAGGGATGCAGCAGGTAAGGAAGAGTTCAGACCGGCTACCCTGTGACCCTTATCTCCTTACCTTGTAGAACCAACAGGACAATCCTCACCTGCCAGTAAGTGACATGTTGAGAGTGAACAGTTATATGGTAGGAGATCACATATTTGGAAGCCTGAGCACTGGAAGTTTCCAAAACACATAATTGTTTTTAAGGGATCTTTGAAATCCTCATCCTGTTTAAATCATCGCATTGTAACCACTGAAGAATGAGTTGCCATAGTGTAGAGTCTTTAGCCACAGTGTGATCGTGGCCCAAACTGCAAAGTATGGATGTAAATCACAGTAGAAGATCTTAGTGGCATCACTGTGGACTCGCTGGCAATGGTGAGTTGTGATGGTTCTCCAGCATTATATCTGTTAGGTGTTGCTGTGTAACAAACCCTAAACCTGAGGGGCTTTGAATAACCATTTATTTAGCTTACAGCTCGGTGGGTTGGCAATTAGGGTGGCCTCAGCTGGGCCCCCTCTAGCATCTACAGGTTGCGTCAGTGGCTTTGCTAATCGTATATTTCTTATGTCTCTGGTGCCCCTGCTGGGACAACTGGCCTGACTGATCCCTCTGGTCTCTCAGGATCTAGCAGACTATTCAGGTTTGTCGTCATGGTGATGGCAGGATGGAGAGGACAGAGTATGTAAAGCCTCTTGAGCCTTAGTCTATTTTTTTTTTTTAATAAATTTATTTATTTTCTTTATTTATTTTTGGCTGTGTTGGGTCTTCCTTGCTGTGGGCGGGCTTCCTCTAGTTGCAGCGAGCGGGGGCTACTCTTCATTGTGGTGCACGGGCTTCTCATTGCAGTGGCTTCTCTTGTTGTGGAGCACGGGCTCTAGGCGAGCGGGCTTCAGTAGTTGGGGCACACGGGCTCAGTAGTTGTGGCTCACGGGCTCTAGAGCGCAGGCTCAGTAGTTGTGGCGCACGGGCTTAGTTGCTCCGTGGCACGTGGGATCTTCCCGGACCAGGGATCCAACCCGTGTCCCCTGCATTGGCAGGCAGATTCTTAACCACTGCGCTACCAGGGAAGTCCTGGCTTAGTCTTGGAACTGGCAAAGCATCACTTCCTACCACAGCCTGTCGCCCGAAGCAAGTTGCAGGCCAGCTCAGAGACAAGGGTGGGCAAGAGACTTCAACTCTGATGAAAGGAACTGCGAAATCACATTTCCAAGACTGTGAAATCAGGAATGCGTGGTTAATGGAGACCATTTTTGCAACCAGTCTACCGCAGTCGTTTGTGTTTTAACAGGTACCAGATGTTTTGAAAGCACTGAATTAAAATCGGGCAAATATATAATTATTATGTGCAAAAAAAGTGTTTTTCCTATTACTGTGCTCTTTAGTCAGAAAGATATAAAAAATCCAAGAATTTCATTTGTCTAGGGAATATCAAGCCCCAAACATTCCTGGTCTAGAGTCTTCTACCATGTGACTTCACTAACCTCTTCAATGGCCTCTGTGGCTGTTAGATGTTACAGGGTGCATTTGCTGCCGTCACTTACTGATAAAGTCCAGTTTGAACCTTTGGAGCCATTTCATTTCCTCATTTTTGCTGAGACTTTGGCAGATAAGAAGGTGCTGAAGTCCTCCTGAATAAAGAGAGCTGGCATTCCTCAGTGCCCACTTCTTTTTCAAAATTCCTGAGTTGGATCCAAAAACAAGTCCTCTAGGGTATAAAACTTCCACTGGTCTCTCTTCACACAAATAAAGATAGGAGAAATAACCGCCAGTGAGCTTTTAACAGGGATCAGCCAAAGGAAGTCAGCAGTATTCTAACTTGTCTCCAATAGGACACAAGTGTCAGATGTTTGAGCCACTAGGTGAAGACAAGAATTGACCTTTTCGGAGGCAACAAAGTCCATAATGAAGTGACTAATTATGCCTGTTACAGGATAGAAACTCAAGGACAAGCCAATAGGTAGATACACGGACTGGGCGTCATGTCAGAGTAAGACAGACCATGGCTTTCCTCTCTCAGAACTCTCCTATTGGCCCCTTTGTCATTCAGAGAAAAGGACTTCGGCCCTTGCTACCTGTGTCATCTTATTTTCTACCACTTTTGGCAGCCATGCTGCCCTCCCTGCTGTTCTTGCACATACCAGGCATGCTGCTACCACAGGCCTTTGCACTGACCGCTCCTATGGCCTGAAGCACTCTTCCTAAGGTGTCCACTGGCCCAGTCTCCCTTCCTTCAAGTCTCCGCTCAAGTGGCAGCTGATCAACCTATCAGGGAGGCTTTTACTCATCATCTCATATATTGATAAAATATGAGTCCCACCCTCTCATTCTATATTCCCTCTACCTTGATTTATTTTTCTTATATTAGTTATCACCATCTGACATATTATTTATTAACTGGTTTCTTTCTTCATTTTCTGTCTTATCCCTCTAAATGTAAGCTCCATGAAGGCAGGAGCTGTGTTGTGTTCACTGCCTTACAAATGCCTGGTGCGTGGTGGGTGCTCAGTAAATATTTGTTGAGTGGAATGTGTGAGTGGGTAGTGTGGTTGCTTAGAGCCATCAGGCCCAGAAATCAGTGTCTAGTGCTCACAATACTTTTAGCGGCCCATGAAAATGTTTGAATTTCTTTTAAAATTTAAAAAACGTGAACTTTTAGGGTCAAAAATTGTATTTGTCTTTATACCAAAGCAGTCAGGAAACATAATTTTAAAAACATTTTTTAAGGTGGAAGGGGCCCACAGAGGCAAAAGCGCCCAGGGTCTTTGAAAGTCATACATAATGTGGCCCTGGCTTAGAGCTCCGAGGGAGGGATCGTTAAAATAAGATACGATGAGTGGGTGATAAACATCACTGGCTTGTATAGAATGTGTAATGAGACTTCCATGCAATCCAAGTTCTCTTGGAAACATATACAGATGGAAAGAGGAAGCCACAGTTCATCTTTTGATAAACCCCAGGCTCTAAAAGCTGATTCCTTTCACACCAGTGAAGCCCCCTTGATGCTCTTGAGCTGGTCTTTCCCCACCCGCTTCATGGTCTCCTCTCGTGTTTCTAATTGGATATCTAGGGCTAGCATCCATGTTCTGAAGGAAAGCCTCCTTCCTTCCTTCCCTTGGTGCTCACTTTTGGAGCCCTCTCTGCTGCCTGGTTTCCTCACCTGCACTGATGCTGATTCCTGTGGGTCTCACCTTCAATTCGTGCTACCCAGCTCTCTGCTTCATCCTGGAATGGGCATGAACATAAGCTGGGCAAGGACTTGTGCTGTCCTTGTTTCTGCTGCTCACATTATGATAAAAAAAAAAGGGTTTGCCCATTTCTCATTAGGTTGGCCACTTAAAAGGTTTTGGAATCTCGGATACGTGGTGTTCTCAGACACTTAAGGGGTTGATTCTGTTCCTCAAACTTGTTATCCCTTTCAAGTTCATCTGGCAGGTGGGCACAGAGGGAGGCCTTGCCTTGTTTGGAGAGCAGTCTGGGTCCTCCAGACTGGTTCTTCTCTGTGTACTATGGAAACAGGTTCGAGACCTTGGATGCAGGAATCCCTGAGGCTGACACCTATATAAAACGTCTCACGCTGGAGTTGCAGGTGGTAGATCCTGTCCCTGGAAAGGCCAGGTGGGGACCTTCCACTCCTGGTCATGGTCAGTCAGCCATTCTGGAAATGCCCGCCTTAGACCTCCGGTGGCACCAAGTCCGCCAGGGTGGATGCATAGGTGCAAAGACATTATCTCCTCCACAACCACCGCAAAGAAAATTTCGACAGAGAGCAATGACACCACCACCCTGCCTCAAGCACAGCGTTCCACAGTTGAGACTTGTCCTGAGGCGTGTTGTCCAGGTGGCTGTCACATCATAGCCAGAGGAGGGTCATCTGTTTGGAAAGCCAGATACCGCGGTCCTGCTCGCTTAGTTTCAGCCCCAGGATCACCTCTTCCGTATCTTGCCTTGATTGGCCTGACTTGCGGCGTCAAGTACTTTTTAGGCATGACTTAGCACCTGATTGGGTAAACACCCTGGAGACTCATGGGCTGAAAAGCTCAGAACCATCAACAGCTGCTGGCGTTATAATCTGATATGAAAGCTGTGTTTCCTATTCTGCAGCACCGGGAAGTTGGAGGTGTGAGAAGCAAACATTTTTTTCAAGTGTTTTCCACATGTTTTCATGGAGATTATAAAATATAGGGGTGCTGGAATAGGAAAAATATATTCCCCAGAATTCCTTTTAGGAAGAGCAGTGTATTTATTCAGAAGAAATGTCTTAATATGCCTCCTGAGTGGAGAGTGATACTCCAAGGATATATTTAAGTGACTGCAGAACTTCTGTGCAGTAAACAGGGAGAGGAACCTTTTTCTCCTCAGAGCGACAGAGGGGGAAAAAGGGTAAGAAGTGGCAGTAGGGTGAGAAGGTGTGCAAAGAGTGAGGAGGCCCCAACCGGGGAGCGCCCTCCACCCCAGTCGTCCATAAAGTCCACCAAACACAGATGCTTACTGTGAGCAAGTCGTTGTTGCTGTTGAGTTCAAGAGGCATTGGATTTCAAGTTGGAGTTGATGTGGTAAAGGATCTATGGGGTGGGGAAGCCAGGTGACCAGGAGACAGAGAGCCCCTTAGAAATGGGCGCAAGTCTTTGGGAAAGGGAGCTTTGAACTTCCAGAGTGCATGGAACTGGAAGGTTCAAGGTCATTGGACCTGGATCCCCAAGGCAGGGTGTCTTCCCACTGACTTCCGAATCACCTCGTCCATTCAGGGAATCTTGAATCTTCTGCTCTCGATGCAGAAACAGAGTCCTTGCTCACAAAATGCTGGGGGGGAGGAAAACCTCCCTCGCCAGGAGCTTTTGGGTGGTACACCCGCAGATGTGGGCTGACTGGCCTAGTGGGTAACAGGGGATGAGTGTGCCGGTGGCCTTGAGATGAGGAAGGGTGAAGGAGGTCGGGGCTGTCCTGTGTCCTGGGCTGGGAGCCCGGAGCCCTGGGCAGATGAGAGTGGAGGTAGAATGGAACAGGAAGGCTGGCGCCACACAGCAGACAACCTGGTGGCTTGAGCTGGGCCTCTCTCAGAGGAGGGGGACAGCGCGTTTATTCTGGCAAGGACCTTGGGGCTGGTCCAGCTGGCTCTCTTGTGTGATAGCTGCTGCATGAGGCCTCCAGTGGACCCTCGGGAAGAGAGCATCCACCACGCGGTTCACTGACGTCGTGCTGGACAGCGTCCGTCACTGCCGCCCACACCCTTGGGTTTCTCCCAATTCTACCCGCTGAGCTAACTCAGAACTCGTTTCACTTTCAGGCGGCAAGACAGGGCAGGGCCCTGGCTCCCGAGCGCCTTCTCCCCGTCTTCCCACCAAACCTATCAGCGGCCCGTTCAACCCCCCTGCGTCTCCCAGGCTAGGCGACGCCTCCGAGGCGCATGGCGCGGCCTGGACGGTCCCTCCGCGCCCCAGCATGCCCGCCCCACCTCCCCCGCCCTTACCCCCGGCCCTGCCCCCGTCCTCCCCCGCCAAAGCCCCGCTGGTGTCCCCACCTGGCCCACCGACCAAGGGGAGCCCCCCGGTGCTCGCACCCCCTCTGCCCTGTGCACCGCCTCCTCCACCCCCGCCGCCCCCGGCCTTGGCTCCCAGTGACAAGGCGGTGAGGCCTCAGCTAGCCCGCTTGCACCTACCGCCCGTCCCCCCGCCGCTCCCTCTCCTCCCACCTTGCGGGTACCCTGGGCTCAGTGCGGACGCTGCCAGCCCTGCCCAAGATGTGCCGGAGCCTCCCGCCCCGCCGCTCCCGCCGCCCCCGCCGCCCCCGCTCCCCGCTTACGCCCCACGCACCCCCAGAGCCTCTCTGCCTGCGCCCCCTTTGCCAGGCGCTAACGACAGCGGTGAAGCCCCACCCCCGCGGCCCCCCAAGTCCCCGTGCTTCCAGGCCCAGCCCCACGAGCCCAGCGCGCAGGCCTTGCCAGCGCCGCCCGCCCTTCCGGGGTCCCAGACGTTCCCGCAGAAGAAGAGGCCCGGCCGAGGCCCCGGTAAGCATCCCTGTTCTTGTCCAGGATCATCTGCCTGTTGGCAGCAACTGGGGAGGTGCTAGGGACACAGCCAGAGGCCTGCTACTGTGGGCCACTTGGGAGCACCTCGGGATGTCTTTCTCTTGGGATTTTGTTTTAGAACACACCTGTTCAGTGCCCCTGTGGAGCACAATGAAAACTTGTTGTGTGGGACTTTATGCTGGAGGTATTCACGTTAGAGACAGGAAACCAAGGGTGAGGGAGGCCGCAAGACTTGTCCGAGATCGTGCAGACAACACGCTGGGGCTTCTGGCCTTCATCACCTTGCCATTACTAGCTGTGTGACCCAGGGCAATCACTTAGCCTCTCTGTGCTTCCTTCTCACCTGTGAAATGGGGATAGCAATAGTTCCCCCTCATGTGGTTGCTGGAACAGTGAGATCCAGAGAAGGGTTGTTTATTTTTACTATCACCATTCAGACCTCAAATCTACTCCCAGGGGTCGAGGTGTCTGTGGGTGCAGTTGTTTCCAGAACCCGCTCTCCTGTTTAATTTTTGCCTAAGTTATTATAGTCTGGAACCCGGCCAAAATCTTCACTGGTCTTTAGTAGATTAGCTTAGCATTTTGCCGTATTTTTAGCAGGTTCTCCAGCTGACTCAGGAAAATGGAGGGTCCATATTTTCAGGCATACGTTAAAAATAATCCCTTCACGTATCCAGCAGAGATCATTCTGGATTGAATATACAGGCCCTATGACTGTGATTTCCATGAAGTGATGAGGCTTCAATCACCTTTGGTGTCCTTCTAAATGGAAAGCACGCTACACATCCACACACACCCATGTACACACACACACACACACTCATAAACATATGCACACACTCATGAACACCCACATCCACACACACAGCCCAACACACATCCACAGTTATACATACACACACATACTCCTTGGTTTTTCAGAAAATCTTTTGATGCAGAAAGTTTCTTAAACGTATACCCTTGAATTAAAAATAATAGAAGCTCATTGTAGAGAAAATAGAAAAAAATTGAAATCACGCAGAATAACATCACTCAGAAATAAAAACTGTCATCTTTGGATATGTTTCCTTTCTTTTTTTCCTGAATATATCTACATATTTACAGGGTTAATACTATTTTGTATATACTATTTTCTATTGTTTCTATTTAGTATTATATTAAAAGCAATTTTGATATAATTTGATATTTGTCAAATTGTTAAAATGTATCTATAAGCATATTAATATGATCATTGATATATACCATATTTCCAGCGTTAGATATTTAAGTTGATTCCATTTTTTGTTATTATGAATAATATTGCAGGAAATACATTTACAGCAATTGTAGTCTACATTTTGGATTTTTTTTTTTTAAAGACAGGTTCCTGCAAGGGAATTCCTGATACAAAAAGCAAGAATATTTTTAAGGCTTTTGGTCACAAGAGATAAGGTTTTAATCATTCTCTTTTCAACTGACTAATCACCATAAGGTCCAGCATTAGTACTCATTCGACCCTTTTGACGCTTGTGATTCTTAAATGTTCAAGATGTGGTGAAAAAAAACAATGCTTTAGATTCAGAGAGATCTGAATTCAAATTCTGCCTTCCCACCCACTCCTTTGTAACTTTAGGCCAGTCTTTTTTAATGCCCTTAGACCTTGCTTTTTTCTAATTTGACAAATGGAAATAATAACAATAAAACACCTTTCACATAGGACTGTTATGAATACTATGTGAGGAAGTGTGCCTGAAGTGCTTTGCAAGGAGCCAGGGCTCAGCAGCGTGATTTCCTTTCCTTCCCTCTAACCAAGTGGAGGGGCAGCTTTTCACCCAGAAGAGGGGTCAGCAGCCCCTTAGCCTCTATAGTCTGCTTGTGGGAGCAAGTAAATCCTAGTGGATTCTGGTACAGAGGAAGGGAAGACCAGCAAGGGAAAGGAAGGGGACTGGGAAAGGAGAAAGGCAGAGGGCAGAGCTGAGAGGTGGGGTGCTCTGATGGCCTTTGGGGAGGAGAAGAGCTGCAGCGGCCGGGTGCCTTTGCAGGCTCCAGAGCTGCACTCCCGAGGCCAGGAGTGGATGCTCGTCTGGCCCCTTTCACTGTGTCTTTGGACGTGAAACTTGGTTTTCCGTGAACAACATGAGGGTAATTTCTGCTTCAGGCCAACTGCAGGGAAGAGTAAAAGGTTGCAATTGTCAACATCTTGGCACAGATGATAAAGGAGCAGTTGTCATCACTTCAAGAGCGAAGTGAAGAGTCAAGTACCTGGGTTGATGTGCCAAGGCAGCGGGTTATTAATTGCCAAATGGGTCATACAAAAAAGTCTTGGCAAAGGAGAGTGAGCCTCCCACAGAGGTCATCAGGGAAGAATTGATGAAGTAGGTGAGATTTGAGTTGGGCCCTGGTGGGCAGGTAGGGTTTAGATTCACTGGAAGGAGAAACGAGGGCCTGCAGGGCAGGGGAACAAGCGTGAGCAGACCCAGGGGCAGGAGCAAGCCCCCGACACATTGTTCATCTAGCCCCCCTCTGAGCCTCACCTGCACACAGTCCTTCCCTTGCACAGGACTCTGCAGTGGTTCCACTTCTTTGGGCTGTACCATCTGATGATGAGGGTTGATATTATCACAGCAGCTAATATTTATTTAATGCTTACTACATGCCACTTGAATTTTTTTTCTTTTTTTATTGGAGTATAGTTGCTTTATAATATTGTGTTAGTTTATACTGTACAGTAAAGTGAATCAGCTATACGTGTAGCATATATCCCCTCTTTTTTGGATTTCCTTCCCATTTAGTTCACCACAGAGCATCGAGTCGAGTTCCCTGTGCTATACAGTAGGTTCTCGTTAGTTATCTATTTTTACATGCGACTTGAATTAAGTCAACTCGCTTAACCCTCTCAACAAACCCAGGAGGTATGTATATTATTATTCTCATTTCATAGATGAGGAAACTGAGGCACAAAGAGGTTGTGTTATTAGCCCAGCAGGAGAACTGGGGTTCAGTCCCAAGCAGCTTGGCTCCAGAGGCTGCCTTTTTATCACTGTATCATTTTATATCCAAAGATCTCAATACCTCACCTCTCACGGAAGGTTATAGCATCCACCATGCCCTATCTGAAGGCCAGTATCTGAATACGCTGTCCTCTTCTCTGTCAGGGACCAGTGGGGGAAAGCTGAACCCACCCCCAGCACCCCCCGCAAGGTCACCCACCACGGAGCTTTCAAGCAGGAGCCAGCAGGCCCCAGCCTGGACCCCGACCCAGCAGCCTGGAGGTCAGCTGCGGAATGGAATCCTGCACATCATCGGTGAGCGGGGCTGTCAGCGAGGAAATGGTTTCCCCTGGCTCAGGGATGGGGGGCACGGTCTCCCAGCCCACAGTGCTGTCATTTCAGGGTGTGTGCTTCACAAGAACAGGGGGTTCACTCTAGCACAGAACAACCTACAGGTTGTGTTAAATAGGGTTTCTCTTGAGGCTTTCTGGGAGGTTCCAGAACCCACTCTCCAACCTTCTTGAGACGAGAGAGAGGGAAGAAAACCAACATTTAAGCTGTGTGTGTGTGTGTGTGTGTGTGTGTGTGTTTGTGTGTGTCTCCAGGGAGACATCAGGCATAAGCCTGAAAGATAGACTGATTTGGACAAGGTAAGAGGATGGATGGAAGGCCCACCAGCAGAGGAACAATGAAAGCAAAAATATGGAGATAGGAAGGAAAGTCATCTGGGGTCAGGTGTGACCAAAAGTCTTTGGATCCCTTTGTGGGGTGAGCTACTGTCACACACAAAGCCTAGATCACAGAGCAGGAACTCAACTCATGAAAGGGCCACAAGACCCCTCTCCTCTTGCCATCAGGAGCTCAGGGCGGAGCCCATTTGCTTTAGGAAGCCCAGGTCCCCAACTGCACACAGGCTGTGCTCCTTCCCACTAGCCATGCTGAGGACTCCTGTTCTGTCCACCTCTCCCCGCCAGAGTCCTCCCCAGGAACACAAGAGGGGCTTCAGGCCACAGGGACTTTGCTGGTCCCTTGTTGCTGCCAGTTTCCCCATCTCTGGCTCTGGAGCCTGGATAGGCCTGTGGCACTTCTGCTCCCTTTAGAAGTTTCCTTAAGATGCTGGTTGAAGTAAGTTGAGGTGGATGATGGGGAGAGTCTATGATTTCACTTTTCCTGATTCCCCCTTGCCCCAGCTAAATAGTAAAAATTAAGAGGTGAATGGATGTCTTAGGGGGGAATAGCTCTGCCATTAAAACCTTGCACTGGGCAGGCAAACCTGTATGCTCCTGGAAATGATCAAAACTTGGGTCCTCATAGTAACCAGAGTAATTTTGGCATTTCCGTGTGTGCAGATGACTTTGAGTCTAAATTCACGTTCCATCCTATGGAAGATTTTCCTCCTCCGGATGAGTATAAACCATGCCAGAAGATTTACCCCAGCAAGATCCCCAGAAGTAAGTACCACCTTGATAAGACTCCTGGTTTTCCCTGACCCTCCGGAATTAGGTGCTTGGGTGCGCTGACTGGCCACAGGCTGTGTAAAGTGTGACATCAGGATGTCACTGTACTATTGCAGGGATGCAGTGATGTTCATACTTCTGGAAGTTTCAGGACATTTATTTGCCCTAATCTCCAAGGGTTCACTTAGAGGTTTTTTACAGAACACCAAGTTTAGTTATTTGGCATCGGATTTGGATGCCTAAATTCACCACTGGTCCCTCCCCTCCCTGGGGCTTTTGACTGGGGAGCTAAACACCCCAAGACAACAGCAAAATGGGATTCAGGAGCTTTGCATTACTAGTTGGGGAAGAACCCCAAAACCCCCAATTCAAAACTCTGGCAGACTCTGAAATAGAGAATGCCTTAGGTCAATGGTTCCTACCTTAGCAATGCATTAGAATGACCTAGACAACTTTTAAAAATCTGAAGGCCAGGCTGCACCTAGCGCAGGTAAACCAGAATATCCAGGGTAGGACACAGATGTCAGTATTTTTGAAAATTGCCACGTGATTCCAATGTCCATCTAAGGCTGAAAACCTCAGTCCAGTGAGAGCCTTCCTCCTCCCGATCTCATCGTGCGGCCGGGCTCCAAGAGAGGCCTTCACTTGGCTTACCTGCCCAGCCCTAAGAATCGAGGAAGACTGGCCGGCCTGCCCTTCATGGCCCAGCGGGCAGGGAGGTAGTACTTCGGGAGCACAGGAAGCAAAGAAAAGCACAGTAGGTGCTGACCACACAGTGATGCTGCCCGTTAACGTAATTCTTGTCCAGTGCTGATCCAATGCAAGCGGGCAGGAGCTGGTAAGAGGGAGGCAGAGCCAGCAACATGGGGTGAGGGTCCAATGTGTTTTCCACCCCACAACCCGAGTAAGGCCCCCAGCCCCAGACATCTGTAGACCAGCATGGAAAATCATCAGTATCCAAGCTTAGCCCCAGACCGGGAACCTGGCTCTTCGACTGTGTCCTTTCAGAGGGGCCTTGGTGAAGTCCCTTCCCCAGGGTTCAGCTTCCTGCAGGGCAGACCAAGGAGCACCAGCCTGCTCTCTGCTCAGGTGAGAGGTCCTCTCGGGATCAGCCTGGGCAGAGCTTTCTCTGCGGGCCTGTGGATTGCACATTTAGAGAGAAGTGACTTGTGTGTTTTTTTAATAATATGTAAATACCGTTGACCCTTGAACAATGCAGGGCTTCATATGCGTATGACTTATAGTTGGCCCTCCACATCCTTGGATGCGGAGGATTCAACCAACCACAGACTGTCGTACTGTAGTTTTACTACTGAAAAACATCCTCGTATAAGTGGACCCATGCAGTTCAAACCCATGTTGTTTCAGGGTCAACTACTCCTCTGAATTGAGAGAGAGAGAGGAAGAGAGAGGAGCAGAATAAAGATTGATGAAGGGAAATCACCCCACCTGGGGTTTAAATAGACCATGGAGACGTGACGGTGGAGGAGACAGGTGCTGGGTCAGGCTCCCATTCTTGCTCAGTTCGAGCTCAGCAGATGGGCATGAACTGCCCACTGTACACTTGGCACCATGCTGGCACCAGAGACTACGAGGTGTAAGAAACAAGGTCCCTACCATCAGGCCGCCAGCGTGCACACTCCCGAGATAGAAGTGTGAGACATTAACTAGATCACAATGGAGTGTCTTAATCACTGATTGTTTGAAGTGCAGAGGGCACCACAGTGGGCATGAGGGTGGAGGTGGAGATTGGGGACTTGAAGGCGTAGAGAGAGGTAACATTTCCACTGGGTGGAAAGGCATTCCAGGCTCAGCACGGCACACCCCCAGGAGAGAGGCACGATAGTGTTTGGGCCATTTAAGAATGACAAGCAAGTCCTACGTGGTGTGTAAGGGCACACAATGCCTGGAGAGGACCGCACAGGCTGCCAGAGATGTTAGGCTTCGTGGGGCAGAGGGTCAATAAATAACACTTCTTTTCCCGTCATGTGAAATGTTCACAGGTCAGACGGATGAAGATCTAAGTGTTCTTTGTTTTTTTTTTTTATAGGGAGCATTTTCTTTTTTTAAAAAAATTTTATTTATTTATTTTATTTATGGCTGTGTTGGGTCTTCGCCTCTGTGCGAGGGCCTTCTCCAGCCGTGGCAAGCGGGGGCCACTCTTCATCGCCGTGTGCAGGCCTCTCACTATCGCGGCCTCTCTTGTTGCAGAGCACAGGCTCCAGATGCGCAGGCTCAGCAATTGTGGCTCACGGGCCCAGTTGCTCCGCGGCATGTGAGATCCTCCCAGACCAGGGCTCGAATCCGTGTCC
Organism: Balaenoptera borealis; assembly: GCF_965194805.1. NCBI lineage: Eukaryota > Metazoa > Chordata > Mammalia > Artiodactyla > Balaenopteridae > Balaenoptera > Balaenoptera borealis. The sequence goes on from NC_138864.1 coordinate 83,125,614, forward strand.
CCCGCACCGGCAGGCAGACTCTCAACCACTGCGCCACCAGGGAAGCCCTGATCTAAGTGTTTTTATTGGAAGACACAGGTTAGGTAACAGCAAACTCTAATACTGCACCCCAGAAAGAGGCTTGCTGACTCCCCCAGGCCAGGGTGAGGGGACTGAGGCTGGCCTCCCCCTGCAGCCACAGAGCAGCCTCACAGAGCTTTCCACACGGCCAGGAGGGCAGGATGGAATAGTCCTTAATACACAGGCAGCCAGATTTCAAAGAGGGAACCTAGAAGGGGCCACGCTGCACATGGCTAGTTCCCTCTGTTCAACTCACCAGAAAAAGAGGGCAGAGAGAGCCTAGGCGTGTTACCTACCCTACAGGAGGTGCCCACACACGAAGAGGACAAGGAGATGTGTTCCCTCCTAATGTGAAGGATGTTTTATCCCTTCTAAGGGATATAAGCGGAACCTATAAGCAAACAACTGTCAGTGAAATACTGATCACCACCAATACAGTAAGTGATCCTGTCGTAGACCTGCTCAGATGTGCCTGGCATGGTTCTAGGTGCTTTGCAGACCTTATCATAAGTCCTTAATGTAGAAAGTTTTCACGTACGGGAAAGGAGGTCCAGACAGGCCAAGTGACTTGCCTAAGGCCTCACAGCAAGTTAGAGGCAGAGCCAGGAATTTCAGACCCAGGGGTGTCTGAGCCACGCAGCCATGGTGAACTCTGAGAAGGGATGTGATTAGGTCTAGGTTGAGTCTGATAACTGGTGGTTTGATCAGAGGAGGTAGAGACCAAGGTCAGGAAACCTGTGGCTGTGAGGAGGGTCCATGCGAGGGAGGACGGATGGGGGTGAGGGTTGCCAGGGCTTGGGGATGCAGGCCATGAGAGGAACAAGAGAAGTGGAGGAGCCAAGGGCCTCTGAGTACCAACCTGGGCCTGGATGGATGGTGTGGCACCAAGAAGAAGGAGCAGGAGAGGAGCGGGTTTCAGGAGGAGACGAAGTGATGGATCAGGGCGAGTGGAGGTGCCTGGAGGGCTGCAAGGGGGAGATGACCCGGGGCAGGTGGAGCAGGGAGTACACTGGTCTGAGGCTGAGGGGTAGGGTCAGGAAGGGGAACTAGCCTTGCGGGTCATTAGTTTGGAGCCCTACCCTAAACCAGGGATCAGCAAACATTTTCTTTAAAGGGCCAGAGAGGACATATTGAGGTTTCTGCCTGCCATCTGGACTGTGTCACAACTACTCAGCTCTGCTGTGTTGACATGAAAGCAGCCACAGACAACACGTAAAGAAGTGGGCATGGCTGTCTTCCAGTAAAACTTTATTTGTGAAAGCAGCTGCTGGCTGAATTTGGTCTGCTCTCTGTATTTTGCTGATCTCTGCCGTAAACCACTTCAGAAAAACAGAGTCTTAAAAATCTCTTTGTCATACAGCCTTTCTCAGTAATGTGCTGTGGAGTCCTTCAATCTTCAGACTCAGTAAATTCTAAGTTACCTGCATTTGGAGCCCGTGGTGCCTAGCCTCATCTCTGAGAACAGAAGAAAAGCTTCACCCCACAGCTCACCAGGAGGGCAGAGGTGGCAGTCTGTGCTGTGTTCCTCTCCTTTCAGAGCAATGTTCAAATCAGTGCCCACACCAAAATAAATAATCTCCTGAGGATCAAGAAGGAGCAGTTAGGGCTTCCCTGGTAGCGCAGTGGTTGAGAATCTGCCTGCCAATGTGGGGGACACGGGTTCGAGCCCTGGTCTGGGAGGATCCCACATGCCGCGGAGCAACTGGGCCCGTGGGCCATAATTACTGAGCCTGCGCATCTGGAGCCTGTGCTCTGCAACAAGAGAGGCCGCGATAGTGAGAGGCCCGCGCACCGCGATGAAAAGTGGCCCCCACTTGCCACAACTAGAAGAAAGCCCTCGCACAGAAACGAAGACCCAACACAGCCATAAATAAATAAATAAATAAAAATTAAAAAAAAAAAAAGGAGCAGTTAAAAAAAAAAATGCAACGTACTAATGAATTGACATCCTACAGACCAGAAAGGGCATTTGCCATTTCAAAAAGAAGATATAGTTTTAGATTGATGTGGCATTGGTAGACATAAAATACTTCAGTAGCCTCCTAGCACAGTTAAATGAGCATGTTCCTGCCGTTCCTGCGAGCCGTGGGGGGAGAACCTTGTTAATTATGTGGGTGTAGGTCATGCCTATCTGATGACATTTCTTCTTACAGTTTTTCTCTTGCATTCTGCCATTGACCTGTAACCCAAGATTAGAGTTCTTCATGGTGTGGGAGACTCCGTTGGTTCCGTCAGATGAGGGTGTCTCCGTGCTCTTTTGTAGTGGTTCTGGAGCTCTGTCTCCGCCCGCTTGCCTGCTTTCTCTCTGTCCTTCCGAGACACACAACACACACACACACACACACACACACGGCACACAAATACCCTAAGGCTTAGCTCTTCCGGTGCGATCCTCCCTGTCTCCACTCTGCAAGTATGAGCCATGTTCTTTCTTTGGTAGATGATTTTGTCCAATTTTTAAGTGTTTTTAAAATGCATTGGGTTCCTCAATAAGGTAAACAGAATTACCGTATGACCTAGCAATTCCACTCCTGGGTGTATACCCCAAAGAATTGAAAACAGGTGTTCACACAAGAGCTCATAGACAAATATTCACAGCAGCACTATTCACAATAGCCAAAAGGTGACAACCCAAATGCCCATCAACTAGTAAATGGATAAACAAAATGTGGTATAGTCATGCAATGGAATATTATTGGACAGTAAGAAGGAATGAAGCAGTGGTACGTGCTACAACATGGATGAACCTTGAAAACATTATGCTAAGTGAAAGAAGCCAGACATAAAGGCCACATAAGATTCCATTGATATGAAATATCTAAAATAGGCAAATTCAAAGACACAGAAAGTGAATTTAGCAGCTGCCAAGGGCAGGGGGGTATGGAGAATGGGGAGTGACTGCTAATGAGTACGGGTTTCCTTTTGGGCTGATGAAAATGTTCTGCAACTAGATAGTGGTGATGGTTACACAACAATGGGAATGTACGAAGTGTCATTAATGGTAAATTTTATATTATATGTACTTTACCACAATGAAAAGAAAGTGAAAAAACCCTATCACTAAGAATCTTTGGGAAAAAATGCATAGCTCACAAATATTCATTAACACAATGATGGTAGAAAGAGTGAAGTCATCATCATATGGACAGAGACTTATTGAGGCCCTCAGCTCTGGAGAGATTTAGATAAATGATCCCCCTGACCTACCCTTGAGAGATTCACATGTTGGTGAAGGAAGGGAGGAGAGAAAGACACCCGAACATTACATTTCAGTCTGGTGTTCCCAGCAAAACCATCCTCATCATGGTCAGTTCAGTGGGAAAGTGGCTGATTAAAAATTTGACCGTTTTCGTCGCAACTCCTTTTTTCTTTACTTTTAATTGTGGTTAAAAAAGAACATAACATGGGGACTTCCCTGGTGGCACAGTGGTTAAGAATCCGCCTGCCAATGCAGGGGACACGGGTTTGAGCCCTGGTCCGGGAAAATCCCACATGCTGCGGAGCAACTAAGCCCGTGCGCCACAACTACTGAGCCTGTGCTCTAGAGCCTACGAGCCACAACTACTGAAGCCCCGTGCACCCTAGGGCCTGCGAGCCACAACTACTGAGCCCATGTGCCACAATTATTGAAGCCTGCGTGCCTAGAGCCGGTGCTCTGCAACAAGAGAAGCCACCGCAATGAGAAGCCCGCGCACCGCAATGAAGAGTAGCCCCTGCTCACCACAACTAGAGAAAGCCCACGCGCAGCAACAAAGACCCAACGCAGCCAAAAAGATATATATATATACACATAACATGAAACTGACCATCCTAACCATTTTTATGTGTACAGTCCAGTAGTGTGAAATGCATTTACATTGTTGTGCAACCAATTTCCAGAACTCTTTTCATCTCACAAAATTGAAACTCTGTACTCATTAAACAACTCCCCATTCTCCCCTCCCCCAACCCCCTGGTAACCACTGTTCTAGTTTCTAGCTCTGTGGCTCTATGAGTTTGACTACTCTTGGTATATAACTAGAATTGTGCTATACTTGACTTTTTTTTTTAATTAAAAAAAAAATTATTTATTTTATTTATTTATTTTTGGCTGTGTTGGGTCTTCATTGCTGCACGCGGGCTTTCTCTAGTTGCGGCAAGCAGGGACTACTCTTTGTTGAGGTGCGCAGACTTCTCATTGAGGTGGCTTCTCTTGTTTCGGAGCACGGGCTCTAGGCACGCGGGCTTCAGTAGTTGTGGCACGTGGGTTCAGTAGTTGTGGCTCTCAGACTCTAGAGCACAGGCTCAGTAGTTGTGGCACACGGGCTTAGTTGCTCCGCGGCATGTGGGATCTTCCTGGACCAGGGCTCGAACCCGTGTCCCCTGCATTGGCAGGTGGATTCTTAACCACTGTGCCACCAGGGAAGCCCTACTTGGCTTTTTGAGACTGGCTTATTTCACTTAGCATAATGTCCTCAAGGTTCATCCATGTTGTAGCGTATGTCACAATTTCCTTCCTTTTTAAGGCTGAATAATATTCCATTGTATGTATTTACCACATTTTGTTTATCTATTCATCCATCAATAGACACTTGGGTTGCTTCCATCTTTTGGCTGTTGTGAACAATGCTGCTATGTACATGAGTGTACCAATAACTGTTTGAGACCCTGCTTTCAATTCTTTTGTGTATACACCCAGAAGTGGAATTGCTGAATGATATGGTAATTCTATTTTTAATTTTTTGAGGAACCACCATACTGTTTTCCATTTTACATTCCTACCAACAGTACACAAGTGTTCCAGTTTCTCCACATCCTCTCCAACGCTTGTTATTTTCTGGTCTTGGTGCTTTGTTTTGTTTGTAGCCATCTTGATGGTGTGAAGTGGTATCTCATTGTGGCCCAACTCCTTTTCTAAAATAGAGTTACTTTACACTTATAGCAAAACTGGCTACCATTACTTCCATTAGCAGAGAAACTTCTCCACCAGGCACTGCAGTAACTTTAACAGTACAGGGTGGTTCACATCATAAAATCAAAGGATTAGATGTCCCCAGACTGAAAGAATCAGAAGACAAAGCCAGTGCCAGTCTTTCGCCTTTATGGCGGGAGGGCAGTTGAGCAGTAAGGACTTCTGTCCTGGCTGACTTATCTTAGCCACGTCTGATTATTACTGGGGACCACAGCCCTCCATAAGCTGTCTTCCAGCATCCCACTCTCTTACCACCTCCTGTCTTTCCAGGTTACTCCTTTATTCCTCTGAACCTGCAAAGATACTGTAATATCTATAAATAATATCTCCCTTGGTAATTCCCTGGTGGTCCAGTGGTTAGGACTCTGCACTTTCACTGCCAAGGGTACAGGTTCAATACCTGGTCAGAGAACTAAGATCCCGCAAACCACATGGCATGGCCAAAATAATTTTTTTAAAATCTTACCAGATATTTATATATATAAAAAAAATCTCCCTTGACCTCCCCTGGGCCATTTCTCTGCTCTTCTTACAGGCAACACCATCTCTCCCCGTCCTCTCAGGCCTTCTCCCTTCACACCATAGAAGGAGCCCTTGGCAAGGCTACCAGTGGACCCAAGCATGGCCAAATCCAGGGGTCAGAGGCGTCAGCTGCAGTCCATCACCCTCTTCCTGAAGCACTTCTTTGCTTAGATTTTCTGGCTGCCCTCTTTCTCCCCTCTCCTCCCACTGCAAGCCCACTGCTCCTCCATTTTTTGTCATACCCAAAACCTTGGAATCGTATTTGGCTTCTTTTTTTCTCTTCTGCTCCCACATCCAATTTCCCAGTAAATTCTGGGACCTCGTCCTTTGAAATGCATCCCCAATCTGATCACATGTCCTCTGTCACTCACCCCTGGCTGAAGCCACTGTCGTTTCTCACCTGGATGCTGCAAGCACCTGCTAACCGGTGTCCCTGCTCCACACGGCAGCCCGAAGTGATTCCTCTAAAGCCCAGTCACGCTGGCCCTGCTTACAATCCTCCAGTGAATTCCCATCTCCCTCCAAGTCAATCAGAAATTCCTGTCCTGGCTTCTAAGACCCACATGAACTGCCCATTGCCGCCACTCTCCCCATCGTCACTTCCCTCCAACAGCATGGACCACCTACAATGTGTAGAATGCTCCAAGCACACCCCCCATCTCTGGGCTCTTTGCACTTGCCCTTCCTTCTATGGGACACTTTCCTCAGATATCCGCGAGACTTACCCCCTGACTCCTTTAGGTCTTTTATTAAAATAGAGTTACTTTATACCTATAGCACAACTAGCTACCATTATTTCCATTAGCAGAGAAACTTCTCCACCAGGCACTGCAGTAACTTTAACAGCTCTTGGTGGTTCACGCTGTAAAATCAAAGGATTAGATGTGCCAAGACTGAGAGAATCAGAAGACAACGCCAGTGTCTTTCCGCCCTTGTGGAGGGCAGTTAGGCAGTAAGGACCTCTGCCCTGGTGCACTTACCTTAGCCACGCCTGATTATTACCGGTGACTGCACCCCTCCTTATGGTCTTCCCTGATGACCACTACAGATAAAATAACAGCACTTCCTGTCCTATCACTTGTGCTCTCTTTATGCTGTCTTATCGTTTTCTTCAAAGCATCTATCACCTCCTGACATGTTATATATTTACCTGTCTTCCCCAGTACAGTATAAGGCCCTGGAGGGCAGAGACAGCATCCATTTTTATTCACTGGTCTATCTTCAGCTCCTGGCCTGGGGCCAAGCACACAGACACTCAGTAACCACTTGTTGAATTAATAAATAACAATATCCACACATATATACATTGCTAAACCATTTACAGAAGAAATTTGAAAACAGCACAAATATCCAACAATAGGGTTAAATAAATTAGTGCAGAGCCACAGGATGGAATGTTCTGCATCTGTTATAATAGTGCTGTTGAATATTTAGTGACATGGGAAAATGCCAATGCTACCTTGAGAAGTCAAAACAAAACAAAACGAAAAAACCTGGTATACTAAAATTATATTAACTAAAACCTCAATTTAATTTTAAAAAGAAAATATTTCATGAATTTATATGGAGAGGGAAAAGTGGTCCAAATAAAGGAAAGAGAGAAGAGGCTAGAAATATATCCAGTACGGTGTTAAGAGTGGTTATCCCTCAATGGTGGAATGCTGGGTGATTTTTATTTTCCTTATGCTTCACTATTTTGTCCAAGTGTTCTATAATAAATATATATTACTTTTAATAAGCGTTAAAACTAATTTTAAAATTCCAAATTATTGAGAGAGAGACTATGATTAGCGCCCCCCCTGGTCTGAGTGCCCCAAGGTGTGTAGGGTGACACTGTAAGTTCTCCACGAGGGGGACGTGGGTCCCTCAGGCCAACGTCAACTATGGCAGTGACAGCAAGGAAGGAGAGGAAATGCCAGATATGCAATTTCTAAGGCGTATCTCTGGCAGATACTAGAATTATCATTTCCAATGAAACCCGTCATTTCCTTTAGAGACTGTGAGAGCCTTCCAGCATTAGAACAGGGAAGGCTCTATGAGGTTTTTCAGCCCAGCTCCTTCAGGTCGAGCTGAAATAACCGAGGCAGAAGTAGGGTGATCTGCCTCTGGTCACAGCTGGTGGCAAAGCCGGGGCCTGAGGTGAGGTTCTTTGTTCCATGTAACCTAAGAGAACCCCAGGCTTGTTCTTGATGTGGGCAGGCTGCCCAAAATACTGGAACAGCATAGAACCAAACCAAGGGTGTGTTCCACGCCTTCTTGAGTGAGGGGTCTCCATGCAGAGGCCTAGGAAGACCCCACTATGTGCCCTAGGCTCACTTGAGAGGAAGGGATGAACTTGACATTAGAAAGGGAGCTACCAACAGAACTCAGTGGCTCTGTATTGCAAAGGGAAAATGATGATTCCATGTTCCTTTTTAAAGTTCAAATCAACATCTTTCTGGATAAATATTTTTTTAGCAGAGTCTTTTTATTATTTTTAAAAGATATAAAAACAACTACTCCCATCAGTAGCAATACAAGGTTTAACATTTTAACCAGATTTTCTCAGGCCTTTTTCAGATACCTTTAGTAGCTAATTATTTTGTCTACCCCTTCTGTAAACAATCATCACACAGCATACAGAACCCTGGGGAGGACTGCTGAGGGCACCCTCACTCTGGCCCAGCCCATGTATTCATCCCCGCACTGAAATCACCTAGTAACAATATCCTCCTCTGTTTTGCAACCGTTTCCTGTCTGTTGCACTGCTTTGGGGATGGAAAGGGAAACAGAAACTACTGTTCCACTTAACGTCTGTGTCATACAGTTAGCGTTGCCAGTGAAACGTTCCCAGTCACAGAGAATTGTGCTTTTGATTCCGTATAACCATCTGCCCTTCTTGTCGTGGTCTGGCCAGCATTCCTTCTCTGCACGTGAGGCCGGTATATGCAGCATCCCTTTTGTTTCAGATACACAGCTTGGTTCTCTGCACCATACCTACCACTCTCCACCTTATGCCATGTGGACCCTACCTTAGAGAGAGACCGAGTTGGCCCAGAGATGGTGGTTAGAGGTGCTTCTCCTAGGAGCCCACTGTCTCCTCACCCAGCCCCTGGAATTGTACTCCAAGACTGGGAGGAGTCCTGGGAGACCCAGCTTTGATGGCCAACCAAGTTTGTAAATCCTTTCTGGGTGTTTTCCAAGCCCTGCAGTATTCAGCCTCTTGTTGGTTGGCTACAGAACGGATTTTTTTTTTTTTTTTTTTTTTGACCTGAAAATATGTCTCTGTCTGAGAAAAGGTACAAGGCTGGCTTGGTATACAAGTGACAAAAAAGAAAGTTGGAAACCAGCATGGCCCTCAGGCCTCTGCTCCTGCAGCCCAAGCACAGACTTTCTTTTTTTTATTATTATTATTATTAGCAGCTTTAATTATTATTATTATTATTTTTGGGGGGGGCTGTGTTGAGTCTTCGTTTCTGTGCGAGGACTTCCTCTAGCTGCAGCAAGCGGGAGCCACTCTTCATTGCGGTGCGTGGGCCTCTCACTATCGTGGCCTCTCTTGTTGCGGAGCACAGGCTCCAGATGCGCAGGCTCAGTAGTTGTGGCTCACGGGCCTAGTTGCTCCGCGGCATGTGGGATCTTCCCAGACCAGGGCTCGAACCCGTGTCCCCTGCATTAGCAGGCAGATTCTCAACCACTGCACCACTAGGGAAGCCCCACAGACTTTCTTCTTTAAGCCCCCCAGTTTAGCGAAGTCTTCCCTATCCCGCTGCTCTGTAGCCAGCGGCTCCTGCAACACAGCGCGTTAATAACTGGGGGAAGAGGCGCCATCTGGTTACTAGGAGGCAGCAGCAGCGGTCACTTGGGCTGCTCTGCGTGCAGTAGACGCATGTGACTGGATAGAGATGGAAAAGAGATTTCTTACTGCGCGCTATGGTACCAAAAGTTTCAAAACCCCCATTTTAGTGAATCTGAAATACTCTTCTGTGGGCAGACAGCCCATGTGAAGGACTGTTTCAAGCAGAAGGGCTCTGCAGTTTAATTCTAAGCGATTCTAGTGGCATCTCGTAAGGGAAAACTCCCCAAGGAGATATTTGTATTGAAAGCATCCTGGGTAACCCTGGCAACTCTCAGCCACATATTCTAGCAGCAGTGAAATTTCTTTTACAACAAGATGCAGAGTTTTCCTTTCTGTTTTAAGAAGAAATTGATTCTCCTTAGCTCTGTTGTTTCCAGTCGTATTTATGAAAACTAGTGGGCACTGCTTACCTATGGAGAAGCCTGTTTCATTGCCCAGTGGTTCTCCAAGCAGGGGATTTTGCCCCCCAGGGGATATTCTGTCTGGAGACCTTTTTTGTTGATACAAATGGTCTGGGGCATGTGCTAGTGGCATCTAGTGGGTAAAGACCAGGGATGCTGTGAAACTGCTTACAGCACACAGGCAGCACCCCACAACAAAGAATTTTCCAGCCCCAAATGTCAATAGAGCCAAGTTAAGAAACCCTGGTCTAGAGGAAGGCTTTTCTGTAGTAGATTGGAGTTTTCGTAAATCTAAGAACAATAGTGTCAAGGCCATACTGCCGCGTGGAATTCGGTCAGGGGCTGTTTATCAGTGTCTCTTTACTTTTTGCTCAGTTGTAAATCTGGCTAAAAACCTAATACTCCCTATGCCATTGGTCCAAAAATATCTTCATCCTAGAACAAGTGCACGCGGTAATTTTAAAAGCATTTTAATGAAAATTGCAGTGTCCGTTGGATTAATGTTTTGTAAGTTGTAGAGACCCTTCTATGTGGCAGTTCATTTAAAAAACTATATCTTACCACAACAGATTCTTAAGATGACTTATATGCCCATTGTAGAAAACTTGAAGAGTATTTTTAAGAGTTTTTAAAAAGCAGTAAATCCAAAAGGAATCAATTCAGTATATTATTTACATTGTTTAAATGGATTTTTAAAAATAGTTGACATCTTGCTATTTATACAGTTTCTAGTCTGCTTTTTTGTCCTACATTTCAAACATCACCCCAAGTTATTTGAGCCTTTGTAGACATTCAGAGGGCTGCTTGGTGCTCCATCATACGATAATGAACCCTAGATTTCCTAAACACTGTTGTTGAATACAGGTTATTATCAGCTTTTCACTATCATAAATAATCTGGGATGGATATTTCTGCTTTTCATGTTGCTTTGTAAGTAGCACAGCAACGTGAATTGTTGGGAGGGCTTTGGGACATGGTTATTTAATTCCTAGCCTGTGACAGAAGCAGACAGAAAAGTCTTGTACCAAATGCAGCAGAGGAGACACAGGGACACCATTTGGATCACCTGACTCATTGGAAAAGTTCTGGAATTCCTAGGAATGTGGATTTAAAACTTGGCTAGACCAACCAAACCATGTATCTACGTGTACACACGTCTATGTAAGTAAATGTCAAAAAGAAAAACAAAGCTGGAGGGATAAACAGCAGACTTTTAGCAGAGGCAACTCCGGGATAATTAATTGGGATTAGAGAGAAGGGCAGGCAGAGAGGAAGCACTTTAGGGTCTTTTTCTTCCCTATTATCTTTTCTATATTCTTTGAATTCTTAATTATGAGAATATATTCATACGTAACTTGTGTAATATTTAAACCTAATATGTTTTAACTTTATTTTTTAAATTTATTTATTTATTTTATTTATGGCTGTGTTGGGTCTTCGTTTCTCTGCGAGGGCTTTCTCTAGTTGCAGCAGGCGGGGGCCACTCTTCATCGCGGTGCGCGGGCCTCTCACTATCGCGGCCTCTCTTGTTGCGGAGCACAGGCTCCAGACGCGCAGGCTCAGTAATTGTGGCTCACGGGCCCAGTTCCTCCGTGGCATGTGGGATCTTCCCAGACCAGGGCTCGAACCCGTGTCCCCCGCATTGGCAGGCAGATTCTCAACCACTGCACCACCAGGGAAGCCCCCTAATATGTTTTAGAGAGTGAGTTGGATCCTCATGGAACGGGGTCTGAGCTATGTCAGCACACACTTCCACTGCTTTTTTAAGCAACCCTAGCACGACGCCGGCACATCTGGGGCCAGGACACACAAGCGCGTCTGGAGCTGATGCCGTGTTCAGAGCTGAGAAGCTCGCACCTGCATTTAGATGAGAGGCCTTCATCACTTGTTCTCCTCCCAGCTCAGTGGACGTGACGCCTCTGTATCCACAGTGTGTGACATAGAGGCAGTGGGTAGAAACGCACAGTCTAGGGCCAGGAGCCCGAGGGTTTCAGGTTGACCGACTTAACATTACCCTTGGTTCCTGTACCATTGCCCTAAGTGCCGGTTTAGCCAGACTTTCTCCGTGAAGCACATAGCCGGCCCCGGGCCAGCAGATGGTGAGATGGCTCTTTTGTCTTTCAGGCCGCACACCTGGTCCCTGGCTCCACACTGAGGCGGCCGGCCAGAGCTCCGATGACATCAAAGGCAGAAATGCTCAGGTAACACAGCCCTCGGGTCTCTGAGGGTAAAACTGGGAAACCTCAGGGAGCACAGAATTGTTGAGGGTGTGCTTTCCTCTGAACAGCGTCCCGCTTTTCCTCAGGGAAAGCCATAGGGGTACCTGTGTTTCCAGCTGGGATGAAACACTCACAATTTCAAAACCTGAAGAGTGAAAGGGGGGAGCTTCTCTGGAGTCACCACCACATACAGAAGCAGCTCTGGCAACACAGAACCCCTTGGGAATCACTCTGCAACCATCAGCCCGTTCGCCCCCATCATTCTTCCCTCGTTACCGTGGCCTGAGAAGCCTGAGAGGAAAGCTCTGTAACATGTATAAAACATAATGTGGTGTTCTCTCTCGTCTATAGAATACATGGTTTCTCATAGCACCCTGGGGGTTTTTCTCCCATCAACATTATCATTTACTTATTTATTTTTTTAATTTTTATTTTATTTTATTTTTGGCCACACCGCACAGCATGCGGGATATTAGTTCCTCGACCAGGGATTGAACCCGTGCCCCCTGCAGTGGAAGCACGGTGTCTTAACCACTGGACTGCCAGGGAAGTCCCCAACATTATCATTTCTTTTGACCAAATTCAGCCACAAATTTTGCTGGTGGCTAGAGGAAAGCTGGGGGGAGGGGATCGGGGGAACCAGAGAGGCGCTTGTGTCATAATTGTGAGTCTTTGAAGAAATGCCCTCGTGCTCACACGAGGCAACTGGGACACAGTGTTTTCTAACCTGGGCGGAGGTGACATCTCTCACCGCAGATGACAGGGTCTCATCTTTAAAGGCCCTTCGTTTCTTTGAAGACATGCATTCCATCCACCCTGGCCTCCTCCTGTTTCAGAGTGCTGTGTAACAAAAAGGGTGGCCTGCTGTTAGATCAGAACCTCAAGGAAAGGGATGTGAGAAAGAAGGAACTAGGTTACTGGAAGTGGGGATGAGTTTCCTGAAGGAGGACAAGCACCCTCTCCCCTTTCTCACCATGGCTAATCCAAAAATTGCAATAACCATTCTCAGATGATTGTAGGTTCAAAACTGGGTGTATGATTGCAGTTCAGAGAAAGTATGTATACAGAGGGAAAAAGAAGACAGGAAGAATATACACAAAATTGTTCACAGGCATTCACTCTGCCAGCTTATGGCTGATTTTGACTTCTTAGGGGGCATTTCTGCAATTTCTGAATGTTCTATAATAAATACATTATTCCTGTGATCAGAAAGATATAGTAATAATCAAAGTAATATTTCCTACATTATATAGCTCTTTATATAGTTTAGATAACTTGCATATGTTATTTCATTTGCTCCTTTTAGCAACTCTGTGGTATAAGCTGGAGAGATACCTTTAATGCAAACGTTTTTTCATATGAGAAAACCAAGCTCCAAGAGGTTAAGGAACTCACCCAAGGTCACATTCGCAGACCTCTGACTCCTTTTCCAGTGCTCCTTCCACTGTACCTCACTGCTTTGCCTGGCACGTTAGAATTGACAGGACAGGAGTCACCCTCCCCTTCAGATGTGGCAAGCATGATGGAACATTATGCACCGTCTGGTCCCTGACCTCATGGCAGGCACACATCTAAATCCCCGAGCCCATAAAGTCTAGTCAAGGATGAATTGTTAAGTCTCTCTTGGGCGTCCCATTGTCAAGAAGGTCTTCTTTATGTCTAGCTGGACACCGTCTTAATTCATTTTCACTTCAGTGAGGCAAAAAGCAATCGCCCAGAGAAGTCAAGGGGTTCCAGACATGGTGAACAGCACCCTGGGGGTGCTCTTCTTTTATGGGTACAGAGCCCAAGTGATCCGTGCACGGCTGGGAGCCCTGAAATCTGAAAGCCTGGGACCCTTTCCCTGTTTTCCGTTGCCTTTTCTTGGGATCGCCACCAAGTTCTTTGCTTTTCTTGAGCTTCCCGTCAAGTGAGTCTGCTGGTGCTTGATCCCTTAAATGTTTTTGATGGGATTAGGTCCCCACCTGCCACAAGCTACACTTTCATTCCTTTTCCACCCACGACCTCCTGCGTGAAAATCAGCACCTTACGTATGATGGGACCATCAGACCCTGGCAGCCTTGCATGCATGAGGGAAAGCGTCACTGCCCGGCCCCGGAGTGTGTCATTTATGTGCTGTGAGTCTTCTGACCCCACCTGATAACACTGTCGTTTTCCACAGTTATCCCTAAAGACACTCTGGTGAGAAGACAGATGAAGCCAACATCCTGTGAGCCACCTGGGGTTCCATATGGCGGGGTGGACATCCCCAGGAGAACGTCAGACCTCACCACTCTCAAGTTGTAATTCAGTTGACATACAGGCTCTGCATGGAGCATTTATTTATTGTAAATACGTGATTTGCACAGGCTTTAAATCAGTATTATAGTCGATTTTTATTTGAGTAATTTAAAAAGCATACACATCATTTCTCCATTGTTTAAAATGCGTCTTGGCATTCATCTGTCAGCACAGATGAGAGCCCTGTCCCCACCACAGAGTGTCCATTCCATGACTGTAAATACGCATGCAGGCTGGCCCTCCCTAGATTCGGAACCATTTTTAGAAGATTCCTTAGTTTCCCAAAGTCATAGTATCCACAGCAGCTTCTTATTGGCATGATTTTCTAGTCTCATCACACAAACTGCAAAATCAAACCAGATAATGCCTTATAAATGACGCGGCTCACAGAGAGTAATGTGTCGCCACACGGCCTCCAGTGAACGAGATGCCGCGTCTCGTTCCCGTCTTGCAGTACAGGGATTCTTTTGCTGCCTAATGTAAACGTAACGCAAATCAAAGGCAAGAGCGGGCTTGGCCTCTCCAAGGCCGACCACAGGGCCCCTTTTGTGTCTGAATGATCCTGCAAGTAGCCAATGCTCTTACTGTTTACACCGCCCCTCGCCCCTCGTGCCCAAGTCTGCATGGTGTTCCTCCTGTCTCTCCAAGTCCCCAGCCTCATCCTGGCAGACAAGGTGAGGTGAGCTGTATGAGATTTCAGTATTTTCCCTGCAAGTTAGAAACCTGTGTAAGTCATCATGAGTAAATTCCTAATTCTGTCTCAGAGCTCTTTTTTTTCCTCCCCCGAGTGCAGGGTTTTCGTGAAAAACGTGACACGGAAAAGTATAGACTGAAATGTATTCTGAAATGTCTGCCTCAAATATCAGTGCCCCACGCCCACCCTTAGGGAGCCTGGAGCCACCCATCAGGCAAATCCTAGCTGCCTTCTGAGCCCAAGAGAACCTAATTGGTCTGAGAGTCCCCCAGTCCCTGTGGTGGCACCTCTCTAGGTGGGGAGAAGTGTGTGGGTTCAGCCAGCCCTGACTGTGGACCGGGTCAGGACTGGCTGTGACCTGTGACCGCTCCTCTCACACCCTTTTTCTGGAGCTGGCAAGGGAATGGCAGTGTGTTTTTGCTTGCTGCATGACCCCATCCTTGGTGGAAAAGCTGTGACAGGAAGGAGAGAAAATAGAAGGAAACAGACTGATCCCTCATCTGTGCTCAAAATAGCTGTAGATTAAAGGAAATCAGGGAGGCAGAAGTGAGAAGAGCAGTGAAAAATAAGTTTCCTTTGAAATAGCCCACTCATGCACTCACACCTCAAGGACGTAATGCCCGGAACACGCCATCCACGAAAGGTAGACCGTTAGGAGTGTTTTGGCAAACATGATACTACACCACCTAGCTGCTGTCTGGAGTGGAGACTAAGATGGTGTCCTCCATCATTGTTATGCTTTCTCATTCCAGACAGAAGCCACTGAGCGAGGTCAGGTTCCCTTCCTTGGGGAATAAATCATGCCAAATTGTAACAGCTAAATCAATGGAAAAGAAGCTTTTGCAGGTCATCAGCTATGGGCATACCTGATTTGTTTTTTTGGTTCTGCAAGGTTTCCAGAAGGTCAGAACTTTTGTTTATTACAGTATCCACTCCACCTCTCTCTCAGTTGTACAGAATAGTTACAAGGGTTTTAATGATCATGATTAAGGAGGCGCTAGACCAAGGCTGTTCCACCTTCAGAGTAGACTGCCTGCCCTAATGAGGTATTTACACATTAATGTTCTGCACCGCTGGGACGGAAATTCAAAATAAAACCATTCAAGGACAGAGGGAAGGAATGAGGAGAAACCAAAAATTGCAACTAGGGAGAAATTTCAGGAACCTGGGATCACTTCCCTCCTCCAGACCCATCACTGAATTCTCGCCCTTTGAACTCTCACAGTGCCAGCCTCCGGCAGGACAAATCCTTCACCCCTGGACCACAAACTCAAATGTAGCGCCCCTCCCATCCTCGCGTATTCTTGCTGGCGCTGTGGTCTGTGACTCCCCCAGTGTTTCACGTGTATTTTATATTTATTGATGTTCCCTCTGCAGATTCATTTCTTTGTATCTAATAAACTTTAATAAGTGGGAACGCTTCTAGCTGTTCACTCGTTAAAGCCTATCGATGGTCACCAGCACCAACCTAAGCCAACCATTTTTAAGGATTAGAAGGGCTCATACAGGGTACTGACACAGGACCCAACACTTGCTGTAACATTCTGTGTTAGAGATGGGGCCTTTCTTTTTGGAGCTGAACTTTCTAACTAAACTACAGAATGTTTTCCTGGCTTTTGTAGCTAACTAAACAAATGGGTATTTGGGAAAACCAACCAAGGGAAAAACTTTCTCAAATGCATTTTGTAAAAAGTAGATAATACTATGTTTACTCAGTTTTATTAATATCAAATGGGCAGAGTATTGTTTACAAATTACGCTGACTTGTGTTAAAATGGAATAGTTCTCAACCTAAAGTGCACTGAGCACTGCCACCTCAACTAAGCAAACCCTCAAAAAATCTCCTATATGGAGCAGTAATCATCTCCATCTTCATTACAGTGTCTTGAGGTACAGGGGAGATGAGGTTTACCTGATAGGTAAGTTGGCTTAAGGGAAAACATGGATCTGAATTTCGATTTTGCATCTTACAAGTTTAAGGAAGTAACAGTTTTAGCCAGTCTATGCCTCAGTTTCCTCATCGGTAAAATGGGGGCATAGATATGTATCTAAGCATATACTGGTGAAGATGGAGTAACATAACCCCTGGGCTAGCCTTTAACCGTCGGGTCATAGGAGACCAAGGTATCAGTGCATGCATGCGTGCGCGCACACACACACACACACACACACACACACACACTCGGGTACAAGCGGTTTGCTTATTATACATCCAGTCACACACAGAGCTCTCGCTGGCTGCATTCCAGGCATTCCATTCAGATGTTCGCTGAGCTGCTCAGATCACTAGCTCTGCTGTTGGGTAAAAGGAGAGAGCAGTAATTAAAATTCACAGATGCTCCTGAAATAAATCTCATCTAGAAAGTAATTTCAAAGTTAGCTGCTACACACTTTGCATCTGAATTAGTTGAGAACCTGACTTGTTTTATCTGCTGTCTTATTAGTAGAAGCACAGATAAGCTTTTTCATGACCAAAAGGGCCCATCTGAGTGGAGAAAAAATGCGATGGCCCAAGATAATCGACAAAGTGGAGAATGGACTTTAAAGCCACTGACTGTAGAGGTAGGTGAAGTGGCCATAGTTCTAGGCACCCCTGATGGAGTTCCGGGTGGGAGAGGTGGTGTGCCTAGAGGGGCGAGGGGAGCAACTTAATGGGAAGGGCTATGGACTCCAGAAGCATGTTCCAGGTTCTCAGACTGTGCCCCAGGAGGCTTCGCATCCTTCATGAACCTGCTCTGTTATGAACTGAACTGTGTCCTCCAAAAATTCATATTTTGAAGTCCTCACCCCATACCTCAGAAAGTAGCCTTATTTGGGAATAGAGTTGCAGATGTAAGTTAAGATGAGGTCCTACTGAAGTAGGGTGGACCCCTAATCCACCCTATATGACTGATGTCCTTATAAAAAGGGGAAGTTTGGACACAGACACATACACAGGGAGGATGCTATATGAAGATGAAAAGAGAGATTAGGGTGATGCTTCTGCAAGCCAAGAAATGCTGAAGATTGCCAGCAAACCACCAGAAGCTAGGTGAGAGGCATGAGAGGCATGGGACAGAATCCCCCTCACAGCCCTCAGGAGGAACCAACCCTGCCAACACCTTGATCTTGGACTTCTAGCCTCCAGAACTGTGAGATAAATCCCTGTTGTTTAAGCAACCCAGTTTGTGGTCCTTTGTTATGGCAGCCCTAGCAAACAGATACATGCTGTGTTACCTTGGAGCTTTGCAAGAGTTTACAGTTTATGAAAAAGAGCTGAGAATAAAGTTTAAAGAGTCAGCAATTCCTTGTCATGTAAATGGGGCCATCATCTACTCTGACCTTGACACAGGTCACGTTGCTGGTAACTAAGTCCTATTTTCATGAACAGACATTCAGTTGCATTTTGCCTGTCACGTGGAGACAAAATCATGGAAGCAATCTGGCATTTCTAGGTCACAAGAGTGGGAAGAGCTGGCTTTTTTCTTAAGTGGCATCCTTTCCTCTAGTGGAGCTTCTATGGCTTTAAAATAAAGATGCTCGGCATAGATGGCACCAGCCATTCTGATGATTTTTTTTAATTTGGTAAAATACACATAAACATAAAATTTACCTTTTTTTTTTTTTTTTTAATTTACCATTTTTAAGGGTACAGTTCAGTCGTGTTAAATACTTTCACAGTGTTGTGTGACTAGTCTCCAGAACTCTTTTATTATCTTGCAAAACTTAAACTCTGTACCCCTTAAACAGTAACTCCCCATTCCCCTTCCCCCCTAGCCCCTGGCAACCACCATTCTACTTTCTGCCTCTATGAGATTGACTGCTCTGGGTACCCCATAAAAGTGGAATCAAATAATATTTGACTTTTTGAGAGTGGCTTATTTCACTTAGCATAATGTCCTCAAGGTTCATTTATGTTGTAGCATGTGTCAGAATTTCCTTCCTTTTTAAGGCTGAATATTCCGTTGCTTGGATATACTACATATTGTTTATCCATTCATTCACTGACGGAGACTTGGCTTGCTTCCACCTTTTGGTTATTGTAAATAATGCTGGTATGAACATGGGTGTAAAAATATCTGAGACTCTGCCTTCAGCTCTTTTGGGTATATACTCAAAAGTAAAATTGCTGGCTTATATGCTAATTCTATTTTTAATTCTCTGAGGAACCTCCATACTGTTTTCCATATCAGCTGCACCATTTCATATCCCCACCGACAGTGCACAAGGGTTACAAATTCTCCACATCCTCACCAACACTTATTTTCTGATTTTTTTGATAGTAACCATCCTGATGGGGTGTGAGGTGGTATATCATGGTTTTGTGTTTATTTTTAACGAGTGAATTTATCCACAGAATGCATAAATGGAGAAAACGCTGAACGGTTGGGTTTTCCGAAGATTCCAGTCATAAAATATATCCCCTTTCATACATTTTCTATGTTGTGGCCAATGCCCACATCTATTAATGAAACACAAGATAGAAGAGGCCAAGAGACATTAATTTCAGTATTTTTTTATTGTATGCTTGATGTATTTAGAGACAATTCCAAGGGCAAGCACTGGTTGGGGAAGTTATCTGGTCTGTAGATATGTGTACAAAAGGCTATTAAGACTACACGGTCAGTTCCCACTGCAGGAAGCAGAAAGGTTTTCCTTTTTATTATTCCCTGCCCCTAGCATTTTCCAGCTCACACATCTGACTTCTCACAACATGACTGCAAACATGTACGTATTCATCCCCACGAGAAATCGGCATGTGACATCTCGGGATGTTTGGATTCAATCAGATAAAGCACATTTGACACAAACCATAGGAGGGGAAGTTGGGACCTAGGACCCTATGGAATGAAATGCCAGGGCTACAAGGAAGCACAGGCACTGCTGGGTCAGCTGGTGCACGTGACCTGCCGCCCCTCCCCCTCCACACGAGAAAGGCCAGCTCAGTGGGTTCCCCTCCCTCCTTCCTCCCGAAAGCTGAGAGCTCAGCTGAAGACCTTCCCCAGAAATGACTTGACTGCTCCTCAGTCAAGAATGCTGTTAGTGGTTTCATAACAGACACGCTGGTCCCACCTGGCTTTCCTGCTGGGCTGGGCAGAGCTGTGTAACACCTGGATCCATGTGGGATGACATCAGGAAGCAAAGTAGTTTGCCTGGTTGATAATTATTTTTTATACCTAATAATCCACCCGATAGTGAAGGAACTTCACTGCTAATATCTAATAGGCATACACCTTCTCTATTAGACAGCTTATAAGAAAGACTCTTTCTAACAATAACACTGTCTTATGTTATTGGGCACTAAAGAATTACCATAATTTCAAGTATATCCTTAGTCTACCTAAAATTCCAAACCGCCTCCAAGGATGAAAGAGTAGTACTTCTGCTTTGCTAATTTGCTTTTACTGGAGTTTCTGCCCCTCCTCAGAGGATGAGTGGTAAATCCCATCTACTAGCCAAGACTAACTAGCTTATGTTTGATTATGGGGCGCGGGGATAGGGGAGAGATTCTGTCCTTCACGGCCATGTCTTCTTTCTGCACAAGGCATACACAGCCCCCTCCCCCTCCCCCAGGTCTTAATGGATACACAAATGGTATTTTAGGAAGCTATTTACACGCCAACCTTTAAACATTATTGTCATCGTTCGTCTTGAATATTCATTTTCCCCATACTGCCTTTAGAAAAGCAATCCCTGGTCAAGAAATTATCCACGTAATGATAAGCATTTTTCAAAAGCAGAGTCTGTTAGGAGCATTTAAAAACAAACATCCCCCAGCAATGGCGTACTCAAAATCCAACTACATGTTTCAAGTTGTTAATATGTCACTAGAAGTAAGTATAGCCACATCAGCAGGCTCTTTGCTGTCTTCCTGTCTTTCCCCTCGCATCCCAATGCACAAAGAATCTGTCCACCGCTATTACTCAGGTTTTAACTGTACAGAGAACATCTCTGTACAGCCTGATGGAAGCATCCCAGCCCCTTTTAACTTCTGCCATGAAAGGACTGCCACACCCTCTAGTGGTAAGACAGTGGCATCACAACTGTGATGTATAGCGTCAGCCAAGACACCTCTCAGAGTTGGCCCTTCTTTGGGTTGCTGGAATAAGGTCAATGTCTCTAACAGAAGTGGCCATTATGTTTCCCACTGCACAATCGCTGGGTAATGGCATAAGTCTGGCTGGGTTATCCGTGACCTTTGCTTGGCCCATAATAATGAAAGCAGGCCTCTGTGTAATTTATGCTCACTAGACTTCTTTTGGTCAAACCCCTAATCACCCTGGGTATCTCAGACATGCCAGGTCTGATGAAATGTTTCCATAATAGGGGGAGAGGATTCCACATGGTGAAATTTTAGAGTGGCTTTCTGCACTATCTTGTTTTAAATAAGCACTCAGCAGGTGGGCTTGGGAGGGGATGAGGTACATATGTCACCCCCAAGCCTCACCCTTCCCCACTCAGCAGCTGTAGACAGACGCTCTGAGTGGCTGCACCACCTAAGAGGACACCCTAAGTTCACCCACAGTGAGAGCCCAGGCCAAACCCCGACAAAACTCAGCAACCGCAAGTCACCGTGAACAGCTGCTGTTAACTCTGTCAGCACAAATATTCCTCCCATCTCTCACCACTTGTAGTTAGTGATTTTACATACAGAATTTGCAGAACTGCTGGGCAGAAAGCTCACGGTGCTCTTACGCTTACACCCTTACAGGGGAGTTGGTAGAAAAAAGGATTTGTTCCAGTAAAACCTGTGACCCTCAGTGTCCACGTCTGTGTATGGGGCCCAAGTCCCTTCCAGCTCTCATGGCATATGATACACTGCAGCTGACAAGGAGTCACTAACTCGAAGTCACTTCCAAGACTACTGACACTCACAGTATTTCCATTTGGAAATGCCTATCAAGGCATTTCTAACTTGAAGGAGTCAAGTTAGAAGTCAAGGAGTCACTAACTTGAAGTCACTTCCAAGACTACTGACACTCACAGTATTTCCATTTGGAAATGCCTATCAGTGATGAAGACAGGTGAGGCTGCATAATGAAGCCGCTGTCCTCCCTCCCACTGCTGTATTAACACACACACTTCTCAGTATCTCTGCCCCCTTCCATGTTAAGAGTGGTGGAGAGTTTCAGTAGCTGGAAGTAAGCGCCCCCCCACCCCCCACCAGCACCTGCCCACTTCAGCTACCGGTCTGAAGGCAGCCAATGGGCCATGCAGGGCAAGAGGAATAAAGGGAAGGATTAGGGAAAGCCAGGTGCCTCCTCCACAGCTTTGGGGGCTATAACAGGCTGGGTAGGAAGGGCGGGGGTGGGACTGTCACCGTGGAGCCGAATGCTTCTCCATCCATCTGTCCCCTTCCTGCCCTCTGTCTTCCCCGTGCTGGGCCCATCTGGTCTTCCTCACATGCTTTCCTGGGCTCTGCTGGTAAGTCAAATCCTTCATGCGCCCACAACATGGGAAACAAATCAGTTTAATTAAAGTCTCTGCTGAGATAATGGGGTGGCTGCTCAGATTCCAGCTACTTTAACTGGAATCTAAACAGCCAAGAGTTTCTCCTTTTCTTTCCCTCATTAGCTGAGAAATTTGCAGCTTCATGGGGTGGAACTTCTGCCGCAGGGCCATTTAATTAATCCTAAACTAGATGGCGGTAACCAGGCCCAGAATCATTTCTAGACACACGCACATCCGTGCGGCGGGTGAGTGGCCGTGCAGGGAGAGCCCCGTGCCTCGTGGGAGAGCCACGCCGCGATCCAGGGACGTCACGCACAGCTGCCTCTGAACCTCTACAGTGGGCAGCTTCCAGCTCGCACGGCACGGGGAAGCTGTCTGTGGGTCCACCGCACACGAGCGCGGTGCACAGGTTCTTTCAGATCACAGGAATCGGGATGGAGCTGGGCCTGGAGAGGAGCCCCCTTTATTCCTTCCCACTTGTTTTGTCTCTCAGAAGACACAGCTGGAGACATTCTGCATTACAGGCCTGCGCTCAGCAGAAGGGAGGCCAGGCCGGGAGGCCTCCCTCAGAGCACACACACAAGAGCCCTGGGCCAAAGAAATGCCTTTTGTTAACCAGAAAGAAACCACTACTGAGAGAAAGAGCAAGACTTCAAAAGATTTTGCCTTCCCCTCAAACTCGGCGCAGTGGAGCCTGTCTTTCAAGGCTTGATGGACTCTAGTCCTCCCATGAAAAGGCTAATGTGTCCGTTTTCACTGAAACACAATAAGAGCAGCTTAAAATCCACCATCAGTCATACAATCGCACAACAGGCAAATGGGATACATGTTACACTGCAGAAGGAGGGGGTCTATGTTGCAGAAGAAGGGGTCGTTGTGAGATCCGAGACAGAACACTAGGGAACAGTGTGACGTTAACACATCTGAACTTTCTCATTTTACTCGGACAGGAGAGCGGTTTGTTTTGCTGGTAATTTAGTAAGGTGGGAAATTTTAAATAAGAAGGGGAAAGGGAATGCTTACTTCACTTAAAGAACTTAATCTCCGTGTCAACACAGTCATAGAAGAGATCTCCCACTTCGGTGGGGTCCAGGGGGTCATTGCTGGTCAGGATTCCCTCCATGGCTTCCAGACCTTGCTTCTCTAGTTCCAGCATCGTCTTCCTCAGCTTTTGACCTTGCTCCTGAGAAGGACAGAAACAGCGGGGGTCATTGCAATGGACACTGAAAGCCCCCCGGAGGGCCTGCCCCCCGCCCCATTCAATCTGCTCCCCGCGGGACTGCCACGGGGATGGTTCTAAAATGCAGGTGCGGTGAGGTCACTGCTCTGCTTGGAGTACTTGCCTTCGGGATAAAAATCCAGACTCCTGAGTGACGCTGGGAAAGGCCCTTTGTAACATACGAGGCTCCAGCGTGCCTCGCCTTTGCCACGCCTCCCGCATCTCCTTGCTCTTCAGCCAGACCGAAATTAGCTGCATTCCTCCAGCCCATGATACTCTTTCTCGCCACGGAACAGGCAACCCTGCTCCCCTCAACACTCGGTCAGCTTGCGCCCACCTTCAGGCTTCCGTGAACGCCTTTCCTCTAGGCTCCCCCCCATCCAATGCCTTTCCTTCTGCCATGGTTGTTCTCTTTCTGTCTTGCGATGGTCTGTCTACTTACCTGTGTCCCCCATTAGACCACGATCTCCCAGGGAGGGAGACCCGGGCTTATCTCTAGCCTCCTGCCTGGGACAGAGGAGGCACTCCCAATAATGTTTCTTGAAAGAATAAATGGATCAATGAATAATCACATGGCATGTCTATCCCCGATTTACTTTTTTTCTGAGGAGGTGACATCTCTTCTTCCAACTGGCAGTTGCTCATTTACAGTGGATGACGATGAGAAGCTTTTATTTGCCCAATTAGTCCCAGAACAGAGAAGCCTCTGTCACCACCCATCCACCACTTCCTAGTGCTGCCTTAACTCAAACCAATGGTCATTGCCAAATTTCAAAGCCCACCCAGCCTCATCAGTCTCATCTCTTTGAAATTTTGTGTAGGATACTTCAGAAAACACGGCCCTTTCTACCCCTGCCTTCATTTGCCAAAGAGCCACAAAACTGTGCACCGGGGAGTGACATTTCCCCCCTGCTCGGGCTTACTGTCGTCCACCTAGAAAACATGAACAGTCAGCAACCAGGGAGGGCAGCCCTGGACAGAACTCTGTGTGATGCAGCGGTAGCACTCATGGTTCCAGGGAAATGTCTGGCAGGGAGGGAAGATGTCAAACAACTGCGACTTTTACACGTCAGAATGGTCATTTCTGGGGCACAGAAGAGCAAGTTCTATAAATAGTGAGACTACCCTTCTCAGAGATACTTTCTGAATTCACTTGGATTTCCTGCTGTCCTTTCTTGCTATCCTTTTTAGAGAGTCCACCGTGCTGGATGTTAAGAAAATAAGCTCACCCAGTCCACGCAAAATGCACGCACCAATTTACCTATAAGATGTCACTTTCTTCAGGACAAATCGGAACTTTGCAAGTTGTTAAATAAATGCTTGGGAAGCAGATGAGCATCTGACAACCATGTTCCTTCCTTCTCCCTTCAGCCAAATAGAGGCTTGGATTTTATATGAAAGTCCACCACTAAGGGTTGCTGTGGGCATATATTGAGTGTTTGTCTTGTTTGAATTGATGTCTTGTAACTTTATTAATCAGAACTTTGGGTGGAGGAGGGAGGGCTGCACTTTGAAGTATAACTATTTTAAAACTAGAAACTTTAAACAAAACTTTTTTGTATGAAAAAATATACATAACAAAATTTACCATTTTAACCAAGTGTACAGTTCAGTGGCATAAAGACATTCACATTGCTGTGCAACCATCACCACCATCCGTCTCCAGAACTTTTTAAAACACAACACGATTGCATCTTTAAAGTGCTGCCGTTACGTACACATTTTTACCCCTAAAAGTATACAAAGAATTTTCGACAACAGAAAAGCAGTTCTCCTGATTAGTACTGCACGTTTCTGTTATTTGCAGGTGAACAGTAAGTAAAAGAGGGAGATTCTTAGCCCACTGAGTTCTAGAATAACATCCATCAAAAGCAGAGGCTTGCTTTCACTGGCTTTCAAGAGGCTGGGAGGAACAACTACCACCAGCATTCTAGCAGGGGCCTCGGGAGCCTGGGTTTCTGGAAGCAGACTTGCTGGAGAGGAGGAAGATGACGAGCTTGCTAACCGCCGTCCTGCCTCCTTTCTAGGGACCCCGCCCGCTCCCGGGGCTCACAGCCAGGCTCACCTCGTCACTCTCCAGGACCGCCCGGGCCCACTCGTGGGCCTTGTACAGCTCGTGGCGGCGGTCTGGCTTCTCCTGGAACCGAGGCTCCTTTTTGGCAGGGTCGTCGTCTCCGAAACAGGGAGACTGTGCTTTGGGGACGAGTTTTACATCGTCGACAAAGATGAAAGGCTTGAATATGGACCTGGAGAGAAAGGAGAGGAACTTCAGCCAAACCAAGCCTGGGGCTTGAGGACACCAGGGGCTGCCCTTTCCTTCAGCAAACATCTCCTGGGCCAGCTCACGGTGGCAGGCGGGTTCCTGCCGGGAGAGACCCAACTGCATATTTTAGTAACTATTTTAGTAGAACTAACTGCCGTTTATAAGCTGCAAATTCTTCTATTTGCAGCGAGGAGACATCAAAACAGACTGGCTTTGTTCTGGGAAGGCCATTCAAGAGCCCCTTTCAGTCACATGAAAGAAGGCAAACAGACACAGTGTTCTGAGGAAAGGGCGCAATGGGCCACCGATTTGAGCGGGTCTTTCTCCACCGTGCTCTGCGGAAAGGGGTCTCCTGGAAAGGCAGGGTCTGAGACCTCATCCTTTTTTTTTAGGTTCTACCTTATTTGAAAATGTTTGGAATATCTCTGACAGACTCAAGGTGGGACAGATTAAGACAGATGACAAAGAAAGAATCCCGGGGCCCCAGAGAGGGCACACCACAGAAGACAGAAGTCTGGTTGTGTGAGAGTGTGGCTGAGGGGATAGTAGGCGGCTGACGCAAGAACTCTTTGATTCAGCTCTTTTGGCACGAGGGCTGTCTTAGGGGACATGGCTCTGTGTGTGTGTGTGTGTGTGTGTGTGTGTGTGTGTGCACCTGTGCATACCTGGGGACATTTCAACACGTCTCCCCAGACGCGCACACACCCCAAAACAGCCATGTGTCTAAGAAACCGCATCTTGGGATCCCAGGCCAGCGGGGTCCGTGGTGACCACAGCTGACAGTAACACTAGACGGAGACAGCCTCACTCTCCCTGCTCTGCACCCAGAAAGAACACGGCTGGATCAAAGCGGTGCTCCTGGCAGAGCACAGGCACCTCTGGGCCCCGAGGGTGGCCTGTTTTCAATCACACCACGCAGGCACCTGCAATAACAATTGGAGAGAATGAGACACACACCCACACCCCATGTGTATGGCTCAGGTTTGGGTTATTTCCTCTCCTCTTAACTGGTGCCTCCCGTGGGTGAGAAGTGAGCTGGGAGGCTGATTCCCTCAGCCCCGAGATGCCTGGACTTGAGGCGGCCAGAGCAGCCTTGCCGGTGTGCCACACAAACATTTTCACTATGCCACAACCTGCAAAGAACTGGAAACCCATGACCTTTGCACCCAAACTGTGTCCTTGGACTTGAGCGTCAGCATCACCCTCAGGCCCCAACCCCGTCCTGCTGAACGGAACCTGCTTGTTAAGGTCCCCAGGGGATGGATGACATCCAAGTCTGAGGAGCATGACCAGAGACCACAGTAACTAGGAGTGACCTCTTGGGTTAGTTCCCTGAGGTTGTCAAGGGAAAGGGGCTCAGGTGAAGAAGAAAGACCCTGATCACAGCATGAAAGATTGGGCTCATCCTAATTTAATTTGAATATTGAAAGCAGTTGCACCCAAAGCTGGCAAAGTGGGTGGTACAGGTTAAGGATAAGTGCTGTTTTCTGCAGGTGATGCAAACGCAGGAGACTGAGCCCATCCACCATGAAGCACAAGACATAGGCGTGTGGGCTGGACCTAATTCCACAAGGCCGAGTCCTCCCAAGGAACTTCCCTCCCCAAGATGCAGGGGAGCTACCTTATACAGAGGGAACACACTTTGCCACTGCCTACGGCCTCCTGAAAATACATCACTCCTCTTCCCTTCTCCTGAATGTTGAATGGGTGACTGTTGAAAGTGAAAGGAATTAATGCACAATTTTAAAGCGTCTAAAGAATTTTGATTACATGAAGTTGAATTCTCCAACTGGTCATTTGGTTGACTCTGCAAAAGGGCAGTTTGAGGGTTCACTGGCAGATGGTAATGGATCGGGAGGGAGAGAGAAGGGAGGGAGGGAGGGAGGGAGGGAGGGAGGGAGGGAAGGAGGGAGGGAGGGAGGGAAAGAGGTGGAAGAGGGCGGAGTCCAGCGTAGAGACATCCAGAACTAACTGCCTCTGTGCCCCTCTGGTCTCTGACAACACAGCAGCCTCACAGCAGGCAAGTGTCCTATCCTTCAGGGCCTGACAGCACTCGGGGTTTCCTGAAAAGTCAGTGCACACAACACACACCGTCTTCCAGCAGACGTGACCTGCAGCTTCCTTGGCCTGAGCTGAGACCCCCTGAGGGACACTGGGCCCGGGCTCCTGCCAAGCACCCCAGAACCTGCACAGTTCACACCTCCTCCCCAGGCCCAGTGCTAGGCAGAAAGGGTCGGAGCTGGGGGATCCCCTGCTCTTGGGCTTGGAGGCGGGGTGGGTGCAGGCTTAGCCATGGCGAGCCAGCGGAACTGCAGCGTCCAGCAGAGCTGCTGAGCCCGGGCTGCTGAGATTCCTTGGGACAGGGGTTCTCCCATTTTACACCGGCCCCAGGCCACAGATGATGATCACTCGTGTGGTGCTACCCCATGCAACCCCCCGCACTGCGCCTCTTTTCTCCCCCCTTCAAAAGGCCATGTGGGAGTGATGTCTTCATTGGGGAATCTGTCATTCAGTTTCTGGAACCTCAGTGCTTTTCTTACCATGCGGCTCAGGACCATTCCGACACTGGCCCTGTGAGGGAGAAGGATGGCACTGGGTCTTGCTGAGCGACCATCCAGGTCTGCCTGCCTCATGACAGTGGGGCAGGGAACTGGGCTGGGACTCGGAATGGGGGGCAGGGGGTGTCCCCTCGTCACCTTTGACCAACTATGGGGCCCGTCATCTTCCCTCTGTGTCTCTCACTGGACTGAAGCGATCTCTACGGTCCCTTTCAACTTCTAAAGCTATTGTGTTATTTCTCTTTCTATGTCATGTGGCCTGTGAACTTGTGTCTTCAAGAAGTTCATGCTAAGAACAATCATGGTCTTCTGCACCCAATATACAGGACAATAGCAGAGTAAAAATCAGAACCCTCTATGTGATGGAACTTCAAACCAGTCCACGCTCATTTTAACATCAGTGAGAGTGTCTGGTAGCATTTCTAAGACAGGAGGGACCATATGTTTAATCCATTTTAACTTTAAAAATAAATAAGTAAATAATATGACGAGGTTCCCATAATATTCTAAGGCAGCCAAAGCTCTCCAAGAGTTTTTTTCCAAAGTCTATAAGGAAGTCAGCATCCTCAGCTGCTAAAAACATGAACCATAGATGTGTCTGGTGGTTAAAGGAGGTTTTTTTTGAGATTGAATAAATAAAATTACTGCCAATAAGAAAATGCAATAATACTAATATACCAGGGTGTGGGAATTATCTATAACTCAGTCCTAATAATTTATGTCTTCATATCCAGGAAAGGGCAACGTGGATAACTCAGCCGTTTCCAAATGTTCTTATTTCCTGCCAATCCTTCCAGAAGATCTCATTAAAAGTCCAAATAGGTGAGAAGATACTCTGACATCTTCTCACACTGAACCTCAGATGGTAGCTTCTTAAATGCCACTTGAGTAAATGTATGCTAATTAACGGCCCAGAAAGAGGAAACGACTTGCCAAGGCCGCATAGCCAGCCAGCCAGCGGCAAAGCTGAACTGCCATCTGGGTCGTGACCACCCCTCCCGGCCCACGCAGCCAGGGCGGTGCCCACTTCATCAGCCATGTGGAGAACCCCCAGAGGAGCCCGTGGGTGGCTCGGATGCAGGCGGGACACAGCTGAGGGAGCTCCAGAAGCTGATTCTCCTCCATCCTCAGAGCTGCCTCACAGGCTGACCTTCAGAGAAGCCCCCTAACCCAGAGCTCGCCCTGGTCACCCAGCCCCTCCACGGTGTGGTGTGACACGAATACAGAATGATAGGCCCAAAAGGGGAAGTGCTTCCACCAGCAAAGGTCGGCCCAGCAGCTGGTTAATGAGGAAGTTTAAAGGTGGCTGAGCTACGCTAAGGGGACCCTCGAGCAGGACAATTAAACAAAGAAAGCCATGAGCAACACGAAAGGGAACCCCGCCACTGCACCCGTCAGTTCTTGCTGAGACAAACCGAAGGGCCACGGCACACAGTCCGCTGACACGAAGCCAGCACGGGCTTGCAAGGTCTGTCTCAGAGTCTGCCGGATTTTAGTCCTGGGTGACACTCTGAGCCACAGCCAAGAGAGGCACTTCACTGGAGGCATCTTTGCCTTCTCTGTCCCTTTTTTCTTTCTAAAACCTTGAGATGGATGCACCAAGCCAGTGTAAAAAATCTGTTTTCCTCTCATTTGTTCCTTCCTTTGGAAGGGAAACAGAATTATCATGAAAGTCTCTAACATTTTATAATATATCATAATTTTCAAAGTGCTTTCATTCAATTCTCATGGAATTTCATTCATTCATTCATTCAATATGTGTGCAATGCTGAGATCCAGATACTATTCTAAGTACTGGGGATACAGCAGGGCAGCAGTCCCCAACCTTTTTGGCACCAGGGACTGGCTTCGTGGAAGACAATTTTTCCACGGACGGCGGGGTGTGGGGTGATGGCTCAGGCGGTAATGCGAGCGACGGGGAGAGGCAGATGAAGCTTTGCTCGCTCGCCTGCCGCTCACCTCCTGCTGTGCGGCCCGGTTCCTAACAGGCTGCGGACCAGGGGTTGGTTGGGGACCCCTGCAGCAGTGAACAAGGCAGGGCAAAAACTTCTGTACCATTTCACAGATGGGATGACTTGAGGCTCACAGAAGCTAAGTGCTTTGTCCACAGGCACATTCCTAATACGTGCCAGATGGAGAAGTAAATTCAGATCTTCTAAATCTAAAGTCATTTTCCCCCATTACCACTCACCCTTATATATCCCTTCTGCGGGTTTTTAAAATATATATATATATATATATATATATATATATATATATATATATATACGCATTATGCTACTGCAGAAAAGCAAAATATTTTTGTGCTTTGGGATTTGGAACTTAAGTATCAGTGGCCAGCTCACATTTCTGACTTCAAACATGGCTCTGTTCATACTGAAGGTGCAGAAACTCCCTGAGCGATGAAGCTGGGCTTATCCTGTGCCCTGGAGTTCCCAGCAGATCCGCTGGCGCAGAAAATAGCAGCCCAAAGGCTCCTGCTTGGATGAAATTTGCTAAACTTTGAACCGATCTGAAAAGGGCCTGGAAGCACCAGTTTCTCTCAACTGCAGGTGTCCCTCTGAATGGTTCATCCATGGGTCATCCCAGCTTGACTGTGAGTCACGTTAATCATACAGTCAAAGCCACAACTGGTGGAGAGCAGAACTTATCCATGAAGGGTGTTTTCATTTAGAGGGAAAGACAACTAGTACTTCTGGAGCATGGGACACCCTTAGGGCTGGATCCAGATACTCTGGGAGGTTTTGAAAAGTCAAAACCGTGGGGTAGGAGAGAGGAAAAAGACAGTGTTGGGAGAATTGGGAATGAAATCAGAGGGAGTGCTATTTTACACAAGGCCCTCAGCTCTGTGTCTGTCTGTGCAGGCTGTGCCCCACACTGTATTTACATAGTAAACTACGGTGTCTACAGCCCCTAACATTATCTCCAATAATGAAAAGGCTCCACTTGTCACTAACATTTGAATTAACCAGACAAGACAGTCTCAGCTGATGCAATGTAGCCCCTCAAGCCTAGTACCTGGGAGAAGACAAAGAAAACACGCACACACCATGTCCCTTGCATCTCCCCATTCCCTGCCACTAAAGTGGGTCAAACACCCTCTTTTTCCTAGAACTTCCTCCCTATTTTCTGTTTCCCAGGCTAAATTACACGGCCTAATACAATTAAAGAAATGGGTGGGGAAATAGCCTTCTAATATTTAAAATGGAAAATTTTTAATACTCTCCCCCTCTTGGTTTATCCATCCTGTATCTTGAGTATTTGTGTGTTTTCTCAGATGTGGGGGCCTCTCAGTGGTGAAAATAACAAGCCCTAATTCATGATGTCTGCCGATTTCCACGGTGTAAACACGCCCACTGGGGCCCATTTCAAGCTACCGATGTGATGTCACTGAACACAGGGTTGGGAAGAGATGACATCATCTGCTTCCACAGGCTCCGGCACACCACGAGACTCGGAATTTTACACTGTCTCAAAATGCGAAGCTACCTCTCTGCTATTTCCCTCTCCAATTCTTCATATCGATGAAGCTTTAACAAGTACTGCTTCCACGTAAGAAATGGCCTCCAAAGGTCAGAACCGGTGCACTAAAGCCAATGAGTGTCACTATATGGATGACCAAGGCACCAGCAGACTCAACAGAATATTAATATGATGGAATTTGCCTGCTCAATAAAATTAATTAAAGGTCTTTTGCATCTCCCACCCACTCTCAAACTCTGACTTCTGCATCTGCTTCCAACTCTCAAACTTACATAGTACCTGGTACATATTAGGAGGAAGGGAGGAGAGAAGGGAGGGAAGGAAGAAGAAAAAAAGGGAATGTGAGAACAAGCTATATCGAGAAAAGGATCTATAATTAATGCAATGAGCAAAGAGTCAAGAAGTTCTGAAGCAGACAGACCAATAGTAAGATAAGGTCCTTTGGTTTCTAACATTAATTGGGAAGATAAATAATATAGTCTTCTTTGATCATAATCTTTTGCAAGTCCACTGCTCTGAAACTATTTCCTGCAAACATCTCTCTAATGTTTTTAGCATTAGCAGAAGCCGGTTAAGATTTCCCTAATTTTATTACCTAAAAACCCAAGAGTAGGTAATTATGCTTCCTGATGACAAAATACAAAATGTTGAGCATGCCCAATTACAGAGAAACATTGAAATGTTGAATAGGAGAAAAAAAAATCTATGACATTTCTATAGTCACAGTAGGAAATGTAGCTCATTTCACCAGAGAAGATAAAAATGAATGTCTTCCGGGAAGCCCTTAATAGCCTTTAAGTTCTTTTCAATTAATTTAACCATGAATAACTTTCTTTTAAAATTACTTGAAATTTTCCATTTTAGATATTAGAAAGCTATTTTTCAGCTCATTTTTAGAATTGTATTAGGCCGTGTACTTTACCCTAGGAAACAGAATTGCTTTATCTTCACATCCCAGCAATCACAAAGTCCTGTCTTCTAAGCACAGTTAGAGCAGCTGTCTGAGACATCAGGAACCAAGGGGTTTGCTGTGGTCATTCTTCAGTTCAACCTGCTCCTTCAAAGGCTCCTGTTCCCTGAAGAACAATGTCTAAATACCTCGGCAGAGTGTTCCAGACAGACTCTAAACACCTACGTGTACCCCTGCGGGCCAGCACAAAGTGCTCACAAAAGCCACCAGCAAGCGAGGTCAGAGTCCACAAGGGGAAGTCAGACACCAGGGAGAGGAAAGACAAGCCCCAGATCTGATGGATCAAAAAGGGGGTGGGAGTGGGGCCATGGAACCAAGCATTCAGAACTGAAAGATAAAATCAAGAGAAAGCAGCTGGAGTCAAACAAGAGGTGTGTCCTGAGAGGTTGCCTGGAATACTGTCCAGCGGGCGAGGCTCGCTGTCAGAGGCCAGCAGAGGTCCCACGCTGGGCTTGTGTACTGGGGGAGGGAGGGGCGGGTGGAGGAGGGATGGAAACATAAACTACAAGAGGATGCACAGCTGCAATGTGTGTCATTCTGTCTCATGCCTCTCTGCCTTTGCGTATGCTGTTCCCTCTACCCAGAATGTCATTCCTGCTTTTAGCACCTAACAAACCTCTCTTCCTACAACCCCCAGTGCTCAAGAGTTCTTCCTCTGTGGTTTCCCCCTTCATTGTCTCCTTCGTGCCACCTCTTATCTCGCGCACACTTTGTCTCTAGTACCCAAAAAGCATAAGATTTGGTACACAGCAGGTGCCTAATAAGTGCCTGTTGAATGAATGAAAAACTAAGGATAGCTTATACTGAATTTAATAGGTCTTGTTAGAAAGATCTATTGATATTGGCAGTAGTGAGGTCAAAGGGTCAGGAAAGGTACTTGGCTTCTCCCCTGAGTCATCAAACAGTCCCTAGCTGGACACTGCCATTGTCTTGTATTCCTGAAACAATAAGGGGAGAGTAAATACTTTCAGCTGGAAAGGGAATGAAATCAAACAGCTACAGATTCCCTGATAGCAGAGTCAAAGGTTTGATACCCGATACTCAAATGATGATGGTTTTCAGCCAATGGGGCACATGAAAAATACCAGAGAACCTACTGGAATGGGCAGTCTTCTAGACCTCTCCAGGCTGAGGATCAGACTCACCAGACAGATTCCTAAGCCCACCTTAAAGATTCTGATACAATAGGTTTGGGTCAAGGCATCTGTTATTTTTCAAAAACTCCCCTAAGTGATTCTGATAATTTAGAAATCACTGGATGGTTGTGCCTAAGCCACTGATGACATGATTTGTGGTGTGCATGACTGAAAGTTACCAAGGAGGAGGGCTGCTGTCTACCTGGTAGATCAGAGATAGTCTTAATAAATAATAGTTAAACCTACTATGCATTTACTTGGATTATCTCATTTAATCCTCCCAAAAAGCATATAACAGTAGGCGCTGGTATTGTGTCCACTGTACAGGACAGACACAAGCTTGGAGAGGTTAAGAGACTTACCAGTTACTAAGTGACAGAGGTGGAATTCAACTCCTGGCAGTTTATTCTAGAGGCCGTGTTCTTAAACACTGTGCAGTGCAAGCCCTTTGCTGAAGTGTGTGGGCAGAAAGCAATACCCTAAAATACAATGTCTTAGAGAAGAGGCCAGTGCACTTGAAGTGGCTTCAATGTGCATTGCCTCTGGACCATTCTGTCCCCTAACTCATAGGAACTGGTGGTTTTGATCAATCTTGGGCATTCCTGTATCTTTCTGTCTCGCTGGGTCTTATTTATCATTGCATCCCTCAAATACAACACAATTCCTGGCCCATAATATATATTAATAAATGTTTGTTGAATTTAAAACAATTTGCTTCCATGATTGTGATGAACGCTATGTGACAAAACCCAAGAACTTCCCTTCATCACAACTCTTTATGCTGCACTGGCCATGGTGAGATGACTAAAAAATGTGACTCAGCTATACAGCAGGAGGTGCAGGAACTCAGTGTGTGATTACTGGGTGAGCTCTCAAGGGAAGCACACGCTTGCCACCTGTGTGACTGTGTCTCAGACAAACCTGGAAGGATCTGGGGTCCCAGTGAAGTAGTGAATGCATGGCGAGCTTCTGTTCTGAGGCAGGACAGACACTACACTGGCTGTGGTAAGGAAAGACTCGGAGTCTATACAGACTCCACTGGCTTTGTCCCGTAAGATGTCAATCATAGTCTGCACAGTGATGCTTTCTGTAAAGAAAAGAGAGAGAGAGGAGGCAAGCTGTAACCAAAATCCATCAGTCCTTTCCCTTTTTAGTAACAGACCCCCTGAAATTACAGCTGGGAACAGAACTGCCCAAGTAGGGACTATATTTCCCAGCTTCCCTTGTGGCTAGATGTGGTCACATGATAGATCCTGACCAACGGGAGGTGAGCAGAAATTATGTGTGCAACTTCCCCATTACATCCATAAAAAGGAATGCTTGCCCTTCACTTTTTTCCCTCCCTTCCTGCTGGCTGGGAGATGCCAGTGAGTGGACCGCAAAAGGAAGTCACGTGGTGAGGCAGAATAACCCACCCACCCTGGACTGTCCATATACATCTGGATTGTAACATGGGAGAGAAATAAATTTCCATTTTCTTTAAGCCACATTATTCTGGGGTCTCTGTGTTACAGCACTTTGCAATTCCTCAACTAGTACAGTACGCAACAGAATGATGTTCATAAGAAAGTATGCAATCTATGAAGTGCCCCAAGCAAGCTCTCTGGTACAGTCTTGCTGGTTAGAGTCAATGCTATATTTGGAGAATGACCTCCCTTCAGTGGGAAATATACACAGAGAAGTATTTAGAATATTTAGAGCCATGAGGACTATTGGCTCTGACTTCAGATAAAAGGACTAACAAATCTTTCACTACACAGGATCCTGGTTCTACGTTTTCTCCCTCTGTTTACAATTCATTGAAACACTATTTTTTCAGTGTGTTCACAAAGATCAAATCAGAGCATCACACAGAGAAAAGGTGCCTTAAACTTCACTACCACGACTCACATCTTCTTTGTAAATCTCTATGAGTAATACATCACACCTAAAAATATTAACAGTATAAGTCCTTCTGTTCTTCAACTATCCAGGGTTCAAACTTCCTCACTGTTTCATAAATGAGTTTACTGATTTAAACCAGGATCCAACAGGTTGATAATGTCTCTTAAAACTCTTTTAATCACTGCGTCTCATTTTCCCCCCTTGCATTTTATTTGTTGGGCCATTTCTCCTGAGTTTCTCACACTCCGGACTTTGCAGATGGTGTTATGAATATTTTCCTCCATCCTCTGTATTTCTGGTAGACTAGTAGCTAGATCCAGAAGCTTCATCAGATTTACATTTGATATTTTGGCAGGACTACCTTACAACTGGTATTATATACTTTTACCAAGCTAGGTTTTCTAAGTTAAAAACTTTTAGGGTTTTTTATAAAGTTCCCATTTTTAAATGGATACTTTCTTACCTTCCTACCCAGAATATATTAATTAAGTTCTATAGCAAAAGTCCTAAAGCATTCTTCTAGATTGAGTCAGCCAACTTTTTCTTAAAGAACCAGATAGGAAATATGTTAAGCTTATGGGCCCTATAATCTCTGCCATAACTTACTTGTCGCAACTGCTCAACTCTGCCATGTAGCACGGAAGTAGCCATAAGCAATAGGTAAATAAATGGGTGTGGCTGTGTTCTAATGAAATTGTATTTACAAAACAGGCAGCAGCCAACAAGTTATAGTTTGCCAACTCCTGTTCTAAATGACCAATGGCAAATATAAAACGTGGCCACTGTGTTTATGTGGAAGGGTTTTCCACTCACGCATAAAAGTAACAAGCTATCCAGTCACCCACGTTTACCTAAACATGGACTCTGACTAAGTCAATACTGGGTGGAAGATAGAGGGCTCATGAAAGGAATTCAGTTCAACAATTTGACTCAACAAATGTTCATGGAACAAAGGACTATAACAAGCCTCACAAGGGGATCCTAAGATGAGTAAAAGACAACACCCCTGATGTCAAGACTCAGCAGGCTAACGGGAGAGGAAAATATATGAAGAAGATAAGTCAAATACACAAATGCTGAGGTATAAGCAAGGCTGGAATAAGTATCAAAAAGACAAGCATGATGACATCAGCATTTAAAGGAGAAATAGGAAAAGGAAACATCCATGGATGAGAAAGCATCATGTAAACATAAATGCAAGTTGTCATCTTGCCTGCACAGCAAGGACTTTAGCACAAGTCGGTCTCTCTATACAAGGTCTGTTCTCTACTCTTCCTCTCTGCTCATTCTCCTGAGTTCAAACAAGGTCTCTGAAATAGGTGCAAGACGAAGGGTATGAGAGGGAGAATTGTAAGGGATACACTAACTCACCTTCTTGCTTTTCTAAGCTGTCTTTGCCTGAACAGCAGGCTAGATGGTCATCAGCTGGAGAAAAAACTTCAGAAAAATTGAACTCGTCCTCTCCCGTCCACCAGCCTTGACTCTGAGCGTAACTCCTGAGTTCAGGATGCTCTGCGTCGATCTTGGTCATGAGCGAAAGCTGATTGCAAATGCACTTGACTCCCTCTGTAGAGAGTGCAAAACCCAGTTATTTAGAAATAGACTTACAAAGACTTAGTCACGAAATGGAAATTTACAAGACATCTCTCCCCTGCAACTTGCCTATAACTATAGGGAGGAATGGATTCCGTTTTTGAAGAGAGAAACAGACGATCCTTGGTTCTAAGATTTCCCAGAACGTGTGACCAGTCCTGACACATTTTATCACATCTTCAATGAGCAACAGTCACTTGATCTGGCGAACTAAACCTCAAGCATTAACTACTCACAAGAGAAGTGAAAGGTTCTTTGAAAGAGGCACTGTGCTACTAACAAGACTCATGAATGTTGCAGCTCCGGAGATTCCTCCTCCCCAGTTCAGTCTCACCCCACCTGAAGGAGCAGTTTACGCTACTGCCCTCTGCTCAAATATATATATAGCTTTAAAAAATATATATATATATATGCTACTTCTTCATTCAAATTTTTTTCAGGTCCCAACATTTAGAAAAACACAGTAGCCCTGATAATGAATTGTTTTATTTATTTATTTAGGCCTTATGGGATCTTAGTTCCCCGACCAGGGATTGAACCCGGGCCCCTGGCAGTGAGAGCACGGAGTCCTAACCACTGGACTACCAGGGAATTCCCGATAATGGATTGTTTTAAATTAATGGAATGTGCGTGCAAATATACATGCGTCTGGGTGCATGTGTGTGCACACGGGTGCATGAGGTTGAGAAAAATCTCTGGGACTTTGTTTCTGTAACTAAGAATTGGGACCTGCCCCCAGGCAAACAGTCAATATGAAATGTCAGGAGTGTGCTTCCCAAGCACTGACATCCTTCACTCCAGGCTCAGGAATCCCCCGTTCCTCTCTAGAAGCAGAAGCCCAGAAAGGAGAGGCACTCCAGAGCCTACACGTGAAGCACAGAGTGTCTGCAACAGCAGCATGACTCCTGTAAGTCCAGGCACCATGGCCTCAGCTTTTCCTGTCCTCGAAACTCTCCACCGGCCACCCCACTCACCTGTGATTCTCTCCGCAGCCCAGTACTTCCCCACGGTCTCCAGCACCCAGGCTTCCCCACTGTCCACGATCAGATATGCACTTTGGAAGCTGTGGTAGGAGTTTGCATCTTCATAATAATTCCCGCCTTGTCCATGTTCTTCCAACAAGGCGACGATGACATCTAAGGCTTCTTTAGCTGTTGCCCCTCTCTCTAAACCAAGCCTGAAGTAAGAAAACCAGAAGCATACCTCTGTCATTTCTCACCACCTCATTATCAGCATAGGAACCAAAGGCTGGGACGGGGCTGAGTTATGAAGAACACCAACGTGTGTAACTATGTTAAGCACTCAAGCCAATACGCAAACAGATAAACAGCACTTGAACTCAGATACACAACTGTCACACATGCAGTTCAAAATCATGGGGGTGTTTTCTGTCTTTGGACGCACCCCTTCCATAGAGAGACAGGAGTCAGGGGCCCAGTGGCTTCTCCCTCTTGAAAGGAAGCTCGGCCACCTCTCTTTCTCCTTTCTAATTCTGACTCCCCTGGAGCTGGTCAGCTCAGTTGCAGCCCTTAGCAAGACCCCCTCTCTGTGGCTTTTTCTTCCTCTGGTGGCAGAACCAGAATTAGAACTGAGGTCCCTTTATCTCTGAGTCATTTGTTTTTCTGCCATAGTGTGCTATGTCTGGAAACTTACTGATCACGTACTTGGTGCTGGGCCCTAGAGCCATGTATTTTTGTGTTCAATGTCTCATAAAACCCATCCTCATAGTACTCAGTGATGTAGGTATTTATTTTACAGGTGACATAAAACTGAAGTTCAAGAATATTATGGAACTTGCTCAGGGTCACACAGAGGGCAGTCTCTGTGCCTGCTTTAAGGGGTCTATTAATTGGAAGGGCTGGGAGGGGACTGCTGTTTCACTTTGAAAGAAATATGTCCTTTCGGATGACTGAAGCTGTAAGCTACACCAGTAGAGGTGCGCTGATAGGTAGGAGGAGAATATGTAGAAAAGGACTGATCATGTACAAACCAGCCGCCCATTGCTAATGAGATTGTGAGTGAATTATATGCACAGAGGACAATGGCTAGCTGTGGAGCACTTTTATTACTAATCAAAATACTTGGTGTAGAATGATAGAGGTCAAGGCTGGGCTGGGGAGAGGTTTCCTTTTGCCCAGAGGCAAAGCCTCAGAGAGGGGGTCTTGCTAAGGGCTGCAACTGAGCTGACCAGGTCACCTGTGAGTTCTCACACTCCCCACAACCTAAAGACAACCCTTGGCCCTTTCCAGTGATTACACTGGCCTCTTTTCAAGGACTTTTGTGCCTTTTTATATGCTGAGGGTCTGATGGAAAGTGTCCAGAATTATAAGATGCTCTAAGATATTGGGATGGACTGGGTTTTAGTGACAAAGTTAGATGCAAACAGAGCAGCAAAAGTCAGTCTGCAGAAAACGAAGAGAATAGAGCAGTCATGCAAAGGGAAGAAGAGGTGTGAAACCTGAACGAATGCAGTGACGCACGGGGGCCAGCTGTGCCAGCTCGGAGCAGCCAGCTCTATGTCAAGAATTCCGATCTAGTTGTTAAACCATTGGTAGCCTGAAATCAGTCATCGTGGGAGTATTTACGCCATGGAAACTGGAAAAGGCTACAAATCAGAACTGACCCCCACCACCCCACTCCAGTCTGGTTATTAAACATTTACCAGAATGCCACTGATGAACGAGTTCTAAGGGCTTTCTAGTTCTCATCCAAGAGGCCAAGATGCATTATCATGAGAGACAGACCTTGGATTGTAAGAGAGCCCTGACCTCCAGAAAATAAATTCCCATTTTTTAGGCTAGCTCCATTCAGCTTCTTGTTACTTGGAACCAACCTCCTGAAACATGCAAAAATGGAGTATATGTGTTTATGTGCCTTTTCCCAGGAGAAAGGGATTCGTTGACAGATTCTCACAGAGATCAGTGGATCGAAAGTAGCAGATGTTACTTAACATCATAAACTGAAAATGAAATATAAAAACAGTATTGCCTAATGCTTGAATTCCCACAGCAAACCTCTAGGAAACACATACAAATTATACCTTTATCTTAAACTCGGTGCCCAATAAAGTGCTACCAACGTTCACTTATGTCCCTTTGGACTGAGGCTGGATATGACGTGCTGTTGGA
The DNA here is from genome assembly GCF_965194805.1 of Balaenoptera borealis. Taxonomy (NCBI): domain Eukaryota; kingdom Metazoa; phylum Chordata; class Mammalia; order Artiodactyla; family Balaenopteridae; genus Balaenoptera; species Balaenoptera borealis. The sequence goes on from NC_138864.1 coordinate 83,166,244, forward strand.
AAGCACAAAAGATCAGAATCCATAGAGGGGCAGCCGGCCCTATATAATCTTCGAATAATCAACCCCAGGTCTAGCAAGCACTAGAAATAAAGTGTAAAATGCAAAGAGCTTGCTCTCCCAGGAGTTGTCCAGGAAAGAATTGGCATCCAAGCACAGCAGACAAGCACGGACAGAGGAAGTAGTGATCCCTCCAACGGCAATACCTTGGAGATACTGAGCCCAAACTGAGAGAACACAGCTCACGGACTGAAAGTTTCCTCTAGCACGCTGGTTCTCAACACTTTGTGTGTATCGGAAACACCTGGAGGGCGCGTTCAAGCACGGATTGCTGGTCCCACCCCCCAGAGTTGCTGATTCAGGAGGTCTGTGGTGGGGACCCAGAATGTACATTTCAAACAACTTTCCAGGTGATGCCAGAGCTACTGGGTCACCAACCACACTCTGAGACCCACTGCTCCGGAACCTCGCTACTCAAACAGTGCTCTGTGGCGCTTCAGCACCCATCACCTGGGAGCCTCTGAGACATTGATCTAGGAGGCCTTCTAGCTCAGGGGTCACTTTTAGCATTCGGTTAGTATGAACTGGCCCCCTCACTGTCTGACTGGGCTTGGCTGAACTGATCATAGCTTGTATAAAGCTGAGACCCTGAACTCACAAAGAGCCACTCAAGGTGCGGACACCCGCGGCAGGGTCCTCTTCACACACCTGCTTTTTTATTGTCATAACTGGACATGGGTGGTCAGGGAAGGAGTTAAGGTTAAATGACTATCGTTAAGTTCACCCTATAATCTACTCCTGACACTTGTTAGTGAACAGACCTTGGTAACTATCACAACCCCAATTATGTGCCAAGTATATCTTCTCGGTCTACATCCCGCAGCGTTGTAGACCCAGGTCAAAGGTATCTTCTTCTCGAAGCATTCCTAAACAGACTCAGTCCATTATCATCTCTGAACATCCAGGGGTGTTTGCTGAGGGCCTGGGATTCTGTGCCATTCATGTGGCTGCAAATCTCAGATTGCCTTGAGACACATCTCTCCTTCTGTCATCTTAAATTGGTCTTAAAATCTTGCATTGCTCAATTTTCTGTCTTCTCCCAGCAACCAGACTAAAATCTCTTTGAAGTTTTTGAGCTTCTTCATGTGCCCACAGAGTCTAGCACGAAGCAGATATTCAGTAACTCTCGTTGCCTTATAGGTTGATGAACTTGAGAAGATACATCAGAGGCTTCGAAGAAATTTTAAAAAAAAATTCTTTTCTGTCGTCCCTTAGAAATCAACTGTTTAAACGGTGGTATTTGCCAGTTCTATAAATCCCCTGCCATAAAGTCAATAATAACTCAAAATGCAAGGCTATGAATGGAGCATAAAAGGGACATTATTTTTCATTGTTAACTCTTCATTTTTAGGATTTCTATTAAGCATGGAGGTAAAAATACTGGGACAACTGTCAAAACATAAGCTCAAAACTTGTTGTTATTCTATCCATTTCATTCTGTTGATCAAGAGAAAACTGATTATAAATATAAGGCTTTTCCCTCCTTTTCTCCAGCTCAGGGAATCTGCTCCTTCTGACTTTATAATAACCAGGAAGCATAAGGAAGGGTGAGGAAGGTATAAAGGCAATATGGCATCAAAGGGGTGTCACAAACAGACCTGTCCATCAGCTGGAAGAAGCTGTGGGCCACGGAGGTCTCTGTGTAGATGTGCAATTTCTCCCTACAAAACCTACAAAATGTAAAAACCTCTATTCCTTTTTATAGGATGTTACATGTGGGAAGCTCTCTGGAGGTCACCCAGTCGAGGCCTCACATCGGACAAGTGACAAGTATCCACACTGAAAACCAAGACCTCCAGCTCCCAGCCCAATCCTCTTTCAATCATGCCATTACTCTATTGCATTTCAGTATTTCAGAAAAAAGGAAGCCATTTCAGAACGTTGTTTCATTCCCACCCACCATCTACTTTAGTCATTCTTTCCAAACTCAGTCGTTGATCAGCCACTACGTGCCAGGCACACAGCCCCTAGGGCTTGTGACACAGTAGTGAACAAGGCGACAGAGACCCCCATCCTGCCGAGCTTACACATCCACTTCCCTCTGTTACACTGTGGCTGGAAGGGGAGGGAAAGGAAGAAAAGATGACCAAGACATAGAGGGGAAAGGAGGGAAGTGATTTCTGTTCTTTTTTCCTTTATCTTTTATGTATTTTTTATGTATTCTTTTTATTTTTATATATTATTAGATAGATACATTTCAAAGACCATAAACTTAAAAGTGTAGTTCAGTGGTCTTTAGTATATTCATAAAGTTGTGCAACTATCACCATAATCTAAATTTAGAACATTTCAACACCCCAAAAAGAAGCACCATATCCATTAGGAATCACTCCCCATCCTCCACTCCAACCCCAGGCAACCACTAATCTACTTTCTGCTTCTGTGAATTTGCCTATTCTGGATATTTCATGTAAATGGAATCATACAATAATGACCTTTTGTGTCTGGCTTCTTTCACTTAGTATAACGTTTTCAAGATTCATCATGTTATAGCAGGTATCAGTACTTAATTTTTTTATTGCTGAATAATACTCCATTGTAATCTATTCTTTTTTCCATCACCTCCAAGTTTATATCAAAAGGCACAAGTCATCTTTGGAAGGACTGCGTTACGAAGTATGAGGTTTGGAGGGAGATAAATCCCATGCCCACACCCCACCTGTTCTGGGCAGTTGTTTCAAAGAATCACCAGGCAGTACCTGACCAGATCCATCCCCAGTAAGGCTTCCGTTTCAGCGGCTGGTTCTCTGGCATTGATGGCTTCATTGGCTATGCACACTCCATGTTCATTGGCTCCCATTTCTGCCCCCCAAAGCCAGGCAGGTCTGCTTATCACGATGGCATGGGTCCTGGGAACTTGGTCGATTGAAATGTAAGTGCACTAAAAAATGAAGACAGGAAAGAAAGGGCCATCACCTGTCAGGTACCACTTAGTTTTCACCTTGGTACTTACATTAAACCACCACATCGGTTACAAACAGAGCCGAGAAATAAAAGGCCTTGCGAACACCCAGACTTAAAAAACACCACACGTCTCAAAGCAGCTCTAAGGTTTCCACAATGAGTTTCAGTCTTGTCACTCACTCAGTTTTCTGTCTCTTTGGTTCAGGCCAATCTGTGAATAATGTTTACATCTACAGCAGTCCATCTTCTCGAACCAGGTATTCAAGCAATCTCTGCCCTGAATATTCTGTATCTAGCCATTTCAGTGGGCACAGATGGCCACCAGCATTTTAAACAAGCATAGCTATTTATTTGCAAAACTCCTTCTAGATCAGTGGTTTTCAAACTTTTTAAAAGTTATAGAGTCCTATCTATAAAAGAAACTTTACCTAGATGCCTAACATAGAAAGCAGATAAAAGGAAAGATGCTTTGTCTGAAGAAAAGAGGTCCCCTAAGCTTCCTGCAATGATCCCTAGGGCTCCCTGGAACACAGTTTGACAACCCACATGACTGCTCTAGTGGTAGAAAAGAGAAAATGATAGTGATACTTTACATTTAACTAACGCATTAAATGTACACTCTCTTATCCATTGTGCTTCCTGGTCTGTCCCATTTGATTCCCACACTAAGCCCATGAGGTGGACATACAAGGAAACAGTCCCAGAGAGGCATATTCCTAACTGCTGTCACAACTGCAGTACATAAGCACTTAGAGCTGTGTCTTACCTTCTCCAGGCTGCTGTGTCTTTACCTAGAAAATGAATGAGCTAATCTAGATCAAGCTACTTCTTTCCAAGTATTGATACTTTTAGCCTCAGAACACTTCCTCCATACAAACTCTTACATAAAAGCATAAAGACAATAAAACTGGTCAAAGTGTATTGAGGTGAATGGAAGAACAGGCATGGGACTGGGGATAGATAACTCAGAGCCTTTCCCCTCCCCATACCGGGCCCCTGGGAGGACTCGGCTAGAGCAGTTGGAAAAGCACTAAACTAGGCTGTCCACAGGAGCCTCCTGACGCTGACATGCTAGCAGGCTATGACACACATACTCTTCCCATGGAAGCTGCAGTATGGAACTCAGGGCTCTAAATTACACAGAGCTTTTTAGCTCTCAGGGGAGAATTTTATCAGCCACAGCAGCCATTTGCATTTTAAATTGGGCACCTGAAAGCACTGTATCAACTGCAGCCTTAGATCTTTTTTTTGATTCAAGACCCACTTATATGGACTGAATGCAGCCCAGAAAGCTACTCTGCATTGATTTTCCATAATCTCTAAACCTCAGGTAAGAGCAGAAATGCACACTCACTGGTCACGTGACATCTGTATCTTCACAATCCACGTTAGGTATTGCTCTGCACTGGGATAATGTTATTTCATTTGATAAGTATTTGTAAACTGAAAAAGGTAATTAAACCCGGAGGTTGTGAAGAGACCTTTGAGTTTTTCATGGCAAACTGATAATAAAATATACTCTTGAAATGTTTTCCCCTATTCAGTTCCCGAAAGTTATTTATTGTTTAAAAAAAATGATTCTTTTACAGCAAAAAGCTGGCCAAAGCAGTAAACAGACTACGGTCCTCTGTGCTCTTCTAAATGGAATTGAAGTTTATATGTTAGAATTGTACTATTTCATGCAAAAAGCAGCATTGATCAATACTTTGCAAAACCCCTGTACCCACTGAGGTCCAGTGACAAACTCTATCTTGAAAAGACTAAGTAAATAGGGAAGGAATCTCAGATTCTTAAGCACAGATTTATCATAAGGTTTTTTTTATAAGGACAGGAAAAAAGCAAAATAGGAAATGAGCTTTTTATTTGCCCTCAAATTCATTTTTACACATTCGTTCCCATTTCACCAATTATCTACAGAGCACCGACCACACACAAGGCATTTCGTGCTAAGTGCTGCTGGCAGATAAATCAGTGAGGAGGCCCAGCCTCTGTCCATTCAGTTGGGAAAGAAGGAGAAGGCACATACGCAGACTATGACTACAGGCCAACTTCAGTAAGTGTCACTGAGGCCTGTCTGCTTAATATGCACTGCATCTCGTCCCCTCCTCCCACCTTGTGCTCTGATCGACACCATCCTGCTCTTCCTTTTCCTTTCCCCATTCCATGCCATTTTGACCCTTCCAAAATACTATATAATTGACTTATGTATTGCACGTGCTGTTTATTTATGCTATCTCCACCAGCTAGAATGTAAGCTCTATTGAGAGATTACAGAAGGGAAGGAGGGAGAGATATTTGCTGTTTAGTTCATGATATATCCCAAATCTGGTATATAGTAGGCATCAATAAACCTTTTTTTGAATGAATGAATGGATAAATGAGTGAACGAATGAATAACAAAGGTCGGAGGGAGCATAATAGAGGTTCAAAGGAAAGGGAACACAACCAAGTGGGCAGAGGTTTTATCAAGTGAGTGACGTTTGGGTTGACCTTGAAAAGTAGGCCAGACATCGAGGTATTCCAGACAGAGGTAAGAGCCTGAGAAAGGTGGGGATGTCAAAAATGCGTTCACGGTTCAGGGAGGTCCTCCACCCTGCCACTTAGGGGAGCTATGATGGCATTGAGTCACAGGACTGCAAAAGCTCAATAAGTACTGACAGATAAAAATGTTGAACACTGAATCCAAAAGACAATATGGTCTCTGTGGGAGTCCAAAATACATGCAGCCAACCTGACACTTTTCAGGCCAAACTTAGAATCATGAGGAAGGAAGGAGATCCCCAACTAGCCAGATGGGCTAAATCAGCGCCTCCCAAGCACCAGGCTGAGGGCTGATGCCTCAGATCTCCTCACAGGCCACAGGGTCGGGGAGCGGGAGGTGGGTGTGTGTGCACCCGAGCCTTAGTGAGCCTGTAACACATGCCCCTCGGGGCATCTTTGTCACGGACCACAGAAGTCTGGGCCTCACAAGGGCCCTTCTGTGGCTGCAATTCACACATGGTCCACTGGGTTTGAAATCTGTCTAATCACACCCAGGTGTGGGAGGGAGTGGGGAGGATGGACACACTTGTCTCATAGAGATCGGTTATTTTAAATCCCAGTTTGGGAGCAAACCTCACAAATAAGGAACATTTACACAAGATGTAACGAGTTAAACTTTGTAAAGTCAGCCATCTAGAACATGAACTCCGCAGGCAGTCATTTTCTTAAGTAAAATTCACTGACGCTCACAATTTCCACATTATTAACAAGGCAGAGAAAAAGTGGGATCTGAGGTAGCAGGAAAGGTTTCTCTGGGGAAAAAAATCCAAAAGTACCTGAAATTTTCTTTCAGCCTGGAAAAACAATTTAGTTCTAAAGTCAAAAGTCCTAGCCAAGTTTCTATGAGAGAAAATGTTCAACACTCAGAAGATCAGTCTTTACGGGGATAGTTCTGGCCTCACTTCGGTGATTAAGCTGTTCAAGGGGGCTTCAGAAAAAGAGGAACAGTTTGTCTTGCTGCCCCATGGCCACACCCACCCAGCCTTTAATAAAACAAATCTGTCAGTTAGTGTGACTTCTGGGGGCCAACGCCACACAGCAACATAAGAATGCCCAGGGCAGGGGTCGTGGTGAGGCACACTTCTAAATGTCAGCCTTGCCTAATGCTAATCACTGAGGTTTTAAAGGTATTACCTGCACTGAGCTTGTCGCTCTCAGGTGGCTCCTGGGGACACATGCCAGGTTGGAGGATGGAAAGATAAACCTTGACAAGGCCCCGGAGACAAAAACAAATGACAATTCTTCTTCAGGGCAAACCCTTTATTATTTTGTGTGATGGTGTCCAAAATGAAAAAGCAAAATCAGCGTCATGTTGTCACCTACCCCTTGCACATTCCTGCACACACTATTTCTGGATATCACCCAGTGAAAGGGGAATAGAGACACTCACACAATAGACGTTTCAATTAATGAAACGCAATCATTGTGCCTTTCCTACTGTACTCAGATGGTGAACATAACCCTGGCACCACCAGCGAAAACCACTGTGAAATGAGTTGAGTCAGCCAGACTTCTTAGGGTGGGAAACAAAGGTAGGGAAAATGGGATGCTTCAGGGAAATAGTTTTAGTTTTAGAAAATTTGTGACTCTAAAGCAGCACTGCTAATTAGCACTGAGGTTGTTCGTTTTTTAATTTTTTTTATTCCAGTGTCCTGCCTGCTACTTGACTGGTTTTTGAAAATGTGCCCTTAAGGCTCACATGAGTTTAAACAAAGACAAAAGAAGATGTTGACCACACTTTAGAAGAGCTGCCTTTTAGTCCCCTGAAGCTCTAAGATCTTTGAGGATGGACAATGCAAAGGCCTGGCATCAGAAACAGGATTGGGAAAGGGGACGTGATGGAAGGAAGCCCCCTGCCGAGCCACTCTCCCACAGAGCAAGGGAGATGCCCTGACCCCACAGAAGGCTGGGGACTCCTGCTCCTGGGGCTGAAGAGACGAAAACAGGAAAACAGGAAGAAAGACACACAATCTACTTAGTGGCCATGGAGCTCTGGTCACATTTCTTTGATTCCAGAATGACTTGTGCTCTCCTGCTGTAGGGGATAATCTTCAGAATTAACATTCAGGACCCACCCCCTGCCCACCATGTACACACATACTCCACACACCACAAATACCGCCACCACCCAAACAATGCTACTAACACCACCACCAGCTATCACTAATTGGTAAGTTTCTATTCTTCTCGCAAATATTTTCATTGGGGAAGAAAAGGGAAATGATCTATTAAAAACCCACCCCAACTGTGAAAGTTGTATAACCTTGCTGAGGATGCTAATACCACACTGAACTTCATACAATAGAAAATAAAAATAAATTAAAACTAGCTTTCAAAGAAAAGGAAACAATGAATTCTAAAGGAGAGAAAAATGGAGGTGAGATTTAATATATAATAATAAGAGAATCTTTCAAAAAACATTATGTATCAAACTTGACTTGACTATCAAGAATTCTGTCTCCATAAATTGTGGTATAATTACTCTCTTGGGCACCAAGTATGACTCATGTAAACTGTAGTTGAAATCCATTGTTTTTCCAGGAAAATATTCTAATGTTGGATCCATTTTTTTCTTAACTGGAAGGTTTAACCATTTAAGAATAGACCTATATAACCATCCATGAGCACAGGTGCACATCCACACACACACAAATACACCCATGCACACACAGAACATCAGGATCCAGGAGATGATTCATCTGATTCTTCAACACCCCTACCCACAGGGAGAAGCAGGGCCTGAGGTAAAGGGAGATGAGTTCTGTGACGCACAGTGTACAACACCCTCAGAGAGGACACAGGGGCTCTCACAGATTGATACATACTTATCCATCCTACTCTGCAACCAAAAGAGGAATTGTTAAAAACCCAGAATCCACAGAAGAAAGACTAAAGGACACAAAATAAAATGTTCCAATCTGCCAGCTGTGCAGCCGAACAAAAATGTGCAGTGTCATTTTAGAAACTGAGGAACTCTGTGCTTGGAGGACCCCATTTCTTATTCCTCCATCTCAAGCAAAGTGAACTGGACATAGAGTAGATGACAGATGGACAAGCAGACCGATGGACAGACTGAGTGAAAGATGAAGGGTAAGAAAGGGGACGAACTGGAAGAGAAGACCGCCTTGGTAGGATGGACCAGCTGGAAGGGTGGATAGGTGGGCAGATGAGCAATCACAGTGACTCTTTTTTTAAAAGAAACCTCCATTAAAAAAAAAAAAAACCCACAATTTTATTTATTTTTTTTTTTCTTTCGGCCGCGCCGCACGGCATGCAGGATCCTAGTTGCCCGACCAGAGGTTGAACCCATGCCCCCTGCAGTGGAAGCGTGGAGTCTTAACCACTGGACCACCAGGGAAGTCCCACAGTGACTTTTTGCACATGGTTATTCTCAGAAAATGGACTCCAGGGACTGCAACACTCATGTATGAGATTTCTAGGGAAACTGCAGACTATGTATGTTTAAAATGTCATGAAATGGCTGAGGAATAGATGGGTTTTTATGAGAAGTTCTTACTCTTCATAGTTAAACTTTTTCTGTATGCTAATGAGGACTATTATGAAAGTTACATTATAGTTATTGTAGCTCATAGGCCCAAATATGGAAAAGAACCCATCATTCTGTACTTGGGACAAAAACAGGGGAGGGAGACAGGTGTAACTGTTTGGGAATTAAAGGGATAAGAGTTAAGTTTGAAAAGCAGATTTAGCATGTGCTAAAGATAGGAGTTTGGGAACTGACACCTGGAGTTACAGAAACTCTCAACACTGGTCAATTGTTTTTTCAAAAGAAGAAAAAACCTCTCTCTGCACAGTGTTCTCCTTGGAGTTTACAAAGTGCTTTCACATGTTAGCTCACACGTGCTTTACAAGAACCCAGGAAGGCAGACACAGAGGGTGCTGTGATCTCCTTCTGGCAAATGAGGAAACTGAGTCTCAGAGGCTCAAAGGCCCAAGATGCACTAAATGGAGAAGGCAGGACTAGAACCCAGGACCCTGCCTCCTGAGCCAGAACTCATCCCCCTAGTTTCAGGTGACTGTAAATTTCAATTGATTTATAATGATAGAACATGCTTAAAATGCTACATGTTCATAGAAGGGTGGCAGGCTAGAGGGAGGAGGGGATATTGGTGCTGGGGCCTTGAAGCATGCATAGGAGTCTACCAAGTAGATGACAAGAGGGGAGAGGAAGGACATTCTCAGCAAGGGATAGAAAGGGCAAAAGTACAGAGAAATGCAAGAGTGCTGTTTGTTCAAGAAATGACAAGCAGCTCAATATAGCTGAGGCCTACCGTGTAAGTGAGGAGAGGAAAACTAAGTATGAGGATAAAAAAGTAAGCAGGAAATTGTACAACCCTTATGGAGATCAATTATTACAAAAAATTTATCCTAAGACCCAGTGATCCTGCATCTGGAAGTGTATCTAGTGACTGTACCTACACATGTACAGAAAGATTTATGTACAATGTTCTTCACGGCTGTACTTTCTAGACCAGCCAAAAGTCCAAGTATCCACCAAGAGAGGACTGATTCAATAAATTTTGGAGTATCTCCACAATAGACTACTATCAGCTGTAAGAAAAATAATAATAATGTCTATGTTCAGCAATAGAAAACTCTTTAGAAAATGTTACTAAACAAAAAAAGCAAATTGTAGACCTTTTTGTAAGTTTGAAATTATACATTAAAAAAAAATCAAGTCTCAGAATAGTGTGTATAATGTGCTACTTTCATGAAAAAAGAAAAGAAGGCTACATATCCATATTTATTTGCAGTAGTTTGCACAAAACACTGAAAAGATGGGCAAGAAGATAATAGAAGCGATTACATAAGATGTGAATCAGGGGCTTCCCTGGTGGCGCAGTGGTTAAGAATCCGCTTGCCAATGCAGGGGACACGGGTTTGAGCCCTGGTCCGGGAAGGTCTCACGTGCCACGGAACAACTAAGCCTGTGCGCCACAACTACTGAGCCTGCATTCTAGAGCCCGCGAGCCACAACTACTGAGCCCACTTGCCACAACTACTGAAGCCCACACACCTAGAGCCCGTGCTCCGCAACAAGAGAAGCCACCACAGTGAGAAGCCCGCGCACCGCAACCACAAGTAGCCCCCACTCGCTGCAACTAGAGAAGGCCCGCGCGCAGCAACGAAGACCCAACGCAGCCAAAAATAAATAAATAAATAAATTAATTAATTAATTAATTAATTAATTTTAAAAAGATGGGAATCAGGGTAGACAGGAATAAGGGGAGATTAAGACTGCTTACTGTAAACCTTTTAATGTTATTAAATCTTTGAACCACACCAATATATCACCTATTCAAAACGTAAAATTACATTAAAAAGTATCTTTACCCAAATGAGTTGAAAATTTATGTCCATACAAAAACCTATGCACAAATTTTACAGCAACTTTATTCAAAATTGCCAAAACTTGGATGCAACCAAGATGTCCTTCAATAGGTGAATGGAAAAATAAATTATGGTACATCTAGACAATGGAATATTATTCAGAGCTAAAAAGAAACATTCTATCAAGCCTGGAAGAGACATGAATGAATCTTAAATGTATATTACTAAGTGAAAGAAGCCTATCTGAAAAGGCTACATACTATATGATTCCAACTATATAACCTTCTAGAAAAGGGAAAACTATGGAGACAGTGAAAAGATCAGCGGTTGCCAAGGGTTAGGGGAAGGGAGAGATGACCAGGCAGAACACGGAGGATGTTTAGGGCAGTGGAACTACTCTGTATGACAGATACATGATATTAGAAATTGTCAAAACCCATAGAATATATAACACAAAGAGTGAACTTTAATGTAAACTATTGCCTTTGTTAATAATAATATATCAATACAGCCTCATCAATTGTAACAAATGCACCATATTAGGGCAAAATGTTAATAATAGGGGAAACTGGGAGGCAGGGGGTTGGGGGGAGTTGAGGGGTTATATGAGAACTCTCTGTACTTATACTCATTTTTCTAGAAACTTAAATCTGCTCTGAAACTGTCTATTAATTTAAAAGAAAAGAAAGAAAAGTGAGCAGGGTGCCTATCAGGAAGAGTTGTGAATGGCATACAAATCAGCCTGGACTCTCATCCTATAAACAACCAAACATTTTTAAACAAGGCAATGACAAAGCTGTGATCTGGAAAGAAAATTCCGGTGACACTGCAGGGAACAGAATTCAGGAGAAAGAGACCTGGGCACCAATAAGCAGATTAAAGCAGAAAGGAGATGGGGGTGGGTGTGAATGAGCTGGGGGCCGTGGAGTGGAGATGGGGACACAGGAGAGGAAGCAGCAAGACTCAGTGACAGCCACCCCCGTGCATCCACAGAGGAGTGGGGAAACGGGGGTCAACGCTTCTGTCTGGTTTCTAGATTAAACGATGCTGCAGACAATAGCGCTGTTAGAGGAACAGATGAGACGGGGAAAGTGAATTTGGTTTTGGATCCGTAGAGTTATTTTACCTGCAGAGTATGGATGTGGAAACGTGCAGAGGCAACTCAGAAAAAAGGTCAGGGCTGCCTTAGGGACTAACTCTGGTATGTATCAAGCTGCACTTATTTATGCAAGGGGACATGATGTAACCTATGGTGTATTTGCGCATTAACATACCATAGGTTAACTAGTGAAAGGAATCTAGTCTATTTCCTAAAATGATTGTAACCATGAGAATAAAATACAGACTTATTTAACCTATTCCCCAAAAAAGAAAACAAATTTTTTCTAAAATATTTATTTCAGCCATATTTATAAAAGGCTTTGTGCAATATTGTAGTTACTATGGCTACTAAAAAATGACCCCAAATTTAGTGGTGTAAAACAACCGTTTATTATGTTCGTGAATTTGATGAGTCAGGAATCTGGACGGGGCACAGAAGGGATGGTGTGTCTCTACTCCATAGAGTCTGAGGTCTGGAGTCACTGAAAGGTCATTCGCTCACACATCTGGCAGCTGACACTAGCTGTAGGCTCTCTATGTGGGTCCCACCCCATGGTCTCTGTACGTGGGCTAGTTTGGGTTCCCCCCAGCATGGTGCCTGGGATCTTAGGGCTAGAGTTCCAAAAGAGGGAGACGAGCGGAAGCTGAATCTCTTTATGACCCAGCCCTGGAGGTCACACAGCATCACCTCCGTCATGCTTCACTGCATGATGCCATCGGAAGCCCTCACCAAGATTCGTGGCAGGGGTGGGGGCATAAACCCTCCACTCCGTGGAGGCGTGTCTATCACACTGTGAGAAGTACATGTGGAATGGGATTTGGTATAGCCATCTTTGGGAAATTAAATCTGCCCACATGAAAATCAAAGTGTTGTTTCAGTTTGCAGGACTCTCTGGGAAAAAGAAACATTTAGGGAAGACAGACAGGGAAGGTCAGTAACAACGCAAAGCAAGCCAACTTCATCCATACCGAGTCCACTCTGTTCCAGGAACAGAAAGAAACATTCAGATCCAAACAACATGGACATTCAAACATTAATGAATACCCATTTAAAAGCTAGCATGAGCGCCAGAGAACCTAGCACTCTTTTCTGCCTGTATGAAAGGAAGGTCCCACTGAAGTTTAGGGGCTTGGACCAAGTTAGTGGTGCAACACGAGAGGCAAGTGGTTCTGGCGAAAATCCTGTGGGAGCCAGTCTGCCACTGCCTCGACCACAGACTCATGCACTCTGACTGTTCGTCTCATTGTCTCTGTTAAATTCACCTCGCATAAGCAGCTCCTTGTAGAGTTCTGTTGCTCTGGTGATGCTTAATGCTTTTAAAGGATCGAAACAGATAAAGATTCAGATAAGAAAATGAAATACACACTGATGAATACCCACTTAAAACCTAGCACAATCACCAGAAAAATCAGTTTATTTTGTAAAGCATAGAACATCAAAGAATACAAATTATGTCAGGGGCAAGAGTTTGTTAATCTACTAGCCCCCATTTTTTTCATCCAAATTCTTCATCCTTCAACAAACAATTACCATTTAAACACATACAACTAAATATACCATAACCAAGAAGTTTATTCCATGAATGCAAAGATGGTTCAATTTATCATTAAATAGGAAGAAAAAAATCAGGGGATTATCTCCATAATCACTGGAAAGATCTCTAACAAAATGTAACACCTATTCTTGAGGATTTAAAAGCAATCAAAGTATGAATTGATGTATACTTTTTTAACATGACAAAACTATATAAATCTCTGTTCCAAAACCAGCATCTTACTGAATGTGGAAGCACTAGAGGCTGTCCCCGCTCAGGTCAGGAACAAAGGCAAAGATACCCATTATCTCCATCACTATTAATACTGAATCCAAGCTATAAGCCAAACAAATAAGAAAATAATTAGAGATGTAAGAACAATCAAACTATCACTATTTGCAGGTTTTATAACAACATACCTGGAAAACCCAAGAGAATCAATAATAAAAGCTGACACAACCAATAAAATAATTTAGTAAAAGAGCAGAATGTAAAACTAACATGAAATAGCCATCATGAGAGTTTGACAACACACTCTGGGAATATGAACAAACAGGCATTGTTTTACATTGCTGGTGGGAACGCAAAATGGTACACCAGCTATGGAAGGAAATTTGATCATATCTAACAAGATTACATACTTACATACCCTGTGACTCAGAAATCCCATTTCTAGGCACTTATTCCAAAGAAATACTGACTAAACAGTTCTTTAAGCACTCAAAATAAGAACTGGTGGATAATTTTTAACATGATAAAAATATATAAACCAAGACCAGATACTGTGACAGATGCACAAGGCTATTATTCACTTCAGCACTATTTGTAATAGCAAAAGACTGGAAAACAACCCAAATGTCCAGCAATATGGGACTGATTAAAGTCTGATTACATCCACAGAATGAAACACTACACAGCTGTAAATGAGGAATGAAGAATCTCTTTAGAGAGCAGATGGAGTGACCTGCAAGATACGGTTTTAGTTGAAAAGAGCAAAGTGGAAAAAAGTGTATATAGCATGCTACCATTCATCTAAGAAGGGAGGAAAGGGACTGGGATAAATATTCATATGGGTATGTATGTGTATGTGTGTAGTTTATTCCATATATTAATATGTAACTTTTTAAATGGAAGGATAAACCCCCAAACTTCCAAAACATGATAACCTATAGGAGAAAAAGGAAATGGAGTGAATGATACAAAGGTAGAAGCTAGACTTCTATGAATATATCTTATTTCATAGATTTGACTTTGGCATTGTGTAAATATTTTACTTAAGTATAAAACATGGGCCATAGCAACGAATGTAGAATTCTCCATGTGACCCTGCTTTTAAGGCTACGAACAAACCTGAATGGAAACAGGAATCAACAGAACCCACATGACAGTTCTGACTTGTGAGCAGGCTTCCAGGTTAAGACATCAAGGTGCTGGGCAAAGCCAGAGAAAGAGAATACATGTTAACTGAGAGACGGTAACACGTGACTTACCTCAGCCTTGCTCTCGGGTTCATGATCAGCTGCCGAGAAATACACAATCTCTTGCACTTCATCCCTGGGCCGAGCTGAATTTTTCCCAAATACCACCAGACCGTCCTTCGCACGTGGTGGGAAGGCCACAAAACAGTAACTTGGAGGAGCTAAAGCCATCCTGAAAAGAGAGAGATGCCAGAGAGAGCATGGAAGCAGGCCTAACATGGAACATTCCACCGGTGAGTTCTTCAAACATATTTCACCCACTAAGAGAGTTCTAGTATTGAACTGTGTGCAGCGAGCTCATTAAGAGAGCCCAGCTGGCAAATGAAGGTGGGGTGTCTGGAGTAGAATCACAGAACCACTGACACCAGATATTGTTTAGTATTCTGTGGGATTAAAGGATCTCAGATTCGCAACAGACCGCAGTGACAGCCAAAAGTGCAAGGACGCAGGAGAACGGAAAGGAGGTTATTGTTCCAGGCGGAAAACACACACGCTGCCATCTGCCACAGCAATACAAAAATAAATAAATATACCTTGTAACAGTGCACTACAGAAGTGCCTCTGATCTAGAGATGCATGGCTGCCATATGATAGTTTTTGGGGTGGTCATGGGGAAATGGGTCTGGAAATAAACTGAAAGATACCCCCCTCTTTTATATATATCTTTCTCTGCCTCAATGACATGACACTCAAGCACCTTTTGGCTTTCCTCCCGCCTCTCCAGCTGCTCCTGGGCTGGCTAGTTCTCTTCTACTTGGCCACCGAGCATCCTCACTTCTTGGCCCTTCCTTCCTCATTTAATGCTCTTTTCTATCTGGGAAAACTCATCCATGCCCAGAGCTTCGCTTGTCATTTACGAACCAGTGACCTACATATATAATTCCAGCTCAGTTCTCTCCTTGAGCTCCTGACCCACAGACCCAGCCTACCTGATATCCAAAGCTGATTTCATCATCTTCCCTAAACTGGATCCCTTCCTAAGGTTCCCTGTCTCAGCAGCCAGCTTCATCATCCATCCCACTGGAGCATCAGGAACTATCCTTACCATCTGCTTCTCCATTAAAATATAAATGAGAAGTAAAGCAATATTCTCAGAAAAGCAACTGGGATTCAAAACTCAGCCTCGTCACCTACTAGCTGTGTGACCTTGAGCAAATCACTTTACCACTCTGAGCCTCATGTTTTGCCCCAGCCCACAGATGTATCATGAGCATCAAATGAAATGATGCTTGAGAACATATTTTGCAACTTGTAGAGGCTACATGAGAATACAAGACATTTTCTTTGGGTTTTGACCACTCAAATAGAGCAGCGTCTCAAAATTTCTGTTGAGTAAGCCAATCAAACTCAACTCCCCTCACTCATTACTGGACCAGTTATCAAGTCACAGAGTCAGCAACATTCTATGTTTGGAAACATCTTTGTGAGGGACCATATTGCTAGGTCTACATCCAGGCTACTTCAGGGTAGTCTGTGTACACACACCCCGGGCTGTCAGAGTTCTTCCTGGCAGTGCTTATGACAGGTCCCTCCCCAGGGCACAGAGAAGTAGGTAGTCCATAACTCTGAAAATAATTCCCTCCTAGCTCAGGAAAATAGCCCCTAGCCCCTTTGGGGGAAAGAAAAGGCAAGAAGATAAAGAGACTCCAGTTCTTCTTCCTCTTAACCTTTCCCATTTTCACAAAACCACATTATCTTCAAACTTGAGGGGTAGAGAGGAATAAACCAAGACTCTGTATGTGTAAGGAAGACCTACAATAATTATAAGCTAAAATGCCTTTATAGAGGATTCTGAGAATTTGGAGGTGGGAAGAATTGCTGGCTGAGCCAAATAAAGTGAAACAGACCCAGAAGAAGGTAAGATCGGGAAAGAACGCGTTTTCCTGTGTTTGTACGACTCTCGTATGTAATAGGACTTCCCTTCTGCCCCCATTGTTGGGCCATGTCAAAAGTGCTGGTGTCTGGTCTATGAGCAGAACCTTACTTTACTTGATCCTTAAAAACAGTAAAAATCTGGGACTTCCCTGGTGGTCCGGTGGTGAAGAGTCCACCTTGCGATGTGGGGGATGCAGGTTCGATCCCTGGTCGGGGAACTAAGATCCCACATGCTGTGGGGCAACTGAGCCCGCCTGCTACAACTACAGAGCCCACGCACCCTGGAGCCTGTGCGCCGCAACGAAAGAAGAGAAAAACCCGCACACCACAGCAAGAGAGAAAGCCACGCACCACAACGAGGAGCCTGCACGTTGCAACGAAAGATCCCGCATGCCTTAACGAGGATCCCACATGCTGCAACTAAGACCCGACACAGTCAAAAATAAATTAAATAAATAAGTAAATAACAGATAAATCTTTTTAAAAAAATAGTAAAAATCCACTGGTCTTGCATTTACAAGATGTATCTACAGAAAATAAACAACACGCATGCATTTTTTTTTGCATGCATTATTTTTTAACATCCTTATTGGAGCATAATTGCTTTACAATGGTGTGTTAGTTTCTGCTGTATAACAAAGTGAATCAGCTATACGTATACATATATCCCCATATCCCCTCCCTCTTGCATCTCCCTGTCACCCTCCCTATCCCACCACTCTAGGTGGTCACAAAGCACCGAGCTGATCTCCCTGTGCTATGCAGCTGCTTCCCACTAGCTATCTATTTTACATTTGGTAGCGTATATATGTCCATGCCACTCTCTCACTTCGCCCCAGCTTACCCTTCCCCCTCCCCGTGTCCTCAAGTCCATTCTCTATGTCTGTCTTTATTCCTGTCCTGCTGCTAGGAGTTTTTGACAAGTACTTATTCTTCAGCTTGGACATCTGCTTGGTCAGCAGGTCATCTGAGTCACTTGACCATGACGAATACATAGGCAAAGGAAGCCCAGGGATATGTGGGCCCAGAGAGGCTGGCTTTTCTGCTGAATTTTGGGAATGATTGGGAATGCCAGAAGGGAGCAGAATTTTTATGTCATTTTTTTTTTTAATGTTAGATGAACCCTTAAACTGTGTATCACAACCTGTAGCAAACTAGCCAAAGCTAATTGTCCATTACTTTTCCTGGATCACCATTCTACACAATGACTAGCCTCAGAGATGACTTAGCTGGATCCTTGTCTGCTCTCTAGATCAGTGCTGTTCAGAACTTTCTACAATGACGAAAATGTTCTATCTCCACTGTGTAATACGGTGGCCACCAGCCTCAAGTGGCTATTGGCGTGTAGTTAGTGTAACTAAGGGATTAAATTTTTAATTTTATTACAAATTTTAATTCATTTAAATTTAAATAGCCACAGGTGGGTAGTAGAAATCCTACTGAACAGAGCAACTTTACAACTTCCCAATAAACCCAGAAATGAAGACTTTCACATTGAGGTTTCCAATGACCCCAAAAGTATTTATTTGTAAAGTCCTCCACTTATTCTATGACAAATCATGCTATCACCCACATAAATTGAATTAGTCAAGAGGAGGTAGGACAATGCTACAAGACTGAGAAAAATAAACACAGGAAGTGGATACTGAACTCATCAGGTGAATTGAGTTTAAGCAAGCTCTTTTCTCCAGAAGCTAAAGGTGATCATAGCCCTAGAGGACAATTCCATTTCCCTTGATGTGAATCTCACATTCCTGACTCTGAATATACCCGGAAAGTGGCCCTCATTGCTACCTGGAAACCCCTTGTGTACTCTGTCTGATCAATTCCTCTCTTTAACTCCTAAATGAACTTTTGAGACTTTCACTTCTCTTCAAACTTCCAACCACTTCCTCTAAGTAGATATCTCACTTCATAGTCCACAAAGGACAGATGGGCGGGGGAGTGAGACTGTTCCAGAGGGAGGCTTTGCAGGTTTGAAGGCCCTGTGGCTGGGGAAAGGGGAAGGAGCCATTGCATCAAATAGCCAGTGTGGCTGAGCCAGAGGCAACGGGGAAGAGGCTGGAGACGCAGGGAGAGAGGCTAGTTCATGCTGGGTCTTGAAGGCAACGGCAGGGACTTTAGTGTCTGTCCCATAGTAAACACTAAAGCCACTGAAGGCTTTTAAGCCAGGTTTTAGGAAGGAAATGGAGCCGGTGCACACAGATAGCTTTAAAGAAGCTGGCTGTGATAGGGAGGAGACAGAGCAGTAGCTGGAAGGGAATTCCATTTCTGTGTATCTACTCTAAGGAAATGATCAGGAATATGGACAAGATTTATGCACAAAAGTGTGCATTAGAGCGGTATTTATACAGGTGGAAAACTGATGGAAACTTAACTGTCCAGCATCAGAGAAGTGGCTAAAAATTTATGCTACATCTATATGGTAGAATACTATAAAACCATTAAAATGTTTGTGAGGAGTTTTAAATTGCATGGAGAAATGGTTTGGGGAGGTGGGGGGGTGTCCAAAATAAATTATCTTAGGGCTTCCCTGGTGGCGCAGTGGTTGAGGGCCTGCCTGCTGATGCAGGCGACGTGGGTTCGAGCCCTGGTCCAGGAAAATCCCACATGCCGTGGAGCAGCTGGGCCCATGCGCCATGGCTGCTGAGCCTGTGCTCTGGAGCCCGTGAGCCACAACTACTGAGCCCGCGTGCTGCAATTGCTGGAGCCCGCGTGCCTAGAGCCCGTGCTCCGCAGCGGGAGAGGCCACCGCAGTGAGAGGCCTGCCCACCGTGACGAAGAGTGGTCCCTGTTCACCGTAACTAGAGAGAGCCCGCGAGTAGCAACGAAGACCCAATGCAGCCAAAAATAAATAAATAAAATAAATAAATTTATTAAAAAATAAAATTATCTTAACTACATGAAAATATGCATGGAAAAAGACCAGAAGTGGTAGCCTGACCACTAAATTCTTTCTGGTTTTTTATATTTTCCTTTGTTTTCAATTTTCCTACAAGTATTTATACTTATATAATCACACACAAAAGATTAAAAAAAAATAAACCCAGGGGATATTACCAATTTAGGAATTTTATTTTAAATAAAAAATTTGGCTCTATTTCTATGTCCCAACATCTAAAATTTCAAAACTGGCAAATTCTTATTTGAGTTATAGTTAGGACAAGTTTTTTATTCAGCATTATTATAGTTATTCTCTAGTACTTTGTTTTCCTTTTTTTTTTTTTTTCTTTACAGCCTGACCAATTCAGAGTTACTCAGGGAGTACACAAATTTTCATTACTATTATTTATACAAATAGCGGGCAGGCCTCCTGCAGTCGCCTCCTTAAACAGGAAAAGAAAAACTGGCCCATCAGAAAGCCAATTTTCTGCTCACCCTGAGATGAAATTCTTTTGAAACTAATTCCAGGAATCTCAATTTTGTTCCCATTATTTGTCAAAATACTGGCTAACATACCAGATTTAAAAATCTGAAAAGTTAACTCATCTATATACTGTATAAAACATGCATTTTGAAATCTCTGTTTACAGGATTTTTATAAACTGTTAAATCATTCATGTATGACACAAAAAACCAACTTTACCATTTTTCTCCCTTTCCCTCTATAATCTTATACAGCATTATGAAATGTCATAATCTCTTCCACAAAGAAAAATAAACTAAAATTTAATTAACTCCCAATCACACAAGCTAATGCAGAAATTTATTGCATAGGTTTTTTTTATCATTTATATTCAGCTTTGGAAAACAGTATAACCACTCAATAATGAATTTTCTATAACTACACTCTACTTAAACCAGCATTAAAATCAGTGAACAAAGCTTACTCGGAAATAAAGCCATGATTGATGGCTTTTTTCTTAACTTGCTTGCTTTGAGGCACAATTCTGAAGCTGTCTTCTGAGCCATGGGGATCCAGAGGTGGGGATGTGGGTACAGGGTTATACTACAGGCCTAAAACTGAACCCAGGAATATCTAAAGCAGTGTTTTCCAAACTGCATGTTGTGGCCCTTTTGTGGGTTATGAACTCAATATAGTGGACAAGATCAGCATTTTTTAGAAAAGAACATGTGCATCTCACATAGTAAGAGTAAGCGCTAGTACAAGAAACTTTAAGTTCAGATATACACATATAAGTATATGTATGTACTGGGTTGCAATACAACATTTCTCTCTTACTATGGGTTTCAAGTAAAAATCTTTAAAAGCACAGGCTTAAAGAGCAAGTCTACTGAATAGGCTTCTTTGTGGTAAATACCAATTAGGATTCTTGCCAGGTTAGCGATAAACTAACAGTTCCAATTAATGAAACACTCCAATTTAACCCCCACAGACAATTAAACTTACAGGTATTTCCTAGGAAGTATTTGTTAAGAATATTTCAAAGTACATTTATCTGTACTTTATGCTAAGTAGAATAAGCCAGTCCCAAAAATGCAAATACTGTGTAATTTCACTTATATGAGGTCCCTAGAGTAGTCAAATTCATAGAGACAGAAAGTACAATGGTGGTTACCAGGGGCTGGACCAGGCAGGGGTGGGAGTGGGGAGGAGGACGGAGAATTAGCTGTTTAATGGGTACACAGTGTCAGTTTTGCAGGATGAAAAATTTCTGGGGATGGGTTGCACAACAATATGAATATTCTTAACACAACTAAACTGTACAGTTAAAAATGGTTAAGACAGTAAATCTTATGTTATGTGTATTTTTACCACAATTAACATTTTTTAAAAATCAAGTAGCCACATGTGGCTCAAGGCTACAATACTGGACTGGACAGCTTTAGATATCGTGCTATCAGCTGTGGTAAAGTACCCCTAAGCTCAATTTCTAACCATCATTGTCCTTACCAAAGTCCTTTCAGGATTCATGACTTCCTCTTGGGAATTATAACTCCAGAGTCCCTGGAGCTCACAGCACAGGAGCTGCGTCTCCCAACATACACCCTCCGACTGGTGACAGGAGGCTGGGTACAGGCTTGGGGGGCTGCAGCACTCCACCCCTGTAACTAGGAGACTGCTTACAGAATGTCTAGACAAGGAGGGGGGAAGCTGCATGGGAAAGAAGGTCTTTGTCCTCAAGTTCAGTGAGTAGTTATTGAAGGGCATGAATGTTCCAAGCCAAGTAGGGGTTTTCTTCGCCTGAATGCCAAACTGCCCTGCCCTTTTATCTCAGTGAAGCTGCAGAGGGCCTCATTAGTCACCATACCCAGTAATAAGGAAGCCTTGAGTTGCCTGAGAGGAAGAAAATGACTGTCTATATAAGCTATAGGCTTATTAACTCTCTTGCAAATAACTGTGACAAAGTACCTTTACTTGCACAAAGAAATGAAACCCAAATGTCCTTACTCTCCAAGCTCCCAGCTTCACTGAGAAGATTGGGTAAGTTTAAAGCCAACATCTATGAATTACCTCCTTCCAGAAAAGCAAAGAAGAATGTATTTTATTATATTATATTATATTACTTATCGATAAAGTCTTTTTTTAAATTGTTGACATTCCCACTGAACTGAAAACACGACAAATGATACTCACTTATAAATTTATTTTCCTGTCCTATATCTGCTATTGAGATAGTAAAGAATAAATAGGTGTCTGGGAAAGGAATTATCTACCTGAATTGAGATGTAAACGCCAGCTGATAAAAGGTACGTAAATTAGCTCAGACTCATCAAGCTCTGCCTGAAAAAAAGAAAGATTCTTCTGTTTCACTGAAAGCTCAAGACAGTAGAGCATAAAGGTTTAGGACTCCACAGCCAGTGATTTCCAGCTTCTAACATTCTATGCCTTGAATGAGGAACTACCTAATGGAAGAAAGACCACATAGGGTATTAAGCAAGGCAGCAGGTTTTGGAGGCAACCTGGGTTCGAATCTCAGCCCCGTGTTACCGTTCTGTAACAGGGATAATGACAGGGTTGTGGTGAGGTTCAAATGAGCTGAAACATAAAGTGCTCAGAATGCTGTCTGGGACACAGTAAGGACGCATCACCGTGAGGGTGAAAAAAGGTACTTGATGAAGGCTGTTCCTTTGTCAAGGTCTGATCTGAACAGATGAGACTTCAGAAACTTGGCTTTTTCCTTACAGTATCTAAAGGCTCCCCCCCCCCTTTGAAGATGTGCTCCATTGTCACCTGATGTCTTTTAAGAGCTGCTTACTATTCCCTTTCTCTAAGGCCAAGGGCAACACCTACCTCTGACAGTTGACTCAGGCAGTCTTCAATGCCACTCTTCTGCAGACATACTTCCTAGCAGCATGGGGAGGTACGGGGGGGTGGCAGGCTGCACATTCGTTTGGTTTGGTCCAGAGCACTGGCCTAAACAGTGTGGAGTTTTTTTTTTTTAAATCACAATTAGCAGCTAACATTTTTAAATCTAGAGATTTTCCATAGAAATGCAGATGCTTAGCGTCTCTTGGAAACTCAAAAGACCTAGCAACACTGGATCCACATTCTTGCATGACAGCAGGATTGGAGCAGAGGGGGGCTCCTGCCACAGTCCTCTCCACTTCCCAACACTGAGGCCACTGGAAGCGCAGCCTATCATCACCCTTGGGCTATTGCTTTTTTTGTTCTTTCTTTTTTCAGTGTCAGGTCAATTGTGCTCATTTACAATGCCTGGTTGGCCCTGTAGCCCCATGTGTACAGGGGCAAGAGAAGGACATACTTTAGAGACAAACAGACTCTTGTTCATATCCTGACTCCACCCACTAACCGTGGGAAACAGGCAGGTTATGAACTCGCTCTGAGCCAGAGTTTCCGCATGTGAAAATGGGACTGATCCTCCATACACAACACAGCACGTGTGTTTATCTGAGATCGTATGGAAAGTACCCAGTCCTGTGGCCGTATACAGTGGGATGCTCAATAAATGTTCCTTTTCCTCCCTCCTACTACTCACTGGGGATGGGTTTGCCACTTTTGCACCAATCCCTACTATGCTCATTCACCATCTCACCAACGGTTTGCCCCTGGCTCATCAGACACACTCACGTTCCAATGTGTAACTAAAATGTGCTTAAAGGATCAGACGGGAATGATGGAGCCTCTAGATTGAACCATCAGTTTACAGAGAATACAAATGACACCATGGGGATAAAATCAGCAAAATCCAGACTATGAGAAACTCTATAGGACAAATCTGATTTCTTCAACAAAAACTGCAAGAAAAAAAAGATGAAGAGACAAAGTTACTTAAGAGATGTATCAACCAACTGCAATGAGTGGAACTTAGTTAGGTCCTGATTTAAACAAACTGTACAAAAATTTTATGACAGTTGAGGGGAATTCCCTGGCGGACCAGTGGTGACGACTCTGCGCTTTTGCTGCCAAGGCCCTGGGTTCAATCCCTGGTTGGGGAACTAGGATCCCGTGAGCCATGCTGCGTGGGTAAAAAAAAAAAAAAAAACTATAATATTCCTAATATTTGGAGTTCCCTGGTGGCCTAGTGGTTAGGATTCCAGGCTTTCACTGCTGTGGCCAGGTGCAATACCTAGTTGGGGAACTGAGATCCTGAAGGTCGCGCAGCACGGCCAAAAAGTAAATTTAAAACAAAAGACAGTTGGGAAAATATGAACGCGTTGAATATTTGATGATACTAAGGAATTATTGTTAATTTCTTAGATACAATGATATTGTATTTATGTCCGAAAAAAGGAGCCTATATTTTTAGAAATACATACTGAAATACTTCCATGTGAAATGATATAATGAAAGTAATCTAGGGTGAGGAGAAAGGGTGGGAAATTCGGATGAGACGAGATTCTCTAGGTAATAAAAATGACTGAAGCTGAGTGATGGGTACATAGAGGTTTATCATACTGTTCTCTTTACTTAAGAAGTAATGCATATGATAAGATGTTTAAAATTCTTTTAAGGTTAGAAATAGCACTGGACTGATCTAATACAGGAAATGCTTTCTTGGAGTCATAACTTATGAGTAAGTTATGTGGGGGCTCAGATATCTCTTTGAGGAAGGATTACTGGGGGCAGGGAGGATGGGGAGGGATTTCAGTTGGCTTGGTATATTAGCACACTGGGGGAAGAGGCAAGCCCCTGGTTTCCTCTACCTTGCTATATCTCTTTCCCTCAAGTTTTAAAACGCTTGTCTCTGCTCTTTAGACTATCAGCCCCATGAGGGCAAGGACACGTATGTAAATCCTTATTTCCCTGACACCTCGCGCAAAGACTGGCACATAATAAGACCTCAACAAATGTTTGTTGAACAAATGAAGGGGAAGGGGTATCGATATTTCATCTTCAATGAGAGAAAAAGAGCAGGAAAATCTGATTCTGACAAGGTGCTCCTAAGCTGTGGTTCAGTACACGGGATTCACATTTGACCACACATCAAAATGATGGTCTGAGGAGCAGATTCCTAGACACCCCCTCCTTGGAGATTCTGATTCAGTGGGTCTGAGCTGAGTTCCCAGGAAGGATATTTTTAACAAATGCCCAGGTGATTCTGATGCAGTCAGTTCAGACTGGTGTGGAATATCCACTGTTATAGGTTATTAAACCTCTTTGCTTCACTAAAGTAGTATTCATTTTTTTCTGCCCAGCTTTTTTTTTTTTTTTGAGTGTGGAAGCTTTCAACACACACATACAAGAGTACAATAAGCTCCCTTAAGGCAAGGGCCATCAACTTTCTGCCATCTTGCTTCTCAATTTTATTTCTAAGGAAACCATTTAATTTTAATTGAATGTTGCTGAATTCAGCAACAGCATTGGCAGCAATACTCTCTGCCTTCGAGATGAAGGTGGGTGAAACCCATCCCTGGGTAACTTGAGAGAAGTATGACAAATAAAGATGTAGGAGGCTGTGTTTTCTTGGTCTTTGGCTTTAAAACTGGGAAATCAGACTAATCACACTACATGATAATCAGGAAGATTTGGATTATTAATTGTTACTTAAATATTTTGCAGTTTTCACTATTTTAAAGAAATAAAGTCTCACCCAAATCTTTAAAAATACCTTTTTTTTAAAAAAAGCGTTCTTCATTTAACATAGATGCAAGGTAAATCATTTGGTAATGACCATGACTCCTCTGCCTTGGATAGAAAGTAAGAATTTAAGCCAGAAAAAAGAAGAGCTAGATATCATTTTATGTAGCTGAATATTTCTAAATCAGTAGGACCTGCTAAGAAATATCCTTTGGATGCTTTTTTCTTAATGACTGAAATGATCACAAACTGATCTGCTCTTCCATTCCAAAACTACTGCAATTTAGGTGATTAGCTAGAGGAAATGAAAAGAGTGTCTATTTCAAATTTGTAAAACCAAAATTCCAGGTAATTAACAACTACTCAACTTCACCATAACCCCTGATAATTTAATGGACCACTGCTGGTGCATCACCCTCTCCCAAAATACAGCCACTTAGATGATCATAAGAATCCAGAAACAAAACAAAACCAATGTATGATATGTAATTTGCTATCTATACATATCATGGAAAGCTGGGAAATATATCAATACGTAAGAACAAGCTGGTGAAATAAAAAGAGGTCACACAAATTATATACGGTATCATTCAAATTATGTATATTATATAGATAGATGATGCAAAAAGATCATAAGGAAATACAACAAAATTTTTAAGAGTAATAGTATTGCTGGGTTGCAGAATCACAGGCAATTTCTTAACCTATATATATTCAGGTACTTTCAAACTTCCCACATGAAAATACAGAATTTGTAATGAAAATACTTTAAAAAAAGAAGAAAAGGAAGAGTTGCAATAGAAATAATCTATTTTCTCAATATATTGCCGCTAATAAATATGGCCTTGCAATAAGGCAGAGACTCAGGGATTAAGGAGAACCCCACAGCTCAGTCATGGCAAATGAATCCATTTTATCTTTTGGACACATCTGATTCTGCCTCATCTTCAAGATATGGTGACAATGAGAAATATGAATAAAGCAAAATGTCCAACTTAATGAATGATTCACGTGACAGCTTAATAACTAAGGAAACGTAGACTTTTCTATAGTCAAGTGGAATGTTGTGCTTCAAAATCTACATTGCTTCATAGGATAAATTAGGGGGTAACTGGTCACTTAACAAAAGTATTCTTCAAATCACTCTAGAATTTCTCTATAATGTGAAATATTCTAACATGTTTCCCAACTTTTTAACACCAAAAAATTTTCATAGACACCCCACATAAGAGGGATTGTAGTTGGTTGGGAAAAATATGTAATGAATATATGTTATGAATTTAGTAACACTCTCAATGCATTTGTATGTACTAACTGGTAATAGAATCCTTACACATCTGAAAAATAATGCTGAAGATATATATGGCTCATTATTTATTCTGTGTCCATTCAATGTTGGGACACACGTGAATTCAAGGCCCCCCTTCAAAAACTCCACTACACCCAGTGATCTGTTCATCACTCTGGTGCAATTAAAATATGGTACCACTTAAAAGAAAACTCAGGCTGCGTGAGTATCACTTTTGGCAGAGCTCTTAGGAATTTTAGAGTGAGGGGAAGAGAAGGGATTAGTTGAATGGCATCCATTTCTCATAGATACAACTGTTTTTTTAATGTAGGAAGGAGTAGATAAATAGTACAAGTGGGATTCATTTTTCATTCAAGCTAGCCAAATTAGAAAAATATAGTCAGACCAAGTTCACTATAAGGAAGATGTTTTCCAATACATGGCAGGTTGAAAGAGTTTTCCATCTTTTACAGTAATATAAAGAAAGAAAGAAAATGACTTACATCACATTAATAGTATACACTAGACCTGTGCAGTCAGAATAATCTATCCAAGAGGTTACATTATGGCTTTTTAAGAGTCAGATAGACCCAGATTCCAGGTGTAGCTCCTCCAACTACTAAGTTCTTCATCTATAAAACATGGCCATGATGTCTACTATGTACTGTTATGGGGATTAAATGAGGTAATAGATGCAGAGTATCTGGAATAGAGAAACATTCAAGAAAGGTTTGTTCTTAAAGATTAGGATTCTGGGAATGTAATGATTATGGAGATAAAGGAAGAAGAATGTGTTTGAAATAGGCAGGTATGTGGTTAGCTGCCAAAAGCATTCCCTGTGGGAAAGACCTGAGAGCTACTGAACAAGCCACATCTAGGGTTCTTTCATTTCCTTGTGTTCTCATTTCTGACATTGCTGCCATTGTGTCCACTAATTTGGCAAGGTTGCTTTGAATGATGACCTTCCTATTCCCACCATCTGTTTTCCTCGCCCATATAAATAATGGATTGTCTATTCTCATCTTTTCCCAGTAATATGATTTGATACATACCTGTTAATGCTGTAAACTGGGATTTTAAAAAATCTTCCCAATCACTCATAAAACAGTGGTTTACACTCTGTCCCTGTAAAAAAATCAGCTAAACATTCATTTCCTACAGAAGAAATTTAAATCTTGCTAGTATGAAACCATAGGGTTACTTTACATCTAGCAAAATGGACTTAAAAACTACTTTGCAAATGCCCATTAATGCTAGACTCATTTGCTGTGTTTTTACCATTAGGAAATTTATCCCATTTTATTATCAAAAAGGAACCTATATACATATATATGAACATATTAGTGTGTGTATGTAAATACATATATATGTGGGTGTGAATATCCCCACTTATGCAAATATTTATAAGTATATACTATAGATAGATAGGAGGGAGGGAAGGAAGGAAGGGAGGGAGGGAGGGAGGGAGGAATGGAGGAAGGAAAAAAAAGGACCTGGAAGGATTAATATCTAACTGAGAGTTGGAAGTGGGACTAAATGTGGGCTATAGAGATAGGAACTTCACATTTCATCTACATATGTCATTTAAAATTTCTTTATAACAAGCTCATATTACTTTATTGGATTTTTAATTATTTTTAAAAATCTGATTACTTCAGTGCTCAAGAAAGGACATTTTAAGACATTTCATTTAATTCTTTCAGGTCGCTAGGCACTGCTAAGTGCAATTTTAAAATACACTAAGGTTTCATTTTGAGAAGAGAAAAAGATATTCAGAAGAGCCTTTGATCACTACATCATTTTAACTAGGACTTTTAAGAAGTCATATGAATTACCGATATGTAATTTGAGCCCCTAACCACCTACAAGCACCATGTGCAACCTAAGGGAAAATGGAGCTAAAAAGATCTTCTCAAGGTCTTCATCAACTAGAAGAAGAGGCACTCATGTATACAACCAAGAGAGGAGGGCAACAATACAACTTAAAACAATGATCAGAAATGCTTATGGGAGCCTTCAAGAACACCTAGCTCACGTTAGGGTAGTAGATTAAGCACTGGGAGATTTAGGTTAAATATATAACCATTAAGAAGAGAAGGAGAAGGGAACATTAACCATCTCAAGCTCCCTCACTCTGCTTCCAATGAGGCTCAAGCTGGGAGGCCCCCAACTTCCTCCCCTTCCAGTCACCCACCCAGTTCAGTTCATCGCCATCCCAGACTGGGTGGAGGCCCTGAGGATGCTGGGAGTTTCTGGGGGAGAGAGGACAGGTGGGTGTGATTGACATGTACATCACGTCAGTCATTCTCCACTCACCCCATCTCCTCCCCTCCAGTGTCTATTCAAACTTCTCTCACCTCCCGCATCCATTTCTATGAACAGTATCACACACCGCAACCAACCTCCACTTTCTGCTAATGACCTAGACCGATGCAGCCTAATAGAAATATAATGGAAGACAGATGTGAATCACATATGTAATTTTATGTTTTCCAGGACCCACATCTAAAAAAGTAAAGGGAAACTGGTGAAATTACTTTTAATAACATATTTTGTTTAAATCCAATATATCCAAAATATTAATTCAAAATACAGGCATGCCTCATTTAATTGTGCTTTGCTTTATTGTGCTTCACAGATAATTGCATTTTTTACAAGTTGAAGATTAGTGGCAACCCTGAGTGAAGCAAGACTATGGGTGCCATTTTCCCAATAGCATTTGCTCACTTCCTGTCTGTGTCACATTTTGGTAATTCTCACAATATTTCAAGGTTTTTCATTATTGTTATATTTGTCATGGTGATCTGTGATCAGTGTCCTTTGATGTTAGCATACAGAAAAGAGAACTCACTGAAGACTCACATGATAGCATTTTTTAGCAATAAAGTATTTTTAAATTAAGGTATATACATTTTTTTAGACATAATGCTATTGCACACTTAACAAAGTACACTATAAACCTAAGTTTTATATGCCCTGGGAAACCAAATAATTCATGTGACTTGCTTTATTTTGATATTTGCTTTATTGTAGTGGTCTGGAACCCAATTCGCATTATCTCCAAGGTATGCCTGCATAATCAACATAAAAATCATTAATGAACTGTATCTGTTCATTGAAATCCTGCCATTTGCAACAATATGGATGAACCTAGAGGGTATTATGCTTAGTGAAATAAGTTAGACAAAGACAGATACTGTATGTTACGACTTACATGAGAATCTAAAAAATAAAGCAAACAAATGAGTATAACAAAACAGAAAGAGACTCACAGATATAGAGAACAAACTAGTGGTTATCAGTGGGGAGAGCGAAGGAAGGAGGAACCAGATAAGGGTATGGGGATTAAGAGGTACAAACTACTATGTATTTAAAAATAACCTACAAGGATATATTGTACAACACAGGGAACATAGCCATTATTTTATAATAACTTAAAACGGAGTATAATCTATAAAATTTTGAATCACTATGTTGTATACCTGACACTAACATAATACTATAAATCAACTATACTTTAATAAAAATAAATAAATAAAATTATTAATGAAGTGTTTTAAATGTTTGAAATGTCTGTGTCACATTTTGGTAATTCTCACAATATTTCAAATGTTTCCTACAAATGTTTGAAATCTGATGTATATTTTACATTCACAACACATCACAATTCAGACTCTCCATGTTTCAAGTGCTCAATAGCCACATGTGGTCAGTGGCTAGTGGCTACTGAATTAGACAGCACAAACCTAGGCTCTCACTCCAATGAAAATACCCAAACTTTCAGAATGAGTGATTATTGCTGAATAAAGGGATCATGGGTGGCTTTTTAAAAATAACCTTGGCTTATTTGTATTTTTATTGTTTTCCAACAAACACAGATTGCACGTGTTTACTTTTTTTTAAAACTTGTGATTTTAAATATCTTTGACATATTGGGAGAATTTCAATGAATGAACCTTCACATTCATGCTCTAATGCAAGTTATTGTTTTAATGGCACATGTGGCATCAGCATCTGTCTTCATTTCAACATTATCTGTCAATCCATACCTAGTTCCTATCTGCTTCACCATCATCAATTATTCTCTCAGTTCCTTGTAGCGCACCCACCTTCTCCTTCTGCAGATCGCCGGGTTGACGGTACAGAAAGCTCAGAAGAAATATTTCCCCTGTTCTCACCACCTCTGCACATATATTTACTAACCCACACACAATCTCTAGTTCTGCTTTAGTAGAGCTAGGGACACTGGTA
The DNA here is from genome assembly GCF_965194805.1 of Balaenoptera borealis. NCBI lineage: Eukaryota > Metazoa > Chordata > Mammalia > Artiodactyla > Balaenopteridae > Balaenoptera > Balaenoptera borealis. Next base: position 83,197,570 of record NC_138864.1, read on the forward strand.
TATGACTCAGAGAACTCAAATTCAAATTCTAGAAAAAGGCTCTGTCTTCAGTGCTGCTTCAAAGTTATTTTAAAATAGGTTTGTTATTTACTATTACTTAAAGTTAGAGATATTCAAAAGCTATTATATGTCCCACCTTGGTTTCTTTACAAAACCAGACAAGCAATACAAGCAACTAATTTTTTAATCAAAGAATGCACTTCTCGCCTCAAAGATTCTGACATATCATAAAATGTAAAAACCATAAAATTATGGTTTTGGTGCTTAAATATAGAAGCAGTCTAGTCCCTGGAAAATGGGAACATGAGGTGGACACAGCTTAAGAAGTTAAATGGGCTTAAGTTAGGAAACTAAGGTGTGAGCACTTACTTTAAATACTACAGATTTTTAAATCATGTTAAAGTTTGGTTTCATGAAGAGTTTGCTACGCTAATAATAATAGGTTTGCTCTTTTCCCCCAGGCTTTGATAGGTGGCATGTGGAACCCTAAAATGGGGAGTTACAACACCTGGATATTAGTTCTCACTGCCAGCTGCCAACCAGCTATATGACCTTGGGTGCAGTCCATTCACCCCGCTGGATTCAGCCTCCTGGGCTGTAAAGAGGGGTTGACAGCACAGCGCTTTCTCAGGCTGCTTCCAGCTCACCATTCCTGACCTTTGCACTAATCTCCCTCTATCCCATTATCCCTGAAACATTTGCCTCCTCATGCATTTCCTCCTTGCTAAAAGAGAAGATGGCTGGCAGCACAGCAGTGAAATGGGGGAAAAAAGGCTGTTAAAAAAAAAAACCCTAAAATGAGTCATCTTTCAAGAATTTACCATCCTCTGGTGCCTGAGTGCTTGCTCGTGATGTTAAATCAGTTCTTCCAATGAAACTTGCTCTAAGAACCTGGTATTTGTTATATGTACTGTTCTTGGATGATATTTATACCAGACACTCATCTCTTTTAAGAGCCACTTGTAGGTACAAAACAGCACAGAAGTTATCAAACAGATATTGGCAGCCAGATACATCAACTTTAGTGCAGCCTGTAGAAAATCAGATCAAAATCACAGAGAGTTTTAATCAGGTCTTTGCACCTGAAGATAATTACAACTCCCCAAACTTCCCACATAACCTCCCCAGAACCTAGCAGCACCCTAAAATCTAGCCTGCTGCAAGAATCACTTCCTATCCCTTAGGGCCGGCTGCAGCAACACCCAGGAGGGCCTTCCCTCCCGTAGATCCCCCCATCAATGCTTCAGTCAGGGGGCAGCTGATGTTAGCTCTGGTCTGTGTTGCTTCCGCCTGGCCTGATTTTTCATGCTGCCATTTTGAATTAACATAGGTTTCCTCTGCAACTGATGCATCTTCTAGTCAGGCTTGGAGCACAGTAGGCACGCACACACACACACACACACACACACACACACCCATCGGGAAGCTGGACTACAAGCGTAATCCAAGACACCTGCAAGCCAGAATTAAACAGCAAATCCAGAAAGACGGTATTATTTAACAGAACACTATCAGGACAGTTTGGAGCCACAGCAAATGACTGCTTCTGCATTTGAGTTGAATGGACATCTTTAACCCCTCAATCTTAGTTCTCGTCAATTCTCTAAAGTTCAAGTGTCCCTCCTGCTTTGCAGATCACACGCGTCTCAGACCTCAACGAGTGATGTCGCCCAATAATCCGTGCCCAGACAGACAAGCGAACCGAGGGCGCAAAGGCAAACTGAAGTTAATAATCATCTCAGAAATACGAGTGCCTTTTACCAATAAGTGCCCCGGCGCCACCGCCTTAACTTGCTCCGACACCCCCCATCCCCAAGATCCGCCCCGGGTGTGGCTTGAGGAGGCGGGCGGTGTTATGTCAAGTCCTTCGGCCCTCGCAGACAACAGCAAGAGCCGACGCGTTTGCCCTTAGGGGGAGGGTAGTCCTCCGGACACGACTCGGCAACCGCAACCGCAGAACCGGCGGACGCGGGGGCAGAGCCGGGCCAAGGGCAGCGGGCCCGCCAGGCAGCCATGTTCCCGCGAGCCCGCCCGCGCGGCAGGTGCGACCGGGAAGGTGCCAGGCCCGCTCCGCCACCAGCTGTGTGCCCGTACGAGCCGGGAAACCCCGGAGCGGTCTGGGGGGGGGGGGGGGGAAGGCGGGGGCCGCACTGGGCACACACCCCAGCGGGCCAGCAACTGGGATACCAAGCAATGGAAACACAGGAAAAGCGGCCTGGGGCAGTGAGGAGAGTTCAAAAGAGGTGGTGGGAAGGATGGGGTTGGGGGGGTTGGAGAGCGGGGACAGGTTCCAACCAGGCTGCAGCGCCCGCGCCCAGGGGTGGGGCAGCCCTCTCCTGCGCCCCCGCAGCCTGTAGCCGGAGTCCCCCACCCCAACCCCGGGCTGAGGCCCCCTCTCTCCTGATCCCCTAGAGACCCCAGACAGCCCAAGCCAGCATCCGCGGGATTCCCACCCGCGGGTTTGGAGGGACAGCCGGAGGCGACGAGGCACAGGGGACGGCGATGGCGGATCCGGGTGAAGCCCGCCGGGGGAAGCAGCTGCAGATTCCCTGCGCTCCCAGGGGTGCCTGCCACAGCTCACCTGCGGGGCTGCGGGCTCCGGGCTCGGCTCTGCGGTGCTGAGGCTGCGGCCGGCGAGGGTGCGGGTGGTGCCGCGGCTGAGATCACTGTGGCGACATCGAGGGCTGCAGCTGCAGTGGCGGAGGCGGCCGTCGGGCGCTTCCCCCTCCCCAGACTCCCCGCGCTCTGGCCCGCCACCCCCAGCTAACAGCTGGCCGGGATCACGTGACCGCGGGGCCCGCCCCCGCCTCCGCCCCACGCCGGACCCGGGCCGCGCCGCGCCGCGCAGCACCCGCGCTCTGCCTGGTCCGGGGGGGCGCCTGGGAGCAGAAAGGGCGGCTGAGAAGACGAATCTCCCCGTGGAACGTGGCTCGCTCTTTGCGCGATTTTTATTTGTTGGTCACAGCGGGGTTGCGGCTTTCTGGAAAGGGAGAACTCGGGCTTTAAGGAGTCAGGCCCCGCTTTCTCCGGCGCCTCTCCCGGACTCCGCCGTCTGGGTTGCTACGTGCGGGCCTCTGTGCCTAAGCAAGCTTTCCCCGCGGAGAAACGTGTCCGGTACTTTGTTGACTCACAAGTCCAAGCCAACTCCCTGCCTGGGTTTAAAGGTACGGTTCTGCGCCATATTGACAAGCCAGACTCTATGCCCGATACTTAGACGCTAAAGCTCAAAGAGGTTAAGCAAGTCGCCCAAGATCACGCAGCAAGTAGCAAAGCCAAGATTCCAAACCTGGGTTAATAAATCCACAGACAGGTGACAGGTGTGTTGATGCTGGCGTCAAGGTCATTGGTCAGGACATGACCATCCGTCTGTTACCGGAACACAGACTCTACCTTTTATAAACTAATAAGAAAAGACCATCTCAAAGGATATGAAGAGATAGTATAGAGGAAAAGAAAATGCAGTACCACTTAGGCACGTGAAAAAATATGCAAGCTCACTTAACTGCAAATCGAATACATATACAAAGTAGCATTTCCACCTGTCAGATTAGCAAAAATCAAAGTTTTATAAAGTCCGTAGAGGACAACTCGGCAATATCTCCCCAAATAACAAATACATATATAGTCTTTGACCTAAAGATTCCATTTCTGGAATTTATCCTACAGATATACCAACACAGGTGTGAAATGATATGCGTACAAGGTTATCCATTGCTACATTATTTGTGCTAGCAAAGATTAGAAGCGTATGCCCATCAATAGAGAACTGTTCAAATAAATTACAGCGCATCAGCACAATGGTATGCTATCCAGCTGTTGAAAAAATGAGGAAGATCTATTTCTATGTACTGATATGAAAGATTTCCAACCTATACTAAGGGTGGGGGGAGCCATGTGAAAAACATTGTGTAAATGTGTTATCATTTGTGGGGGAAAAATATGCCTGTACTCATTTGCAAATGCGTGGACTATCTTTGGAAGGATACCTAAGAAACTGTAATAGTAGATGCCACCAGGGAGGAGAACTGGGTGACAATGCAGGGCAAGGAAGGAGACTTTTTTTACATCTTTGAATGTTATGCCTGTGCTTGTGGTTTGCCAGGAGTGAATGGATAGTGGGAGAGGACTGGGGGAATCAGTGCAGTTACTGCAGGATAGAGCAGTAGTGGTCATAGACTCTTGGAGCACAAAGGGACCTGACTGTGCATTTAAGGCCAACCAAGGAACTGTCCTTTTACTTTTAGCCTTTATCTTTATATTATAGTAGATTGTCTTTGTTTGGACAATATAATTGGATCTTGCTTTTCATTCAGTCAGACACTCTTTGCCTTTTAATTGGAGTTCTTACATCAGTGGCTCTTAAACGGGAGCAGTTTTGTCCCCAGGGGACATTTGGCAAGGTCTGGAGACATTTTTGTTGTCACAGTGGCAGAGGTGAGGGAGGCCTCTACTGACGTCTAGCACATAGAGGCCAAGGATGCTGTTATACATCCTACAGTGCAAAGTACAAGTCACCACAACTAAGAATTATCTGTCCCTAAATATCAGTAGCATTGGGGTTGAGAAACTCTGGTGTAGACCTTTTATATTTAATGTAATTATCAATATGATGGGTTTTAAATGTAACATCTTGGTACTTCTATTTGTTCTGTTCTTCTTTTTTTGTTTTTTGTGTTTTTTTGCTCTTGCCTTTTTTTGAAGAATTGAGTATTTTTCATATTCCATCTTATACCCATTATTGGTTTATTAGCCATACTTCTTGTTTTATTTGTTGATTACCCTAGGATTTACAATATGCATCTTAAACTTATCACTGTCTACCTTCAAATAATATAATTTCAGATATAATGCAAAACATTTTCAGCAGGATACTTCTATCCCCCACCCCATCTTTATTGATATTGCTGTCATTTGTCGTAGGTGCAGGTTAGATGATAATGAGCTCTTTCAAGTTTTGTCTGAAAAAGTCATTACTTCACTTTCATTTTTGAAACATTCTTATTGGATACATAATTTTTGGTTGAGAGCTTCATTTCTTTCAGCACTTTAAAAGTACCATTCTATTGTCATAAGACATTGTCACAAGACTTGCAAAGTTTCTGAAGAAGAGTCTGTGTTTGATGATTTCTTCCCCTGTACGTAATATGTCCTTTTTTCTCCTATGGCTGCTTTTAAGAGTTTTCTCCTTAACACAGATTTTGAGCAATATGATTATAAAGCACTTTGTTGTGTTTTGGGTTTTTTTTTTTTCCTATTTTTATCCCATTGGGGCTAACTAAGCTTCTTGGATCTGTACGTTTATAGTTTTCATCAAATTAGGAAAAATTTTGGCCATTACATCTTAAAATATTTTACCCACTGTACCCCATCCCTCCCAAATTCAGAGACTCCAGTTATATATATATTAGACCACTTGATATTGTCACACAGATCACTGAGAATCTATTCTTTTGTTTGTTTGTTTTTTCCTATTTTTATCCCATTGGGGCTTACTAAGCTTCTTGGATCTGTACATTTATAGTTTTCATCAAATTAGGAAAAATTTTGGCCATTACATCTTTAAATATTTTACCCATTGTACCCCATCCCTCCCAAGTTCAGAGACTCCAGTTATACATATATTAGACCACTTGATATTGTCCCGCAGATCACTGAGAATCTGTTCTTTCCCTCCCCACCCACCACTCTTTTTTCTCTCTTCATTTTGAATTTCTCTTGATTTTTCTTCAAGTTTTCTTATCTTTTCTTCTGCAGTCTCTAATCTAATCTACTAATGGTTAATACTGTCAATGAGAGTTTTTTTTTTCTCTCTTTTTTCAGTGCCCCCCCCCCCATCTCCTCTCCCAGCATTTTTAATGTGGCAGCATTGTCTTTGTTTTTATTTTTTTCAAAGGAGGTTTTGCAGTTCTCCTGGCCTGAGGACTCCCTCAGTCCCTCTCCATCCTTACAGTGGACGCCTCAGGTCCACAGACCTCACCTGGCCCGGTCAAGATCTGGAACTGACCATCTCCCACAGCTTCAGAAAAGTCCAGATGGAGTGAAGCAAAGCTGCACGGTAAAAGGAATTAACTGCCACTGCCTGTTGATGAACGTTTTATATCAGATATTTTATTCTTTATCTCTTTAAGTTCTACTTGGTTCTTTTATACCATCCATTTCTCATACACATTTTCCTTTAAATCTCAGATCATATTTGTATTTTAATAGCTGTTTTAAAGTCTTTGTGTGCTACTTCTATCATTTCTATTTTTAGTCTTTTATTGGTTGTTTTATCTCCTGCTTCTTTGTCTCTCTCATAATTTTTCATTGGATATCAGACTTAGTGAATTTTATGTTGTTGAGTAATGAATTTTTAAAAATATTTCTTTTAAAGAAAGGTTGTAAACTTTGTTCTTAAGAATCGGCTTCACCCATTTGAGACTTGTTTATAAACTGTTTACGACAGCTCTAGGGTAACTTTAACTCTACGACTACTTTAGCTCTTTACTAAGGTATGACTCACATATGGGTTCTAATGAATGTTCCATGTAATCAGTAAGGTGATTCTGGTTAGTAGGAACTTGGACAATTCCCAGTTTTGTGTAAGCTCTGGGAATTTTTTGTGCACAGCTCCCCAGTAGTTGTTCTTTCCTCAGGAGTTACTCTTTGCCCAACCTTATGGTGATTCACCATATGCCTGCAGCAATTGGTATTCACTCAATGACTCAAGGAAACCTTTATGCAAATTTCTGAAGTTTTTTTCTGCTTAGTTTTCTCTTATCCAGAGCTCTGCCCCACAGATTCTAGCTGCTTTGACCTCCCTGAACTCTGATCTCTGTTTCCTCAACCCCACAAGAGAACTGGGCTCTGTTTTGTTTCCCTCCTTTTTACCATGTATAGTTCAGGAATTGCCTCCAAGCAGAAAACTGGGATAATTGTAGCTCTTATCTCATTTGTTTCTTTTCTCTTGAGAATCGCATTCCTGCTCTGCCAGTTGCTCATTGGTTGTCCAATGTCTGACAAAATTTGTTTCATATATTTCGCCCAATTTTCTAGTTGTTCACAATAGGAGAGCAAGTCCCATAGCAATTCTTCCTTCATGGGCAGATGTGGAAGGCAAGGAACACTAATCTTAATGCCCCTAAGGAACCAAATGTCGTGATACAACTAGAGTCATTATTTTAAGAACTGAAAATGCATAGTTTACTTATGGAACTTCTTCAACATACTGGTATAACAAGAAACATTTATTGGACACCTGTACCAGCAATTGCACTATTGCTACAAAGGTGAAAAAGGCATATCAGTCCTACCTCTCAAGAAGTCAGGGGCAAGCAGGGAAATTAATTAGGTATAGAAGTAATATATGCATATATTGTATGTTGCTGTCAGGGTAACATAAGAGTTATGCATAGATAAATACATTAATCTAGCATGTTGGGAAATATAAACAAGTTTAAAAGATGATCATAAATGAGGGTTACCCAAACCTAGACCACTTAAAAAAATACATTGATGATGATTTTGCCTTTTCTTCTAACCAGTGTTATTGATTATCTAAAGAACCCCATGCAGTGATTTTGAGGAGCCGAAGTACATGTGTAATTGAGAAATGCCTTTAACACATTGCATATAGAGATATTTTCCACTTAGTACTTCTTTTAGTGTGTAATTATAGCAGGAGGAAAAGGATCTGTCATTGGGCAACTCTCATGGGGATGAATGACAGACAATATTATGTGAATGAGACACTTATGTATGGGCAAGAAAGCCTATGTAATTGCCTTGTATGTAATCTTATGAGAACCAAAGAAAGCTGACAGGAAGCCATGGGAAAATGAGAAAGAAAAGCACTAGTTAAGATTAGTCAGCCATCTGCCTTAATCCTATGACAACCATGTTTAAGAGGTTAGTTTTCTGAATTTGGTTACCATGGTAACAAACCTTTAAAATGCCCTTAAAACAATTTACAGAATTATTGTGCATATTGAGTATAGGCAACACTGAGAGACCTTAAGTATTCAAATCTATTTAAAAATTATTTTTAGAATTTAAATAATCAATCAAGTCCTTTAGGTATGTAATTTAGACAACCATAAATTGTATTTTAGCAAAAAGGTGTAAAATCCTACTCATATAATTAGGTGATGGGTTTATCAGTTCAGTTATTCGAATGTGTCGTTTCAATGAGTGGCTCCTATTTAATTTTAAATAACAGTTCATGAATGTTCTGGACCTGGTTTCAGAAACAAATTATCATATATGCTTTACATTCATTGCTGCACCTCTAGGAATCATTCATGCGTTTAGCCAACTGTACAGATAATTTAAAGGACAATTGCTAAAACTTCATCTTATGATCATCAGAGGGCAGACTAGAAGATTCTCTGATCAGACTTAGCAGTTTCAACCTAATCCTTTCTTGCTGATATGTTTTCCTAGTTTACATGTGTAGAAAAGGTTCACCTTATGCTATGTACGGTTTTAAAATAGGGCTTGCTTTTAATATTCTAGTGACACCTGAGGCCACCTTTTAATAGATGAAAGCTTATTTTGAATTGTAAATGTTGAGCCTTTTATGTTGACAATTTTAACACCACTGCTCACTTGAGATAATATATGACTTTATCAGAAGTTACTATTAGTCATTTTCCAATTCTTCAGAAAAAACAAGCTCTGTCTAAATTGCTGTAGGAATTTTAGTTTCAATTAAAGGAAGACTTCCTTCATGCTATAAGTGATTATAAAATGATTTCACCTATTGAGAGAATGTGTGAAGTTTCTGACTCTAGAGAAAGAGTATTTTGTTTTGGGTGCTCTTCTGTGTTCTATAAAAGACCAAAAAACTGGCATTATTTCGTTTCTTGTTGGATTAATTTCAGAGAATTGAGAATAATCTAGATATAGAGAGATATTTTAGTTTTTAAATTCTTGATTATTCTTTACCCTCCTTTCCACTGACTTTCTACCTTAATCATAAACCAAGTCCTAGGTTTTTACTATTCTTAATAAATCTCTTATACCATTGGTTCTAGCTCTTATATTTGCAAAGGATTTGACTTTTTGCATATGTAGAGTGATTTATTCCTTAGACCTGGAATCTGCGTTTGGTTCTACTTGAATTTCAAAAAGCACTTCTCATGTTTTTTTTTTAATTTATTTTTGGCTGCACTGGGTCTTCGTTGCTGTGCGCAGGCTTTCTCTAGTTGTGGCGAGCGGGGGCTACTCCTCAATGCAGTGCGCGGGCTTCTCATTGCGGTGGCTTCCCTTGTTGCGGAGCACAGGCTCTAGCGCGTGAGCTTCAATAGTTGCAGTGCGTGGGCTCAGTAGTTGCGGCATGCGGGCCCTAAGGGGCGTGGGCTTCAGTAGTTGTGGCTCTCGGGCTCTAGAGCGCAGGCTCAGTAGTTGTGGCGCAAGGGCCTAGTTGTTCCGCGGCATGTGGGATCCTCCTGGACCAGGGATTGAAACCATGTCCCCTGCATTGGCAGGCAGATTCTTAACCACTGCGCCACCAGGGAAGTCCCCACACTTTTCATATTTTTTGAAACAAAAATTGAAAGCAGAGATTATTTTACCATGATATGAATTTATCAGATCATTGATTTTTCTTTACCCTGAATATAAAGAAAGGATTGAGCTTTAAAAATTATTAGAAAATTTCCAGAATAGCCAAATACATAGAGAATGTAGACTGGTAGCTTAGGGGATGGGGGGAAAGTGGGCAGTAACTGCCAATGGGTATGGGGGTTTCTTTTGGGGATGATGAAAATGTTCTAAAATTGTGGTAATGGATGCATAACTCTGCGAATGTCCTAAGATTTATTGAACTGTAAAAAAAATCTGTACTAAAAATTAATTCTTATAAAAAATGAAATAAAATACCCCATGTCAAAAAAATTTTTTGAAAACCAAAGAACATTGCCCAGTTCAGGGGAAATAGGTGAATGATAAGAGTTAATAGTTTTAAAGAATTATTGCCATAGTAGTAAAATGTTTGAAAAAAATTCCAGGGCGTAGAGTTGATTTACTGTTCAGTCTTAATGTGAGAATCAATTAACTTTAGTAGGCTGTTTAATTTTCTTTAAAGACTATGATTCAAAACAGAAAACCTGGAATACTACTGTATGTGGCATGACATTTTGTAAAAGATTATATATTATAAAATGTAGCCAAAATAGTGCAAGGAAAAACTTGTGATTAGTCCCAAGGAACCATTGGTATAAAGATAACAGGAGAGAACAATTATGCTGGGAGGAAATTTGGCTATTCAAATGAGGATTTCATTGCAAGATCCTCCTTTTCATTGCAAGAACTTTAATTTCATTGCAAGATCCTCTTTAAGTTCTTCCCTATTTTCCCACAAGTAAAATGCTGTCTCTTATTTTAGGGCAAATCTCCCGTACTTGTACTACTCCTCTTCTTGGTTATTCTACACAATTATAATTACCCATTTCATTAAATTTAGCTATTAACTTAAGAACCAACTTTTAAAAATCTAGGATGTCTCAAAGAGAACGTATGCTGCACAAAATAGCTGCACAACAATTCCAGGAGACGTGATCACAAGGGCAAAGAACCAACAATACATGGTTGAATGTTATAATGTTCTACTCTCCTACCCAGAGGTAAAAATTAAATTCAGAGTTATATTAACACAAAATGCACTCCGGCAGAGTTAAGTCCAACAAATGAATGAGAAAATGCTATAAGAAATTGGAACTAAGCCCCAACGGATCTCCCTACCCTTACTTCATTCTTTATAATAATGAAAACTATCCCTCAATACCTCAATTTACATTGTGCATGGAATTGTTTTTACTGTAACTGTTTACCGAAGAGGAAATTATCTTTATCCTACTGCCACCTGGAATTCTAAATTAATAAAACGACTTGTAAATTCCCAGAAATCCCCAAGTGGGATATAATTTACCTGTTATTAGGGGCCAAGGGAACAGCATTCACTTTACTCTGGATTTTTAAAATAAGACCTCAGCTAACATCTCATGTCATTTGCTTTTAGATCATAAAATAAAATGGATGGTAGTCTAGCTCACAGGCACTTAGATTGGCTTTGTAAATTATTGGCTGACTCATACTCACTAAAGGCATCCATTTTATGCCAGAGGCTTTATTAGCAGTCCAGGGACACAAAGAACTGGTAAACAAAGGAATCCACAGACACCATGCTGCGTGTTGCAGATCTCCGGGAATCTTCTAACAGTTTTTATCTTTTCCCTAAAAATAATCTATGCATATCAAAAGGAGCCACTTAACCCCTTGGCAACCCTCAAGCTAAAGGGGTAAAAAAAAAAAAAGATTATTGTTGGTTTTACATGGAGAACTACTAGGAAATTTTACCTAAATTATAAGTGAAACACAGAAAATTGAGCAAAGTAGAGGATGACAGACCCCAAATTGACAAAAAGGAAGTTTGACTTCTTCCACAGTAAAGAAGTTTCCAGAGAGAGGAAATCATGTACTAGAGAGAGCATTACAATGGCTATGTTTGGTACAAAACTATACACACACACATACACACACATATATATACACACACATACTATATACATACACATACTTTATACATACAGTTTATCGTTTATATACAGTATATAGTTTGCACTATACATATATATACACATATACACATCTATATATTTTTAAGAGAATAGTTTTATTTTTTCTAAATCTCAACTGTATATTCTTCTAAAGGGGTGGGTTGTAGATAATTCTGAAAAAATAATATAGAAGAATAATTTGGGGAAAGTCTGGAGCTCTTTTCTCATTTCTCATAGAGAATATGTTCACAAAATAGATTTACTGACCATCTAACTTTCTGCTGTAAGAATTCATAGTCATAAAAAATTTCTAACCCTGGGGAAAATGGTTTCTACACACAACTTATCCTTTAACTGTATGTTCATTTTTAGGCACAATTAGTTGTCCCAATGCCCAATGTTTTCCAGAATGCAAAAAAGAATATTCATAGAAGAGAAAAACATAGGAGACTGTATATTCAAGGGCAGAGAATTAGTGAAGTTAATTGTCTCTCAAATTAAGGTTTTAGACCACCTGCATCGGTATCATCTATCAAGTGGGTTAAAATGCAGATTCATGAGCCCAATCCACAAATTAATCAGAATTTCTGGGGAAAGGGTTAGGAATCTGCAGTTTTAACACATATCCCACATGATTGTAGTGTACACGAAATTTGAATCACTACTACATTTCTGTAGCCTTTAGGAACCAAAGCATACCTCTCACTGTATTTGAAGAAGACTGAGCTATGAATCCAATGTTTGTTAAGGTCTCTTTCTCCTATTAGTCTGGAGCAAGGAGAGGGAGGTTGCAGGGGCAAAGCTGAAAGCAGAGGCAAAATAATATTTTAAAGAGAGAAAAGAATTTACCTTCACATAAAGACTCCAAACCCATATGTAAGAATGTATGAGTTTCATTGTACTAAAAGGGAATATGCAAATCCTACTAAAAAGACTGCTATAGATACTAAGAAACAGAAGTACTATAATTTTAATGTTTTCAAATGGGCATATTAATTTATATTCATGATTGACATTTTAGATTTCATTTCAAACTAAAGTGGGTAAGAAACAAAACCAAAACAAAACAAAACTCTTACGTCCAAGTGTTTTGCATCTCTGGAAAATAAGTCCCTTGTTATTTTTTCCCAGAGTTATTATTATAATGACAATTTGCTTTTCTTTTTTAATTGAAGTATAGATTTAGAATATTGTGTTAGTTTCAGGTGTACAGCTAAGTGATTTAGTTATACACATATATATTTTCTTATTCTTTATTTTTCATTATAGGGTTATTACAAGATAGTGAATATAGTTCCCTGTGCTATACAGTAATTCCTTGTTTATCTGTTTTATATGTAGTGGTGTGTATCTGTTAATCCCATACTCCTAATTTATCCCTCCCTGCCTTCCCCTCTGGTAACTACAACTTTGTTTTCTGTCTCTGTGAGGCTGTTTCTGTTTTGTATGTAGATTCATTCTTATTATTTTTTAGATTCCACATATAAATGATACCATATAATATTTGTCTTTCTCTGTCTCAGTATGATAATCTCTAGGTTCATCCAGACAATTTGCTTTTTTAACAAGAGGTGAGAAGGTGTTATTTTTTCCCATAACATTTCACCAAGTTCCTTCTTCTCTTGTAGTTTCCAAACAACACTGGGAAATCACCCATATCCTCAATTCAGTGGAGAGACAGCATACTGATATCTAAATAGCATTACAGGTATAAGCAATATCGTATATCAAATAAGATAAGAGGTACAAATTCATTTCCACAAGGAAAGATTCAAATGGCTAGTCACCCATCTGAATCAGAAATCATTGTTTCCTGTTATTTTTATGGCAACCCAGAATTTCACTTAATTACATAAGGTATTTTATAGCACTAATTTACTCAGTAGGCATTAATCGTCATAATGTCCACCTGTGACAAACAATAAACTCCTAAACCAAAACAATAATGATAATTACCACCAAAACAAAGCAAAACACCACATACACTTCTCCACTACCAAAAAAATTCACCATTAACTATTGCCCTCAATGTTCAAGGTTTGATGCTTATTTAAAAACAATTTAAACCACACCACAGCTTTCCTTACAAATATATCTAAACAGAGTGAATAACCAGAGACACATTCAAAATGTCACCATACCCCTCTCCTCTCATTACCTGTCCATTTTCCTCACTTAATTTCAACATAAAACCTAGAGTAACAGTTAAGAAAATCAATAAAGCTGCTGAGGAAACTGGGACTTGAAGAATTTTTCACAAAACCAATTATTTCCCAAATAAACTTTATTTTGAAAAGAATACCACAACAGAGTTGTATAAATTTAAATATGACACATCTTAGCAGTATTACTGAGTCAAATTATATACAAGTGAAGTCACAGTTCATGTCTGATTATTCTTACGAATGAAAAGGTGCAAAGATGCAGCTAAACTAAAAAGGCAGGTAACATAAAAACAACCATAACCTATTTATATATTGTCATTTCATACTGGTGTCTACCTATTTAGGTGGGAATTGATCCAAATTCACACAAGATAAAGAAATATGCTACCTGAATAACCAAAATTCTTTTTACTTTACTTGCTCTACCACAGATAGCATTATCAGTAATGTTTATACAAAGTAGCACCCTATGACAAGCTACTTTCTTTCCCCCAATAATACAGACAAAAGCTTTCTGTATTGTGGCTTATAACACCTTCAGGTTGAGGAAAACAGCAGTGACAACTTAAGACTTTTCTAAATATAGGTGATTTCATCAGACAAAGGTGTTATTTATGTTCTTCTCAAGAACTTTATGTCTTAGTGGCGAAAATGTCAATATACAATTGGTGAAAGTAGTCTATATATGATGTAGTAATTGTTCATAAGTATTAAAAAAAAAAACAAAAACCTAGAGGTAAACAGGAATGAAAGGACTAAGACACACACCTGGACCCTCTCACCCTTAGGTTTTTGAGGCAATTCAGTGTTCACCCCAAGATTATTCAATGAAACCAGAGCCATTTCTGGATCATGGGAATTCAAAAGCGCCATAAACAGCCAGTTAACTATCTTCAAAGGATAAGGACCCAAAGACAAAAAACAGAGTTGACTGCTAGGAGAGCAAACTGAAGAGAGAATTAGGCCCAATGAATTCAAAGAAAAATTTTACTTTTTCAATAGTAGAGGGCAGTAGAAACATACTTAACTTGGGGACTGAAATCTGGTTCTATAAGTTAGTTGTTGACCTTGGGCACAAGTCTCTCTTAATGACAATTCCCTCATCTATAAAATAGGTACATTAAGATCTACCCTCTTTTTTCCATAGGCTTCAGACTAATGAGAATCAGACAATGATGCACTTGAGATCACTTTGTAAACTTATAAAGGATTCTTCTTAGCAAATGGAGATTTGGGCACTTTTTTAAAGTGTTAAGGAAAAATTCCAATTTAAGATAAAATTATAAAATCATCAACTTTTTGATCCAGGATAGACCTGTATTCAATAGTAGCTGCTGTAGGTCTGCCTCACTTTTTTGATGAGGCAGAAACAGGAAAATTTTTATTGTATTACTAATTTCTCTTATAAGACAATGTTACTGTAGTATAATACATTAGTTATAGACTTTATTAATTAAAGAACCAGGAAGGGTGATCTTCCAGCCTTAAAAAGTAAACACTGACTCAATACAACTCTTTACCTCCTCTACAATACTTTGACACATTTTATTATGAAGAAATAAACACATAAATAATTTGTTCTATTAATCACAATAGGTCATTCATCACTAGGAACCCAACCTTATGTAGCTTAAATCCCAGGCAGAATATTTCAATGTAAACATATTTATAAATTATTAACTTTACTCATTTCAGCTTTGCACATCTCCTCAGTAAAGCAGTAACTCTTAAACGTAGAGCTCAACAACCATTTTCCCTTTTTCCTCAAGCAGAGACTCAAAGGCAGTTACAGACACACTGTTTCATTACAACATGAAAATAATAAGCCTTGGGCTATTGCAAAAGGCTTTTCAAATATCAGCATCTAACTTGGAGAAAATAGAGGGAAGAAGAAACAGAGGGTGCTGATTTGTGCTATAACCTGGTCTTATGTTGGGCATGCACCCAGTGGCAATATTTTAAAATCACAAGTAAGCAAGTAAAACATAAAGCTTCATATGTAAAAGTGGAAAATGGTCCAGAAGTCTTCTATTCAAAGACAAATCAATTTTTTCTTCCTAATAACCTACCAGAAAGAAATGGGTACTTAGAAGCCCTAAGGGGTTCTTCTAATAATATTCAGAAAAATATATAAAAATAAAAACCAAAGCATGAACAGAACATAGTTAACAAATAAGACTTTCTTTCAAGATGGTTACCCTCTCTTTTAAGGATGGATGCTATATAAAATGGGCAGACGTGTGTCTATAATTCATCATGTTTATATGTAAATTCTCTGGCAGATATAAATCCATCTTTGTCTTCATCTTCTTTATCAAAAATATCCTCCACCAAAACATCATGATGACTTTCATTCACCACTGCACCATGCTTTTCAAACTCCTTCTTTAAATACACTTTAACCTACAAAATAATGGGTCACATTAATAATTATAATTCTTAGGACACCCACATCGAGCCAATCAATATCACAGACTGGACGGGCAGTGCATTTAGTTATATATAACAACTACTAAACAACTACCTTATGATATATTTCTAATGATAGTAAGAGAATTATAAGGAATTTTTCCCCTTAAAAGCTGTTGCTATAGTGCTACAGTAGAGACACAAAATATTGCTCAGAGGCAAATATATGGCTTATATCATGGGAAAAACACACAGTGAAAGCATATTATGTGTTAATCCGAGTCTAAATAAAACCAAGCATTTGAAAGACTGCTATCTTTCAATCCACCGAATTATCCAGATCTTGTTTCTAAGAAGGGTCAGAATTCCAGATATTTCTCTTAAAATCAGATTAAATGATGGCCTTTTTAAATTTTAAGTAGGCGTCTGGGAATAGTACCTGCTGTGGACTGGCTGTAATCACGCCACATGACCTTCCGATCTCAGAAATTAAAGCAAAATCCAGCCTGATGAGTATTTAGACTAAAAGTTTCCATTTTTATACAGATATTTAAATATATAAACAAAATATTGCCCCCAATTACCTACTAGATTCACCATAATGCAATTCAACCTATATTTTCATTTTGAATCATATCCCTATTATTCCTCTGTTAGATCAGCACTTTCAAATCTTCTCTCCTCCCCCTACCACCAACATGCAAACATATAGTGTATATTTATTTTTAAGATTAAGGGGATTTAATGCAGTTGTTAAGAAGGGGTGGGGGGCAGTAATAATGAAACTCTATGGACTAATGTAGAACATGTCTCCGGGGTATATTGTGTGAATAAAGTGAGATGTCAAACAGTATGTATAGTATGCTACTTCTTGTGTAAGCAAGGGGGAAATAAGAATATATATTCATGCTTGCTAGTATTTGCATAAAGAAACACTGGAAGGGTTTGTTAGAAACTAGTAAAACTGGATATGAAGGGGGAGGTCACATGGTAGAAGAGGATGTGGGTGGGAAAATGACTTCTTAATAAATCTTTTTATATGGAATTGATTTTTTTGAACCATGTGAATGTTTTTTCTTCAAGATTTTTTTAATGAAAGGGAATTCAAATTTATCTTGGATAGAAAAAAGTCCATGACTGATAACACTCTGAGGTGTTATGAATTTAGTAGCTGTGGATCATGACCCTGCAGTTTATAACAACATGTCTTTAGACTTAATCATTGGGACTTCCCTGGTGGCGCACTGGATAAGAATCCGCCTGCCAACGCAGGGGACACGGGTTCGATCCCCGGTCTGGGAAGATCCCACATGCTGCGGAGCAACTAAGCCCCATACGCCACCACTACTGAGTGTGCGCTCTAGAGCTCACGAGCCACAACTACTGAAGCCCACGTGCCTAGAGCCCATGCTCCACAACAAGAGAAGCCACTGCAATGAGAAGCCCGCGCACCGCTACGAAGAGTAGCCCCCCTCGCTGCAACTAGAGAAAGCCCGCGTGCAGCAACAAAGACCCAACACAGCCAAAAATAAATAAATAAATTTATATATTAAAAAAAAGACAATCATTTCCTAGCCATTAGAATGAAATTGATGAAAGCATAAAAAGGGACTTGATTTCTGACCAGCCAAGCCAGAATGGAGAATACGGGTAGACAAAAAACATAGGGCTAGATATCTACCTCCACTTCTTTCCCCACAGAAGCCAGACTAAGACAGGTATGTGTAGCAATGGCTGCAAACACCTAAATAAATTATAAAGAGAAGTCTTCTTCCTTTCTCCTTACTCAGCACCAGGACCCTGTGCGGGCTAGGAAAGGTCTCCTACTGTGGAAAATCCAGACTGGGGTCTCCTAACCTGAGCAAAACTGAGCATGTGATCTGCTTGCTGATGCTAACTGCTAGAAAATCACTATGCAACTCATTTAACAACCAGTCTAAAGTTTTAAACAGAAACTGCCCACGTGAGATATTTTGCAGGACATCTACGTTTCTTATATCGTAGCTCCAAAACGGGAATTGTCTTGGCAAAACAGATCTTCAAAAACTCAGGGCGAGAGCAAGATACACTGAACCCTAAGCATTAAGGAGAAAAAAAGCAAAAAATGAAAAGTCTCAATATATTTCTCTCCAAAACAATGATTTCCTATGAAAAAAAGTCAATTTTCAAAGCATCAGTGTTTAAGAAAACTTATAAATAACATTTTACACAAATAAAAATAAATTTTATTTTAAAATATATTTCTTAAAAAGTAAGCTAAAAGAAAGGGAGGGAGGGAGGGAGGAAGGGAGGAAAAAAGGAAGTGGGGGAGAGAGAAGGGAAGAGAGAAAGGAAGAAAGGAAGAAAGAAAAAGGAAAGATCACCTCATCTTTAGAGAGTTTCCAGTCATCATTAAGATCCATTTCTTGGAATGATTCATGGGATCTTGGTCCATTTCGAATCTCTAGGAGATCGATGTTGAATATCAGTGTACTCTCTGGGGGAATTTTACCTGACATGAAGAGAGAGAGGGGTTAAGTTTTATTAAATAGATCCCAAAGTTTTGATGGTAGAAAATTTGTGGTACTGAACAAAATACTGTTTTAATTGAATTAAATAAAGAGCCTTTCTAAGATTGTCCCATGTATAGAAATTACTTATAGTTTATTCAAACAAAATAAAGAAGGAACAATCCAAACTATTAGATCAAAAACAATGTGTTTTTGGCTTTGCAATTAAAAATTGTTTTACACACACACAGATATGCCTCATGGTCTGAGTATTAAATTTCAAATATAATTAAGAGGTTACATATTATATGTCAAGAATGACTTAATGGGCTTTAGATAATTCAGAGTTAAATATAGTACAAATGATTTACTAACTTTTGGGTCAAAAAGTCCTGGCCTAGAAATACATATAGTACTGCCATTTCCACCACTGGGAGGCAGTATATAACTGAATGAGCTCTGGTTTCACACTGGGATTGAGGCTCACATCTGCCCCTCTTTAAAGCCTCAGTTTTCTCATCTGGAAGCAAATTTAACACATGTTGAGGAAGTTCCATGGGAGGGGAGACATTAAAGCAAATTTCTGAGAAGGGAGATAAAAATCTTTTAAAGTGAAAAGAGCTTGGTTAAAGCCCCAGGGACCTTAAAAAAAACCAAACCAAAACCAAAACAAACAAAAAACTTCTGGGACACATGGACAATTTTTTTTCAACGTGTTTCTTTATAACTATATTTAACATACAGGTCCGGGTAAACATTACAAATATTTCTCAGTGCCCCACCCCCTCATCCCATTAAAGAGCATCTGTAAGCACCAAAAGAACAAAACTTACACTGTGTGCCGAAGCTTACCATTCCAGATCTAGACAGAGAAGGGCATGCACTAGAGGTCATCGATAAAACTGGTATCTTTCCAAAAGGAGGCATGCAAACATGGTACTAAAAAACTACAAAATTAGTGTTTTAATACGTATTAGCAGAATTAGTTTCATGGTATTCTGTTTGAAGGAAATGACTCAAATTCAGATCTCTACTTGTTATAAAATAAAATCAAGTCAAATAGTGTATGGAGAAAGAGAAATGGACTAATACTATATACATAAATATTAAAGGTGAGACAAAGATACAGGAAAAGTGAAAGAAATGTTTAAACATCAGAGAAACATTTTCTAGATACTTGACTTCTCTAAAAGGATCATTATTAAAATAAGAATTGAATTTTGTTAGTAAATCCTATTCTATGCATAAGATTTACATAGCAAGATCCATTTAGAATATGTGATACTTCACATATGACACCTATTTTCTTCTCAGTACACTGGGGCTAGGAAATCATAATCCCCACCTTGTAAATGGTTAAGCTTGGACTTCAGGATGCTGTGAAGTCTGTATTTCTACTACGTCAGAGTGGTTTTCTGTCTAGTTCTGATGACTTCTTAAAATTTTTTTTCTTCCTCATTATATAATATGTGCCCATTGTAGAGAATGTGGAAGAGACAGAACCAGAAATAAAAATAACTCCCAGAACCACTGTCCATTATTAACATTCTTATTTATTTCCTTGTGATTCACTTTGTATGTGTATATATTTTTTCCTAATACTTACTATCATAATATATATATCTTCATTTTCTACCTTTATAAATATAACATTATATCAGACATATTTTAGATGTAATTTTTAAAATCTTTAAAATGCCATTTTAAAATAACTGGGCCATATTTTATTTATATACACCCTTTTCATTATACACTTAAGTTGGTTCCAATCTTTTTGCTATTAGAAATAACAAGTGATGGACATCCCTGTTTATGAACCTTTCTCCCAATACCAGACTATTCCCTTAGGTAAGATTCTAATAAAGGAATTACAGGATACATGCATGTAAACATCTTCAGGCTTCTTGTAAGTAGCCCTTTGGAAAACTGCATGGGTTCCCACCTAAACAACAGGTGTTATTGGCTGCCCTAGAACATCTAGCACAAAGGCTCCCTGGACCAACTAGCCCACTTGCTTCTGCTTTATTAAACTCATTTCATGTCACTCCATTATTTATTTAAATAAATTATCAAAAACTTTATAAAACAACTTTAAAACAAAGATGAAAATTAACTCCCATAAGAGCTCTGTCGTGGGAGACTTCATTTGTGAGTCACACACAGCCCACATCTAAAACTGCATTTATTGCCTTAATAATCTATATTTCAAATGTTTGACTCATCAAAACAATTATGTTGAGTAGTCTTTCTTTTTGCATTGTGAAAACAAATTGTAAGTTTCAACTGGGGAGGATAAAAAAGTCTTAGAGGTGGATAGTGGTGACGCTGGCACAACAATGTGAATGTACTTAATGCCACTGAACTGTACACTTAAAAATGGTTAAAATGGTAAACATCATGTTATGGAAATAATACCACCATTAGAAAAAAAAACACCAGGGACTTCCCTGGTGGTTTAGTGGTTAAGACTCTGTGCTTCCACTGCAGAGGGCATGGGTTCGATCCCTGGTTGGGGAACTAAGATCCCACATGTCAGGTGGTGCGGCCAAAAACAAACAAACAAAACCCACCATATTGGTGAGCAATATTAATAATAGAGTTGAGATTACATAACGTTTTTCCTTATTGGCTCAGTTGACCATTTACATATTATGGCCTTAATTGGCCATTTCAAATGCTAATCAAGACAATTATATTTTCCTAAGATATACAAGTCCTCTATTTACTTCTAGAAAAAAATACATAGTAGTTACTAACTTCTATCCCTAATCCAGAGAAGAATTCTAATGCTGTAGTAAAAATGTAGAATTGTTATTACCTTTTCCTTCTTTTCCATAGCCCAAGGCAGGAGGAATGATGAGCTTTCTCTTCTCTCCTACACACATTCCCTTCAAGCCCTGGTCCCAACCTTTGAGAGCCTCCAGGATGCCCAGGGTAAACCAAATAGGCTGACCATTGTTATGTTTGTAACTACAGTAGAAAGAAAACACATTAGAACTCCTTAGTAACTTTATCATTATTTTTTTATTGCTGTGGTATAACATTTCCACCCATGACTGATTAATTTTATTAGTTTGGAAATTAATGAAAATAGCACACATGCACATGTCAAACTCTATAGTAATTCATTTCACTTCCTACCTTTCTTGATGCAAATTTCACATAGCTGAATTTGCTAGAGCTGGCAGAGGGAATAATAATAAAAACAACTCTTAGCATTTACTGTTTATAGGTATTATCCTAAATGCTTTGCTTCTTTTAAGTTTAACAATGATAATATAAGTACCATTATTACCCCATTGTACAGAGGAGGGTGCCAGTATCTGACCCAACTCCAAAGTGCAAAGTCTTAATCACAAAGTGATGCTGTCCCAGGAAGACCACTAGGATGCAGAAAAGGGATAAAATAATGGGAAATGGATGAGTTTGGGAAGGAGAATGAGAAGCTAAGAATTTACTGCCAGCGCTCACGGGTCCATGCCCACTTGCACAGTGGAGTCAGGAGCTCAGTGTCTTATATCCTGCCTACAACCTTTCCTGATGTATAGCCTGCTGATGGCTCTGATAGGTGCAAGAGGCTGCTCTTCAACCCTGAATCCCCACTCAGACCCTGGCCTAGTTCTCTCCCAGGAGTTTATTGTGGGGCTATGCAAGGAAGTCTGGAGGAGTGGCCCCTCAAGGACTGGGGAAGAAGGAAATGGTCAAGATATCCTGGCTCATGAGTTGGAGAGAGGCCAGCCTAAGAAAACCAACCTGCTGAGCTACTGGAGGGGCTTGTGGGCTGAGTAGTAGCTAAGCCCCAGTTAGCTCCCTCTTAGTGCAATAAGGAAAGTGTCCTATTCAAGGATATCTTGTAGTTGAGAAACGAAGTCACTCTACTAGGCTTCACAGGTACCATGGTTACTAAATCTAGGTAAAGGCCATCACTTCTTTTCCTTAATTTCCCCCACCATCAAAGTAGCAAAATGGCAACCATAGAAAATAGGGGAAGGCTAGAAAAGAATAAAGAAAGAAGAAAGAATCTACCACCCAGCACTGCCTACAGTTTTGCAACATTTCTTGTCATGGTAAAGGACTTAGGCTATTTACCACATAGGCTACGGGTCTCGAAATAATGAACATGCTTTATAAACTGATCATTTGATGGTACTTCTTTATAATACTGAGAGTTAGCAGGTTTTGGCCATTTACATGGAGGCTGCATGACAATATTCCCCTCTTCAGGTACTAGAACTTTAGTAGCAAAGTGCTAAATGTCAAGCGGTTACCACCAGGGTCCACACAGGCTTTTGGTTCTGAGACCTGAAAGAAAGCAGGCTGGGTCTAAAAAAGATCAGACTAAAAATAAAAAATGTAATTGGAAGTTTCAAATGCAAATCCTAATATTGTTTACTGTCCACTGTGGCACCGGCCTTGTTGATAAAAAAGATAGGGCTGCTGAGAATTCTATGGCATGCCCTCATCTTGGAACTTTTTGCAAAGGCTAACAGAGTTCAGAGAAGAGTGCCACTGACTTCAGAACCTCATGAGAGACCAGATCGGAATGCCCAGTAAAGGCAGTTTATCAGAAAACGAGGTCTAGGAAGGGCCACGAAGCTTCACTGCTTTAGGTCACGCCATTCCCCCTACCTGGGATGTCCTCCCGTCCTCATTCTCCACGGAGAAACCTCCACCCATCTTTCAAGGCGCATCTCAATTATGATCTCTGGGAAGTCGTTCCCTTTCCCCATCTCTCAGAGCATGATTATGTCCAGAGTTCATTATGCTTTGTGAGCACTTTGAACATTCTGTACTTTATTTTTATTTATTTATTTATTTATTTTGGCTGTGTTGGGTCTTCATTTCTGTGCGAGGGCTTTCTCTAGTTGTGGCAAGTGGGGGCCACTCTTCATCGCGGTGCGCGGGCCTCTCACTGTCGCAGCCTCTCTTGTTGCGGAGCACAGGCTCCAGACGCGCAGGCTCAGTAGTTGTGGCTCACGGGCCTAGTTGCTCCGCGGCATGTGGGATCTTCCCAGACCAGGGCTCGAACCCGTGTCCCCTGCACTGGCAGGCAGATTCTCAACCACTGCGCCACCAGGGAAGCCCGAACATTCTGTACTTTACATCATGAGTTGTCTTCCTCCCCCCCGTAGACAGTGTTCTTCTAGAGGAGAAGAACCCACTCTTAGTCATCTTTGCATCCTTAGGGCCTGACTCATTAAGGATTTGATTGATGAATAGATGAATGAATGGATGAGGATGGAGAGAAGCCAGATTTTAAAAATCTCCCTAGTATCAAACAAAGGGCCTAACATAAAGAAATGTTCAGTAAATACTTTTGGAATGGAATTGGAGAATCAATGCCTAATTGGAAATCATTACACTTGTAAAAGTTTTCCATGTTGCAATTTCTTTCTTTATAAAACAGAAATAGTGATAGTGTAACCACCTGAAAATCCTTCACTGTAGGTATTGAATTAATCTTCCATAACCACACCCACACCCATCAATGAAGTCTTTGAATTTCTAGAAAGAAACAAATAATGAAACAAATCGTGGTCCTGTGCCTTGACCAAAGTGTCATCTATCAGAACAAAAGTTAGGTCAATGGACTAGCATTAACATAACCTACAACAAGCAAATAAATGATTGTATATTCTGCTCATGAAGTTGCTATGAAAAGTTTAAGTAAATTTCACCTACACCAAAATAAAAATGGAATTGAGTTATTTTCCCTCAGGGATAAAGTTTGAGAAATGAGAATTCCTTTAAGGCTTTTCTACTTATTGCCTAATTATACACCTAGATATTTCTACAGCATTTCAGAAATTCTAGTTCTAATTTTTATAATTAAAAAAATTACTGCTTTATCCTGACCACATGTTTCCAATAAGACCTTCAAAGGCCTTGTTATATAAGATTGGCTTTAAACAATTTCCTTTCCCCAAACTAAGAAATTAGATATTTCAGTTTTTTTCAATAGAGATAAAGCTGGTACACGCCACTGTTCCTGCCCAAGAGCTGGCATATGTGGGTGGGTTCTTTACTATTTTACCTGCAGGGTATAATTACTCACGTGGAGTGAAATAAGGAGCCGTCCTTTTCTAAGTAGCCTTCATAGTGGACCAACATCAAATCCCCTCCTTTGGTCTTGCGATGGCAGATGAACGGCTTCTGGAGCACTTCAATCTTCACTTCTGGTTCAGGGATCAGAGCCCCACTCAAAGAAGTGACTAAAAGCGTCAGGACCGCGTTCCACAAGAAAAGCCTCATGTTGCCAGGGCGGGAAACAAGTTGCTACAAAAACACAAAAAGGGCCCCCCGACCTCATAGAGTTAAGGATGTAGTTGAAGACTTAAAGACAACAGCCTCTGGCAAGTTCATGACTCCCCCTTCCTAGCAGACGTGGCACATTCACCACCGACAACTTTCCCACGCACTGCGAACTCACCTCTAAAGAGTTAAACCCAAACCCGGCCCTTGACTGGCTCTTACAACACGGCCCCCTGGAAAGCGCGAGCTCCCGTTGGCTTGCGGTGCTGTCCCTCAGGAGCCTCTCAAGCCAATGACTCTACAACAGTGTAATTTACCACCCGGCCGAGCAGGGCGGTAAGCCCAGAGGCGAACCACCCGTTGAGGTCCTGGAGCCCGGAGGATTACAGAATTCCACAACCTCGGACTTTGAGAGAGGGGTGGAACGCGGAGCTAACC
Organism: Balaenoptera borealis; assembly: GCF_965194805.1. Taxonomy (NCBI): domain Eukaryota; kingdom Metazoa; phylum Chordata; class Mammalia; order Artiodactyla; family Balaenopteridae; genus Balaenoptera; species Balaenoptera borealis. Next base: position 83,222,860 of record NC_138864.1, read on the forward strand.
GGAAACTTCGACAGATTCACAGCTGTAAAGAACCCGGCCAGGGTGTGAAGTCCAGGTCTCAGGAAAGACTCGTTTACCCTCACCGTTGGTGAGAGGCCGCCCAATACTAACCGCTTATTATTTAACTTAGGATATGAACGATAAAGACTTTAACAGTGGTTTAGGTTTCACAAAGTGCCTTCTTCGTGAACCTCTCTACACTGCCGGTAAGGCAGATTCTTTTATCCCATTAAAAGATAAATATATTTTGGCTAGGAGAGGTTAAGCGTCCTGCTTAAGGTTGTTCAGCCCCAAAAGCTACTGAGCTCCGCCATCAAACCATCTTCTGATTCATTCTACAACGCCGCACAACATTATGGCTGCTAATAATTTTAGAGGACCTTAGTGTAGAGGGTCAATAATAGCTTCTATCAAGGATAAGGACGTGCAGACCTCCGCTTTCAAGAAGTAGTAATCACAGTTACGAGTTACACAGGCTCATCTGTCTTTAAAATTTTTAATTTTACATTTTTCGCGTAATTTCAAAAGCAATACGTGTTCATTGTAGTCGATTTGGAAGAAACTGGAAAGCACTCGAGTTTCCAGTTAAAATAAAGGAGCCGAATTAAATTTGAATTTCAGATAAACAAAGAATTAATTGTTCTGTGTTTTTATTTGCTAAATCTGGTAACCTTACACTAAAGAAAAAGAAAGAAAGAAAAAAGATCTCCTGTAACGCCACCATCCAGAAATAATCATCTTAACATTTTGGTGCATGGTTTTGTGACATATGCCTAAAACAATTAGGGTCCTATTGTATACTGTGTTTCGTAACCTGCTTTTACCACTGAATCTATAGTTAACATTTTCCCTAGTCAAATATCCTTAGCACAGTCCTTTCTCACACTTTCATATGCATAGGAATCCCCCGAGAGATCTTGTTAAAATGCAAAGTTCGATTTGGGAGTTTCCGGGCTTGTGGCGAGATCCTACAATTCCAAGAAGCTCCTAGGTGATGTCAGTGCTGCCGTCCGCGGACCACACTTCCTGTAGCGAGGTTTTACAGTTTAGACAACATCTGTTTACGCTCGCTGGCCAAACACAGTATTCTATCGTGAAATTCCTATCATCTCCGTACGCCTTATTGTTGGGTACCTCAATAGCCTTGAAGTGCATAGGATTAATTAGCCTTGAAATAAGAATTGAATCCTGAAGACTAGGATCCAGGGGGCACCCTAAGGGGCCACGGTGGCTCCCAAACATCTGGAGATGGAACCCATCTACCGCACCATTGAGTCAGGACTGTGTTCCACCATTGTCCCAGAGGCCTCCCTCCTCCCGTTTCACCCTCCCTTTAGTCCCAAGCCTGCCTCCCAGGACTCATTTTCCCCGCGGGCCTCTCTCACTACATCAGCCATGGCGCCGGCGCCTCTAAACCCCGGGGTGGATTTTGGGAACATGCGCGCAAGCGGTGCACTGGGCATGCGCGAGCGGGCCCCGAGCTCCGTGGGTCGAGGACTCAGGTAGCGCGCCGTGGCGCCGCCAGCAACCAGCTCCTTCACTCGGGACACTTGGGTGGCTTCAGCCGCCCCTCGGACCCACCCAGTGCCTTTACCTCCTTGAGGACAGCGCGCCGGGGCCGCCGCGCCGGGCTACCGGCCGGCTGCGTCCTCACGTGCGGAGGCCGCCACAGTGACCCCGCCCCCGGGCCCGGGATGTGAGGCCCGCGGGGTGTCCCCGCACCGGGCCTAGGCGCCGGGAGTGGCCGGCTCGGCAGCGCCGGGCGATGGCTCTGCTGCCGGTGCTCCTCGCCTCCTGGGGCCTGAGGCAGTGAGGGGGCCGGCGGGCGAGGGCAAGGTGGCCGCGGGCGCCATGGAGGGGGTGCTGTACAAGTGGACCAACTATCTGAGCGGTGAGTGGGAGGCGTGCCCGGGTTCTGGTCCTTTGTCTGAGCCGCGGGAGGGTGGTGTCGGGACGCGCCTTCTGGGGGTCGGGGTTACGGTCCCTCCTGAGACCAGAGAGGCCTGCGCGGACCGGGAATGTTTCCCCACAGCAGTTCTATGTCTCCCGTGCTGTACAGACACAGCCCCCTGTAGGGGCTGGTGAGGGCCGTAGCTTTCCTCACTTCGAGGAAAGCTAAGAAATCCTGAGATGTGGGGTGACTTGAAAGGCACGATGCCCTCGGTGGCAGCGGGAGGGAGGCGCTGATTCCTGCAGTGGGGTCCTCTGGGAGTCTCGAATTCTGGCGAAGGAGCTGGTCTCGGAAGGTTTCAAATAAATGCCAGCAGTAACCTGGAATCCCAGAGGTGAAAGGTCCTTTTTCAAACAAAGTCCCCAGAGCAAGCACTTTCCCTTTGTCACCTGCAGAGTCATCCGAGTGCAGACCAAGGTATCAGAGTTCCGTCTCAGTTCCAAAGTATGCACAAGGTTTTTGGTTTTCTCACTGAGCATTTCTTTTTGTTTTACAGACTCAGAAATTACCGTAAAATAGAATGCAAGCATTAGCAACTCTTTTCTTGCCCTGCTGAGCAGAATGGCTTAAAAATAGTACCTCACCCCTTTCCAGTTTGTGGAAGTACTTCATATTTTGAGAAGGTCAGCTATTTTTCAGCTGCGAATATGATTCAGGACGAGCATTTTCATAAATGAGTATATAAATAAAAGCCTTATGTGTTCTGGAAACTGTGCTAGGCACTTTTTTGAAATTAAACTTTTTATTATGGAAAATGAGGTGGGCACTTAACATTTTAATAGCAATGTATTTGAAATGAGAAATATTCCCAGTATCTCTTAGAGTGGCGGAGATGTATTTTCCCATCCTAGGGGACCATAGGACAGTTTTTTTTAAGGTTGTAGTGTGATTCTCTGGAGGTGTTTTAAGGACATTTGTGTCTGGGAGGAGCAGTTGGCATAGTGACTGATGAGGTTATAGAGCACAGCTAAAAGTGCACCTGGTGGGTATACCCAGAACCTCTTCCCTGTGCATAGTGTGGTTACAAATGAGTTCTGTTTGTTTTTCTTGTGATCATTAGTAGAAACTGAGTGAGGAGGGGTGTTTTAGAAGACTTGCCCTTTGCTTCAAGGACCTTCATTTGATGTCAAGAGATTGTATTAGATGTGGATACCTCATGGCTGGGCTCCGGTGAATGTCAGAGGCTAACGTTCTCCTAACCTAAAGGGAGGGTGCTTGATCAAGTAATTTGCTTTTGAGGTATGTCTAAGCCATAAGATGAATAATCTTATGCCCTTGAGTGAAATTTAGTCGCTGGTCTTGGTCCTTCCCCCCTTTCCATCACACACACCTTGTAACTTGTTTTCTTTCATCCTCAACACTCTTCCTTCTTTTGTTCCATCTCCCTCCCTCCTTTTTTTTTTTTTTTTTGCCTCTTCTTTCTTCTTCTTCTCCTCCTCCTTTATATACAAGGTTTAGTCTCTTGGTACTGTACCTACTTCCTGGTCATGAAATACCTTTTTTTCCCCCTGACTGTTTTTATGTATCCTTCAATAAAGCAAAATTTCTCTAGAAGGATCTTTTGGAATCTTTATCATGTGGTGCCTGTACCATCTGTTCTGTTGGAAAAGAGTCTACTTTTTTCTGCCCCAAGTAAGAGAAGTTAATTTTGTGAGTGATGCCATAGTGGAAGCCCTAAAGAAAAGGGGCGTTGGAGCCATTGCCAGAGATGACTGTCCTTACATCATGCTGCTTGTTCCCATGGCCCACAAGCCACCTCATCGTGGACAAACTGTTCATAGAAGCCCATCACACTGGGTATACTTAGAATTACGGTTCAGCACATTCTCTTTCCTTAGGAGATACACTTACTTTGGAAAGGAATGGTAATAGCCTAGGAGGAGCAAATGCATTTTTGTTTCTTCCACCCTTCTATGCAAGTTCGTCTCCCCAAAAGAGCATAGTGTGAGTGTTAATGACAAGCTTTGATGAAAACATCACTAATTTTCTTCTCCTGAAGCTGGTTTTTAAAAGTAACATTTTTTTCTTATGGTTTTGCACATAGTAATTTAAAAATACATGTAATATCAGTCTAAGTTTTTGTTCATTTTGAATTTTTCTCCGAAGGGAGTACCTAACCCGTTTGTGTAGTTTATTTCCGTCATGTCCACAGCTTGATACGGGATGCCTTATGTCCAAATTTGAGTGGAGAGGTTAGGGAAACAGTTTATCAGCTGATCCTTTGACTCCTTGGTGGATGTTGTCAATTTCATTCACCAGCTACTGGTGTGCTGGGCTCTGTGCTAGGTACAGGGCAAGCAGTGTTAAACAAGACAAACACTGCTCCTGCCTTTCTTGAGCTTACAGTCTGATGGGGGAGACAGACATTCATTGGATACATGGTTGGAAGCAAGTTCCAAGCGTGTGTGATTTGAGGGGAGAGGATGGGAGAGGCTAGTCTGGGTCGTTGGGGAAGGCTTCACTGAGGAAAAGATTTAAGCAGAGCCTGAAGGATAAACAGAAGCTGGGTAGGTGGTGAGGCCATAGCAGAGGTGCAGCTGGAGGCTGTAAGGAAAATCTTTTTAGGCTCAGGGAATGTCAGTGTGAAGGCCCTAAAGCAGGAAAAAAACTGGTAAGTGTAAGGAAAGGAAAGAAGACCCACATGGCTGGAGAGCTGAGAACAGGCTCCAACAAGACTGCAGGGATGGAGGGCAGGCCTGAAATTGCAGGACCCCATAGGCTGGTTTAAACACTGCGGAGTGATTGTGCATGCACGTGCATGTGTTTGTGTGTGTGGAAGAGAGAAATGGTGGGATTGTTTAAAAGCTCATTTTGGCTACATTTATTGTATTTTGCCAAATACTGTAGTTATTTTGTGAGCTTCTCTTGCCTCTTGAGTTAAACTGTTAAGTATCAATTACTGAAAGTTGGAAACATCCATCAAGCCCTGAGAATAGCAGTATCTAAATTGCTTGCATGAGTGTACTGCTAAAATACAGAAAGAGAAAGGAAGAAAAGTCTCTTTTCCCTAATATATTAGGCAAACTCAGGTACCCTGTGCTCCATCAGAGGAAAAGGAAAAAAGAAAAAGAGCTTCTGTGTATTTTCTTCAACATTCTGAGCCATCCTGCCTTTTGTGCAGTAGAACATTGGATATTCTGGAATTTAGTGTCTCTCTTCACATATTAGAAGATTAAGCCCGGAATGGAAAGGGGATGGATTAAACATTTCACAAACACCTACATTGTATGAGACATAACACTAGGCACTGTAAGTTTGTTATTTGTATCTTTCAAGCCCTAAAAGTTAGTCAAGGGATATTATACCTGCTTGGTTATACGTTAATGCTCTGTAGTAGAACACTAGTTGAGTCAAAGAGTCCTAAAGTCTAGTGCCGGCTCTGTCACTGCCAGCTGCAGAGTCACTTTATCATTCTGAGCTTTAGTATCTTCCTCCATAAAAGTGATGAGATTTACCCATGAATAATTGTAAGAATAGTAAAAAAAAAAAAAAAAAAAAAAAATCTTAACACTTCTAATGTTCCAGGCACTATTCTAAATATTTTACATGGATTAACTCATTTAATCTTTGCAGCAATTTTAGGAAGCAGTTGCCTTTATTATTCCCATTTTCCAGATGAAGACATTGAGGCACAGAAAGGTGGAGGAAGGAACTAGCCCAAGGTTACACAGTTAGTAAGTGGCTCCAGTGTCTGTGTTCCATTCATTACATAATACTTGTAAAGGTCCTTCCTGCTTGATCGTTATATAATTCTAGCTGATTCATAATGTGTCTATATTTAAAGTATGTCGACCTAGAATAGCAGACTTTATTTGGGGGTGGGAGGTGGGGAGGAATTCAGGAGTACGGAGGACTTTGCCTAGTGTTGTGCATATGTTTTGTCACAAGGAAATTTTCTGAGCTGTGCTCTGAGCTTTCTACTTTCAGTTTTAGGTCCCTTTCCTGCCCACTCAGCACACAAGAGGGCTGCTGCCATGAGCTCTAGCCAGTTGCAGGCTTCTTGGGCCCTTCCAGTGCATTAAAATACAAGCACATTGCAGCACTGCATTCCAAAAATAACAAAAGCTTGCATCATGCTCACCAGATGGTTGTCTGAGGAGGTGCTGTAATTTTGCCTACCCCCGCAGGTGGAAGAAGGTAATGCTTGTCCATATATGTTTGTACTGTGTAAACAGTGCCAAGAGGCCATCTGGAATGTGAGTGATTCAGAGCAGGATTCTCATGGTCTCACAACCACTAGGCAACCTTTTTTGTTGTTTTTTTTTTTTAACATCTTTACTGAGATATGAGTTAACCTCTCATGAATTTCACCCATTTAAAGTATACTAGTCAATGGTTTTTAATATATTTACAGTGTATAACCATCACCACAATCAATTTTAAAACATTTGCATTATCCTAAAAAGAAATACCCGTTATCAACCATTCCCCCCACCCCCTCTTGCCCTTGGCAACCACTAATCTGTCTGTATACATTTGCCTATTCCAGACATTTCATATAAATGGAATCGTACGTTATGTGGTCTTTTGTGACTGGCTTCTTTTACCTAGCATGATGTTTTTTTGGATTCATCAGTGTTGTAGCATGTATCAGTACTTCATTCCTTTTTATTAACAAATAATTTTCTATTGTATGGATATATCATTTTGATTGTCTGTTCATCAACTGATGAACATTTGGGTTGCTCCATTTTTTTGGTTATTATGAGTAATGGTGCTGTGAACATTTGTGTCACATTTTTGTGTGGACGTGTTTTCATTTCTCTTGAATATAAACCTAGGAGTAGAATTGTGGGGTCATGTGGTAACTCTTTAACAGTTTGGGGAACTGCTAAACTTTTCCAAAGTGGCTACACCATTTTACCTTATTGTTAGTAATGAAAGAAGTTTCCTGTTTCTTCACATCCTCACCAACATTTGTTATTGTCTGTCTCTTTTATTATATCTATCCTTGTGAGTGTGAAGTGGTAGCTCAGTGTGGTTTATATTTCCCTAGTGACTAATGATGTTGTTCATCGTTTCATGCACTTATTTAGCCATTTGTACATCTTCTTTGGATAAATGTCTATTCACATCCTTTGCCCATTTGTTAATTGGGTTATTTATTTTTTCATTATAGAATTGTTAGGGCTCTTTATTCTAGATACAAGTTCCATATCATATATATTATTTGCAAATATATTTTCCTGTTCTGTAGATTGTCTTTCACTTTCTTATGGTATCATTTGCAGCACAAAAGTTTAAAATTTTGACGTCTAGTTTATCAATCTTTTTCTCTTATTGCTTGTGCTTTTAGTGTCAAATCTTAAACCTTTGCCTAACCCTAGGTCCTATTTTTTTTTCTAAAAGTTTTTTTGTAGTTTTAGCTCTTACTTAATCTCCCTGAGCCTCAGTTTTGTGACAACAAGAATAATAGCCATACTAGGTTTGTTATAAAGGTGAAATGGATAGCATATATGAATGTGCCTTGTACATAATTCACTTCAAGTTAGGTTTTCCTGGTTAATGATACCAGGGAAAAAATCAGTTTGTATTGCCTATGTGTGAATTGTGGCTCCTTACGGTTTCTGAGAGTATATGTATCCTGAATTCCTTAAATCGTCCTTTTGGAAGTTGGAGGGGTATAAATTATAAAGGAGAAGATTCAAATAAACCATCAGAATTTTGGAATTGACTCTGCAGTCCTATGACAGTCATCCTTGTGGATGAATGGTGGTTACAGATCATGTAATTCTGTGTACCACTGGTATGTACTTTTATTCCCAGCAAAAATTTATTAATAATTTGTTAAAGAACATAAGAGATGTGAAACCATTGCCTCATTGCCACTGCATCAAAAGCAATACCCGTCTTCCCCTTGATTCTGATATGTGATGTGACTGGAGATACTAGGAGTGATCCATGGAGTATTATGTGATTGAAGTGGTCTGTGGATGGAAGAGGCCTGGGTACCATTGTTCTCGGACTGTACTCTCAGTGTTTAATCCTCACCACTTCTTGTTACCATTACTTTCATCTTATTTAGAATTGAGCAAAAAAGCTAGTTAAATTCCATTAGGAATAGATTTGAGACAGACCAAAAAAACCAGCAGTGGAGCTATTTTTGTGTACAAGACAGATGAATGAGACAATAGGGAAGGTGAGTCCAAAAATTACCATGATGGTTAGGCATTTTTCTCCCCAGATCCATTTTCAAGTTGGCCTTGGAGGGTATAAAAGTACCAGGAGAGAAGGAGAAATGGATAATACAGAGTTAGCCAGAGAGAGGGCTGACCGTTCTCAGTACTCCTATCACATCAGAGGAAGCAAAATACCATTTGCTTGAAAATCTATTCCATGTCCTTCAGTTCCTATATAGTCCAAGACAAGGATGGCTCTGTTTTGATTTTTAGATATCAGAGAAATTGTTTCAGCAACCTACTTTTAACATGGTCTAATAGCCCCCAGTCAATCAATCTTTCATTTACTGAGAATAAATGATTAAAAAAACACTGCTTATCAACTTCTTACCAGACCCTATGTGGGTTGTTGGGAATACTGTTTTGAGTACGACATGATCCTTGTTCTCAAGGAGGTCATAGTCTAGTGAACATCTTTCTCAGCTACAGAAATGCCCTTCCAGATAAATTTGTGATTTTGACTTGAAGCTTTTATGTGGTTATTCTGAGACTGTGGCTTGACAAGGCTTAGAGGGACCACGTTGCATATAGCTGGTCCCTAGTTGTAGTTAGATGTTACCTATCACCCTCTGGTGTCTTTACTGGAATATTAAAGGCAAATTTGGGGCACCCCTGACCAGCTGTAATGTTAGTCTTTGGTCATCCAGGTTGACACCACAGATGTCCTGTTGCTTTTCTGCCTCTGCTGGGCAGTATTTACAACTTGGATGGAGTCCAGCCCTTCAACTTCTGAGGCCAGTATAAGCCACCAAAGATTAAGAGAGAAGAAAGTAAGAAAGTGAGAAAGGTGTAAAACTTGAGGAGACAGGCATACCTTTGTCAAGAAAAATGTAGAGAATCCTTTTTCAGGCGTGGTCAGGGAAGACTTCATGGAAAAGGAGGGACCAAAGGGTGGGTGGGATTGGCCTGGACAGAAAGAGTAAGGTGTGAGGGAACAGAAGGAAGCCTCAATGAAGAAACCAGCAGGACTAAAAAGGAGGGTTCTTTTCTGAGAGCAGGAGGATATACTGGGGTGTTGTTAGGATGGGATTAGATTATTAAACCAAGCCAAGCCTGAGAGTTTCAAGTTAGTATTGTAGGGAATCTCTAGGGGTTTCTAAATAGGAGGAAAGGACAGGTAGAAACAGTACTTCAGGAAGATTCAGCCGTCTGAAACATGATAAGGGAAGAGGGAAGGTTGAAATACAAGGGCAAGATGATGTGGGAAGGCAAGAGGGGAGGCATTGTTCCCCATTTCACAGATGAATAAACCAAGGTCACGTGCTAAATACTTCACTTAGAACACTACTGCAAATAAGTCTTGAGCCAGGTCTGCCTGACTCCGTGTCCTTTCCATGACTTCATGCCCTGGTGTGGGCACGGTGGAGCATTTGAAGCCGGAAGTAGAAATGAGGGTGATTGGGTAGGATTTAGCGATTGACCTGGAGGAATGGGGCAGAAGTGACCCTCAGGCTTGGAGCTAGGATGGTAAGAGAATGCTGGGTTTGTTAAGAGAGACAGTGTAGCCTGAAGGAAGATGACATATTAAACCTTGGATACTCAGTTTAGTCCATCTCTCTCTGTTTGTAAACTGGAAAATAATGCCCAAAGGACTTAAATGATGTGCTCAAGATGGCACATCTGCGACCAGCACTGACCCGCCTGAGAGACTTGTCTGCTAAGCTGCCAGGGCGAGTGGGGGTTGGGAGCTGAGGCTCGGGCTTCAGAGGTCAGACCCCAGGGAGACGACTGGGGTTGGCTGTGTGAACACAGCCTGAAGGGGGCTAGTGCACCACAGCTAGCTGGAAGGGAGTCTGAGAAACAGTCTGAACCTGCCTAAGAGGCAAGAGACCATTGTTTCAGGGTGTGCAAGGAGAGGGGATTCAGAGCACCGCCTAAATGAACTCCAGAGACGTACGCGAGGCACAGCTAAAAGTGCAGACCCCAGAGACAGGCATGAGATGCTAGGCTGCTGCTGCAGCCACCGAGAAGCCTGTGTGCAAGCACAGGTCAGTATCCACACCTACCCTCCCAGGAGTCTGTGCAGCCGGCCACTGCCAGGGTCCCATGATCCAGGGACAACTTCCCTGGGAGAATGCACGGCGCGCCTCAGGCTGGTGCAACGTCACGCCGGTCTCTGCCGCTGCAGGCTCGCCCTGCACTCCGTATCCCTCCCTCCCCCCAGCGTGAGTGAGCCAGAGCCCCCTAATAAGCTGCTACTTTAACCCCGTGCTGTCTGAGCGAAGAACAGATGTCCTCAGGCGACCTACATGCAGAGGCAGGACCAAATCCAAAGCTGAACCCCAGGAGCTGTGCAAACAAAGAAGAGAAAGGGAAATCTCTCCCAGCAGCCTCAGGAGCAGCGGATTAAATCTCCACCATCAACTTGATGTACCCTGCATCTCTGGAATATTTGAATAGACAATGAAGCATCCCAAATTGAGGAGGTGGACTTTGGGAGCAAAGATATATATATATTTTTCCATTTTTCTCTTTTTGTGAGTGTGTATGTGTATGCTTCTGTGTGTGATTTTGTCTGTATAACTTTGCTTTTACCATTTGTCCTAGGGTTCTCTCTGTCCTTTTTTTTTCTTTTTTTCTTTTTTTTAGTATAGTTTTTTGTGCTTGTTATCATTGGTGGATTTGTTTTTTGGTTTGGTTGCTTTCTTCTTTCTTTTCTTTTTAATTACTTAAAAAATTTTTTTAATAATTATTCTTTATTGTAATAACTTTCTTTTATTTTGTTTCATTTTATTTTATCTTTTTCATTCTTTCTTTTTTTCTCCCTTTTATTCTGAGCCATGTGGATGACAGGCTCTTGGTGCTCCAGCCAGGCATCAGGGCTGTGCCTCTGAGGTGGGAGAGCCAAGTTCAGGACATTGGTTCACCAGAGACCTCCCAGCTCCACGCAGTATCAAACGGAGAAAATCTCCCAGAGAACTCCATCTCAAAGTGAAGACCCAGCTCCACTCAACGACCAGCAAGCTACAGTGCTGGACACCCTATGCCAAACAACTAGCAAGACAGAAACACAGCCCCACCCATTAGCAGAGAGGCTGCCTAAAATCATAATAAGGTCAGACACCCCAAAACACACCACCAGACGTGGACCTGCCCACCAGAAAGACAAGATGCAGCCTCATCCACCAGAACACAGGCACCGGTCCCCTCCAGCAGGAAGCCTACACAACACACTGAACCAACCTTACTCACTGGGGGCAGACACCAAAAACAACAGGAACTACGAACCTGCAGCCTGTGAAAAGGAGACCCCAAACACAGTAACTTAAGCAAAATGAGAAGACAGAGAAACACACAGCAGATGAAGGAGCAAGGTGAAAACCCACCAGACCTAACAAATGAAGAGGAAATAGGCATTCTACCTGAAAAAGAATTCAGAATAATGAGAGTAAATATGATCCAAAATCTTGGAAATAGAATGGAGAAAATACAAGAAACGTTTAACAAGGACCTAGAAGAACTAAAGAGCAAACAAACAATGATGAACAACACAATAAATGAAATTAAAAATTCTCTAGAAGGGATCAATAGCAGAATAACTGAGGCAGAAGAACGGATAAGTGACCTGGAAGATAAAATAGTGGAAATAACTACTGCAGAGCAGAATAAAGGAAAAAGAATGAAAAGAATTGAGGACAGTCTCAGAGACCTCTGGGACAACATTAAACACACCAACATTCGAGTTATAGGGGTCCCAGAAGAAGAAGAGAAAAAGAAAGGGACTGAGAAAATATTTGAAGAGATTATAGTTGAAAACTTCCCTAATATGGGACAGGAAATAGTTAATCAAGTCCAGGAAACACAGAGAGTCCCATACAGGATAAATCCAAGGAGAAACAAGCCAAGACACATATTAATCAAACTATCAAAAATTAAATACAAAGAACAAATATTAAAAGCAGCAAGGGAAAAACAACAAATAATGTACAAGGGAATCCCCATAAGGTTAACAGCTGATCTTTCAGCAGAAACTCTGCAAGCCACAAGGGAGCGGCAGGACATATTTAAAGTGATGAAAGGCAAAAACCTACAACCAAGATTACTCTACCCAGCAAGGATCTCATTCAGATTTGACGGAGAAATTAAAACCTTTACAGACAAGCAAAAACTAAGAGAATTCGGCACCACCAGACCAGCTTTACAACAAACGTTAAATGAACTTCTCTAGGCAGGAAACACAAGAGAAAGAAAAGACCTACAATAACAAACCCAAAACAATTAAGAAAATGGTGATAGGAACATGCATATTGATAATTACCGTAAATGTAAATGGATTAAATGCTCCAACCAAAAGACATGGACTGGCTGAATGGATACAAAAACAAGACCCGTATATATGTTGTCTACAAGACACCCACTTCAGACCTAGGGACACATACAGACTGAAAGTGAGGGGATGGAAAAAGATATTCCATGCAAATGGAAATCAAAAGAAAGCTGGAGTAGCAATTTTCATATCAGATTTTAAAACAAAGACTATTACAAAAGACAAAGAAGGACACTACATAATGATCAAGGGATCATTCCAAGAAGAAGATATAAGAATTGTAATATTTATGCACCCAACATAGGAGCACCTCAATACATAAGGCAAATACTAACAGCCATAAAAGAGGAAATTGACAGGAACACAATCATAGTAGGGGACTTTAACACCCCACTTTCACCAATGGACAGATCATCGAAAATGAAAGTAAATAAGGAAACACAAGCTTTAAGTGATACATTAAACAAGACGGACTTAATTGATATTTATAGGACATTCCATCCAAAAACAACAGGATAAACTTTCTTCTCAAGTGCTCATGGAACATTCTCCAGGATAGATCATATCTTGGGTCACAAATCAAGCCTTGGTAAATTTAAGAAAATTGAAATCGTATCAGGTATGTTTTCTGACCACAACGCTATGAGACTAGATATAAATTACAGGAAAAAATCTGTAAAACATACAAACACATAGAGGCTACACAATACACTACTTAATAACGAAGAAATCACTGAAGAAATCAAAAAATACCTAGAAACAAATGACAATGAAAACACGATGAGCCAAAACCTATGGGATACAGCAAAAGCAGTTCTAAGAAGGAAGTTTATAGCAATACAATCCTACCTTAAGAAACAAGAAACATCTCAAATAAACAACCTAACCTTACACCTAAAGCAATTAGAGAAAGAAGAACAAAAAAACCCCGAAGTTAGCAGAAGGAAAGAAATCATAAAGATCAGATCAGAAATAAATGAAAAAGAGATGAAGGAAACGATATCAAAGATCAATAAAACTAAAAGCTGGTTCTTTGAGAAGATAAACAAAATTGATAAACCATTAGCCAGACTCATCAAGAAAAAGAGGGAGAAGACTCAAATCAATAGAATTAGAAATGAAAAAGGAGAAGAAATAACTGACACTGCAGAAATAGAAAGGATCATGAGACATTACTACAAGCAACTCTATGCCAATAAAATGGACAACCTGGAAGAAATGGACAAATTCTTAGAAATGCACAACCTTCCGAGACTGAACCAGGAAGAAATAGAAAATATGAACAGACCAATCACAAGCACTGAAATTGAAACTGTGATTAAAAATCTTCCAACAAAAAAAGCCCAGGACGAGATGGCTTCACAAGAGAATTCTATCATACATTTAGAGAAGAGCTAACACTTATCATTCTCAAACTCTTCCAAAATATAGCAGAGGGAGGAACACTCCCAAACTCATTCTATGAGGCCACCATCACCCTGATACCAAAACCAGAGATGTCACAAAGAAAGAAAACTACAGGCCAATATTACTGATGAACATAGATGCAAAAATCCTCAACAAAATACTAGCAAACAGAATCCAACAGCACATTAAAAGGATCATACACCATGATCAAGTGGGGTTTAGCCCAGGAATGCAAGGATTCTTCAATATATGCAGATCAATCAACGTAATACACCGTATTAACCAATTGAAGAAGAAAAACCACATGATAATCTCAATAGATGCAGAGAAAGCCTTCGACAGAATTCAACACCCATTTATGATAAAAACCTTCCAGAAAGTAGGCATAAAGGGAACTTACCTCAACATAATAAAGGCCATATATGACAAACCCACAGCCAACATCGTCCTCAATGGTGAAAAACTGAAACCATTTCCACTAAGATCAGGAAGAAAACAAGGTTGCCCACTCTCACCACTATTATTCAACATAGTTTTGGAAGTTTTAGCCATGGCAATCAGAGAAGAAAAAGAAATAAAAGGAATCCAAATCGGAAAAGAAGAAGTAAAGCTGTCACTGTTTGCAGATGACATGATACTATACATAAAGAATCCTAAAGATGCTAGCAGAACACTACTAGAGCTAATCAATGAATGTGGTAAAGTAGCAGGATACAAAATTAATGCACAGAAATCTCTTGCATTCCTATACACTAATGATGAAAAATCTGAAAGTGAAATTAAGAAAACACTCCCATTTACCATTGCAATGAAAAGAATAAGATACCTAGGAATAAACCTACCTAAGGAGACAAAAGACCTGTATGCAGAAAATTATAAGACACTGATGAAAGAAATTAAAGATGATACAAATAGATGGAGAGATACACCATGTTCTTGGATTGGAAGAATCAACATTGTGAGAATGAATATACTACCCAAAGCAATCTACAGATTCAATGCAATCCCTATCAAACTACCAATGGCATTTTTCACAGAACTAGAACAAAAAATTTCACCATTTGTATGGAAACACAAAAGACCCCGAATAGCCAAAGCAATCTTGAGAAAGAAAAACGGAGCTGGAGGAATCAGGCTCCCTGACTTCAGACTATAGTACAAAGCTACAGTAATCAGGAGAGTATGGTACTGGCACAAAAACAGAAATATAGATCAATGGAACAGGATAGAAAGCCCAGAGATAAAGCCACACACATATAGTCACCTTATCTTTGATAAAGGAGGCAAGAATATACAATGGAGAAAAGACAGCCTCTTCAATAAGTGGTGCTGGGAAAACTGGACAGCTACATGTAAAAGAATGAAATTAGAACACTCCCTAACACCATACACAAAAATAAACTCAAAATGGATTAAAGACCTAAATGTAAGGCCAGACACTATCAAACTCTTAGAGGAAAGCATAGGCAGAACACTCTATGACATAAATCACAGCAAGATCCTTTTTGACCCACCTCCTAGAGAAAGGGAAATAAAAACAAAAATAAACAAATTGGACCTAATGAAACTTAAAAGGTTTTGCACAGCAAAGGAAACCATAAACAAGACGAAAAGACAACCCTCAGAATGGGAGAAAATATTTGCAAATGAGGCAACTGACAAATGATTAATCTCCAAAATTTACAAGCAGCTCATGCAGCTCAGTATCAGAAACACAACCCAATCCAAAAATGGGCAGAAGACCTAAATAGACGTTTCGCCAAAGAAGGTATACAGATTGCCAACAAACACCTGAAAGGATGCTCAACATCATTAATCATTAGAGAAATGCAAATCAAAACTACATTGAGGTATCACCTCACACCAGTCAGAATGGCCATAATCAAAAAATTTACAAACAATAAATGCTGGAGAGGGTGTGGAGAAAAGGGAAACCTCTTGCACTGTTGGTGGGAATGTAAATTGATACAGCCACTATGGAGAACGGTATGGAGGTTCCTTAAGAAACTACAAATAGAACTACCATACGACCCAGCAGTCCCACTACTGGGCATATACCCTGAGAAAACCATAATTCAAAAAGAGTCATGCCCCCACAATGTTCATTGCAGCTCTATTTACAATAGCCAGGACATGGAAGCACCCTAAATGTCCATTGACAGATGAATGGATAAAGAAGATGTGGCACATATATACAATGGAATATTTCTCAGCCATAAAAAGAAATGAAATTGAGTTATTTGTAGTGAGGTGGATGGACCTAGAGTCTGCCATACAGAGTGAAGTAAGTCAGAAAGAGAAAAACAAATATCGTATGCTAACACATATATATGGAATCTAAAAAAAAAAAAAAGGTCATGAAGAACCTAAGGGCAAGACGGGAATAAAGATGCAGACCTACTAGAGAATGGACTTGAGGACATGGGGAGGGGGAACAGTAAGCTGGGACAAAGTGAGAGAGTGGCATGGACATACATACACTACCAAATGTAAAATAGATAGCTAGTGGGAAGCAGCCGCACAGCACAGGGAGATCAGCTTAGTGCTTTGTGACCACCTAGAGGCATGAGATAGGGAGGGTGGGAGGGAGTGGGACACAAGAGGGAAGAGATATGGGGATATATGTATATGTATAACTGATTCTCTTTGTTATAAAGCAGAAACTAACACACCACTGTTAAGCAATTATACTCAAATAAAGATGTTAAAAAAAGATGGCACATCTGGATGTTATGAGTCTGAACTTGAAGCAAAGTTTCCTGACTCTATTTTTTTGAGTAAGGTGATGGTGGGACATATTAGAGGGCATTGCCTAGAACAAATAAATAAAACAAATATCTAGTTTGGTAGCCCAAAGCTCACACAGAAGAGGTGACTAACAGAAGATTTTAAAGAGAATTTGGTATCATATATTGCAGTTATAGTCTCCTCACCATCTGCATGCCTGACTCTCCAGAAGACTGTCACTCTTTGAGGGCTGGGATTTTCTTTTTTCTAAATCTCCATGCCTGGAAAATTATAAGTGCTCAAAAAAATGCTTTTTGAACTAATTAATGGTAAATTAAGGAGCCTATAATTGAGCTAATGCTTAGTTATTATCTGTTACTATTAGGGGTGCCTCTTCTTCTTTCCTCCCCAGCTGTAGCAAAACTCTTCCTGACTGGCCTGACAGAGAAACCCAAAACTTTGTTATCTGCTGTCCTGTCTGGAGCTCCCCGAGGGAAGCTTAGTCATGATGGAGGGCTCTGATGAGGTAGAGTATAGCTGAACACCCAGGGCTGGACAGTGGACAGCACCAAGGCCATGGAGATCAAAGGTCAATAACTGAGCTTTGTTTCAATTTTAAAATGGTAGATTTTTTTCACCTTTAACATATAGATATAACATTCATAATATGTGAGTTATAATCGTCATTTAATTATATGGATTATGAACACAGCAACCATAATTTGTGGTGAATAAATTAAGTCTTGACTCACCACTTGAGAAAGATTGTCAATCCTATCAAGAAATTTAATCTTCCTTTGTTTGCTTGACATTAGTTATTTTCTCCTGATTATAAGAAAGAATTGTTTCCTGTTACTCTGTATTAAGATAGAGGTTTACAGGTTTTGAAAGCTGAAGGAGACTACTAGAGACTATTAAACTCATGCTTTAATTCTGTAGAAAAGGAAACTAAAGCCAAAATAAGTTAGGAAATTATTCAACCCTTTTGCTTCTCTTGTTCTATACCTGCTTAATTATAGTCACTAGTTTTTTCTTCTTATGGCTGATGAAAAAGCACCTTTCCTTCACTTTTTTCTTTACTTTTGGCCTAAGTTTCTGTAATGGATTTTTAAAAATTTTTTATTTTTTGGCCACACTGCATGGCGTGAGGGATCTTAGTTCCCTGACCATGGATCAAACCCGTGCCCACTGCAGTGGAAGCGTGGAGTCTTAACTACTGAACTGCCAGGGAAGTCCCATGTAATGGATTTAAATAGCTCCTTCTCATGTTTTTCTGCATTTCTACATGGCAACATTTCATTATGGATTTTTTAAAATTTACAGTGTGTAAATGTTTTATTTTTATCTGTGTTTTCTTTTTCTGTTTAACAGTAAGATTGTAAACTTCTGGTTTCTCATAACACCTAATCAGCAAAAGTTCTGAAAAAGCTATGATGGGTTTATAGGCAGAATGATGTACCCTAACATGAGGCTGATGTTTCACTAAGTGGGCATCCCACTACTTGTTCTATTTGAGTGTTGTTTTGGGACCAACATAGAGTAAGCCCACTGTAGCCTCTCTCCCACTGATTACCATTAAAAGCTCAGAACAAAGTACTAAAAGCAAGTACTTGAGGACTCTGAAAAGTATAACAACAGGCAGACTGGGGAGGGAAGACAAAACTTGAACGATCAACATGATAAAGATCAACACTCTTGAAACAAACAGAAAGGCAGAGATTCTTGGCAGAGAAATATAAACTATTAAAAAGGACTAAAAGGTGGCTTCCCTGGTGGCACAGTGGTTGAGAATCTGCCTGCCAATGCAGGGGACATGGGTTCGAGCCCTGGTCCGGGAGGATCCCACATGCTGCGGAGCAGCTAAGCCTGTGCGCCACAACTACTGAGCCTGCGCTCTAGAGCCCGTGACCCACAACTGCTGAGCCCACGTGCCACAACTACGGAAGCCCACGTGCCTAGAGCCCGTGCTCTGCAACAGGAGAAACCACAGCAATGAGAAGCCTGCTCGCCACAACCAGAGAAAAGCCCACGCACAGCAATGAAGACCAATGCATCCCAAAAAAATAAAATAAAATAATAAAATAAATAAATTTATGAAAAAATAGGACTAAAAGGACATTTTTGAACTAAAAAATACAATATCTGAAAAATTTTTTAAATCATTCAGTAGATGGACTTAGTAGAATGCAGATGACACAGGAAAGAATCAGTGAACTTGAATAAATCAATAGAAAGTATCTAGTCTGAAGAACAGAGAGAAAAAAGATTGGGAAAAAAATGAATAAAATCTCAGGGACTTGTGGGACAATAACAAAAGGTCTAACATTCTGGCACTGGAGAAGGGAGAAAGGGAAAGGAGAAAGAAATTGGTGAAGAAAAGGGGTTTGAAAAAATAATAACTGAAAATTTCCCCAATTAGGTAAAAGCTACAAATTTACAGATTCAAGAAGCTCAGCAAACTCCAAGCAGTATAAACTCAAAGAAGGACATACCCACACACAACATAATGAAACTGCTGAAAGCTAAGAAAAACATCTTAAAAGCAGCAAGAGTAGAAAGACACAATACATATAGGGAAACAACAATTTCAATATCTGGGATTTCTTTTCAGAAAGCATAGAGGCTAGAAGAAAGTGGAACAACATCTTTAAAGTGCTGAAAGAAAGGAATTGTCAACACAGCATTCTATATCCAATGAAATAGTATTCAAGGGTTAAGGCAAAATAAAAATATCCTTAGATGAAGGAAAATTGTAATAAGGAAATGCTACAGGCAGTTCTTTAAGCTGAGGGGAAGTGGTAACGGGAGAAGTTAGAACATCAGGATTAAAGGAAGAGCAACAGAAATGATGAATATCTGGGTAAATAGACTTTTTCTCCTTTTAATTCTTTAAAATGTGTATGACTATTGTAAGCAAAAACTGTAACATTGTCATTGGGGGTATCGTGTTCATTGTATATATATGTAATATATATGATAACTATAATTAAGTGGGAAGGCTGAAAGTACTTATATGGTTTTAGGTTTGTATGTTTTACTTGAAATGATAAAACAACAGTAAATAGGCTGAAAGTTAGATATGTATTTCATAAGTCCTAGAGCAACTAATGAAAAAATACCAAGAGATACAGCAAAAACTCCAATAGATAAATTAAAATGGATTCATACAATCTGAAAGAAGGCAGAAAAGGGAAGAACAAAGTAACCCTGCACCTCCCCCCCCCAAAAAAACAGGAAACAATCAAAAATAATAAAATATTGTCCCTAATTCCAACCATATTGATATCTAGGTCTATATCTATTAAGTGTAAGTGGTCTAAACAGATGAAGTAAAAGATACAGATTGTCAGGGGAAAAAAAGAAGACCAAACTATATGCTGTCTATGAGAAGCCTATTTTAGAGATCAAGAAAGATTGAAAGTAAAAGTATATATGAACAGATGTAAAAATTCTCAGCAAAATATTAGCAAATTGAGTCCAAAAAATATAAAAAGAATTGTACACCATGACCAATTAGAATTGATCCAGGATATGCAAGGCTGGTTCAACATTTAAAAATCAATTAATCTGGGCTTCCCTGGTGGTGCAGTTGTTGAGAGTCTGCCTGCCAATGCAGGGGACACGGGTTTGAGCCCTGGTCTGGGAAGATCCCACATGCCGCGGAGCGACTGGGCCCGTGAGCCACAACTGCTGAGCCTGCGCGTCTGGAGCCTGTGCTCCCAACAAGAGAGGCCATGATAGTGAGAGGCCCGCGCACCGCGATGAAGAGTGGCCCCCGCTCACCACAACTAGGGAAGGCCCTCGCACAGAAACGAAGACCCAACACAGCCAAAAATAAATAAATAAATAAGTAAATTTAAAAAAAAATCAATTAATCTATCACATCAACAGACTAAAAAAGAAAAACCACACAATCGTATCAATAGATGCAGAAAAGGCATTTGGCAAATCACCCACTCATGATAAAAACTCAGTAAAATAGGGATAGAGGAGAACTTTCTCAACTTGATAAAGACTAGCTACAAAAAACCTACAGCTGACATCATACTTAATGGTGAGAACCTAGAAACTTTGCCACTAAGATCAGGTACAAAGCAAGGATGTCCCCCTCATCACTCCTTTTTAACCTCATACTGGAAGTCCTTTCTAATACAGTAAGGCAAGAAAAGGAAATTAAAACTATACAGATTCAGAGGACTTCCCTGGCGGTCCAGTGGTTAAGACTCCACACTCCCAATGCAGGGGGCACAGGTTAGATCCCTGGTCAGGGAACTAAGATCCTGCATGCCGCACGGAGTGACCAAACAAAAAAGTATACAGATTCTGAAGGAAGACATAAAACTGTCTTTGTTCACCAATGGTAATGATCGCCTATGTAGAAAATCTGAAAGAACTGACCAAAAAACTGGTACTAATAAGTGATTATAGCAAGGTTGCAGGGTACAAGGTTAATGTGCAAAAGTCAGTTGCTTTCCTGTATACTAACAATGAACAAGCAGAATTTGAAATTCAAAACACAGTATCTTTACATTAACACCCCTAAAAATAAAAGACTTAGGTATAAATCTAACAAAATATAGGCAAGATCTATATGAGGAAAACTACGAAACTGGTGAATGAAATCAAAGAAGCTTTAAATAAATGGAGAGATATTCCATGTTCATGAATGGAAAGACTCAGTGTTGTCAAGATTTCAGTTCTTCCCAACTTGATCTATAAATTCAATGCAATCCCAGTGAAAAATCCCAGAAAGTTATTTTATGGATGCCAACAAACTGATTCTAAAGTTTATTTGGAGGGGTGGGGGCGGGTAAAAGACCCAGAATAGCCAACACAGTTTTGAAGGAGAAGAACAAGGTTGAAAGACTGACGCTACCTGACTTCAAGACTTACTATAAAGCTACAGTAGTCAGTATTGTGTGGTACTGGTGAAATAATAGACAAATAGATCCGTGTAACAAAATAGAAAGCCCTGAAGTACACCCACATACATACAATCAACTGATCTTTGTCAAAGGAGCAAAGGCAGTACAATGGAGCAAAGATAGTGTCTTCAACAAATGGTACTGGAACAACTGGACTTTTATATGAAAAAAAATGAATCTAGACACAGACCTTACACCCTTCATCAAAATTAATTCAAAATGGATCACAGATCTAATTGTAAAATGCAAAACTATGAAACTCTTAGAAGATAGTGTTGGAGAAAACCTAGATGACCTTGGGTATTTTGATGCCTTTTTAGATAAAATCCCAAAGACACAATCCATGAAATAAATAATTGATAAGCTGGACTTCATTAAAGTTAAAAACTTTTGCTCTGTTAAAGACAATATCAAGAGAATTAGAAGACAAATCACAGACTAAGAGAAAGTATTTGTAAAAGACATTGGATAAAAGGACTGTTACCCAAAATACACAAAAAACTCTTAAAACTCAACAATAAGATAACAAAGAACCCAATCTAAAAATGGGTGAAACACCCTAACAGACACCTCACCAAAAAGATATACAGATGGCAAATAAGCATAGGAAAAGTAGCTCCACATCATGTGTCATCAAGGAAATGCAAATTAAAGCAACGATGAGATACCACTACACACCTGTTAGAATGGACAAAATCCAGAACACTGACAGCACCAAATGCTGACAAGGATGTGAAGCAACAGGAACTCTCAAACATTGCTGATAGGAATGCAAAGTGGTGTTAGCCACTTTAGAACAGTTTGGTGGTTTCTTACAAAACTAAACATACTCCTACCATATGATTCAGTGAAAGCACTCCTTGGTATTTATCCAAAGGAATCAAAAACTTAGGTCTACACAAAAACTTATGTTCACACAAAAACCTGCACAGGAATCTTTATAGCAGCTTTATTCATAGTTACTAAAACTTGGAAGCAAGCAAGATATCTTTTAGTAGGTGAATGTATAAACAAACTGTGGTACATCCAGAAAATGAAATATTATTAAACGCTTAAAAGACATGAGCTATTGAGCCATGAAAAGACCTGGATGAACCTTAAATATTACTAAGTGAGAGAAGTCAATCTGAAAAGGCTACATACTGAATGATTCCAATTACGTGACATTCTGGAAAAGGCAAAACTATGGAGACAGTAAAAAGATAAATGGTTGCCAGAGGGAGGGGGGTGATTGTTGTGGGAGATGAATAAGATGGGTATATATTATCATACATCTTTCCACATCCATAGAATGTACAACACCAAGAATGAACACTAAGGTAAACTATGGACTAAGGTAAATTATGGTGTGTCAATATAAATGGTAAAAAAATGTACCGTTCTAGTGAGTGATGTTGATAATGGGGAAGACTATGCACATGTGGAGGCAGGGGACATGTTGGGAATTTCTGCCTCCCTCTCAATTTTGTTTTAAACCTGTAACTGCTCTAAAAATTGTAAGTCTTCTTAAAAAGTTTTTAAAAAATAGGAAAAGGTATACCATGCAAACACTAATCAAAAGAAAGTTGAATTGACAATATTAACATAGACAAAGTAGACCTCAGAACAGGGAAAATTGCAAGGGTTAAAGAAGACATTGCATAAATAAAAGGATCAATTCACCAAAAAGACAGGAATCCTAAATGTGTATCCAACTAAAAGCATATTGTCAAAATATATGAAGCAAAAACTGATAGAACTGAAAGCAGAAATAGATCCACAATTAAACTTGGAAACTTCAGCATTCTTCTTTGAGTAATCCATAGAAAAAGTAGACAGTAAGTCACACAAAGATATAGAAGATCAGAACACTGTCAACCAACTTGACCTAATTGACAATATGGAAGAGTCTCACAACAGCAGAATACTGCATTTTTTCAAATGCACATGGAATATTCACTAAAACTGACCATATTCCGGGCATAGTAGAAACCTTACCAAATTTAAAAGAATGTTCTGTGTCTTAACAAAAAGTAAACTAGAAATCAATAAGAGAAAGATGTAGGAAATCCCCAAACATTAGGAAATTAAACAGTACACTTCTAAGTAACCTGTGGGTCAAAGAAGAAGTCTCCAAGAAAATTAGAAAATATTTTCAACTTAAATTGAAAACATAACAGTGGTTGGGCAGGGGTAAAGTGTGGGGGGAGGGCTTGGCTACAAAGGGATAGCACAAAGGAATTTTAAGGGGAGGATAATGGAGTTTTTCTGTATCTTGATTATTATGGTAGTTGTTAGAGAACTATGAATTTATCAAAACACAGAACTGTTAACCAAAGAAGAAATTTCACTATGCATAAATTTTAAAATAAATACTAAAATATTTAAGTGTCTTTTAAATGGAATAGTTTTTTATTTTTTTTTTAAGTGATGTGTTTGGATGAGCTACTTGTCACAAGGCTACTGAGTAAAAAATAAGGAAAGCTACAGTCAGACATGGGTATGACTCACAAGTAATCACTTTTTTTGGTTTGGATCTTTAAAGAAATAAGGGCATCTCTATTTAGAAATTTTGATTTAAAAATGGTGACTGTTGTGAAATAAAACAGGAAGAAAATATAGTGCAAAACCAACATGAGCTATGCCATTTTTAGATCCAAATATAAGTGCATTTTTTAAAGAAAATTGTGCTCATTGAAAAAATACATACTGTTCAACATTACTTGAACTGAAAAATAACTTGCAAACAATTGCTGTCAATTAAGTATAAAAAGACACTTGCACTACGTGAGAAAAAAGCAAGCTGTTAACAGTTTCAGCATAATGATCTTCAAATCTTTAATTTCTTTGAATAATGTTTTGTAGTTATCAGAGTATAAGTTTTACACTTCTTTTATTAAGTTTATTCCTGTTTTGTTCTTTTTGATATTGTAAATGAAATTATTTTCTTTTTAAAAATTTTTTAAATTTTATTTATTTTGGGCTGTGTTGGGTCTTTGTTGCCGTGCGTGGGCTTTCTCTACTTGTGCAGAGCGGGGTACTCTTCATTGTAGTGCGCGGGCTTCTCATTGTGGTGGCTTCTATTGTTGCGGAGCACGGGCTCTAGGCACGCAGGCTTCAGTAGTTGTGGCTCGCAGGCTCTAGAGCGCAGGCTCAGTAGATGTGGCGCATGGGCTTAGTTGCTCCATGGCATGTGGGATCTTCCCCGACCAGGGATCAAACCCGTGTCCCCTGCATTGGCAGGCGGATTCTTAACCACTGTGCCGCAAGGGAAGTCCTGAAATTATTTTCTTAATTTCATTTTCAGATTGTTCATTGCAACTGTATAGAAGTACAACTGATTTGTGTATATTGGTCTTTTTTTCCCCCAATATCTTTATTGGAGTATAATTGCTCTACCATGGTACGTTAGCTTCTGCTGTATAACAAAGTGAATCAGCCATACATATACACATATCCCCATATCCCCTCCCTCTTGAGTCTCCCTCCCAACCTCCCCATCCCACCCCTCTAGGTGGTCACAAAGCACCGAGCTGATCTCCCTGTGCTATGCAGCTGCTTCCCACCAGCCATCCATTCTACATTTGATAGTGTATATATGTCCATGCCACTCTCTCACCTCGTCCCAGCCCACACTTCCCCCTCCCCATGTCCTCAAGTCCACTCTCCACGTCTGCGTGTTTATTCCTGTCCTGCCCCTAGGTTTTTCAGAACCATTTTTTTTAGATTCCATATATATGTGTTAGCATACAACATTTGTTTTTCTTTTTCTGACTTACTTCACTCTGTATGACAGACTCTAGGTCCATTCGCCTCACTACAAATAACTCAATTTCATTTCCTTTTATGGCTCAGTAATATTGCCTTGTATATATGTGCCATTCTTTATCCATTCATCTGTCAATGGACACTTAGGTTGCTTCCATGTCCTGGCTATTGTAAATAGTGCTGCAATGAACATTATGGTACATGACTCTTTTTGAATTATGTTTTTCTCAGGGTATATGCCCATTAGTGGAATTGGTGGGTCATATGGTAGTTCTATTTGTAGTTTTTTAAGGAACCTCCATACTGTTCTCCATAGTGGCTGTATCAATTTACATTCCCACCAACAGTGCAAGAGGTTTCCCTTTTCTCCACACCCTCTCCAGCATTTATTGTTTGTAGACTTTTTGATGATGGCCGTTCTGACCGGTGTGAGGTGATACATCATTGCAGTTTTGATTTGCATTTCTCTAATGATTAGTTTTTGTTGAGCATCCTTTCATGTGTTTGTTTGCACTCTGTATATCTTCTTTGGAGAAATGTCTATTTAGGTCTTCTGCCCATTTTTGGATTGGGTTGTTTGTTTTTTTGATATTGAGCTGCATGAGCTGCTTGTATATTTGGAGATAAATCCTATATCAGTTGCTTCTCCCATTCTGAGAGTTGTCTTTTCGTCTTGTTTATGGTTTCCTTTGCTGTGCAAAACCTTTTAAGTTTCATTAGGTCCCATTTATTTATTTTTGTTTTTATTTCCCTTTCTCTAGGAGGTGGGTGAAAAAGGATCTTGCTGTGATTTATGTCATAGAGTGTTCTGCCTATGTTTTCCTCTAAGAGTTTGATAGTGTCTGGCCTTACATTTAGGTCTTTAATCCATTTTGAGTTTATTTTTGTGTATGGTGTTAGGGAGTGTTCTAATTTCATTCTTTTACATGTAGCTGTCCAGTTTTCCCAGCACCACTTACTGAAGAGGCTGTCTTTTCTCCATTGTATATTCTTGCCTCCTTTATCAAAGATAAGGTGACTATATGTGTGTGGCTTTATCTCTGGGCTTTCTATCCTGTTCCATTGATCTATATTTCTGTTTTTGTGCCAGTACCATATTCTCCTGATTACTGTAGCTTTGTACTATAGTCTGAAGTCAGGGAGCCTGATTCCTCCAGCTCCGTTTTTCTTTCTCAAGATTGCTTTGGCTGTTCGGGGTCTTTTGTGTTTCCATACAAATGGTGAAATTTTTTGTTCTAGTTCTGTGAAAAATGCCATTGGTAGTTTGATAGGGATTGCATTGAATCTGTAGATTGCTTTGGGTAGTATATTCATTTTCACAATGTTGATTCTTCCAATCCAAGAACATGGTGTATCTCTCCATCTATTTGTATCATCTTTAATTTCTTTCATCAGTGTCTTATAATTTTCTGCATACAGGTCTTTTGTCTCCTTAGGTAGGTTTATTCCTAGGTGTTTAATTCCTTTTGTTGCAGTGGTAAATGGGAGTGTTTCTTTAACTTCTCTTTCAGATTTTTCATCATTAGTGTATAGGAATGCAAGAGACTTCTGTGCATTAATTTTATATCCTGCTACTTTACCAAATTCATTGATTAGCTCTAGTAGTGTTCTGCTAGCATCTTTAGGATTCTCTACGTATAGTATCATGTCATCTGCAAACAGTGACAGTTTTAGTTCTTCTTTTCCGATTTGGATTCCTTTTATTTCTTTTTCTTCTCTGATTGCTGTGGCTAAGACTTCCAAAACTTTATTGAATAATAGTGGTGAGAGTGGGCAACCTTGTCTTGTTCCTGATCTTAGTGGACATGGTTTCAGTTTTTCACCATTGAGAAGTATGTTGGCTGTGGATTTGTCATATATGGCCTTTATTATGTTGAGGTAAATTCCCTCTGTGCCTACTTTCTGGGTTTTTTATCATAAATGGGTGTTGAATTTTGTTGAAAGCTTTTTATGCATCTATTGAGATTATCATATGGTTTTTATCCTTCATTTTGTTAATATGGTTTAACACATTGATTGATTTGCATATATTGAAGAATCCTTGCATTCCTGGGATAAACCCCACTTGATCCTTTTAATGTGCTGTTGGATTCTGTTTGCTAGTATTTTTTTGAGGATTTTTGCATCTATGTTCATCAGTGATATTGGCCTGTAGTTTTCTTTCTTTGTGACATCTTTGTCTGGTTTTGGTATCAGGGTGATGGTGGCCTCGTAGAATGAGTTTGGGAGTGTTCCTCCCTCTGCTGTATTTTGGAAGTTTGAGAAGGGTAGGTGTTAGCTCTTCTCTAAATGTTTGATAGAATTCACCTGTGAAGCCATCTGGTCCTGGGCTTTTGTTTGTTGGAAGATTTTTAATCACAGTTTCAATTTCAGTGCTTGTGATTGGTCTGTTTGTATTTTCTATTTCTTCCTGGTTCAGTCTCGGAAGGTTGTGCTTTTCTAAGAATTTGTCCATTTCTTCCAGGTTGTCCATTTTATTGGCATGCAGTTGCTTGTAGTAATGTCTCATGATCCTTTGTATTTCTGCAGTGTCTGTTGTAACTTCTCCTTTTTCATTTCTAATTCTATTGAGTCTTCTCCCTTTTTACTTGATGAGTCTGGCTAATGGTTTATCAATTTTGTTTATCTTCTCAAAGAACCAGCTTTTAGTTTTATTGATCTTTGCTATCATTTCCTTCATTTCTTTTTCATTTATTTCTGATCTGATCTTTATGATTTCTTTCCTTCTGCTAACTTTGGGGTTTTTTTTTTTTCTTTCTCTAATTGGTTTAGGTGTAAGGCTTGGTTGTTTATTTAAGATGTTTCTTGTTTTTTTGCGGTAGGATTGTATTGCTATAAACTTCCCTCTTAGAACTGCTTTTGCTGCATCCCATAGGTTTTGGGCCATCATGTTTTCATTATCATTTGTTTTTAGGTATTTTTTATTTCCTCTTTGATTTCTTCAGTGAACTCTTGGTTATTAAGTAATGTATTGTTTAGCCTCCATGTGTTTGTATTTTTTACAGTTTTTTTCCTGTAATTGATGTCTAGTCTCATAGCATTGTGGTCGGAAAAGAAACTTGATATGATTTCGGTTTTCGTAAATTTACCAAAGCTTGATTTGTGATCCAAGATATGATCTATCCTGGAGAATGTTCCATGAGCACTTGAGAAGAAAGTGTATTCTGTTGTTTTTGGATGGAATGTCCTATAAATATCACTTAAGTTCATCTTGTTTAATGTGTCATTTAAAGCTTGTTTCCTTATTTATTTTCATTTTGGATGATCTGTACGTGGGTGAAAGTGGGCTGTTAAAGTCGCCTTCTAGTAGTGTGTTACTGTCAATTTCCTCTTTAATGGCTGTTAGCATTTGTACTATGTATTGAGGTGCTTCTATGTTGGGTGCATAAATATTTACAATTCTTATATCTTCTTCTTGGATTGATCCCTTGATCATTATGTAGTGTCTTTCTTTGTCTCTTGTAATAGTATTATTTTAAAGTCTATTTTGTCTGATATAAGAATTGCTACTCCAGCTTTCTTTTGATTTCCATTTGCATGGAATATCTTTTTCCATCCCCTCACTTTCAGTCTGTATGTGTCCCTAGGTCTGAAGTTGGTTTCTTGTAGACAGCACATATACAGGTCTTGTTTTTGTATCCATTCAGCCAGTCTGTGTCTTTTGGTTGGAGCATTTAATCCATTTACATTTAAGGTAATTATCAATATGTATGTTCCAATTACCATTTTCTTAATTGTTTTGGGTTTGTTATTGTAGGTCTTTTCCTTGTGTTTCCTGCCTAGAGAAGTTCCTTTAGCATTTGTTGTAAAGCTGGTCTGGTAGTGTTGAATTATATTAGCTTTTGCTTGTCTGTAAAGATTTTAATTTCTCCATCGAATCTGAATGAGATCCTTGCTAGGTAGAGTAATCTTGGTTGTAGGTTTTTGCCTTTCATCACTTTAAATATGTCCTGCCGCCCCCTTGTGGCTTGCAGAGTTTCTGCTGAAAGATCAGCTGTTAACCTTATGGGGATTCCCTTGTACGTTATTTGTTGTTTTTCCCTTGCTGCTTTTAATATTTTTTCTTTGTATTTAATTTTTGATAGTTTGATTAATATGTGTCTTGGCTTGTTTCTCCTTGGATATATCCTGTATGGGACTCTCTGTGCTTCCTGGACTTGATTAACTATTTCCTGTCCCATATTAGGGAAGTTTTCAACTATAATCTCTTCAAATATTTTCTCAGTCCCTTTCTTTTTCTCTTCTTCTTCTGGGGCCCCTATAATTCGAATGCTGGTGCGTTTAACGTTGTCCCAGAGGTCTCTGAGACTGTCTTCAATTCTTTTCATTCTTTTTTCTTTATTCTGCTCTGCAGTAGTTATTTCCACTATTTTATCTTCCACGTCACTTATCCGTTCTCTGCCTCAGTTATTCTGTTATTGATTCCTTGTAGAGCATTTTTAATTTCATTTATTGTGTTGTTTCACGTTGTTTCATTCATCATTCTTTGTTTGCTCTTTAGTTCTTCTAGGTCCTTGTTAAACGTTTCTTGTATTTTCTCCATTCTATTTCCAAGATTTTGGATCATCTTTATTCTCATTACTCTGAATTCTTTTTCAGGTAGACTGCCTATTTCCTCTTCATTTGGTCTGGTGGGTTTTCACCTTGCTCCTTCATCTGCTGTGTATTTCTCTGTCTTCTCATTTTGCTTAAGTTACTGTGTTTGGGGTCTCCTTTTCGCAGGCTGCAGGTTCGTATTTCCCATTGTTTTTGGTGTCTGCCCCCAGTGGGTAAGGTTGGTTCAGTGCATTGTGTAGGCTTCCTGGTGGGTGGGACTTGTGCCTGTGTTCTGGTGGATGAGGCTGGTACTTGTCTTTCTGGTGGGCAGGACTGCATCCGGTCATGTGTTTTTTGGGTGTCTGTGAACTTAGTATGATTTTAGGCAGCCTCTCTGCCAATGGGTGGGGTTGTGTTCCTGTCTTGCTAGTTGTTTGGCATGGGGTGTCCTGCAGTGGAGATTGCTGGTTGTTGAGTGGAGCTGGGTCTTAGTGTTGAGATGGAGGTCTCTGGGAGAGCTTTCGCCGATTGATATTATGAGGGGCCGGGAGGTCTCTGGTGGACCAGTGTCCGGAACTCGGCTCTCCCACCTCAGAGGCTCAGGCCTGACACCCGGCCAAAGCATGAAGACTCTGTCAGCCACATGGCTTAGAAAAAAAGGGAGAAAAAAAAGAAAAAAAAAAGAAAAATAAATAAAGTCATTAAAGTCAAAAATTTTTTTAAATGATTAAAATTTTAAAAAGTAATTAAAAAAAAAAGAAGAAGAAGAGAGCAGCCAAACCAATAAACAAATCCACCAGTGATAACAAGTGCTAAAAACTATACTAAAAGAAAACGGACAGACAGAACCCTAGGACAAATGGTAAAAGCAAACCTATACAGACAGAATCACACAAAGAAGCACGCACATACACACTCACAAAAAGAGAAAAAGAAAAAAAAATACATATATATATATATATATATATATATATATAAAAGAGGAAGAGAGAAACCAAATCAATAAACACATCTACTAATGATAATAAGCTCTAAGTACTAAACTAAGATAAACATAAAACCAGAAACAAATTAGACGCAGAAAGCAAACCCGAAGTCTACAGTTGCTCCCAAAGTCCACCTCCTCAATTTGGTATGATTCGTTGTCTATTCAGATATTCCAGAGATGCAGGGTACATCAAGTTGATTGTGGAGATTTAATACGCTGCTCCCGAGGCTGCTGGGAGAGATTTCCCTTTCTCTTCTTTGTTCGCACAGCTCCCGGGGTTCAGCTTTGGTTTTGGACCTGCCTCTGCGTGTAGGTCTCCTAAGTGTGTCTGTTCTTCGCTCAGACAGCACGGGGTTAAAGGAGCGGCTGATTAGGGGGCTCTGCCTCACTCAGGCTGGGTGGAGGGCAGGGTACGGAATGCGGGGCGACCCTGTGGCAGTAGAGGCCAGCGTGACGTTGCACCAGCCTGCGACGTGCCGTGTGTTCTCCCGGGGAAGTTGTACCTGGGTCACAGGACCCTGGCAGTGGCGGGCTGCACAGGCTCCCGGGAAGGGAGGTGCGGATAGTGACCTGTGCTTACACACAGGCTTCTTGGTGGCTGCAGCAGCAGCCTTAGCGTCTCATGGCCATCTCTGGGGTCCACATAGATAAACGCCGCTCGCGCCCATCTCTTGAGCTCGTTTAGGCGGTGCTCTGAATCCCCTCTCCTCGCGCACCCTGAAACAATGGTCTCTTGCCTCTTAGGCAGTTTGAGACTTTTTCCTGGACTCCCTTGCGGCTAGCTGTGGCACACCAGCCCCCTTTAGGCTGTGTTCACGCAGCCAACCCCAGTCCTCTCCCTGGGGTCTGGCTTCCGAAGCCCGAGCCTCAGCTCCCAGCCCCCAGCCGCCCCGGCGGGTGAGCAGACAAGCCTCAGGCTGGTGAGTGCTGGTCGGCACCGATCCTCTGTGCGGGAATCTCTCCACTTTGCCCTCTGCACCCCTGTTACTGTGCTTTCCTCCGTGGCTCCAAAGCCTCCCCCACCGCCACCTCTTGTCTCCACCAGTGTGGGGGCCTCCTAGTGTGTGGAAAGTTTTCCTCCTTCACAGCTCCCTCCCAGACATGCAGGTCCCATGCCTATTCTTTTGTCTCTGTTTTTCCTTTTTTTTTTGCCCTACCCAGGTACGTGCTGAGCTTCTTGCCTTTTGGGAAGTCTGAGGTCTTCTGCCAGCGTTCAGTAGGTGTTCTGTAGGAGCTGTTCCACATGTAGATGTATTTTTGATGTATTTGTGAGGAGGAAGGTGATCTGCACGTCTTACTCCTTTGCCATCTTGAAGGTCTTCCTCATATATTGGTCTTATATCTTGCAACTTTGCTGAACTCATTTATTCTAATAGTTTTTTAAGTGGATTCCTTTTTTTTTCCTTTTTTTTTTTTTTTAATATACAGGAGCATGTCTGTGACTAGAGGTAGATTTGCTTCTTCCCTTCCTATTTGGATGCCTTTTGTAGTCTAATTGCCCTGGCTAGAACCTCCAATGCAGTGTTGAATAGAAGTGGTGAAAGCAAGCATCTTTATCTTATTCCTGATCTCAGGGGAAAAACATCCAGTCTTTTGTCATTGAGTATGATGTTAGCTGTGGGTTTTTTGTAGATGCCTTTGTCAGGTTGAAGAAGTTCCCTTCTCTACCTAGTTTGTTAAGAGTTTTTATTATGAAAGGGTATTAGATTCTGTCAAATGTTTTTTATACATTTAGTGAGATAATCATGTGATACCTTAGAAATATTACAGAAAAACCCAACTCAGGGTTGAAGTGAAAAATGGACATCTATTAGTCCATGTAACTGAAAAGTCCAGAGGGTATCTTATCTATAGGTATTACACAGTCTGATCGAAGTGTTCAAAAAATGTCATCTAGATTTGCTTCCTTTCCCTGCCTCCCTCAAATACTCCCACCCGCTTTCCTTGTATGTGTAAATCATGTTTAGGTCCATGTGATGGCAAAATGACTTCCAGCAGCTCCAGGTAAACATCTTTGAGACCAAAGAAAAAAGAGAGACAGTCTCCATTTCTTTCCATCTTTCCCCAGTCCCAGCAAAAGTCCCAGAATTATTTCTGGTTGGGTCCCTTGCCTGTCTTGGAACATATCATTGAGGAAAGGGGATGTGAAGCTCCATTTAAGCCTGAATCACAGGCCCACCCTGGGGCTAGTCAGCCCAACCCAAACTATATGGATAGAGTGTGGAGAAGGGGGTTTTCAGGAACAGAAATGTGGGAGGTGGATGCTGGGTTGCCAAAAATAAATGTCCACTGTACCTTCTATAGTGAAATAATCCAAGATAATACAAAATATGTGATATTGGCATTTAAATACTTTATCCCCCTAGCCCATCCCTGGCAGCAGTAGCTTATATGAGCTAAAACTTTTCCCTGCTCATGGAAGTTTCTTGTCTAATCTTCTAAGCAGGGAGTTTGGCTGACACCTCTTTCCATCTCTAGTAAGGGATGGCAAAAAAAAGGGAGTAGGGTTGGACAGGAAGATAGTCTAATGGTAATTGAATGGATCAGGGACTGGTATAGACCCACAGTTTTCATCTGCTCTTTTGTTACCTTGAATATTTTATCATTTTCAATTGTATTAGGGTTCTCCAGAGAAACAGAACCATATATATACATATGAGGAGATTTATGATAGGAATTGGCTCATGCAGTTATGGAGATTATGAAGTCCTACAGTCTTTTCTCATCAAGCTGGAGAACCAGGAAGGCTGGTAACACAATTCAGTCTGAGTTTACAGGCCTGAGAATCGAGGGTGGTGGATGGTTCAAGTCCTGGTCTGAGTCTAAAAGCCCAAGAATGAGGAGCACCAGTGTCCCAGGGCAGGAGAAGATGGATGTTGCAGCTCAGGCAAAGAGAGGAGATTCACCCTTCCTCTGCCTTTCTGTTCAGCTCAGGCCCTCATTAGATTGGATGATGTCCACCCGCATTGGTGATGGCAATCTTTACTCAGTCTGCTGATCCAAATGCTAATATCTCCCAGAGACCCCCTCACAGACACACCCAGAAATAATGGTTTACCAGCTATCTGAGCATCTGGTAGACCAGTCAAGTTCATACATAAAATTAGCCATCACCCAAACCAAGGTAACAGCATATTAATTTAAAACAGGAAGTGCATTAATGGCCTCTTCATCATGCATGCCTTTTTTCTCATGCAATTCATCCATCATTCCTGAGCTGTATCTGAGCTTCCCAGGACTGTACATCGTGAAAGAGCAGTGTGTCTCTACATTACTCTGGACTCTCCATTGCTCTGCCATTAAATCTCAGATAATGGGAATGAGACTTCTGTGGGCTCTTAACATGCCTTTTGAAATTATAGGAACTTTATGCTTTAAGAAAAAGTTTTTCTTGGTCATAGTTTTTATAGTTACAAACTACAGAATAAAATAATTGAAACTCTTCTAGTGTCATTATAACTTTTCCTAGATAAATACAGAACCTATTACAGAGAAGGTGTTATTTCAGTTACTATTATCATTTACAAGCTACTTTTAAAATATATTGCAGCTGTGCTGTGTGCGTTTGTGTATGTGTGTGTGTGTGTGTGTGTGTGTGTGTGTTTGGGTTATTTAACATTTTTCAGATTCCTGTAAGATAAACCTAGTTTATACCACATTTTTTCAATTTTTAGGCATTTTTTTTCACATTCCAACAGCTCTGAAGTCAGGAAGCATCTGAGAATGAGTATCATGTCATTGCTTAACGGGCAGGCTATTTTTTGGTTTTTTTGTTTTTTAATTTTTATTTATTTATTTATTTTTGGCTGTGTTGGGTCTTCGTTTCTGTGCGTGGGCTTTCTCTAGTTGTGGCGAGTGGGGGCCACTCTTCATCACGGTGCGTGGGGCTCTCACTGTTGCGGCCTCTCCCGTTGCGGAGCACAAGCTCCAGACGCGCAGGCTCAGTAGTTGTGGCTCACGGACCTAGTTGCTCCGCGGCATGTGTGATCTTCCCAGACCAGAGCTCAAACCCGTGTCCCCTGCATTGGCAGGCGGATTCTCAACCACTGCGCCACCAGGGAAGCCCTGTTTTTTTTTTAATTGAAGTATAATTAATTTACAGTGTGTTAGTTTCTGGTATACAGCAAAGTGATTCAGTTATATATTTTTTTTTCTTTTTCATATTCTTTTCCATTATAGGTTGTTAGAAGAGATATTGAATACAGTTCCCTGTGCTATACATTAGGACCTTGTTGTTTATTTTCTATACAGTAGTTTGCATCTGCTAATCCCAAACTCCTAATTTATCCCTCCCCCACCCCCTTTCCCCTTTGATAACCATAAGTTTGTTTTCTATGTCTGTGAGTCTGTTTCTGTTTTGTAAGTTCATTTGTATCTTATTTTAGATTTCACACATAAGTGATATCATATGATATTTGTCTTTCTCTGTCTGATTTACTTCACTTAGTATGATAATCTCTAGGTCCATCCGTGTAGCTGTAAATGGAATTTTTCATTCTTTTTTATGACTGAGTAGTATTCCAGTGTGTGTGTGTGTGTGTGTGTGTGTGTGTGTGTGTGTACACACCACATCTTCTTTATCCATTCATCTGTCGATGGACATTTAGGTTGCTTCCATGTCTTGGCTATTGTAAATAGTGCTGCTGTGAACATAGGAGTGCATGTAGCTTTTTGAATTAGAGTTTTTTCCAGATATATGCCCAGGAGTGGGATTGCTGGATCATACGGTAATTCTGTTTTTAGTTTTTTAAGAAACCTCCATACTGTTTTCCATAGTGGCTGCACCAATTTACATTCCCACCATCAGTGTAGCAGGATTCCCTTTTCTCCACACCCTCTCCAGCATTTATTATTTGTAGACTTTTTAATGATGGCCATTCTGACCGGTGTGAGGTGATAACTCATGGTAGTTTTGATTTGTATTTCTCTGATAATTAGCGATGTTGAGCATCTTTTCATGTGCCTATTGGTCATCTGTATGTCTTCTTTGGAGAAATGACTGTTTAGGTCTTCTGCCCATTTTTTGATTGGGTTGTTTGTTTTTTGTTATTGAGTTGTATGAGCTATTTGTGTATTTTGGAAATTAAGCCTTGTCGGTCACATCACATGCAAATATTTTAGTTTATCTTCAAATTAATGGTATGTGATGGTTAATTTTTTGTGTCAACTTGCCTGGGCCATGGGGTGCCCAGACATTTGACCTAACATCATTCTGGGTGTGTCTGAGGGTGTTTCTGGATGAGATTAACATTTGAACTGACAGACTGAGTAAAGTAAATCGCTTTCCCTAATGTGAGTGGGTCTCATCCAGTCAGTCAAAGGCCTAAATAGAGGGGCTTCCCTGGTGGCACAGTGGTTGAGAATCTGCCTGCTAATGCAGGGGACACAGGTTCGAGCCCTGGTCTGGGAGGATCCCACATGCCGCGGAGCAACTAGGCCCGTGAGCCACAACTACTGAGCTTGCGCGTCTGGAGCCTGTGCTCCGCAAAAAGAGAGGCCGCGACGGTGAGAGGCCCGCGCGCCGCGATGAAGAGTGGCCCCCACCTGCCACAACTAGAGAAAGCCCTCGCACAGAAACGAAGACCCAACACAGCCAAAAATAAATAAATAAATAAAAAAAAAAAAACAAAAAAAAAAAACACCTAAATAGAACAAAAAGGCTGAGTAAGGGGTAACTCTTCCTGCTTGATTGTTGAGCTGGGATACTGGTCTTTTCCTGTTTTCTCAGTCTCACTGAAACACTGGCTCTTCTTGGGTCTCAAGCCTGATGACTTTTGGACTGGAATTACAAATTGGCTCTCCTGATTCTCTAGCTTGCTGACTGCAGATCTTGGAATTTTGCAGCCTCTATAATTGCATGAGCCAATTCCTTATGATAAATTCTATATAGATATACATACATATTATTGGTTCTGTTTCTTTGGAGAACCAAGACTAATACAGATAGGGTCCTAAATTTGATAAAATATGATAATTGAGGGTATGCTAAACTCCCTCTACTTGAGAGTCATGGTGGTTTTGGAGAGTGTTCACACCAAACATAACCATGGGAGTTGAACTGTAAGGGAGAAGATGCTACTGTTCTATACCAGGATAGCTTTCTAGCAGGTGGGGAGTCAGGGTTTGGGGGTTGTTATGCCAGGAGGGACAGTATTAGAAAGACATAGTTTTCTTCCCAACTCTGTTGTGTACTTCCTGTGTGACCTTAGATAGGTCACTTAATCTACATGGAATTGGTTTCCTTCTCTGTAAAATGAGCTGGTTGGGCTAGGTGATTTCAAAGGCCCTTTCCGTTTCTCAGATTCTTAGGAATTGATCCTTCTGTTTCAGTGAGGGGAGATGGCGTAAGGTATAAATAATGACTCTCTTGCAAAGGGCTAAAATATCACTAATAATATCTGACTCCAGGAGTGTTGATTATCTACTCAACAAGGTAATCGTATGATCAGTTTGATTTCCTGGATTGTAACGTTTGTGCCAAGAATAGTAGCCTTCGGGTTTGTGTTTCCATAGAATTTGAAGCCAAGGTCAGGAAGCATCACCTTCTGAAATAAAATTTTCAAGTTCACCTCAAGAGGTTTTCTAGCCAGTAATCAGCTTGTGGGGGTGTTGAGATAAGGCCATGGGGCTCCTGATGTCCAGTAAAGGGTCTAGGTTCATCGCTGGGAAGGAAGTCCCCAGTATAAGATGGAATAAGAGGAACATAAGCCATAGTTGTAGAATACATTACTCATCTTTGGTTGAGAAGGCTTTTAGGGAAGGATATTTCAGTGACTGGTATGAGGGTGGATATTGAGAATTGGTCTTTATCCAATTTTGTTTAAGGAAGTGAGAGATGTGGTACCTGAGCGGGCCTGAGTGTTCTGGTTCCTAGAAAGCAGACCCTGATGAAGTAAATGATGAGTGAAACATCTTGCCTGCCACCTAACTCCTGTGCCTGAGCTTAGATTTAGTGCTGACCATTCAGCCTCCTGATTAAAAATGTAAGTTTCCCTGAACTATGATCTTAGGCTATGGGTGCTCCAGGAAGTGTACTAATCTTCTGTTATAACGTAATAAATTGATGCTGTTACCAGAAGGGGGACCCCTTCCAGGACCCAAGAGTGGGCTCTTGTCTAACACCTGGGAATGAATTGTCCGAGGAGACACAGATGCTGACAAAGCAAAAGACTTTATTGGGAAGGGGCCCCCCGGGGGTAGAGCAGCAGGGAAAGGAAACCCAGGAGAACTGCTCTACCATGTAGCTCACATCTCAGGTTTTATGGGAATGGGGTTAGCTTCCCGGGTTGTCTCTGGCCAGTCATCTTGCTTGTGCCCATATTTGGTCCAATTCCTGGTGACGCACGCATCTCTCAGTCAAGGTGGTTTCCAGCGTCAGGGTTTCTGGGACGTCGGCAGGACATATTATGGCTGGCATCTCCTCCCTCCTCTTGACCCCTCCCGATTTCTGCCAGCTGGTGGTAGCTGGTCAGTTCCGTGTTTCTTATTGAGACCTCCTGTTGTGAGATAACTCATACAAGCAGTTATTATTCTGCCTGGCCAAGGTGGGCGGTTTCAGTTAGTGGTTCCCTAACAATACTACTTTGACATCAATTGGTGACTTATGCATTTAGCTGGTGTGAATCAATTCCCAAGGGCCCATCAGGTATGTACCTGAGCAGCCCTTGGGGCTCTGCACAAAGCGCCTACCAACCTTCACTCCAGCTGTCTCAGCTGTAGAAGAGTCTAGTGAGAGAAATGTATCCTTTTTTTTTTTTTTTAATATTTTATTTATTTTTTTATTTTATTTTATTTATTTATGGCTGTGTTGGGTCTTCGTTTCTGTGTGAGGGCTTTCTCCAGTTGCGGCAAGTGGGGGCCATTCTTCATCGCGGTGCGCGGGCCTCTCACTATCGCGCCCTCTCCTGTTGCGGAGCACAGGCTCCAGACGCGCAGGCTCAGCAATTGCGGCTCACGGGCCCAGTCGCTCCGCGGCATGTGGGATCTTCCCAGACCAGGGCGCGAACCCGTGTCCCCTGCATTGGCAGGCAGATTCTCAACCACTGCGCCACCAGGGAAGCCCAAGAAATGTATCCTTAAAAGGCTATGGCATTTCAGAGAAAGAAAAAATACATCTGATGAGGAGACTAACAAGGCTTATGCAGAGGTAGTCAGGGATGACATTTTAGGAAGAAGATCCAATTTGAGCAAAAGCCCTGAGGCAGGCATGCAGCAAGTAAGTTTGGTTTGACTAGAACATAGGTTGTGTAAGAGGACTAGACAAGATGTGTGTTTCCACTGAATATGGTTCGTCCCCTGAAATGCTGTGAAGTAAAAGTAGTTAAGCCCTTGAATGTTTTAAGATTATTCCATTTCAGTGGATCAATACCAAATAGTAAGTTAAAGTTATCTTTCTTTAGGGAACATATGACCCTAGGCAGGCTTATTAGACAGCACTTCGTATGATGTTGAAAGGGCAACATAATCTTTTATCTCATTTCTAGGTTTGGAATAATTTTTCTTAACCAGAGGGGAGGAGAACAAGTATGTTAACAATAATCTTTGGAAAATAATAATCTTTTATCTTAGAAAAAGTAAAAACCAAAGATTACTAGTACTATATTAGGAGGGAAAAGGAATAAAAATCATAAGTAATCCCATTACCTAGAGAATCATCACCATATTTATTGCTGATCCTTCCAGACTTCTATGCAAAAATGAGATCAAACATACAGATCTTTTCTAACTTATTTCTTTCCCTTAGAATTTTCCCCCAGAATGTGAGTTCCTTGGAGCTAGAATCCAGCATCCTTTGTTAGGTCCTATTCCTATGTCCTGGGAAGCAGTAATTGAGACCATGCTCTTGCTTCTGTTTTCAGGTTGGCAGCCTCGGTGGTTCCTTCTCTGTGGGGGAATATTATCTTATTATGATTCTCCTGAAGATGCTTGGAAAGGTTGCAAAGGGAGCATCCAGATGGCGGTGTGTGAAATTCAAGGTGAGAAGCCAAGACACTTGCAGGTTTTATTTTTCTTTCTGTTTCTCCCCCAGAATATA
Organism: Balaenoptera borealis; assembly: GCF_965194805.1. Classification (NCBI taxonomy): domain Eukaryota; kingdom Metazoa; phylum Chordata; class Mammalia; order Artiodactyla; family Balaenopteridae; genus Balaenoptera; species Balaenoptera borealis. The sequence goes on from NC_138864.1 coordinate 83,262,621, forward strand.
AAAACACTGGCTTCTGTGTGCCTTTCTCTGCTGCTCCCATAGTATAAAGATATATAATGTTATGTCCCAGAAAAAGTCTTACAAGTAAGACCTAAAACTGCAGCGAGTTTTTACAAGGAGGTTGGTTAAGAGGTAGTCAGAATAAATGAGAGCAATGTGCTTATCAACCACACATCTAGTGCTCATTCCTTAGTCACCTGCTTACCTCGGGCTTGTGGCAGTTTGCTAAGATTATTTGTCTTTTTATTGCAACATCAAACACTTCTATGTTTAAATCACGACACATACACACCTTCTCACCACCACCATCATGCTCAAAACTAAACAAGCAAACACCTAACAGACCTACAAATAGCCTTTTCTTCTTGGTTTTGAGAATCTTGAGACATGCTGAGAGGATGTGGCTCAGAAACCGACTAGAAGGGAATTTGGGGCATGGGGCTCGGGGGGTGAAGGAGAGTGTGGCTTGCTTGTTTCTTCTCCTAAAGTGTTCTAAGGGAATTCTCACATTTTTGATAAGACTAGTGAAGGAAAGTAGAAAGGAAAAATATTGTGTTCTTGATTGCTTTTCAATAACCCAAGGAGATAAAGAGCACATCCTTACTTGTTTGCATCAAGCCTTTTTGGCCGCAGAGCAGCATACTTTACACACACACACCAGAAGAGAGATTTTTCCTCTCTCCTCTTACAAACGATCCTAAGGAGATTTAGGTGATTCTTTTTTAGGCCAAAGTCCTGGTGAGACCTTGGATCCAATTGCAGTTTTCCCTCTCCATTAGCAGAGACCTCTAGGAAGAGATAAATAAACCAGGAGAAGTAGTAAGGGCTGACATCCTCTCTTGGAAGAAGCTCTCGGTGACTGGCGTGCCAGTTAATCTCAAGAATTTGGGTGGAGTGGAGGCTACCCAGATAGGGCTTTTCTGGGTTTCTGACCTCCCTATGCCTTGCTCCCAGTTCATTCTGTAGATAACACACGCATGGACCTGATAATCCCTGGGGAACAATATTTCTACCTGAAGGCCAGAAGTGTGGCTGAGAGACAACGGTGGCTGGTAGCCTTGGGGTCAGCCAAGGCTTGCCTGACAGACAGTAGGACCCAGAAAGAAAAAGGCAAGTATTGATTGTCCTCTGGACTGGGAACCCTTGGAATCACCTAATGGCATCTCTGGGTTCCCATATTTGTTATCTTGCTTCTGACCGCCTAGCCATAGCCAGCTTTTTATATCATGCAAGTGCTGTATATCTCAGTGGACCTTAAACAGTCTATACCTGACTCTTCTTTCTTAGCGTGTCATAGTAGAAAGAATGCAGGTTTTGGAGCCAGATACAACTGGGTTCAAATCATGGCTTTGTAGGGTGTTGGCTTTGTGACCTTGACATAGGTCACTTAGCCTCTCTAATCTTCAGTTTCCTTATATTTTAAAAAGAGGTAATTACCTATCTTAGAAGGATTACCATGAGGTACCTCGCCTGGCACAAAGCTGACTTTTGGTAAAGAGTAGCTGAGCCAGAGAAGCCTTGGATCTGGGTATTTCCTGCAGTAACACCCCGCTTTCCCCTCCCTGTTCCTGGGGTAGATGGATACTTAATTGTCAGGTTGCTGCTGCTTAATGCTCATTAACTCAACATCATTAAGTCTCTTGAGAACCATGGCATAACTTTCTATTTTGCCTGGGTCACGAGTGCCAGGGCTTACTGCCTGAGCTCTGCCTTCCCAGTCCCCCAGCCTGGAATGTACACCTGGAAAGATTGGTGGGAGAGAGGGGCCTCTGGGAACAAGTGTTTCAGGGGACCTTTCTCATGACACGTATGGCAGATGTGCTTAACTCTTCAAGTAGACACAGTAAAATGACCTATTTGTTGGTTGTTTTTCAATGCTAAGTTGAGAGCAAATTCTAGACACTGTCAGCTCTGACTCAGATCAGGTGGTAATGTGCAGCTTTTTCATGGAGAAGAAAGCAGAGGCAGTTGTGATTGTAGCCGAGCCCTCAGCGCCAGGATGGCTGGAGTGCCGTGCTAATGAAGGAGCAGCAGGTGTGCAGAGGGTGCCGTTCTCCTTGCCAGGCAGCACGCTGGACCAGTCCCCTGGATTCACGAGCTGTCTTATTAGTGGTAATTGCATGTTACAGAACACTCTTTCCCAGTTTTGAGCACTGGATAGATAGCTGTGACCCCATTTTACAGATAGGAAAACTGTGGCAGAACTGAGACCAAAACCCTGAACCCTTGACTGTTCCCAGTTCTGACACAAGTGGATCAGAGGTATACTGTCTCCTTCTTCCTGTACTGGTGATCATTAAATATGTTGGCTCAAGAAATAATGTAGATTACTTCAGAAGACTAGAAATCTCCTTTTTCTCTTTTTCTTGCTCCCGTAACTTCAATTATGTCATATCTGTAACTCATACTATAAACATCTGACTTTAGGCATAGATTATATTTCACTTATCTGTATAGTATGCTAACTAGTATATCAGTTATTTATTCTGGGAATTAAATTACGTTTTCATCATTTTGTTATTTAGAGTTTGCTGAAAACACTGAAAACTTGAAAACTAAAATGTCGGAACTAAGACTCTACTGTGATCTTCTTGTTCAGCAAGTAGATAAAACAAAAGAAGTGACCGCAACTGGTGTGTCCAATTCTGAGGTAAGATACCATTCTTCTTAGCCACATGACAAGTAGCACCAGATGTTGCTTACAGGTGCTACTTATTCTCACATAATCCCTACCTTGGAATTTACTGCTTTTCAGAGGAAAAAAGTGACAGACTTCAACAAAGAGAAGAAGTGTGTGCATTTCAGCATATGGAAGCATATAGTTTTCCTTCCTGGGATGAATTCAGGATTAATTAATTGATAATTTTGGAACTTTTAACTTTAGTACTGATGTACTAAAATATGTGTCTCCCCAGTTTGCATAACTTTCTAAAATATAGCCTTAGCTGTCTAGCAGAGCCATTTCTATACTACGCATGTGGCTCCTAAGGTGACGGCATCATGTGTGTCAGTAATATGTATCTGTCAGCTCTGATGAGACTGTAACAGGATTTCATTTCACTGTAATAGATGTTCTGCTTGAGTAGAGACTAGTGCTTTCAAAGATAGAGACACAGCTTTATTTCTCTCCATCATCAGCAAAGATTGCGATTTTTATCATTTATTAATGAAATTGTTATTTACTCATTCTAAAACATATATTAAAAGATCTGTCTGGTGTTAAGCTATGTATTGAATGGTTCACATTAACCAGAGAGGGGTCTCTGCTCTGCTCTCAGAGAAGTTATCTGAAAAACAGTGCCCACAAAATGAAGAATCTGCAGATTATAATTAATGGTTTTAAATTACTTTTCTTAGGTAATCACTATGCTACTAGTAATATGTGTGCTCTAAGTTTTTCTAATAAAGGTGGTTTAACTCACTTTCATTCACTTTTTAGGGGTCTCTCTTACTCATTCAGCAACTGCCTATTGTGTACAAGATACTGTGCTGGGGGAGGGAGATGGGAAGGGTACCAAAACACTTCAGTCCTGCTTTTGGGATGTTAGAGCCTAGAGCAATGATTCTCAACCCAGAGCAGTTTTGCTCTTCAGGAGACATTGGGCAATGTCTGAGACATTTTTGGTTGTCACTACTGGGGGAGTGCTGTTGGCATCTAAGGGGTAGAGGCCAGATGCTGCTTAATATCTGCAATGGATAGGAGAGCCACTGCCCCTATATCCCCTGCTCCAATAAGCCAGCCCCAAATGCCAGTGATGCCAAGGTAGAGAAGCCCTGGTCTAGTGGGAAGGGAAAAAGTGAACACAGCAATTTTTAATTCTAGGAAGTGTTTATAGTAAGTGCCTTGGGAACTTGCTAATGAAACTGTGGTTGTGATATTGTGATTTATAATAAGAAATATATGTTTGGTCTTTGTCTAGTTTTTGGCACAGAGCTCCAAAAAAAAAAAAACCCTTGGAATTTCCAGGTGATAAAAAGTGTCTTTTGTTATGTTAATGAGGTGACTATTGGAAAATACTAAGGATGGGGGCTCTGGTTGACTGTAGACCCAAGCAAGTGATTAGAGGGTTGGAACTTTCATTCCTACCCCCTTACCTTCTGGGAGGGGAAAGGGACTGAAGATTGACTTCAGTCACCCTTGGCCAATGATTTAATCAATCGTGCCCATTTAACGAAGCTTCCATAACCCACAGCATGGGGTTTGGAGAGCTCCCGAGTTGGTGAATACGTGTTGACTGGGGAGAGTGGCATACTCAGGGAGCATGGAAGCGCCAAGCCTCTTCCCACATGCCTTGCCCTATGCATCTCTTCCATCTGGCTGTTCCTGAGTTATATCCTTTTATAATATACTGGCAATCTAATAGTTAAATGTTTCTTTTAGTTCTGTGAGCTGCTCTGGCAAAGTAATTAAACACAGGGAGGGGGTTGTTGGAATCTTCAGTCTAGAGCGGGTCAGTCATTAGCACAAGTGACACCCTGAACTTGCCATTGGTGTCTGAAGTGGGGAGCAATCTTGTAGGACTGAGCACTTAACCTGTGAGATCTGACACTATTTCCAGGTAAATTGTGTCAGAACTGTAAGACACCCGGCTGGTGTCCAAGAATTTCTTGGTGGTGTGGAAAAAAACCACACATTGTAATTGGTGTCTGAAAAATAGTGGTTCACGACCAGTAACATCTAGCTTGTTAGAAAAATAAAATTGAGGAAAATATAGAGGCTATGGTTAAAGAACAAAATTCAACTGAGTAAAATTTAAAGATCTTATTAGCTTTATTTAGCAATTCATAAATCGGGCAGCATCCAGTCTAGCAGATAGAAAGGAGCTATGAAGAGCTGTACCAGGCTAGAGATCTTTATGGACCAAAGTGAGCAGGAACAAGGAAGTTATACTGGGCATTTGCTGAATGGTTAAAGCAGGGTTACTTTTCTTATATGGAGCAAAGGGAAGTCTTGGAGCCAGGTCAGTACAGTAACTTGCACTGAGCAGGCGAGCACTGATGGGTTGACCTAGGCCTGCCTTTTCTGGGAGAGCCCAGCATAGAAACTTGGATAAGTTTTTGGTTTGCTGATGTGAGACTTAGCATGAGTGACTCCATCTTGGGCCCAATCTGGTAACTTTAATACCACTAAGATGTGGTTACCAAACTCTCTAGTCAGGGGGTAGCCTCAGTTTCCTGAACAACTTATTAATATCAATATCCAGAGGAAAAACAACCTGAGCAAGTGAAATAACTTGGAGAAAAACATGATTAGATATTCAAAATAATTCCAGGTGCTGAAACCTCTTAGACTCATCTGTACTGAAAGCCAAAAACTCATTCGGAAAGCAAAAAATGTGTGATTTGTGGTTTCTAATGCTTCCATTCTAGAACTTCATTTTTACTCAGACAGTGGGAGACATTTTTCCATTGATCCCACTGGCCTTCAGTCCATGTGATTCTGTTTGGTGTCTGCCACCCCTTATAGACTGCAAACTCCACAAGGGCTCAGCGCCTAGCACCTGACATACTGCTGTCATATAGTGTTGTTGAGTTGAGAGAAGTTGTTGCCTTCGGTTGGAGTGGTGGGTGAGCGTGAAGGGCAGATTGAGGGTAAGGCTTGAGTATGATTAATAGATAAGTTGGACTTGCTCAGTCTTTTTCTTTTATAACTGATACACATATTTGTCCAGCAAAATAGATGGGTACATGATTATTGTTATTACCCATTATTAGATGGATAAAACCTCTAAGGACATTCCACAACTGGGCTTTTTCCTTTTTGGCAAGGTAAAGGAGCCTTCACTCTGGTTGTTTTGTAGGAGGGAATTGATGTGGGAACTCTGCTGAAATCAACCTGCAATACTTTTCTGAAGACTTTGGAAGAATGCATGCAGATCGCAAACGCAGCCTTCACTTCTGAGCTGCTCTATCGCACTCCCCCAGGATCACCTCAGCTGGCCATGCTCAAGTCCAACAAGGTAATAGACCAGGTCAGCTTGGCTGCAGTAGGGCATGATGAAAAGTTAAGAAAGTGATATACTGAGCTAAGTTCTCCATCACCCTTTGGCAACTGATAAAGACATTTTTGTAGTGGACTTTCCTTTATGTCCACTATTATATATGCCCTTAGTCCCTTGTATCCAGTCAGTTAGTGTTGGCAGTTTTACCACCTGAACATGTCTCTCTCTGATGTAGCTAGCTTCTTCTCCCTAGCCTTCTTGTCCAGGGAGTCTTGCTGAGATTCGTGATAGCCTTCTAACTAGTTGCCTTCAGCTCGACTCTTCCAGGCAGCCTACGGTGTTTCTGTTCATGCAGTGTAAATTGGGCCACTTTACCTAAACCTTTTAGTGGCTCCCTCATTGCCTACAGGTTAAGGTCAAAACGTCTTAGCCCCTTCCCACATCGCCAACCTCTTTCTTTTTCATAACCTGGCTTGAACATATTAACTGCTTGTAGCTCCCCTGCTTCTTTGGGCCATTTCCCAGTACCAAGAATGCCCTTCTCACCTGTCTTTCCCTGGTTAGCTCTTATTCATCCTTCAAAATTTAATCTCTCTTTCCCTGAATCCCTTAGTTGGGCTAAGAGTTCCTCCTCTACGCATACCCCTATCTTAGCCTTATTCTATATTGAAATTACCTTAAGGGCAAGAACCCCATACTGTTTACCTTTATGCTTCCAGTGTTTGATACAATGCTGTATCATAGTTTGGTATTTAATAATATTTAATGAGTGTAATAGTAATTACAAGAAAGCTAACCACCAAGGGTATAAATATGGTAATTAGGCCCTTCAAAAGACCATCTTCCTTTTTCTTAGAAATTTGGGTACCTTTATTTGAATAACTATTAAAGACTGGTTGGGATCAATGACTCCTTTCTTTTGGGAAGACCTAAAATTATTCCTCTTGAGTGGGGCAGTGTGTGTTATGATCATATTTACCACTTTCGTATGTGATAAAACTCTAAAATATTCTGTTGGGAGTTTAACATGTGAATTTTCTTTTCTTTGCTTCTTTTAAAGATGAAACATCCTATTGTACCAATTCATAATTCATTGGAAAGGTACAGTAACATTTTTTGTTTTTTCTTCTTTCTAAAAATATAAAAATAAGGATATTGGTATTCCTTGTTTTTTTTTTAAGAAATTATGTGGTGGACTTCCCTGTTGGTGCAGTGGTTAAGAATCCACCCGCCAATGCAGGGGACACGGGTTCGAGCCCTAGTCCGGGAAGATCCCACATGCCATGGAGCAACTAAGCCCGTGCGCCACAACTACTGAGCCTGCGCTCTAGAGCCCACGCGCCACATCTACTGAAGCCCACGTGCTCTAGAGCCCGTGCTCCACAACAAGAGAAGCCACCGCATTGAGAAGACCATGCACAGCTACGAAGGGTAGCCCCTGCTCGCCGCAACTAGAGAAAGCCCATGTGCAGCAACAATGACCCAACACAGCCAAAATTAATAAATAAATTAAAATAAATAAATTTAAAAAAAAAAAGAAAAGAAATCATGTGGTGGTTTTTCTCATCATTTGAGATGATACCAGAGGTGAACCTGAAGCACTGCAGATCTTTCATTCAGCACTGACTACTAGGGAAGATGTTTGCATTTCCCCAGGATATGGATCTCACCCACCACATCTAATAACTTGTCATTTCTCTGTTGTACTGAGTATTGGAACCTCCTCTCTTGTGAAGGAGCCGAGCATTGATTTAAGTGTGGTTTTATCAGAAAAGACAGTGCTATTTTGTTTTGTTTAAAAATAAAAATCTTAGGTAGCTTTACAGGTTGGAAAAAGAACGTAATATCAAAATCTGAACTACTGAAAAAAAGTACACTTTTACACAGTTGTGTTCCTATTATTTAGGGTCTTTATTCAGTTATTATTTCATATAAGCATTCCTGTGTTTTGACATTGTCCATGTATTTGTCCTTTCAAGTTATTATTTAATATTTTCATCTCTTTATATACTGTTGTTTGGTTCTTTAGTACAAGGATTGTTCCCCAATTTGGTTAATAATTTTCTCCTGATGTAACTATTTCTACTAGGAACATCTTTGTAGATTTTTTTTTCTTTTGAGGTATTTCATCAATATACTCCTATATTTTTAATTGCCAAGTTGAAATATGGTATTTTTTTAGAAAAACAAATGCTTTTCCTGGAGTCAACATGTAGCTTGGACCTTTTCCCTTTATTCTTATTAGAAGAAAATGGTTTTGTTCTAATTTGGCTGAGTCTAGTTATTTATAATAAGATGTTATGATTGTCCCTTTAACAGAATCAGTTATTTCACTTGCATGTTAAATAGCCTTTTATGTTACCCTAAAGAGCAACAGATCCTCAGGATGTATTTTGTCCTCCTGGGTTTTTTTTGTCTTCCTTGACCACAGCTTGTGGCTTCTAGACAGTTAACTGCTAGGCAAACAAATGGAAGTGGCCAGTGATTTGAGAGGTGAGGAGAGAGAAAAAACCTTCCAGGGAGAAGCTGAGGAAAGTGAGAAAAAGTGTTGAATGTGGTACCTGTAGAAAAGCTGATTGAAAACCAAAGTGCTATCAATGAATATTTCCTGTTGCTGGTGGGGAGCAGGAAGTTTGAGTCAGCTGAGGGTGCGTGAAGAGCCATGAATGGCTCTTTGGTCTCTGAACTTGAGCCTGGAGACAGGCCTGCTCCCAGCACAGGAGATACCTGCCTTGGAGGCAGGAGGGTGGGGTGAGAGATTTGGCTTGATTTAACAATTCTGTTTTTTAATCAGTGTTAAAAGGAGTTGGTAATTGTGGTTGTGGACCCTTCCCCATCCCTCAGAATAGGATCTATCTGTGCAGTCTATTTATGACCAAATAATTGGACTTTTTGGCTTTTTTCCTTTTAAAAAAATTTTAGGCAAACAGAGTTAAACAGTTGTGAGAATGGATCTTTAAATATGGAAATAAATGATGATGAAGAAATCCTAATGAAAAAGAAGAGCTCCTTATGTTTGAAACCTGCAGAGACAGATCGCAGCATATCAAGTGAAGAAAATACAGATGATAATATAACAGGTAAAAACAAAAAAGATGTGAGGCAGACCATTGAATAAAAGGATCATGGGGCTTTGATTCATTATCCATGATGAGACACTTGATAGGGATTGACCTCAAGACAGCGTGCTAGGTAGCTCCCGAGGCAGATGTTCGTAAGATAACAGAGTTCACTTGAAAACGTTCTGCCATCCCACCTGACCCCCCTATTGAAAAGGCAGAATGAAGAGGAGTTTCCCACTCACTGTTCTTAGCTGTGATGTTCATGGGCTTCAGTGAGCTGTAGCTGTCTGTGCTGACTTTTTAGAGAGTATGAGTATTAGGGTCTTCTGCTCAGAATTTCAAAGTCCATTGAACATAGACTATGATGTGAAACTTAAGAGTCTGCAGAGTTATGGCAGTTCAGTTTTCCATCCTCCTGGTTTCTGGTGAGGCCTGAGGATGTCCGGATTCACCAAGTACCATCAGATTTTTGCCTGGCCGTCTCTGTGTTCATCAAGCCAAATTCCCAAGTTTTAGGTAATAATCTGTAGTTGAAAGTGCTGCCCTTTTCGATTTACTAATTTCATTGGCTGTAACTACTAAAACCAACTTCAGATCAGTCCATGACAACCATCTTAGAGTTTTTAATTGTGTTATAAGTGTGTATTAAATAGTTTGAAAATAAAATTTTTTTAAAAGTTTCCTCCTCATCTCCTCTGGTGAGTGGGGGGAAGAAAAGATGCATTTTCATAGCTGTTAACCTGCAGCAAGCAATCCATACATCACTGAAGTCTTATCCCTTGAGTAAATAATAGACAGGAGAATTTCTATTAAAACAGTACTATTATTTATTTGACCCAATAATTTTTTTCTAGGAATTTGTCCTCAGGGAATAGTCAGATTTAAAGACAAATATATATGGACAGGGATGTCCTTTATGACATTACAGTTAATTCTCATTACTCATGGTAGTTTTGTTCTATAAAGTCACTGCAAACACTGAATTAGCAAATACTGAACCGTTGCTCCTAGGGGAAATACATGGTTAGGTTCCTGCAAGCCTCTTTTCACATTTTCATCAACTGATCAGAACATATTATTGTTTTGTGTGTTTCTGTTTAAAGACGCTTTGTTGGGGAGAGGGATAAATTGGAAGATTGGGATTGACATATACATACTACTATATATAAAATAGGTAACTAATAAGGAACTACTGTATAGCACAGGGGACTCTACTCAATACTCTGTAATGGCCTCTATGGGAAAAGAATCTAAAAAAGAGTGGATATATGTATATGTATAACTGATTCACTTTGCTGTACACCTGAAACTAACACAACATTGTAAATCAACTATATTCCAATAAAAATTAAAAAGAAGAGTCCCTCCTCCTAAAGGAAAAAAAAAAAAAGATACCTTGTTTATATATATTGTTGACTCATTAACATTGAACCCACAGCCAACAGCACTATAACTCATGCCTGAACGAAGCTTATCTTATATAAGCTTATATAACACGTGTTTTTCCATAAGGCACATCACAGCCTTCTTGTGCTTAGGAACACTAGGCAGCACTACACTTGGGGGTCCTTTTAAACAGCAAAATCAACAACAAAATGCACAAGAATGCAAAAAAAAATGGCACTAAATAAACACATTTGCATACAGTATGAAAGGTGAAACAAGAAGGCAGAATGTCACCTTGTTCGACCTCAGCTGGGAACATGCGTGTCAGATAACTCAAATTTTTTCACCACTCTGCGCATATCCAAAATGACTGCAAGAGTGCCATGAGCGTTGATTTTAGTATTACAAATAAACTTCAGCAAGTAGGCAAATCCGCAAAGACAGAATACACTAATAATGAGGTTCAACTCTATAATACTGAAATTTTAGAAACCATGTAAATGCCCTCCACATAAACATGATTCAATATTACATGGTCATTAAAACCATGTTTTGAAGAGTATTGAATGATAATGAAAATATTCATGATATACTGTTCAGTGAAAACAGGCTAGATGAAAATCTACATGTATTTAAACTCAGTTTTGTTTGTGTGTGTATGTATAGTATTTCACTGATTTTTCTTTCTGTATACTTTTCTGTGTTAGAAATGTTCAACAATGAATATATATATATTAACCTTATAATACGTAAATAAAAGGTTACTAATAGGTATCTCCTGCTTTACAGTCCAAAGTGAAATGATAAAGGAAGATGGAGAGGAAAACCTGGGAAATCATGACAGCCACTGGGCACAGTCTGAATCACAATCCTCAAGCAGCTCTCCAGAAACCCACTGGGAAGAAGGCCAGGAAGTCATCCCAACTTTCTTTAGTACCATGAACACCAGGTATTCTGTACTCTCTAAACTCACTGACAGTTGGATACCAGCTTTCCTTCTGGAAAGTCAATCTTGGTGTTCCTTTCAGGGGATGGCGTATCCTAACAGAATAGAGAATGTGGCATACCAAGCGTCTGCTTTACCGTTTACCTTGCCTGAAGCAGTGGATAAGAAGGAATTGGATTGTGAGAGTATACTCTGTCAACAAGTTTTAGCTTGCTTTGGTGGATTATCTTTGGAAAGTGATTTTATTAGACTGTGTTATAATAGAAGAACAGTCACTGGGGCGTATTTGTGAGATGAAGCTAAATGATTTGACCTACAGAGGGGCAGCTGTTTTCATGACTGCCTCTGAACTGCAGAGCATGCTAATGTATTTTCAATCTTTCCTCCTCTGTATCACCAAATTGTTTAGCTTTAGTGACATTGAACTTCTGGAAGACAGTGGCATTCCCACAGAAGCATTCTTAGCATCATGTTATGCTGTGGTTCCAGTATTAGGTAAGATTGCTGGATTTGCCTTAAATTCATAGTCTCTAGATCTGATTCACTGCAGTTATTTTGTAGTAGAAATATGCTGAACTATGTGTACAGTGAGATGACCCTTCTTATCTACCTCTTCATATCACTAGCCACATATAGTTAAAACTGTGTGACCTTAAGCATTATTACATATTTCCATTTCATTTCTAATTATGATTAATATTGATCTTAGAGTTGTGTAATGAAAAAAGGGAATTCTGTTTTCTAGAAATCATACATAAGAGCAAAAGTGAAAGTAGTTGAGGAACAGATCTTCAAATCTGTTGATACTATGAAAAAACATTTTACCAGCTAAAACTTTTTTCAGATTAAAAAAATTATATATATAACTTTATTTAAGTTTAAATTACATTTACTTTTTATAGAGCCAGTAGTACCAGGAATTGCTAATGTGTTGAAATTTGCTATATAATCCATTTAACTCTGTATCTCTTTTTTAAATCAAGGTATATCTTGCATAGAACTTAACTGTTATAATTCAGTGAGTTTTGACAAATACATCTACCTATGTAATCCACACCTCTATCAAGACAGAGAATGTTTTCATCACCCCAGAATGTTCCCTATGCCAGTCAGTCCACAACCTGTCACCCAGCCCAAGGCAACCATACTGATTTCTGTCACCATAGATTAGTTTTGCGTGTTCTAAAGTTTCATATAAATGGAATCATGTTACGTCCTCTTGCATTATACTCTTGATATAATGTTTTCACCTTTGTTGTTACATGTATTAGTAGCTCATTGCTTTTTATTGCTTAATAGTATTCTATTAAGTGACTCTACCCCAGTTTGTTTATTCATTCTCCTACTGATAAACATTTGGGTAGTTTCTTGTTTGGGGCTATTATAAGTGAAATTGCTCTGAACGTTGTTGTGTCTGTGGGCACATGTTTTCATTTCTGAGTAAATACCTAGGGGTGGAATTGCTGATTCATAGGGTTTATACATGTAATTTCATAAAGAGTGGTTGTGCCGTTGTATACTTCCAATAGCAATATATGAGTATACTGGTTGCTTCACATCCTCACTAGCACTTGGTGGTGTCAGTATTTTTGGCTTCAGCCATTTCTGTGAGTGTTTGGTGGTATCTTGTGGCTTTAATCTGTATTTCTCTGATGACTAATGATGTTGAGCACTTTTTCATACGGTTATCGACCATTGCTATCTCTTCCATTGTGAAGTCTGTTCAAATCTTTAACCTATTTTTAACAGTTGGTTAATTTTCTTTTTATTATTGAATTGAAAGAGTTCTATGTATGTTCTGAATAACGTTTCATTGTAGACATACTCATTATGAATATTTTCCCCCAGACTATGACTTGTTCATTTCTTTTCTTAATGATTCCTTTTGAAGAGCAGTGTTTTTAACTTTCATTAAATCCAATTTATCTATGTTTTCTTCTTTTATAGTTAGTGCTTTCAGTATCCTAAAAAATCTTTGCTTATCCCCAAGGTCATGAAGATAGTTTTCTGTGTTGTCTTCTACACTTTTTATTTTTGATTTTAAGTTTACATGTGTGATCCATCTTGGAATCAGTTTTTTATGTGGTGTGAGGTAAGGGTTGAGATTCCTTCTTTTTTTTTTTTTTCCTTTATCTGGTTATTCAAGAACCATTTGTTGAAAAAGCATCTTTTTTCCCTTTTATATTACCTTGGTAGTGCTTTGAAAACCAGTTGACCCTGTAAGTGTGGGTCTATTTCTGGACTCTCTTTTGTTTCAACAATCTGTTGTTTTTCCTCATGGTAGTATTACAGTATCTTAATTACTGTGTAAGGCTTGAAATCAGATAATGTAAGTCTTCCAGTTTTGTTCTTCTTTTTCAAGATGTTTTGGCAATTCTAGGTCCTTTGCATGTCCATATAAATTTTAGCTTTTCAGTTTCTATTAAAAAGCCTGTTGGGATTTTGATTAGGATTACATTGAATCTGTGAACCAATTAGTAGGAAATTGACATCTTAAACAACATTGAGTCTTCTAATCCATGAATGTGCTGTATCTCTCATTTACTTAGGTCTTTATTTTCACAATGTTTTGTATCGTGTAAAGGTCTTACACATCTTTTGTTAGGAATAAATTTTAGAATTTTATGTTTTTTTATGCTATTGTGAAAAGTATTTCATTTTCCAATTTTTTATTAATAGCATATAGATACAATTGACTTGTATATTGAGTTGTTTTTTACAATCATTAATGAGTTAATTTATAAAATGTATTTTCTGTGTTTATTGAAATTATCATGTTTTTTTCCTGTACTTAATGTAATAAATTACATTGTTTGGATGAATTTAAGCTGGCTATCTTGCTGTCTGTTTCTACCATCTTGCTACTTATTGTCTGTTTGTCTCATGTGTTCTTCCTTGTTTACTCCTTTCTTGATTTCTGCCCAGTTAATCAATTATTTTTTGTATTCTGTTTTATTTCCTCTTTTAGCTTTTTAGCTACCTATCTTTGTTCCTGCCTTTCTTTTGGATGAGTCAAGTATTTTTTAGAATTTTATTATATTTTCTCTTTTGGCTTTTTGGCTATACCCCTTTGTGTTACTTTTTTTAGTTGCTCTTATCCAACAAAAATATTCAGACTACATATATAATTTAAAATTTTCTGGTAGGCATATTAAAATTGTAAAGCAAAACAGATAAAACTAATTTTAATATTGTATTTTATCTAACTTGGTATATACAATATATCATCTGAACATGGAATCCATATAAAAGAATCATTAATGAGATATTTGGCATTCTTTTTTTGGTACTAAGTCTTTGAAATCTGGTATATATTTATACTTACGGCATATTTCAGTTTGGAATAGGTACATTGCAGGAGCTCAGTAGCCACACATCTACTGGCTACCGTATTGGACAGTGCAGCCCTAAGGATTACAGTGCGCATTCTAAACTTATAAGGTTATCCTCACCTGCCCTTAGGCCCTTATTATAGTTACTCACTTCAGAGCAGTGCAGTAGAAAAAAGCAATGACAGTGTGCCAGGGACCTTTGAAGCTTATGTTTAGAAAATGATTTAAAAGCAAAAAATAAAAGTTTGGCGGGGGGTGGGGGGGGCCTGTTAAATTCATTGCTACTATAAAAAATGTTTTCCACTTGAAAAAATTGCTTTTTCAAAGATGTTTTCAATCTTTTCTTCTAGACAAACTTGGCCCTACAGTGTTTGCTCCTGTTAAAATGGATCTAGTTGGAAATATTAAGGTGAATATACTGGCTTGTCTCTGTGGAGACTGTATATTTGGAGGGAGTAGTTGCATGAAATCTCATTCAGAAACAAATGATTGTTGAGTTTTATACTCGGGATGAAAAGTGTAGGCCAGCTGTAAGAACCTTTCTCAGAGGAAAAAATACTTTAAAAACAGTACTTTAAAACCCTCAAACTATTTAATTCTAGCTTAAGCCTAATAAGAATCCTCAAACAAATAAAACAGATTACTTGGAAAGCATAAGGAAGAAGGTAAGAGAGGCTTAATTCATTTTGATTTCTTAGAGGCCTGGTTGACAAACTTATGTCTCAACAGTAAACTGACTTGCTTGATAGCTTTAGCGCTTTTAACTTAGGTTATTTCCCTGCTTCTCCTGCAGAAAGTAAATCAGAAGTATATAACCAACAAAGAAGAGTTTACCACACTCCAGAAGATAGTGCTGCACGAAGTGGAGGCCGATGTAGCCCAGGTTAGGAACTCAGCTACAGAAGCCCTCCTGTGGCTGAAGAGGTGAGGCAGCTGGGGTGGGGCAGCAGTTGAAATCCAGCTTAGTTGAAACGTTACCCCCCCAAAAAAATTGTTATGCAAAAGAGGCTACTTCTGAGTGAAAGCTGTAACCCATGTATAGCCTTTTCTAGAAGGCCTGAAGAATAGAATATCAACTTTTTTTTGCCTCTGTCTTGCTAGTGATAAACATTGTTAATATTAATAGAATATATAAGATAGGAATCATAAAGGACAGTAAAGCTGATTGGTTTGTCTTTAAGTCAGTGGATCACAAACTGTAATGGCATCAGAATCACCTGGAGAGCTTATTAAAAAACGCAGATTGCTCCACCCAAAACCCAATTTCTGAGTCAGTAAGTCTGGAGTGGAGCTCCAGAATTTGCATTTCTAACCAGTTCCCAGGTGATGCTGAAGCTACTGGTCCTGGGACCACATTTTGAAAACCACTGTGTAGGTATTTCAGATAAGAATCGTCTAGAGCAAGCTAAAGGGAAGTCACAGGGAGGAAACTTAGGAAGGGCTGCCATGTGACTTGACTTGTTTATTGCTATGCCCAAGACACTACTGAAAAAGAAGCTGATGTCTGCCATTTATTCATACCCATTCAACATAAATGAACTTTGAAAATAATATTTCTTCCTCTTTTTTGTTTTAGAGGTCTCAAATTTTTGAAGGGATTTTTGACAGAAGTGAAAAATGGAGAAAAGGACATCCAGACAGCCCTGAGTAAGTGTTATTTACATTTTGGTTGATCAATTGAATAAGATGTGGAATGGAGACCCCTGGAGGAGGAGATAGGGTGTGCTTTTCAAGATCTGATTTTGTTTTTTTTCTATTTCATTATTATTAATTGTTTGTTTCTTATATGCTTTGTTAAAAAAGAACTCATGAGATAGTGACCTGGTAATCTAGATCTAACTTATTAAAAATCAGTATATCTTAAAGAAGAGCTAAATTAATAGAGAGCCATCTTTTAATCTTAATAGGAAAACCTAATATTTTTAAGAAGTCAGTTCTTCCTAAATGAATCTTGAGATAACTGTATAGTTTTCTAAAATCCGTATCCAGAGAGAAGCTAGTTTTGGAGACCATAAAAGGGAGGGTGTGGGCAACCCTAGGAATTTGCTCTGAAGTGAGATGAAGGGCTGGTCATCGTCTTGTATTCCTCAAGTACCCTACGTGCCCCATTTTTGTGGTGGTAGTTGAGACTCGGATGAAGGCCATGGTCAAAGGAGATCGTCCGTTATCTCCAGCATCTTAATGCAGTGACTGGAACATTGTAGGTACTTAATAAACATTGGGTGGGTGGGTGGGTGGATAGATGGATGGATCAACGCACCTATCGGACCACTTTTGGAAAACATTGAAGACTTGGAAGCATCCTCATAGTGCTACGACAGACTGGCTAAACTCTCAATCTTGGTCTCTAGGAAATCCTTCCAGGATGGGCACTGAGGTGAGCAGGTGGGAGTGAGATTCCATATTACTTTGAAGCCCTGTATTATTATGATGTAGAGAAGCACATGGTCAGGCTCTAGGCAGTCATGATTATAAATAATGAAATGAATGAATTAGATGCTTCTGCTGGGGAGGAGGAGCCAGTGTTCACACAGCATTTTATCAGTGTTGGGGTGAGTTCTTCCTTTTGTTAGTCCTCCCTTTGGGTCATGAGTCTTGAGGGATCCTGCCCCTCTGTGATTTTCCCAGGCCTCCCTGTATAGAAATTTGCTGATGTGCCATGAAACAATAAAAGCTGATATTTCTGTAACACTGTATAAAAAATTTAGACAACCTAGTCCTCACATCAATCCATTTTTACAGGTTAGGTAACTGAAATTCTGAAAGATTAAAAGACACACTAAGACCACAAAGGATCTGAAGCAGGGTCATTTTGGGATCCCCAGCTCTAAGGTCCTCATTTCTCCCACAGAAGGTCTTCTCCACCATCCCTGAGCTACCTGCATTTTGGGGTTTCTCATACATCCTTGAGTTTCCAGGACTGTCTCAGTTATATCCTCCCCTAAGTGTCCTGATTTCAGTACTAAAAATATATTCACCATGACTATTAGGACTCCCTAACCAGTATCTATCAAACTTGATGACTTTGTGGAGTGATTAAGATCATGGGCTTTCTGGATAGTGTTGTGCCCTTAGGCAATTTTTTTACTTAGCCTTTCTGTGCCTCAATTTCCTCATCTGTAAAATGGGAATGATGATTTGATTTCCCTAATAAGATTGTTGTAAGATTAAGTAGGTTTATGCATGTGAAAAGATTAGAAATTTGGTACATAATAAGCACTTAATAGAGGTTAGCTTCTATTGTTGTTTATATTCTCATCATCATGACACGTAAAAAGTTGATAACCTACCAGAAAATGGGACTTATTTGTCCCAAATCACAAATGGAAAGTTACCAAGCTCAGTTGCCAAGCCTGAAATTTCTCTCCAGACTGACTTCTTAGTATGGAAGTTTCACACTGGGAGGAAGACTCCACCACCTGCAGGAAATGCAGAAGATATGGGATTCAGCACTGTGTGCGTGGTGGACTCCACATGTCACAGGATGCTACTGCTTTCAGATGGCTGGCTGTGTGAGGGCAAGTGGGGGATGCTAATCTCATTACCCCTCTGCTGGAGCTGGGATGGAGGAGAACGCAGCTGCTTACCGGACACAGCAAGTGAAAAGAAAAGCTTTGCCCCTTGGAGGTGGAGAGACAGTTGAGGATATACCCTTTCTGCCCTGCCCCCATCCCTAATTCTGCCCCCTTTCCTCCCCTATCTTTTACTTGATTTGAAAGCTGGGCCTAGAGATGTTGACTTTATGAAGAGAGAGGAGACTTGAAGGGTAAATGCTGCTTCAAAACTGAAATAATCACAGCCAATCTCAGCTTTTCCTTCCCTTTCTTCCCCGCTGGACTGTTTTCAGTGGAAAGGAAAAGGGACCATAAATTTGAGATTTTCATCCTGATGCTCAGGATTATTTCAGAGGTTTTCATGATTTAAATCATCTCTGCTTATAGGGATCCCTAGTTTCCTGCTGCTGTTCAATGTGGAGAGAGAAAGCTCCCCTAACCAGTCCCCTTCCCTCTAAACACAGGCACAACAAGTTCTGTGCAAACAAATCAGAGATTTATGAGAAATGTTTACACATTAACTATTCAGAACCCATAGGCTGCTTGTTGCCTATTTCTTCTGGATTGCTGGCTTCTTTTTTCTCATTTTGAAATCACAGGCTTTATAAGCAGAACTGATATCTTGTCTAAAATGAGATAGTTTGGGTATGTAAGTAAAAGAGTGGGTATGTGCAATTTATATGCCACATATAGGCAAATTAGCTTGCATTTTTTATTATAAAATTGAATTTGAGTTATTGTAATAACAGCTACCATTTATAGAGCACCCAGTGTTGGCATAACACTAGGTTCTCCATAAACATTTTATTTAATCTTCTGAGTACTCCCCTTTTACAGCAAGTAAACTGAGGTTTAGAGAGGATAAGTACTTTCCCTAGGGTCTCAGATCTAGATCAGTGGTTCTCAAAGTGGTCCAAGGACAGCAGCATCTTCATCACCTGGAGACTTATTAGAAAGGCAGACTACTGGGTCCCACCTGACACCTGCTGACTCAGAAACTCCCGAGGTGGGACCCAGCAATGCGTGTGTTCACAAGTCATGCAAGTGATTCTAATCCATGCTCAAGTTTGAGACCCGTTCATCTAGAGCTGGGATGTTGAAGCTCACCTGTCACTAGGCTACATTTGGTTATTTGGGAATTTTGACTGCATCTAAGTAATTATTAAATAAGCAGGAATAAAAGTACTGAAATTAGTTACCCATAGCATCAGTTACTTTTGCCTCCTTTTCATGATAATTGGCTGGTTACCCAATCGCTGAAAACTTTTCCTAACCTAGGAAAAGCAAGACAATTAGTAGGGATAAATTAAGGATAAACCTTGGATGACACTCCCAAATTTGAAAACACTGCTTAAGAAAGGTTTTGAGGTAACTGCTCATAATTTTGGATAGTCTTAGTGGCTTTGAAAATGGGAGATGATATGTAACAGTCCTAAATGACACAATGGAAGCCTTGACATCTATTAACTCTCTGGAAAATGCATGTATAGTCATTGTATTGCTGCAGTTCTGTGACCTAGAATGAGTTGTCAGCAATTGGAAGGAGGCCTTGGGCTTTACACTGCCCCCTTTTGCATTTGAGCCATCACTTGAATTCCCCATAATGATGATCAGAGTGGAATATTTTGGGTGGTCTCATGCCAAGAGCTGCTCTGAACTCTAGTGTCCTCTGGCATTCTCTAGAGATCACTCTAAGGAAAGAGTTGGGTACACAAGGCAAATGTGTTTAATGGTCCACCCTGTAGCTGAGCCCCTCCATTCACAGATGCCACATCAAGAAGAGGCTTTGGAAAGCATCTTTGTAAGTGAAAGGAAGAAAAGTTGCTCTGCCATTTCATGCACCATTGTACTAAATATTATGTGTTCTGCACTATTCCCTCAGTAGGATAGCATATTGCCACATCCCTCACATCTGAATGATTCCATAAATGTCGGGTAAACATTAACCTAACCAAGATCTCTAGCACAGAATAGGAGAAAAAAAATGTAGAGGAGGCTACTTATGCATTTAATATGAAAGGCTTTCACAAACAAGGAGAGCTATATGAGAGAGATGAAGTTAGAACTCATAATCAGATATTTGACATCAAATCATAACTTGACTAATTATTCTGAAAGTATCGGGGAATGTGAATCAAGTCATGCCCTTTCCAGAACTATTAACAGCATGTGCTTCTAATGGCAGAATTGGCTTACAGTACAAGTTTCCATCTCGATGGTGCCTGAAGGTAACAAAGGATATCTCTGGGTACTTGTTCCATCTCTGTCAACGGGTTATTGAGTTGGCTTTTCTCCATACAATTCATTTTGCCCAAAGCTTAGTCACTGTAAAGAATTTGGGGGTACTTTCCTAGTAGTAGGTTTTTTGAATTATATCAAATATTTATCATTTGACCAAATATGTAAATACAATACCATCTACTACCTCATGACCCCATTACTTCCAGAGAAGATCTTCATCCAGAATTTGTAGTTTATCATTATATAATGAATGTTTTTATACTTTTACTATATATTTATGTGTCCACAAACAGTGTCTAGTAATGTATTGCATGTTTTAAACTCATGTACATGGTGCCACGTTATACACATTCTTCCTTTTTCTCTCGGTATTTTCACATTTATTCACTGCTTATTCACTTTCAAACCTTTCTTTGTTCGTGATTCTTGCCTAAGGACTTCCTAGTTTAGCTCATTTGCAGAACTGAGATGATTGTCACTTCCTGAGCTCAGTGAATGATTGATTTCACCTTTTCTGGCTTTGCTTGTCTACTTCTCAAGCTGTCTCCTAAAGCTTAGATTTGCATTTCTCCTTTGCCCTCTCTACAACCCAAAGTAACTTTGCGAATTCTCACCAATTATAGATTTACAATAGAGAAACACTCTCATATATTCTGTTCCTGGACAGAATAGCTATCCACCAACAGTAATGGAAAGGTAGTTCTTGTTCAGATGCTATGATAGGTTGAGGCATAATATCTAAATACCTCATGGAAAGTTTTTGACTAACCATTAAAGAAATCAAATCTGCATTTTTATAAATAGAATAAGGTTCCAATTTTTTCAAGATATGGCTGGGAAAAGGCACATTTTTCATTTTCATTATTTTGTTTTATCACAGAGAATAAACATTAGTTTTGTCAAAATGGTTTAATGTGACAAGAATGCCCCAAGTTCTCATTGCTTTTAGCTTTGTGACCTTGGGCAGGTAACTATCTCTCTGGGTCTTCTGTATTTTCATCTGTAAGAGGAAGAGAATTGGGCAAGGTGATTGTCAACGCTTCCTACTTAGAAATTTTGACTCAGTTTCTAAGGAACTGACACATTTCAGAGAACTGGGAGAAGGGAATCATTTATGTCTTTCAGAGGCCAAAAATACTTCCAGATTATAGAACATGCATTATGATAATGAATGGGTATTATAGTGAAGATTAATGTATTTCATTATCTAATCTTCTCTAGGTAACCAAAATAGGTCAATGCTTAGACTTCATCCTAATTTAATGCAGCCTCACATGGCAGGGATATTTGCAGCCCTAGAAGTCAGCTAAAGACTTGGGGCAAGTCTTTTTCTTTTATGAGTTTTATTTTATTTGTTGGTTTTCAATTGCAGAGGTGGTCTTCCTAGGCCTGAGTCAGGACCTAGCCTAAATTCTCTGCCTCCCTCTTCTCCCATTAGACTTACTTGGCCCACATTTTGCCCAGTGGGTCTCTTCTCTGGCAAGATGCAGGCACAGCAAGGAACAACTGCCTTCTCTAGAAGGGCTGGGGGGAGACACAGATCGTGGTGCTGTACAAACACTCTCTCTTCCTTAGACCAGGCTGCCCCTCTTACTTGGACTCACAGCATCCTTGTTTTCTTGCTGTCCCATAGAAGGGAGCATGGAGAAGGGTTTCTGGGCTTTTCTGAGTGGTTGACTTCACAGGCAAAGTGTAGGAAAGGTATAAGGTCCCTGAGGTTGGAGTAGCACTGGACCCAGAGCCCTTATAAGCAGGCAGTTTGTCTGCCAGATGAACTCTGGAGCCGAAGGCTCAGGGACCAGGACAGCGGTCAGCTGCGTTTGCTGCATACCGTAAAGAAATACTCATCTCCTTTTACTTCCCTACCACAATTCCAAATCAGAATGATCATGACTGTTAGTGGAAGAAAATAATACTATCTGTATAGGAAAAAAGACTTAAGAGAATATACCTCCAGAATGCCCTCTGTGGTTACCTCTGGGAGGCATGATTATAGGTTTCTTTAGTTCTTCCCTTTTTGCATTTTCCATATTTTTAACAATGAGCATGTATTATTTGTGAAATCAGAAAAAAAGCAGTAAGTGTTATTTTAAACTACGACTGTGCCTCAGGCGGGAAGTTCAGAATCCTTGACACGGCATAAAAAAGGTCCTCACAGTTTGGCCCCAGCCCCAGTGATCTGCAGCCGTAGTGGACTGTTCCCCCTTCATGCCACCATCTCTCACAACTCCATGTAGCTTTCTCTGTCTGCAGCCCCAGGTGCCACCCTACTGTCTGCCCTACCCAGCCTTTGAGACTCCTTTGGAGAATTCTTTCTGTCCACTTGCTCCCAGGCTGGATTCATCTCTCTTTCTTTTCCTGTAGCACTGGATAGAGATCTCTGTTATAGCAGTTGGCAATTTGCATAGCAATGATTTGTTAAAGGCTGGCTCTCTTATAAATCCATGAACTTCCTGAGGGCAAGGGACTGAGTTTAAATCACCCAGTGATCCCTGCTGCCTTGCACTTAGTAAGGGGCAGTGGTAGACTCGCACTAAATTCTTGTTGAATGGAGCAGCTGTTCCATCACAGATGTCTACGAGCAGATTGTAATGGCACTAAATTTCATCTACTGATTTTTAATGGCATTTAATACCTTACATGGATTAGGATCACAAGAAAGAAAGTGTTCCCAGTATACCTCTGTGACTCATCTCAGGATGTTTTCCATGGACCTGTACACCTTCTTACCAGCCCAGATGGCTCCTTAGACGGTTAGAAGAAAGTTGACTGTCTTGCTGATTTACCACAGAGGCTGTGCCTAGTATTTCCTGCCCGTCTGCACCTATATGCTTTGTGTGCTAGCAACCCTTTCTTCGCTAAGGTCTTAGATACCATCCAAAATGTCCCTGAAAACATCTGTCCCCTTAGAGAATCAGATAGGTTTTAAGTGTGGCTTACATTGAAGACTTGTATCTTTGACACTGTCCTAGCCTACAGACTGTTCTAAGAAAAAGATTGAATTTAATATTGAGTTCTCCTTTAGGCTATTTCTAAGAGTCCTTTCTGCACTTGAATTTATTGATTTTTATCATTTTTGCTTTGGCTTCACCACACTGGATGCTGGCATTTCAACCCATTCCTAAAACTTTAGATAGCCAGCAAAATCTGCTGTTAGAATTCAGACGTACAGTCTTCTTTTATACAAAATATGATGTATTTTATGCAAACCTGAATTATGTAAAATTGATACGTGGTATGCTAAAAGTATTAATAAAGCCTCACCCAAATTTTAAAAATAGAAATTGACAAGAATTACATCATTTCAAAGCTAGAGAGCTTGAATAAATAGTAAACTGTGTTCAAGCTACAGCCACATGGCAGTGCTGTTTTGCCCAGTAAAATGCAGATACCTGATGTTCTTTGGCAGTATTCTGTGAACCGCACTGCTTTTTACTGCATAGGAGCTTGTGGTTGTGGTTTTGGTGTCTTTTTTTTGTTATTTTAACATCTGCTCTTGTTATAATTTAAAATGTCATTATATCCTATTACAGTGTCGCCCAAGCATTGATTAAATGGTTGATGGTGGTGCTTGTACTAGTGTTGAAACTAGCCCATGAAAATAAATAAATTTGGAATAAAATTTAGATGTGGTAAAACATGATAAAGAAGGTCAAACAACCCCCATGATACTCTGTGCTGTAATTTAGGAGTGTGAGGGCTCTGTAGACCACTGGAGATGATGCTGACAAAATAAAATGGAGCATTGAAATAAAAATGCACTGTGGTGAGGTAGAGCTGTGCCCTCCTGAGAGCGCATTTATTCCTGTGGAAAAATCAGTTTTGAATTTTGCATATATTGAATTATTCAAAGCCTTCAGGAACACATCCCTTGCATAAAATGCAGTCATCTTGTTCTTGAGATTTTTGGGGGGTAATTAAAATTATTATATAGCAGTTTTTAAATCTCCTTTTAAAAAACTCATTGGGACAAAAATAATAGGTTTTTATCTTTAAAGTCTAGAGTGTGAATGACTTCTATCAATAGGCCTCAGCAATTACTTTATATCTACCTTAATAACTTCAAGCTGTTCTTTCCGTAATAGTTTTAAAGGTTTCTAGCTTTTAAACTGTATATCCAGGGTCATAGGGACATCTAGGACAAGCATTTGACATCCCAGAATAGAATGTTAGAATTGAAGAGAACCTTGGAGGTCACTTTACAAAGGGGGAAACAGATGGTTAGAGAGATCAGCTAAGGGACTGGCTCAGGATCACACAACATTTCAAAGAACTGCATTTTTATATCTTTATAGTGTATTTTAAATTGTATTTGGTCTCTATATTACAATATCTTTTCCTCCCTCTTTACTTCCTTCTATGTATTGAATTTTCCAACCATGATAATAAGCTGAAGTTCAGATATGACACAGGGTAAGAGTGGAAATACCAATTTTTCTTTAAAAAAAAATCTCTGTAGGCTTTTTTCCTACTCAAGACTTTTGGGGTACATAATCTCATAATTCAGCTTTTTTTATCAGTTTCTAATACCAATAGGAATGTGCTACTACATACATTAGAAAGGACATGATACAAATAGCACATCAAATTCTGATGAAATTGTTCCTCATGGAGTTTTTCTTCTTTTCAAGATAATGCATATGGTAAAACATTACGGCAACACCATGGCTGGGTAGTTCGAGGGGTTTTTGCGGTAAGTAATCCTTCTGCCTCCTAATGTTCTGATGGTCACAGCAAGGTGTTTTGTTTTGCTTTGTGTGTGTGGTGTTTCTGTTTGTTTTTGAGAATAAGAACAAAATATTGCTTATTTCATTTAAGTCTATAGGTCTTTGTTGTGTGGAAATGTTGGCAATAAAAAGTAAGAAAAGACTATTAGAATGTGCTTCACCTTATCTAGTTCCAGTGACCCTGAGAAGATTTGTCTCAAAAGTGGTTGCCTTCTGATGCGGTAGTAAAGAGTGTCAGTGTAGAGATAAGCAGGAAGCTGTCAAATGCTCACCATTGAGGGGAAACCAGTGGTGGTTTCAAGCCCATAGCTCCCTCTGCTGCCTGTTAAAGTCAATCCTGTTAATTCTCAGATTTTAGTCAGTTTTTTTCCCCCTAAATTGAATTTTGTCTTGAATATTAACTGACCTGGGTTGCCAGTGGCTAGGAGTAGATATCTCTTCTTACCCAGTTATTTTCTTTATGGAGGTGTTTGTATTCATATGTTTTGGCTCCTGTTAGCTACCGCTCCTTCCTTCCTTGCATGACCTAGGAAGAACACGCACCTGAGGATCATAGTCCCCTGGACAAATCACTTAGCCTGCTTTGTAAAATAGAAGGAGAAGATGGCCCCTTTATGTCAGCAGTAATACTCTGTTATTCTCCCATCTGGGGAGAGGTCAGCCTTAGTCAGGTGCGGCCATGAAAAGGCGGAGTCTCATGTAGTGGTACAGTAGGAAATGTCATAGAATATGAGTGTTGTTTGGAAGGTCGGGGGATTAAAAATAGCCTTGCAGATGATGGTCTTTTACTAATTTAAAGCATGGGAGACATCATTTGCCTAAGGTAAGAACTGTTCAGGTCATGATTTACTAGGAGGCAGGTAAAGAAAATGGGAAGAATTTACCGTGGAAGAAATCAAATTTTAGTGAAAATGAAACATTTTTGAAAGCATAGAGATGACTAGCTCTATGTCCTGCTGTTCATTGGAATAGGAGCCAGACCAGTTGCAGCCACAGACTGCTCACACTTACCTTCAGTGCATGTTTAATAACATAATAATAGTTACCATTTGGCTGTTGGACACTTACTGTGTATCAGGCACTGTGCCAGGTACTTCTGTGTTCATTATCTTTGGTAATCCTCAGGATTAACTCCCAGTATTTTACAAGTTCGGAACTGTTTGTTCCCGTCCCAGAGTGAGGCAGTGGCAGAGTCCAGGGCTAAACCCAGACCTGCTGTCTCCAAGGCCGGTGCTCATCCCACCCATCACAGCTCTCCACAGTGAAGACAGAATAACTGAGAAACTGCGAGTGAGAAATTAGGCAAAGGATGCTGCTGCATTCATCAGTCTCCCTGAGTAAATACTGTGATTGCCTGTAGGTGCCTGACACCTGAGTTCCCTTGGTGAGGTGACAAAGCATAAAAGCACTGAGCTGCACCGTTTATAAGAAACATAAATGTGGTTTGGGTTTTTTTTTTTTTTTCAGTATAGAGGGCAGAGTTTAATCCTGAAATATTATTGATGATCTGAGATGTTGCCAACAAGAATGAAGCTATAGCACAAAATTTATCATAAGCATGAGTCTTTAAAAGAACATTTTAACTTACAGGATTTTTCCCAATATATAGTAATTTAGACTCATTGTAAAAAAAATTTTTTTTTAATTATGGAAGAATAGAAAGGGGAAAAATTAAAATTGTCCATAATCTCACCACTCTATAATAGGGATTTTTAACATTTTTGTGTTTTACCTTCTTAGCTCTTATTTTCATATATTTTTACATATTCTTTTCAATATTGTTCTATTTCATTTCATATATTTATATAAATGTCTACTTATACTTATATTTTTATATTTACATGTTTATTTTATGTGTATAATTATCTTTATTTTGTATACCTACTCTGTATATGCATATAAATTTTTTTGACATTTAGCTGGTTGTATAATTTTGTATTCTTTTTCTCCACTTTTTAATTTTTTATATTTTCTAGTTTTATTGAGAAATAATTGACATACAGTACTGTATGTTTAAGGTGCACAGCATGATGGTTTGATTTACATGTATTGTGAAATGATTACCACAATAGCTTCAGCTAACATCCATCTTCTCATATAGATACAATTTAAAAAAAAGAAAGGAAAATATTTTTCTCCTTGTGATGGGAACTCTTAGAATTTACTCTTGGAACAAGTTTGCTGTGTATCCAACAGCAGTGTTAGCCATAGTCTTCCCCACTTATTTTTAGGGACTGCATAATATTTCCCGAGTATGGAGGTACCATAATTTATTTGCCCAAATCTCTGTGTTGGAAATTTCAGCTGCTTCTAAGTTTGTTTTTACAGACAGAACAGCATTTTATGCATTTTTTATGCATGTTTTTATGCATTTTTGACTAAAACTGTTATTTCCTCAAAATAGGTTCCTAGAAGTAGAATTGCTCTGTCTAATACCGAGAAACTACAGCCACAACTTAGAATTGGAGCACTTACCATGCACTAGATGTTGTTTTAAGTGCTTCACTTACATAAAGTTATTAATCTCATAACTCTAAGGTAGGTTCTCTTATTTTCCCTGCTCATAGACAAAGAAACCTGAAACACATAGAGGTGAGGTAATACACCCAAAGTTATAGAGTAAGAACATTTTGAAGACTTGATATTATTGCCAATAGTTTTTAAAGTTGCTGGTTTTTAAGAAAATAGATTATGTTGAGCATTTGGCAACAGCCTTATCAGTAGAGGAGCTACCTTTCAGTCTCTCTCCTGTTATTCTCTAAGTCATCCCTACTTTGGAAAGTTTATTGAGTTTTCTAATGTGCTAATTAAAATTATCAGGGGCAGATTCATTTAACTAATCCTGGTTGCTCAGGGAAATGGCTTTTATGCTCAAGGAATTTGACTCATTTACCAGACAAATAGTGAACGTTTATCTTCAGACAGTTTACTGTCTGTGGAACTGATGCCCAGTCTAGGCTCTGCCTCTTTCTGTGGCTCCCTGTTTTGGCTTCATCTTCAGTTGAGTTCTGTCATTGTTTCCCAAATAGACCCGGCTGCACCACAGTCCACTAGGAGCCTTTGAGAAATCTGTAGTCCTGGGTTCCACTCTGGAGAAACTTTAAAAATTTTTTATTTTACTTAAATATATGTACATAGAGTTTTGTTTTGTTTTTTATCACAGAGTCCAAAAAGGTTATAACAAAAAATAGCAGTTTGTTCCATACTTCTCAGACTCACTAAAAGAGGCTGCCACTTTCAACTGCTTTGACCATTTCTTCCAATACCTCCATAATTCTAAAACTATTTACTGTTCTTTGTGGCCTTATCAATTTTAATTACTGTTGATTTCTGTTATAGATTAGAAATTAGCTCTCTTAGACCTTACTGTCACTACCTCACCTCCCCTGCCTCCACCTTCCCTATATAATTATATCACAAGGTAACATGATGATGATGAGCCAAAATTCTATGACTTTTTTCATTCTTTCTTACATGAGTTTTACATTTTTCCCTGTACCATTGGATTTCTCAGATCACCATCATTCTGAACTCACGAATGTATCAGATTATCTGTATTTTTTTTTCTTGGAGTGTGCCCTTCCAGAACTTTCTAAACTCTTCTTCCAGTCTAAATTGTCGTACTGCTATTGCCCTAGGACTTTTCTTCACAGGTTTTCTTATAAGGCATCCCCACCTCATCCTAATTCCATTTCCCAAGTCCTATGACTTCCTATTTCTTGTTCCAATCCCTTTTTTTGATGGTATGCAAACTCTAGTAGCTTCCTAAGAAAGGGTACAAGGGAGCTAAATTTTTGAGTTCCTGAAACTATCTTTATTCTGCCCCTTTTTCCTAGAGTGTTGCTTTGGCTGGTTTAGAATTCTAAGTTAATAGTAATTTTCTCTCAGTACTTTGAAGACATTCCTCCGATGTCCTCCAGCTTCCAATGTTACTATTGTAAAATCTAATGTGCTACTCTGTATAAACTGTTCCTCACCTCCTTCTAGATGCTTTTAGGATCTGTTCTTTGTGCCCACATTCTAAAATTTCACCGTGTTCTCCTTTTGGTCTTTATCATTCATTCTGCTGAGCACTTGGATAGGTCTTTAAATCTGGAGACTCATATCCTTCAGTTCTGGGAGATTTTCTCACATTATATTTTTGGACAGTTGCCTTCCCTTCATTCTCTGCTCTCCCTGTACCCCTATCATTATTTGAGTATTTATTATGTGCCAGGCAGTGGAATAAACACATCCTACATGTCCCATTAATCCCTCAAATAAGGAAAGTGCTATCAGTCATCTTCTATAGATGAGGAAACTGAGGTTCTAGGAGTTTAATCACCTTACTTAAATTCCTCAAGATAATATGTAAAAGATTGGGGATTCAAGTCCAGGTCTCCTCACCCACACCTGTGCTTTAACCACTGCATAATGCCAGTCACTTTCAGTTGCAAAAAAGGAGAGGGTTGATTCTCAAAAGACTTTAAATATAAGGAAGCTCAAGAAAGCAACTGCAGAATGATTATTCAAGATTCCAAAAAGTCTCCAGAGAACTCAGCAGAGCCAAACCAGTAGGTGCCAGATAGCAGATTTTAGCAAGCTTAGGGAACAGTTGGCCTGCAAAGGGAGGGGAGCTATAAGGAGCTTAGGAAATCTTACATCAGGGAAGCAGTGTGGTTGGAGGTGTAGTTGAAAAAGCATAGAGACGATTCTAAGTTCAGATCCCGGCCCTGGCGCTCACTAGCTGTGTGATGTCTATCTGTCAAATAGGAATGTAAATTGTACAGGGTTCTTACAAAGATTAACTGGGATAAAATACGTTAAAGTGTCAGTGTACAAGCAGACAACAAATGTTAACCCCCTTCCTTTTTAGAAAATATTCAAGACTACAAAGGAAATATCCATGTAGGGGGAAATAGGAGACATGCAAAGAAAGTACGTGGAGATGAGATACAAATAGGATGGTGAGACGCCCTGCCAGGCTGGCCATGTGCCGACAAAGACTATGGTAGCAGCATGCGTGCAGGTCAACCTGAGCACTCAACCGGAAGAGGCTGGATCACTGTGAATGAGAAAGGAGCTTTCCTCAAACTGTTTTTCTCTCAGCATTCCCTGACTTGATGGGATTATGCATCCTCAAGATGGCCCAAGAACATACTTGCTTCTTCTAGCCTTAAAGTGATTTGGTGCTTGAAACATAATTTTAGAGTCCATGAACTGAAAGGGTGTATGCCTTTTTTTTTTCACTCTTGCTCCCCTCAGCTCTGTATGTGTGTGAGTGTGTGTGTACGCATGCGCTTGTGCATGAGTATAATGTGCAAGAGAGCAAGCCGTGGTGCAGCTTCTCATGGGCAATTCTTTTGCAGTTAGCTCTGAGGGCAGCTCCATCCTATGAAGATTTTGTGGCTGCATTAACCATTAAGGAAGGCGACCACCAGAAAGCAGCTTTCAGTGTTGGGATGCAGAGGGACCTCAGCCTTTACCTCCCCGCCATGGAAAAGCAGCTGGCGATACTGGACACTTTATATGAGGTCCACGGACTGGAATCTGACGAGGTGGTATGATGTCTGCAGGGCAGCGCCGCCTCCTAACTTCAGGGAATAAAGTTCGCTAAAGTGTTTCGTTGCCCTGCTTAATTTCCAGCAGCAGCTTCAGTCCTCTCCAGTCCCTTACTTGGGGGGATGGAGAGGAGGAGGCAAAGCCTAGTGCTTTTATGTATAATTTTTAAAATGCATATATGTTTTGTGTGTTTGTTTAAAAATCAAGGTGCTATATATTCAGTTCAAAGGGCCTCCTGGAAACCAAATCATAGCTGTTACACAGACGTGAACGGCGAGTTATAAGAGCAGATTTGACAAATGAATTTGTTAGTATTGTGTTTTGCTTTTAGTTTTAATGGGCCACCCAAACCCAAGCTGAAATTGAGCAATTTCTTTATCAAGGACTGTAACTCATAGCCAGTGTTTCAATCAATTTAGAATTAGACTAAAAATTTAGAGGGAGCTCAGCCCCTTTGTTGAAGCTATTGAAATGTAGAGTTCACTATTCCTAGACGTTCTGCAAAGAATCCTCTTCTCTGTGGCTCTGTGGGCCAGGAGAGCCTGTGTAGTCAGCGTGTCCGGGGCGTTGGTGTGACCAAGCAATGCCATCCCTGTTTATGGGCCAGGAGACTGGCTCTGAAGAGATGAGTGGTGTGTCCTAGCCCCGAGCTGGAGGACAGTATGGGAGGGGTGGGACAGGTCATCTGAGGTGACCCCGTGCAGTGCACACCCTTTGCCAGCCTGCTTTCTCGGCATCATCTCAGTTGGACATCACAGCAAAACCGTGACATTCAGGGATTATTATTAAACTTCAAAAGGAAGGTTTAAAGGTCGAGGGATTTGCTCAGTCACACAGCCACTAAATAGAAGAACCACGTGATTTCCATGTGTGATCTGGACCACCTCTGCATCAAAATCACATGGAGTGCTTGTTTGAAAAGCAAATTCCCAGGCCTTACCTTGACCTGAAGAACCAGAATTGTGGGATTGGGACTCAGGATAATAAACCTTGAATTTGAATAAACTTTCCAAGTTATTCTTGTGCACACAGGGTTGAAGAGCTACGAGATTAAATTCTAGTTTACAGAATTCCCAGTCTTCTGCATGAACTAAATGATGTGTCCTTTTTTTCAAAGAGGAAGAGGCTATCGTTGAAATGAAGTAGTTAAAGGGAGAGTGAGAAGTGGAGCAAGTTTACTCAGCAGGTTTCTTAATTGAGCCAGCAGGCCTTCAGGGACCACGGTTCTGAATGTGCTCTCTGATCAATCTTGGCTTTATCACCAATGGTGCAGAGTAAGCTAAATGCAGCTGCTTATCTATCTTAAAAGCTCTGGGACTGTGTCACAGTTTAAAGGTGGGATTTAAGCCTTTCACAAAACTACCTTGTGTAGGCGTTCTCCTGAAGAGTGTGACGCCAGGACTGTGGCCCCAGTCTCTCAGCAGGCCAGGCTGCCAAGCGGGGGGTGGGGGGAGAGGCCATGGGTGCCTTCCCTGTCAGGGGCTACTCGCTTAAAGTAGCTGGAAGGGAAGTTCCCCAGGTAGAAGGTGAGTTCCTTTGAGGGGCACAGGTGATGCTGTCCCGAGGGTAAAGAGAACTCTCTCCTTAGGTGAGAGGTTAATGTACGGAGGGGTATTGATTTTTTTTGTCTGTGTTTAAACAAATGGGCATTTGTGTAGCTCAAATTAACGAAGCAGATACTGTGTGCTCAGTAAGGACTTCTGGAAAATGCTTAAACTTTAGAAAAACAACATCAAATATTTTAAGGCTAGGGAGAAAAAGGGTGCTAAAGTGATGTTGATTCTTTTGTATCTTAGCGCTTGCTGTTAGCAGCTGCTAAGATGTGTGTGTTGTCTTCTCCCATTCCCACGAGTAATTAGTGCGGACCTCCATCTCTGGCTAGTGTGAACATGATGGCAGGACTAGGGGATAATTTAGACTTCCTGCCCTTACGGAGCCTCCTAAAAGGGAAAAAGAAAAAGCCACCAGCCTTTGCTTTTCCTTGAATGAATGCACATTAGACATTGCGCCATTGGGTGGGGATGCTACCAGGAGATTGTAAGTGTTGTGAAGCATGACCGTTCAGAGCAAATGCTGGTGCTCCTCGTCACCTCAGGAGATCTGGTGTGGTCTCTGGGAGAGAGGTGGGCACACTGAAAATACCTCAGATTTTCCACCGAGGCTTTGAATACACACAAAAAGAAAGCTGCTCAGCATGGCCATTTCGCGTTTCTATAGGTACTGCCTTGGTGTATATGACCCAGTTTTCTGGGAAAGAAGGGTTTCATATTATCCGGGATCTTTGAGAACCCAGATCAGAGTAACTTGACTAACTTGAATAAGTTGCATTACCTACTCAACACTTTTCCAACCCTACAGAAAGGGGGTAATGTTTTTTGATAGGTATTTTCCTCACTGGAGCATGCTAAGTTTACCTAAGATGCGTAAAGCTCTGGGAATTGAACTTCATATTAGATGACAAATTCAACTTGACCTGACGCTTGGCACAGTCAGAGCTTCCTCCTGAACCTGCAGTATTTGCTTCTCCATTTTATTTAAAGGCATAATGTGTGCTAATTGGCATTTACTATCTAAGACGAGGACAAAGAGAAAAGATAAGGCTTTCTCTCCATCGTCCTCTAAGATTCCTGGGACCTCTAAGCTTTCTTTCTCTGACAATGAGAGGAGATGGGAAAACGCTAGTATGTTTGTTGGTTGCTCAAACGTTTTTAGGATTCCCTTTCTAGAGTAACCTTTAGAGAGATCCTGAAGGAAAAGAAAAGGTAATGTGTCTTCTAAGTATCATTAGAAGCTAATAAGTAGCATTTGGACGACCTCTTATAAGGCACTTCCATACACATAATTTCATCATGTCTGCACTTCTCCCCACAGCAGAAGCCAGCCCTTACACTTAGGAGGGATTAATGTATATTTGTCTAACTGAACAAAATCCTTTCAATGATGGCAAATTTTTTTTGTGCTTGAAAGCAGATTTGATTCATTATAGCTAATCTTGACAAAAATGTTAAGTTAGAGGGATACCTTTTGGGGAAGAACCAACTTGTGACTATGAGGTAGAGATGATTTTCTCATCACCTCTTGATCCAGCTCCTCAGGTAGTTAGTTCTAGAAGTGGGGCTCTTGGAATGTTGAGCACATCAGTCCCCAGGGAATTGACTTTGAAAGGCAGCGTTTGTTAGGCTGTGTTAAGTAGTGGCTTCAGGTGCCTTGTCATCATTATTTGCGTGTCATTCTGAACATAAATCCTCCCCAAATGTCATATTCCATGCTGAGGGGTATCTGAACTCCATAGTTCAGCCCTGCTGCTTCTCTCTCCTCTTCTGTTACTAATGATTGCGAACAGTGCCCCCATCAGAGCACCAAATCCATCCCCTTTCTTAGCTGTTCTGCTCCATTCCTCAGCAGCAGCTTCTAGCACGTATGTGGAGCCTCTGGCACAGACCTAGCCAGGGTCAGGTGCCCAGTCAGTGGGCATTTTCTTCCCCTCCCAGACTGCAAGAGCTTCTTAAAGAACCCCTGTTCCCATGTGTAGCTGTAAAGCAGGTGACCACATGGTGTGTAGCATCTAGGAAAGGTGATCTGTTATTAGATGAGTGCTGCTGGAAAGGTTTGCAGTCTTCTCTTTTTTGATTATTAATTAATCAAAAGTTAATGCTTTCAACTTTATATTTTCGGGAAAGTGTTTTTAATTAAGAAAAATATGTGGTAGGGACCAGTAAATAAATTATACTCTTCTTTATTAAATTTGAAGTAAGTAAAAGAGCTGAAGGAAGAGGTGTCTTATTAAGGAAACTTAATCTGATTGTGAAAGTCATATGTATGAAGAAATATCATTTACGTCAATAGGAAGAGTCAAAGTGTCGTGAGCAATAAAGACGATGTGATTTTGGAAACTTCCTGAAACAACACTTTTTATGTTTTTCTCTACTAAACAACCATGTCCTATAAGAAGTTGGTTACATGATGGTGCATTTCTGAATCATCGATTAAAATCAGTTGCTTCTGATATTAGTCATGGGTTTTATAAGTCTTCAGCTTCCCTGCCCTTGTGTTTCATTTCTTTTTTTAAGGTGAACTATCAACCTTTAAAAATTTTTTTAGATTTAGAATTTATAAGTACAGTACATTTTAAGCCATTGTTCTGTTGGCTGAGCTAACGTGTTTGGTCTTGGAGGGGCTGACTTCCGTGCCGTTTGTGATCTCGTGGAGCCTGTACATGAGCTTCAGTGTCTACGGCAACCCGTGTCCCTGTGACATGCACATAGAGTGCTTTACTTAGAAACACACTCTGCTTCTGGGCGGCCCTTTGTGGTCTGCAGTTGCTTACTCAGGGGTTCATAAGAATGACAAAAATACCCACTAGCTGTCTAATAGTATTTTAAGACTGCTTATCTATTACAAGGGTGTTAGGGTCCTTTCAGCAATTCCATGAACATACTGTTCACTAGACCTCCTCTGGAAATGTCCCCAGTCCTACTGTCAGGCTACTGTACGCAGTAGCCTGTGTACAGAAGCCATTTGCATGATTTCTTGTTGAGCTGCTGCATCAGGGCACTTGTAAGCGATCCTCAGCGGTACGGTTGACGCAGGCATTGATCTTTCTTCTCCACTGTTTCTATACAGCTTTTCATTAAAAGGAAAAAACATACCACTACTCTGCAAAGCAAAAGTTTTCAAAATTCTTCGGTTACCCTTTTTAATCACTTCTCTTTCAGCGTGAACAAATGTTTTCAGCTAAGCTATGTGAGAACACAACAGATCTTGCTTGTTTTAAGCACTGTCCATTCTATTTTATATATTTTAAAGTGTGATCAGTATTGCTTCCCTGTACTTTATAAACAGAAACTACCCTGAAATGGTTGATACCCCTTGCAGAGCTGATCTCATCCACAGACTCCTGTGTATCTGTCTGTTTATAGGTGTATATGGAGTCAGTGGTGACAAGAAGGGTGATCTAGAAGTAATTCTGTTGCTCCCCAGAAGGCTAATGAGCCAGTCTCCTGGCATGTTTGATGCATGAATCCCTTTGTGTCATGACAATTTCACTAGAATGTCAGTAAACAGCCCAACTACCTCATATGAAATTGGCTGTGGACAATCTGTGTCAGATGAGACATGTGTTAAGGTTGATTTAATCTGGTTAATAGATTGGACAAAATGATGTCTCTATAAAGAAGAAAGATGTTAGACCAGATGCCAAAGGCTACAATGTACATAGATTTCCTTGGATTGCTTTTTTAAGTCAGTGTTTAATTCTACTCCCAGTATTCTCATCTCCATTTTGTGATCTCATAGATCCATGCACTTTGAATATCTGTCACATGCAATCCTGTGTTACCTGTTCTTGTTCTTCAGCATTTTGAATGAGCATCATAATGACAGTAGAAAGCAAGTGTCCAGTGGTTTGTTGATTCCTTAATTTTAATGGACCTTTACTTAGAATATAATGTGTTGGAGCCTTTAAGGATCAACTGATAAATGAGAATTTCATGTTTAGGTTTCATGTAAAACTCTGTCCAAGTTCTAACTCTATCTTGTGGGGAGGGGGAACAAGGGAGGGATTTACTTTTTTTGCAAAAATATTTGAAAACATCTGTCAGATTTTATATTCATTAGTTATAATAAACTTATTTTTAAAGTATTTTATCAAGTGCTTCTCTTAAAGATTGTGTGGGTTTTTGCTTAATGAATATGCCAGTAATAAGTATCATTTATGGAACACATACTATTTGCTGGGCATCATTCCAAGCTCTTTACAAATATTAATACACTTAGTCCTCCTAATCACTCTATGGGGCCGGTACTGTTATTAACCTCAAGTTACAGATGAGAAAACTGAGGCACAGATTGGGGAAGCCCCTTGTCTAAGGTCCCACAGCTGATGAGGAGTAGAGCCAGGCTACAAACTGAGGCAGCCTAGTTCCAAAATCTTTATAACAAACTATTTAAACCTAAACAAAAAATAATTTTGAAACATCAAATGACCACTGTAATGGCATTGCCCCCGGGTGTTCTAAGCACACTAGAAAGACTAGCTCCTGTCACAGGTGGCTGTGTTCTTTGGCCTGGTTTAATTCTGTTTTCAGAGAAACCACAAACGCAGAACAAAGAGATGAGTTTGCTGTGCTTAACGTCTGAGTTGCTCTTTGGTTACATTCAAAGCACATACTTTTTTGCCTAAATCACCTGGTGCCGAAGTAGGGTTGAACTTGTTAGGTTTTCACTCTCTGTTACTTGTTGGTGGATGTTAAGATGCCTGCAGATAGGTAGATACGTGTGGCTGGCCATGGGGTGCAACCCCTGCCCCCACGGCCTCCTCTCCAGCCACCTCTTTAAATACATGAGCTGGGCCAGTTAGAATTGGGACAGGGAGGGTTGAAGGAAGAGAGAGAAACCAGTGAAGTGTGGTTGGTAGGTGTTTGAGCAAAAGGGTCCTGTAGAGTCTGAGCTGGGGTGGCCATGTTGGGCCACGTGTAAGAGAAGGAAGAAGAGAAAGCCGGTGGGAAAGGAAAGGATGGTGCAGGCACACCGAGAAGCAAGGACGAGGAACTGTGTAGTTGCCACGCACCAGCAAACTTTCCTTGAAGGCTGACTTTCCCTTTCCCACTTCTAGCTCCTGCCCTAGAATTCCTCCCCTTGCGAGCCCTGTACCTTTACAGTAAGACCCTAACCTTTTTTGCTTACACTGCTTTTAGCGGGCTTCTATGCCTTGAAACAATCACTATGACAAGCATGTGTGTCTTTATTCCACACTGAATATGGGCAAGTCCAGAAACACCCAAGTGATATACGTTGAAGAACCACCACCACCGTCATTCTCACTGTGTAGAATGGAAATGCCTGGCCAGACCTGAAGTCAGTCTGTATGGGCTCTGCTTATTCTAACTCACGTGCAATTCCCCCAGAGAACCCCAGGGGCCTTTTTGTAATGGCTTTGTTCTTATAAATCGTAAGCATCAGTTCTCCCAGAGACGGCGGTATAAGGACCAGCTGACCATCTCCTGCCTTCCGCCATACCTACCTGGAGCAGCGTGCTCAGATACGCGTGTGTCAAGAGTCAATTGCTGTCCCTCAGCTCCGCCCCCTGCGGTACTTGGAAACCATGAAAAGATAAGCTTCCTGGAGGATGAACCAAGGTGGGTTCAAAAGAGACCATGTTTGGACATCTGTCCTGATTTCTGGTGGGCAGGAGAGCAAAGTTGCCTTGGGCTAATGAGGGGCCAGCTGAGGAGAGGCAATGTCTACTGCTTCCTATTCTTCCAGAACCTGAGAATACTGGTACATTTTCTGTTTTATTACTATTCTACAAGAATGTGGATACACCTGGAATATGGAGTGTGGATAACCAGGTCACTCACCTGGGTTGTGGTCTTGGAGCTCCAATCCAGACCCATCTGCCTCCTGATCATTGATCCTTAGATGTCCTACCTTCGTCTGAAACCCCAGTTCCAAACGTGGTTGCCCCTTAAGCTTTGCCATCTAAGTCAGTGACATCACCATTATTCTCATCTCTCAGGAAGAAATTCAGACACCCTAAACTCCCTCACTTCTATGCTCTTTTCCCAGTTTGTTATGAAGGCCTGTCTCGACCTGCACACTCCCAGTGGCTACAGCCTTGATCTCTGAGTTCTGTGCTTTTTCAGCCTGTCACTGTCTTCCTGAAAATCCTTGATGACTCCATGCCATGGTTCAGGTTGCTTTACAGACTTGCATTGCCCTTTCCCCTTCCTGAAAACCCAGATTGAGTCTCTTCAGAAACTGCCCAGACGCAGTAAATCCCAGCCATCAATTTCACCTCTAAACACTTCCTGCACTTGTAAACAATACCACATAAATTAGAACTTGATGATGGGAAGTGTGACTACATGAGAACTGGACTAATTCTTTGGTGCATGTTTTGGTTATCAGTGTAGCCGCCTCCCTCACTAAACCATAAACTTCACTTTCTTCAAAATAGTGTGCCCAGCACCCAACAGTGCCTTCCTGTCCGTGGGAGGGTTCCGGAACTGTCTTAGAAGTTGGGCATTACCTCCGACGGTGTTCCCTGGTTCCTTCAGGTGTGTTACTATTGTTATCTAGCTAGATAAAAATATTTTGAAACAAAGCCATACACATCTCTTCTAGTCCTTCCTGCTTCCTTGGCTGCTCAAGAATTACTGACTGAACACTCAGAGTATAAATAATTTATGGTTTTTTTAGTATTTTGCCTTCGTTAATGCAGGTAATCAAATGTTTTTTTAATGGTGCTTATGTGTATCAAATTATGAACAATTAGAAGGCAAAGTCCAGCTCATGGTTCTCAGCCCTATTTGTACATTAGAATTAATAGAAGGACTTAAAAAACAAGCAAACAAAAACACTGATGGAGGGACTTCCCTGGTGGCGCAGTAGTTAAGAATCCACCTGCCAATGCAGGGAACACGGGTTCGATCCCTGGGCTGGGAAGATCCCACATGCTGTGGAGCAACTAAGCCCGTGCGCCACAACTACTGAGCCTGTGCTCGAGCCCACGAGCCACAACTGCTGAGCCCGTGCACCACAACTACTGAAGCCCACGTGCCACTACTACTGAGCCCACAAGCCACAACTACTGAAGCCCGCGCACTCTAGGGCTGGCCTGCCGCAACTACCGCGCCCGCGTGCTGCAACTACTGAGCCCATGTGCTACAACTACTGAAGCGTGTACACCTGGAGCCCGTGCTCCGCAACAAGAGAGGCCACCATGATGAGAAGCCAGCACAGCGCAACAAAGAGTAGCCCCCACTCATGGCAACTAGAGAAAGTTCGTGCGCAGCAATGAAGACCCAAAGCAGCCATAAATAAATACATAAATAAATAAATAAAAAGTAAAAATTTTTAAATTAAAAACCAGTAAAAAAATTTCACCAGTGATGAAACAAAAGAAGGAGCCCAACCTTGTCATTGTGCCCTGAACTTCAAAAGATGATCACCAAAGAAAAAGACCAGGTTTTTCTGGCAAGAATGAGAAGAGTTCCTAATCCTGCCCTTATTGGGGGAATTTGCAAAATCCAGAATTCTCATTAAAATCTCAGGTTTTTGAAAGAAGATTGAAGAGTTGGACAGGATGAGTAGACATCTCTTCCTCTGAGTGGGGCTGGTGCGTGTGTGTGCGTGTGTGCGTGTGTGTGTGCGTGCGTGCGTGTGCGTGTGTGTGTGTGTGCGTGTGTGTGTGCGTATGTGTGTGTGTGTGTCTAGGTGGAAGGGGATTTTGCTGGGGAGAGATGGGTGAATAAGGAACAGGAAAAACCAGCCCATCCCTGATTTAAGAGAAAAAGCCACATCCCAAGGGTATTCTCCCCCATGATATAGTAGATAATCTCTCCTCTCCATTCGGAGTTCACACTGGTGCAGGACTTAATATAACTATCAGAAGGCAGAGCAGAGTCCAGTCCCTCCAGTAAGAGCCTGTATACACAGCTCTTCCTCCTTCCCCCATGCAGACACACATAGACAAGCAGGGCTCAGGTTTGGCTGGTATGCACTGGTATGACTGTGCTGGTTATTAAAATACTGAAATGCTTCTATACCAGGAAGTAAATAATCACTCTCTGAAGTGACTCATGCTGCTTTGACCCCAGCCCCTCTCACGAGAACCACCCAAATCCAGACCACCCCACAGTCCGGTACCTAAAAGAATAACCTGTGGCCTAACGAGGAGCCTTCAGACCCCTGCCTCAAAGCTATGGTCAACCTGTTTTCTGCTTATTCAGTGTCTGTGTCATGCTAGTTATTAAATATTTTTAATATCATCCATGCAGGAAAGTATATAGAACACAAGCTCACAGAGGAAGAGAAATAGCTGTCAAATAAGGTGGGAAATACGCCAAGGAGACTATACCAACACCACATCAAAGCAGATAAATGGTCTGAACAGACTTGCCCACCTTAAGCATGAGCAAATTTCAATTAAATGGCCTGGTAACCGCATAAGTATGCTACAGGCAGCAAAGGGAGCAGAGTGGGGAACAGAGGAGACCAATAGGGAAGAAAAGCTAACCTAAGAAACAGAAGTTCCTACAGGTATATTGTGTTCTCAAAGAACATCAAAAGAACAAGAATTAAAAAAAAAAAAAAAAAAGAACAAGAATTCAGTAAAACAAGAGCTCACATATGAGCTGATTAAACAAAATGAGATAAAAGGGCAGATTGCAGAGCTAAGGAAACAACTTGGCCAACATAACACTATTGTAGGACAAATAAATGAATTAGAAATAGCAAGAAACATGGTTGAAAACTGAATTGGTAACATAGAAGAAAAGGCTTGAGATGACTGCAAGTGAATGAAGAATTTAAAAAACCAAGATTAATTCTTGAGAGGACAATTGTAGAAAGAAAAAGGTATTCTAACATTAATTGGTATCCAAAAAAAAAAAAGGAACTAAAAAAGTACTGAAAGGTATAATACAGAAATGTTTTCCTGGAATGAAGGAATGAATCTTCAGATTGAAAAAGTACACTATGTTGTAGGGAATCTTAGAGAAAGCACGTGACACCAAAACGTATCCTGATGAAGTTAATGAACTTCAAGAATGAAGAAAAAATTCCTCAGTGGTTAGGAAGAAACACCAAAGGGTCTCAAACTTCTTTACCACCAGATTCAGAGATTCAGTGACAGGAGGCAATGGAGGAATATTTCCAAAGTTCTGAGTGGGAAAAAAGAGTGCCTTAAGTATATTTTTTTAATTTATTTTTTTTATTGAAGTATAGCTGATTTACAATGTTTTGTTAATTTCTGCTATACAACAAAGTGGCTCAGTTATACACCTATATACATTCTTTTTTATATTCTTTTCCATTATGGTTTATCCCAGGATATTGAATATAGTTCCCTGTGCTATACAGTAGGACCTTGTTTATCCATTCTATATATAATCGTTTGCATCTACTAACCCCAAACTCCCAATCCATCCCTCCCCAATGCTCCCTCCCCTTTGGCAACCACAAGTCTGTTCTCTATGTCTGTGAGTCTGTTTCTGTTTCGTAGACAGGTTCATTTATGCCATATTTTAAATTCCACATATAAGTGATATCATAGGGTATTTGTCTTTCTCTTTCTGACTAACTTCACTTAGTATGATGATCTCTAGTTGTATCCATGTTGCTGCAAAAGGCATTATTTTGTTCTTTTTTA
Organism: Balaenoptera borealis; assembly: GCF_965194805.1. Classification (NCBI taxonomy): domain Eukaryota; kingdom Metazoa; phylum Chordata; class Mammalia; order Artiodactyla; family Balaenopteridae; genus Balaenoptera; species Balaenoptera borealis. The sequence continues at coordinate 83,304,504 of NC_138864.1, forward strand.
TGGCTGAGTAATATTCCATTGCATATATATACCACATTTCTTTATCCATTCTTCTGTCAGTGGACATTTAGGTTGCTTCCATGTCTTGGCTATTGTGAATAGTGCTGCTATGAACATAGGGGTGCGTGTATCTTTTTGAATTATAGTTTTGTCTGGATATATGCCCAGGAGTGGGATTGCTGGATCATATGGTAATTCTATTTTTAGTTTTCTGAAGATTAGTATATTATTGCCAACCGAGTTGTCAAATATAATGTCAAGTACTCTTAAATATGCAAGAACTCAGAGAATGCAACACCCGTGAGTCCTTCTTAAAGAGACCATTTGATAGGAGAAATGAACCAAATAAAAGGACTGGTGGTGAGCATTGAATTTATATAAAGAACCAATACCAAACTGGGAATTGTAGTTGTATTGTAGATACAGATTGCAAATATTATAAACCTTGATAATATAACTAATAAATTGAGAGTGGGGAAAGGGAGGTATAAGAGTGCCAATCTCCTCTTATTTTCATAGCAGAGAGCTGATATTGTCTAAAATAAAAAGTTATAAAGTATGTATGTAATGGTATTTTTTTTAATAAGCTTGAATGGATCTTGAAAGAAATACCTCTTGGGATAAAGAAATATTTAAAGTTTAGTAATGGCTTCAGTTTAGTTTCTTATCCGAAATACGAGCAAACTACCTGAATGCTTTTTTAAAAAATTAATATGATTAGAAATAAATATGAAAAAATAAGTATACATCTATGTTTATCAAAATATCCTCTATTCTTTTTAATCTGTATCTGTGTAAAAAAAAGTCAGGAATGATATTTAACTAAAGTTAATGATGGTTATTTTTAAGTGGGTATTGATTTAGTTTTACTTTTTTATTTGTAATTTATTATATTGCTTGACTTTTGTTTGATAACTATGCTATCTTTTTATTTTAAAATTAGGGCAGGAGGCCTAGTCTAAAACAAGGTTTAAAATCATCGTATAGTGTGAGTGGACTTCTGGCATATGCTGCTCCTTATAGTGACATTTGCTTTATAACTTCTAGCAAGGTACCTTAAAATTTTAACTTAATCTCACCACACTTCCCTTTTCCCCCTGGTTATTTTTCACTCATAAGCCGCTGTTTCTTTACTCATATATTATTCATCTAAATATCCCATCTTATACAGCTCACGGTGTTATATTCTTTGGGGCTAAGGGGGAAAAAAATGGAACACCCAGTATGAGACCTACTGACTTGCCCAGTGCATCTGAAACATGAAAAAATAGAAAAAGAAGCCATTTGGAGTAGCTGACAGTCATTTTACAAGAGGAAGCCAAAAAGACTCAGCAACTTGGGAATTTTGCACATGAATTGGCTGCAGTCCATTGGAGATGCTGAAAGATTTCTTTCTTTGTGCTTCTGGGAGCTTGGAAATGAAACGTCAACCCCTTCCCTGCCCAAGTGAAATTGCTGGTCAATAGAACTGTACTTCAGTGTTAGCTTGTGCTGATCAAATTCAGCTTCCAGAGATGGCAGATGCAAGAATGCAGCAGTAACCTGTCTTCAGTAAGCATGTTTTCAGGACCATTCAACCTTATGTTGGTGGAAACCCACGGGAGCCCTATATTCTCTTGTGGCATGTGTGAGAGCAACTCAAGACCCTCTCTCTGTCACACAGTTTTATAAAATCCCAAATCTTTGACTTGATTAGTATAGAAAGACGATCACAGGATTGTGGAACTGGAAGACTCCTTCGTCTGTGGTGGTCATAATCAGTATCCCAAAAGGTTATCAGGATCCGATCAGGAATTGTACATAATGTGCACAGCACAGTGTCGAGCTCAAGGTAAGAGCTCCAAAAATGGTGGTGGTGATAGTAATAGTTGCTGTTATTATTACTGTTTTAACAGGAGGTAAAACTTTAAAGGCCATCATGCCTGGAGTTTTCCTAGCTGAATAAGCCTTTTCTTAATTTGGCCGCTTGTCCCTGCTCTCACAGAGGATCCAGTGCTGCCTCTAGGGCGGGTCCCCTCCCCGCACTGAATGTCATGCCACCTTCAAAAAGGAGACCGGCACCTAATCCCGTTTCCACGGAGACCGCGGCATTTCCTCTTCCTTGCCTGAGCTCTAGAGCCAGCTGTGATGCTTCATAGCTGTATCCCAGTTGGAGGAGTCCAGAAGAAGAGCTCACAGGGCATTAGGGTGGACCTGACACTTTCTACAGGACATTCCCCCTCACTCCAGAGAACATCTAATACATTTTTCTGCCCTAATCTCCTCTCCCCTTGTTCTGGAACACACTCTTATTTCTTTGAGTGACAGCCCCTTCACTGCTCTGAGTTCTGGTTGGGCCCCCAGTCACAGTGCCCAGCCCTCTGGCCACAGCAGTGGGCATGTGATCCAGAATAGGCCCATCCTGGGACTTCTCCAGGATCATATATTTGGACACTGGGAGAGAGTATCCATGTTATGAACTGCATGTTTGTGTCCCCCCAAAATTCATATGTTGAAACCCTACCCTCCGTGGGATGGTATTAGGAGGTGGGGTCTTCTGGAGGTAATTAGGGTTAGATTAGGTCATGAGGGTGGGGCCTTCCTGATAGGATCAGTGCTCTTGTAAAAGGAAGGCAAGGGGTCTCTGCCGTGACCAAGAAAGGCCATGTGAGGACATAACCAGGAAGAGAACGCCCACCAAGAACCAACCAGCCTGCCCGCTGATCTCGGACTTGCAGCCTCCAGAACTGGGAGAAATAAACATCTGTTGTTTAACCCACCCAGGCTGCGGTATTTTGGAATAGCAGCCCCAGCTGACTAAGACATCCCTTTTCTCTAGGGTTACCAACCTGCGTTGGCATAAGAATGACTCGTGGGCAGCCTGCCTCCCTTGGCTGCGTGTGAGGTCTGAGACAGGAGGGGGTGGATGGGGGCAGCAGAGAGCTGAGGAACGGCAGCACGGAGGGCAGAGAGCCAGAGGATGTGGATAGACGCTGCTGAGTGCTGTGTCAGACCGTGTCTGGGGCGGGTCCACACCCGCCTCTCCCAGTTGTACAAACCAACACTTCCCCCTGCTTCTGTCACTTGTAACTGAAAGAAGCCTGAGCAATTTTCAAATGAGTCCAAGACATTTGCCTTTGGCCGTATTATCACCTTCTCTCTCAATGCTTTCCGCCTCCACATGATATGTGGACACGATCTTCTGTGGTTAATAGAAGGAAAATGAGCAACGTGCCTAAACGAGGGCCAGCTGGGGGTCCAGTTAAGTCATAACTGCTTGACTCTGCAGCAGCACCAGGACACTGGGCTGAGTCTTTGCTTTCTGTTAGTCTTTACCTCCTTCCTAAATTACAATAAATGAATCTTCATGTACCACCCAGAACTGTGTGAAGAACTTCGTACAAAGTATCTCATTTAACCCTCAGAATAACCCGGAAGTATATGCTATTATTATTAACTCCATTTATATATGAAGAAACTGAGGCTTAGAAATGCTGCTCTGTCCGCCCAAGGAGCATGCATGTGAGAGGTGGAACTGAGCCGTGAGCCCAGACAGGCTGACTCCAGAGCCCACATCCTCACCACTAAGTGACTGATGTAGGAGAGCAGACACCTGGAGTCGGATCCTAGCTCTGCCATCCCTGCCTGCTGGGCTCTGTGCAAGCTAGTTACTTTCTCTGAGCTTCACTTTCTTCTCTGTAAACCGAGAGAATGAGGTGACACTCCCTGCTCTTGATTTCCTTGCAGAGATTAAATGTGTCAGCGTATGAAAATCCCCTGGCGTGTTGCCTTACTCACCTGGACAGGCACAAGCTTGTAGGTATTTTCATCATGGCCCACGTTCGAATCTCCTGGACACGTAGTGGGAGCTCACATTTTGTTCAGATCCTTCTGTACCCTTCTTATCTTCCTGGGCGTGAGGGTAGAAACTGCATGGGACCGGAATGGACAGATCTGGATTCTGGTTCTGCCCTTGTAATTTACACTCTGGGTCACCTTGGTCAAATCATTTAACCCCTTGAATCTTTATTTCCTTGTCTTTAAGACTGAGATGGCGTTGTTATGAGGAGTATGTGAGATGAACATAGCTATAGCACATAGCACTGTGCCTGGCACGTGGCAAGTACTAGTTAAGTTGTGGTAGTGGAGTGGTTAAAGAGGTACCTGCTTCTGACATGTAGTTAATTCCTTCTCAGCTCACTCTAATTGCACGTAGACCGAAAGGAAATTACATTCTCAGGAAGGATATCTTTAGACTGTACATAAATGTCATCACTTATACTTAAGGCTTTTTCTTTTAAGTTTCTTATAGTTATTTGTTTTAATCTGCTAAATATTCAGGATTGGTAGGAGAGGAAGTTTCTTTTTTTTTTAAATTTTTTATTTTATTTATTTATTTTTGGCTGTGTTGGGTCTTTGTTTCTGTGCGCGGGCTTTCTCTAGCTGCGGCAAGCGGGGGCCACTCTTCATCGCGGTGCGCGGGCCTCTCTCTTGTTGCGGAGCACAGGCTCCAGACGCGCAGGCTCAGTAGTTGTGGCTCACGGGCCCAGTTGCTCCGCGGCATGTGGGATCTTCCCAGACCAGGGCTCGAACCCGTGTCCCCTGCATTGGCAGGCAGAGTCTCGACCACTGCGCCACCAGGGAAGCCCGAGGAAGTTTCTTTTAAAAGAAAATTATTTAAAATATCTTATGTTTTAGAAAATAAGATGTTTAATCACACACCAAAAGTGAAATCTATCTAATATAGCCCCGTGCCAGTCCCTGCGTTGTAAAACTGAGTTCTATGGACAGAAGTGTCTCCACAACCAGGCAGGAAGTAAAACACTGCAAACAAGTGGGTACCTATGGTGTGCAAGGCACCGTGATAGGCGCCTTGCAGACATAGGAATGAATTATACACACCCTGCTCTCCAGGAATTTTCAGTCTAGGAATGGAGATAAGACATGTTCTTGAATTATTTTCTTATAAAATAGAATGTAATACAAGCTCTACAAAAAGTGTAGACAAAATGCTTCGGGATCCCAGAGGGGAGAGTGTGTCCTTTTAGTTGAGGGCGTAGCACAAAGGCTCCCTAGAGGGAGTGGCGATGAAGTGGGAGCATAAAGAATGTCGCACCACTTAGCGCTCTTTTGGTTGCAGGTGACCAAAGACCTAACAAACGCTGTCAACCAACTCAGCCTCGTTGACATTTGTAGAAAACTACATCCATTTACAAAATACAAGTTCTTTGCAAGTACACATGGAACATTCACCAAGCTAAACCATGTGCTAACCGTAAAACAAAATCACTGACTTGAAGAAAGATTCTGGGAAGATGGGAATGGCAACAGTATAATTTTTCAGTCTCTGAATTTCCACATAAAAGCAGACAGAACAACGAGAGAGCAAAACCAAAAATTCATGAACATCTTTTACTACAAAACTAGGTATTTTAGTTTGCTAGGGCAGTAGCAAATTACCACTAACTAGTTGGCTTAAAACAACAGAAATTTCTTCTCTCAGTTCTGGAGGCTAGAAGTCCAAAATCAAAGTGCTGGCAGGGTTGTGCTCCCTCTTCGTAGCTTCTGATGTTTGTCAGCAATCCTTGTGTTCCTTGGCTTATGGCAGCATCCCTCCAATGTCTGCCTTTATCTTTAAGTGGCTGTCTTCCCCTTGTGTCTCCAAATCTCTCTCTCTTTATTATAATGCCAGTCATTGGATTTAGGGCCCACCCTAACTCTGTATAACCTCATCTTAACTTGATTATATCTGCAAAGACCCTATTTCCAAATAAGGTCAGATTCACAGCTGCCAGGAATTAGGATTTAAACATATCTTTTGGAGGGACACAATTCAACCTGTAACACTGGGTGGCATTATACCTAACAGTATGAATGAATGTTTCCCCCACCCCGCCCCCGCCAAAGATCAGGAACAGGTAAGGATGTTTGTTCTAACCACACCATTTCCATTCGTTATTGAAGTTGAGGTTCTAGCCAGTGCAGTAAGGCAACAAAAGAAATACAAGTATACAGATTGAAAAGAAAGAAGTAAAACCTTTTATTTGCAAAGGATGTATGTCTTCAGCAGAAAACCCTATGAACTCTACAAAGACAACTAGAGCTAATAGCTGAATATAGGATGTTTGCAGGAGACAAGATCAGTATAGAAAAATAAGTTGTATTTCTACATACTAGCAAAAAACAATTAGAAAATGAAATTTGAAAAGCAGTGCCATTTAAAATAGAATAAAAAATGAAGAATAAATTTAATAAAATATGTATAAAACCTCTACACGGAAAACTATAAGATATGTCTGAGACAAGATATAGAAGACCTAAAATAAATTTTTAAAGTTATACCATGTCTATGGGTTAGAAGATCTGATATTGACAGGATGCCTCCGACGTGTGTGTGTGTGTGTGTGTGTGTGTGTGTGTGTGTACGTGTGTGTTTATCATGGCACAAAGCAGTTCTTTGACATCAGCTGGGTTTCCTACAATTCAACTCAATTCAATTCAATTCTGACATTATCTACCTAGAGAAAACGTCAAATTCCACAGGTTAAGGGCTCAGTCCTGCAGGACTACCCTCCCCTGACTTCAGATGCCAATCACAAGTCCAGATTGTTACCTGTGCCTCTCACTGACTACAAGCCCATTCTTGGGTTCAATTAACTTGCTAAATTAGTTCACAGAACTCAGAGAAACATTTTACTTATACTTACCAGTTTATTATAAAAGGATATAACTCAGGAACAGTCAGATGGAAGAAATGCAATATATTTCTTATTATAAATCACAGTATCACAATGTCATTTCTTCCAAAATTGATCTAAAGATTCAATGTAATCCCAGTAAAAATACCAGCATGTAGATATGATACCAAAAGCATGAGCAACACCAATAACAAATAAATAAATTGAACTTCATCAAAATAAAAAGCTTTTGTTCATCAAAGACATTGTCAAGAAAGTGAAAAGATAAACTACAAAATAGGAGAAAATATTTGCAAACCATATACCTGATTAGGGACTTGTATCCAGACTATAAATAGAACACATAACTCAATAACAAAAAGACAGACAACCTGATTTAAAAAATAGGCAAAAGGGAAACAGCCATTTCTCCAAAGAAGATATATAAATGGCCATTAAGAATGTGAAAAGATACCCAACGTCATTAGTCATTAGAGAAATGTAATGAAAGCAACAATGAGATATCACTTCACACCTATTAGGATGGCTATAATGAAAAACAAACAAACAAACAAAAAAATAACAAGAATTGGAGAGAATACGGAGAAATTGAAACCCTTGTAACATTACTGGTGGGAATGTAAAATGGTGCCAATGCTGTGGAAACAGTTTGTCAGTTTCTCAAAAAAAACTGAATGTAGAATTACCATAAGACCCAGCATTCCACTCCCAGGCATAGACCCAAAGGAATTGAAAGCAGGGACTTGAACAGACACTTGTATGCCAATATTCATTGCAGCATTATTCACAATAGCCAAAAGTGGAAATAACCCAAATGTCTATCAATACATGAATTGGTAAACAAAATGTCGTCTGTACAAACAATGGATTATTCAGCTATAAAAAAAAAAGGAATGATGTTCTGATACATGCTATAACATGGACAAATCTTGGAAACATACTAAATGAAGTAAGCCAAACACAAAAGAACAAACATTGTACAATTACATTTACATGAAATATCTAGAGTAAGCAAATTTAATAGAGACAGAAAGTAGATTAGAGATTACCAGGGGCTGGGAGGAAGGGTAATGGGGAGTTATTGCACACTGGTTACAGAATTTCTGTTTGGGATGATGAAAATGTTTCAGAACTAGATATTGGTGATGTTTGTACTACATTGTGAATGTACTTAATGCTTACTTAAATATGATTAAAATGGCAAATTTTATATTACATATATTTTTCACAATTTTTTAACTTAATAAAGCAATATACCAAAAATCATTGCATGAATTCTATACTTTGAATTGCATACTTGAATTTTACTCTTGACTTGTAAACTTTAAATGGGTGAATTGTGTGGTATATGGGTTATATCTCAATAAACCTGTCTTAAAAAATACCAGTAGGATTTTGCAGAAATTGATGAACTAATTCTAAAATTTATGTGAAAATGTACAGGGCCTAGAATAACCAGAGGAATCTTGAAAGTTAACAAAGTTGGAGGACTTACATTAGCTAATTACAAGACTTTCTATAAAGCTGTACTAATTAAGATGGTATGGTATAAAGAATCAAGGAACAAGAGAGAGTTCAGAAATAAACCCACATTTATATAGTCAATTAATTTTTGGTCAAAATATCAAAGAAGTTCAATGATGAATGGCAGATCTTTTCAACAAAATGTGCTGGAACAACTGCCTATCTATATGGGAAAAAAAATGAACCTCAACCCATACCTTCCACCACACAAAAAATAATTCAAGATCACACAACTGAACGTAAAAGTTTTAAAAGTCTAAAGCTTCTATGAGGAAACTTAGGGCACTATCTTTGTGAATTTGGAGCAGACAAGGTTTCAAATGTATGTAAATCATATTTAAATTTTAAGAGTTATTAAAAACAAACAAACAAACATGTTCTAAGGAACAACAGCGTTAAAACAGCAGGGCCAACGTTACAAGGTCAGAAGAGCCAGACCAAAATGGCAAGTTCAAAAACATGAATTCCCTCAAATCAGTTAGAAAATATGCAAAACACAATAGAAAAAGTTACAAAGGCTATGACTAGATAATTCACAAATGAAGAAATAAAAATGGCTAAAAAAAAGGGGTTGATGAGCATGGTTTCATATGTTTACTGGACATTCAGGATTCTTCTTCCTGATACTGCTTATTCATACTTTTTGTCATTTTTCTCTTAGGTTGTTTATCTTTTTTTTAAAATTCTGGTTATATTGGTCATATGAGTAGCAAATATCTTCTCTTGGTTGGTGGCTTGTCTTTTCACTTTATATCTCATGGCTTTTGTTATAAAACAAGTTTTTAATTTTAATATAATCAAATTATCATTCTTCCTTTATGATTAGTGCTTGTTGTGTTTGGTTTAGAAAATAATTCCATATACAAATATCAGCAGAACATCATTGATATTTTTCCCAATAATTTTATAATTTTTCACCTTTAGGCCTTTGAAATCATCCAGAAATTGTGTTATGAGGTGTGGTTTGGATTAATGTTATCTTTTCCTTATGGATAGCCACTTGTCTTAGCACCACTGGGGCTATCCTTTTCCTGTAATTTAAATCCCACCGCTATCGTATATACATGAGTTTAATACTAGACTCTGTTCTATTCCATTTGCTTGATTGTCTCTCTCTGGACCAATACCACACTGTTCTTTAAAGAAAGTGATGATCTGTTGGAATCAGTTTCCTCCACTACACACACACACACACACACACCCCTTGTGTTTCCTCTTAAAAAGAGTTTTGGCTATTCTTCATCCTTTAATCTTCTGTAAGAATTTAAGGATCATCTTCTCAAGCTCTGAAAAATATCTTGTTAGAATTTTTATTATAATCATACTAATAGACTGATTTGGAGAGAAACTGCCGTTGCTACAAAATTACATCTTCCCATCAATAAATATGGTTTATATTTCCATCTATTTAGGTATTCTACTATGTTCTTCAATAGAGTTTAAACAATTTTTTTTTAATAATTAAAGTTTTATAATTTTAGTGATAAAAATCTTGTGCATTTTTTGTTGTATTTATTCCTAGTACTTTATATTTTAGAGTTGCCTTTGAAAATATATCTTTTTAAAAAATTACATTTTATAATTTTTGTTGCTGGTGAACAGCAGTGTTACTGATTTTACATTATCTGTTTTGCCTTCAATAACCTTGATAAACCCTTATTTCTAGTAGTTTGTAGATTCTTTTGTATTTCTTAGTTTTTCCTTTTCAATCTTTATAATTTTTATTTCTTTTTCTTGTATTATCACACTAGTGAAAAACCCCAGTACAATGCTGAATAGAAGTGGTGATAGAACAAATCTCCATTGTGTTCCTGATCTGAAAGGGAATGCTTTCAGCATTTCACCATTATGTATAATTTTTGCTGTGTAATTTTGAAAATTGCTATAATTTTTGTAGCTACCATTTACCAGGCTAAGGAATTTGCTTTCTACTCTAGTTTGCTATGGATATTTGTGAAACAAGGTTGAATATTATCAAAAGTTTTCCTACATTTATTGAGATGATCATATGGTTCTCTCCTTTAACCAGTTAATATAATAAATCTTCTTAATAGACTTTCTAATTTTAATCATCTTTGCATTCCTAAGATGACTCCAACTTGGTAATGATATATTTTTAATAGGCATTTCTGGATTCATGTGACTAAATTTTATTTAGGATTTTTGCATCTATATTTGGAAGTGAGATTAGCCTTTAATTATTACTTTCTCATACCTTCCTTATCTGATTTTGCCATCAGAATTATTTTATTTCATAGAATGAGGTGAGCAGTGTTCCCTCATTTTGTATTCACTGGAACAGTTTGTTTCAGAAAAGAGTGATCTGTTCTTTGAAGTTTGTGTCTGGTAAAGTCTTCTGGGCTTAATGGGCTGTTTTATTCTTTCTTTCTTCCTTTTCTTTCTTGTTAAGAGAGGAAGGTGGATTTTAAAACTCCTGGTTCAAGTTATAAATCTAAGCCAAAATTATATTTCTTCTTGAGTGGTTTTATTAAGTTGTATTTTTCTAAGAAACCATGCATTTTGTGTATATTTTCAATTTACTGGTTCTGAGTGTCAAGTACAACCGTGCAAAAGTAACCCTGAGAGCTTACTCTGGGTGGACTGGACAAGAAGCCAGCTACGCCTGTACCACCTTCTCCTAGAGGGAGGGATCACACCCAAAATCAGCTTCCCACTGGATCAGTAGCTCCCTTCCTTTGGCAGGAGCGCCTGCAGCTTCCCACAGCCCACACCCCCAACCCCAGGTTTCCAGGTGCTGAGCAACTGGCTTTCTCAGCAGCTGCTATAAACATCAAGCACTTGAACCCAGGTCACTTTGCCAAGCAGTCGTTTGCCTCCCACTGACACACACTCAGGTCCTGACATGACTCTCCATGCAGTGATGGGAAGACAGTGAACCACATTTCTCATCTCTTCTGCTGACCCTTGTGTTGTAGGTTTCCCCCAATAGGGCCTGTTCCTTATCTCAAACTGTGTCACGTTGTGGAAGTCATCCTGAGCCCAGAGAACTTTCAGGTGGTGACAGTGAAGGAACCTACCTTGCACAGCAGTAGTACACAATAGTTCTTAGTATTAGGTTTACACCTCCACTGTTTATAGTTTATATCCTATGTGTCACTCCTAACTATTTATTTGTGCATCCTCTACCCGCCTCCCCACCCCATATCTCTAGATCAAACGCACTAAAGGTTTGCCATGGTTCTGTTTTACTTTCATTTTGGAATAATTTCAGATTTATAGGAAAGTTGCAAAGTTAATACAGAATTCCTGTATTATTATCACCCATCATCCCTAATGTTAGTACAAAGATTATTCAGACTTTACCAATTTTTTCATTGTGTTCCTTTTCTGTTCCAGGATTCTGTTTCAGGATCCAGTCCAGCATAACACATTGCATTTATCTCATTTAATTTTTCAAAATGCAATCATATTTATATACCATAAAGTTCACTCATTTAAAGTGAACAATTAAATGGTTTTTATCATATTTACAGAGTTACATAGTCCTCACCATAATCTAATATAAAAAAATTTTATCACCCTCAAAAATAGCCCTGTGCCCCTTAAGCAATCATTCCCCATTCCTCCATCCTCCAGCCTTAGGGAACAAGTAATCTGCTTTTTGTCTCCATGGATTTTCCTATTCTGAATCTTTCATATAAATAGAATTATACAATATTTGGTCTTTTATGACTGGCTTCTTTCACTTAGCATGTTTTTGAGATTCATCCATATTGTAGCATACATCAGTACTTTATTCTGCTTTATTTATTGGTGAAAAGTATTCTATTGTATGGATGTGCCACATTTTGTTTATCCGTTCACCAGTTGATGGGCATTTGGATTGTTTCCATTTTTTGTCTGTTATGAATAATGCCGCTATGAATATTTTTGTACCGGTATTCGTGTGGACATTTTCATTTCTCTTGGATATATATCTAGCAGCAGAATTGCTTGGTCCTATGGTAACTGGTAACTCCATATTTGACATTAAGCTGTTTTCTCAAGTGGTTGCATCATTTTCTGATTTACCAGCCATGAATGAGGGTTACAATTTCTCCACATCTTCACCAACACTTGTTATTAGTATTCATTTATTACTATAGCCATCTTAGTGGGTGCACAGCAGTATCTCATCATTTTGATTTGCAAATAATTTGATTGCCCTAATGACTAATGATGTTGAGCATCTTTTCATACGCTTACTGGCCATTTGTATATCTTCACTAGAGAAATGTCTATTCAAATCGTTTGCCCAATTTTAATTGAGTTATTTATTTCTATACTATTGCTTTGTAAGAGTTCTTTATATATTCTGGGTACAAGTCCCTTTCCAGATATATGACTTTCAAATGTTTTCTTGCAGTCTGTGGGTTGTCTTTCCACTTTTTTGGTGCTATCATTTGAAACTCAGAATTCTTTAATTTTGATAAAGTCCAATTTATCAAAATTTTTATTTTATTGCTTGTGCTTTTGCTATTGTATCTAAGAAGTCATAGTCTAAAATCATGAAGATTTACTCATATGCTTTCATCTAAGAATTTTATATTTTTAGATCTCTGATCCACTTTGAGTTAATTTTTTATATATAATGTAAGATAGGGGTCCACCTTCATCCTTTTTCATGTGGATATCTAGTTGTCCCAGCACCATCTGTGGAAAAAACTATTCTTTCCCCATTGAATTTTCTTGGCATGTTTGTTAAAAATTGATTGACCATTAATATAACAGTTTATTAATGCCACACTATCTTGATTTCCAGAGCTTTGTAGTAAATTTTGAAATTGGAAAGAGTAAGTCCCCCAACTTCATTCTTTTTTTTTTAAGATTTATTTATTTATTTATTTATTTATTTATTTGTTTGTTTGTTTGTTTATTTATTTTGGGCTGCATTGGGTCTTAGTTGCAGCACGTGGGATCTTCCTTGAGGCACGCGGGATCTTTCATTGTGGCGCGCAGGCTCTTTGTTGTGGTGCGCGGGCTTCTCTCTAGTTGTGGCGTGCGGGTTTTCTCTTCTTTGGTTGCGACACGCAGGCTCCAGGGCGCGTGGGCTCTGTAGTTTGCGGCACACAGGCTCTACTTGAGGCACACGGGCTCAGTAGTTGTGGCACGTGGGCTTAGTTGCCCTGCGACATGTGGGATCTTAGTTCCCTGACCAGGGGTCAAACACACATTGTAAGGCAGATTCTTTACCACTGGACCACCAGGGAAGTCCCCTCAACTTCATTCTTTTTCAAGATTGTTTCGGCTATTCAGCGTCATCTTATTTTAACTTTTTTAAAAACAACTTTTGTTTTTGTTTTTTTCATTCATTTCTGTTTTGATTTTTACTATTTCCTAGCTTCTACTTTTTGGGGTTTGTCATATTTGTTTTACAACTGGAAGATGGACGTTTCTCTTATTACTTTTCGGGCTTTCTTCCTTTCTAATGTATGCAATTAAGGTCATAAGTGACTCAAGGTCTGCTTTAGCTGCATCCCACATGTATTATTATGTGTTATTGTCATTGTCCTTTAGTGATAAATATGTATTTATTTCCCTTACAGTCTTTTTCTTGACAAAGAAACTATTTAGAAGTGTGTTTTTAATGTTTTTTTGAGTTATCTTGTTAACTGATTTCAAATTGTAGTACATTGTATTCAGAAAATCTTGACTTTTTTGGTATACACTGAGTCATGTAAATTGTGTTGTTCAAATCTTCCGTATTCTATTTTTGCCTGCCACATTCTAAATGTGAATTTGTCCATTTTTACCATGTCATTCTGTCAATTATGCTATATTATTTGGTGCTTAGAACATCAGAACTGTTGAATATTCCTGGTGAATTGTTCATGTTTTCATTTTGCAGTGACCTTCTTTATCTAAAAATTTTTTTAAATTTCAAAGTCTTTCTTGTCTAATATCAACATAATTACTGTCTTTTGGCCTCTGTTGTTGCTACTGAGTATGTGCTGTCAATTTTTTAAAAAAGTGTATTTACCTGGTATAATTTTTTTGCTATTTCATTTTTTTTCAGTCTTTCTGAGTTACTAGATTTTAAGTGTCCTTGTTATGAACAGCATATGGCTGGGTTTTTGTGTCTGATATCTGAGTCTATTTTTAAATTCATGGATTTAGTATATAAACATTTAGAATATATATTATATATATACTAATACAATATATAACTATGTCTATATCTATCCACTTCCATCTCTCTGATATAGTTTGATAGGCAGTCTTCTAAGCACTTTACATATATTAACACATTTAATCCTCACAACACCCCATTGATGTAAGTACCATTAATATTCCCATTTTATAGAGGAGGGACCTGAGGCACAGATATATTAAGTGACTCACCCCAATTGACATGATTGTGGAAAGCAGATTGAACATTACAGAGGAGATAATCCTGGAAATTCTAAGAGGCAGGCAAGGTCAAAGGATGGAAGGCATTCTTGGGAGACCAGGGTTTTCAGCTCACAGTAATCAAGAAATCAAGCTAATAGGTGGTACCATCCAGCTAATGGGTGATAGGGCTGGGATTTGAACCTAGCAGTTTAGCTCCAGATTTTGTACTCATAACTGTCATGCAAAGTGCCTTTCATAGGACTTGTTCTTTTTTGGTGGTTTTTTTTTTTTAAACAAACCCTTTTTTTAAAAAAATTAATTTATTTATTTATTTTTGGCTGCATTGGGTCTTCGTTGCTGCATGCGGGCTCTCTCTAGTTGTGGCGAGCGGGGGCTACTCTTCGTTGCGGTGCGTGGGCTTCTCACTGCGGTGGCTTCTCTCGTTGCAGAGCACAGGCTCTAGGCACGTGGGCTTCAGTAGTTGTGACTCGCGGGCTCAGTCTCAGTAGCTGTGGCACATGGGCTTAGTTGCTCCATGGCATGTGGGATCTTCCCGGACCAGGGCTCGAACCCGTGTCCCCTGCATTGGCAGATGGATTCTTAACCACTGTGCCACCAGGGAAGTCCCTTGGTGTTTTAATTACATCGTTCAGGCCTTTTAAGACTTTTAAAGGTGATTATTTTACATTCTCTTTCAAATTGTCATTCTAGATGTGTCACATATATACATTGGAATATTACATCAGATCATGCCACTCCTGTACTCAAACAAACAAACAAACAACAACAACAGAAAAAAATTGTCATTCTATTATGCAGAGTTTTAGGGAATCTTTTGGTGCTATTTATTGTGTCTGCTGACTCTCATGGAGGATTTTGTCCTTCTGTATTTCATCATTTTTGTTTGTGAGCTCCTCTTTAGAGAAGGCTGTTTTTCTGTGAGACTCCCCTGTGGCCTGGGTTTGGGGTGTATCTCTCAAGAGCTGTTTTGAGTTTGCTACGGAGATATCACCATATCTGGACCAAGTTTTTGGTCATTTTATCACCTTGGAGGTCAGTTAGAATCATGGTTCCTGGATCATCTGCAAATTTAAACCTCCAAAGTTAGAGTAGAAACAAACCTGGAGATTTTGTTTCTCAGATGGACATTTTTCCCACCCAGAGAAAAGCATACAAATACCTTTTTGTCTCTATGCCAGTGGATTGATATTTTTCCTAATCTACTCTTTCAATGAGAGTACAACCCTTTAAAAACTGCTTTATTCAGGGATCCAGGCCCCAATCCCAGTTGCAGCAACATCTCACATCCTTGCCACTGGCTTTGCTATTTCTAACTGACACACCTGGGCCTTCCCTTCTCTCTTACTAGTTCACTCAGGGATTTAAAATAAATTTTGCTATATTTTATCTAGCATTTCTAGGCAATGTGGCAGGAGAGCTTTCAGATTATCATTTCCCCTCATGTTATCTTATGAGATTGGAAGTCCCATTTCACCCTTTAAAAAAGGATGATGTTAATTATTTTCTCTTGATAAGAATAATGAAAAATTTGGGCCACGTGTTAAAATGTTAGGAGGAAAATGTAAACGACCCATGATACCACTACCTAGAAGTGATCACTGTTTACTGCTTCCATCTTTTATTCTTATATGTGTCTAGATACACATATATGTGTATGTATATATATATATATATATATATATGAATAACTGGATTCATATGTGTATATCTGTTTACTACTTTTTTCATGTGATATTATATTTTTATTATATCATTAAAATTCATTAAATTTACTTTTCTGTACCCCGTGACCTAGAAGTAACAAAGGGAATACTTACTCTAAGACCCCTATAATCCTAACTGATAGATACATTGCATTTAAAGCATGACAATGTTGTGTCTCTCCCATAGAGCTGATTTTCACTGACTATTCTGAATAAGTTGATTATATTGTCTGGTCTCCAATTTGCTGCAACTAAATCTTAGATGCTCCCCCATTCTAGCTTTCTTGTTAGAAAATTGCTGTCTTAGTGAAGCTTGGAATGTATGAAGTGGTCCCCAACATAGTTGCTATATAAGGGCTGTGAGAGAACAGAATTTAATGGCAAGTTTCTCCATGGGCCAGGGTATAAAGATGGTTTGAAACCAAAGTTGGGGAATGATAAGCATGCGTGATGGAATGGCATTCCTCTTCTCTCTTTCTAAAAGCAGCCTGGCTTCAGGAGAATGAGCGTTGGGTTTCACGTGGTCTTGCAAATGCAGGTCTAACTTTGGCTCACCCTTTCCATGTGCCCACCAGTATCTGTGCACCAAGAGACACAAGGACTGTGGAAAGCAGATGGAACATTACAGAGGAGATAATCCTGGAAATTCTAAAAGGCAGACAGGGTCAAACGATGGAAAGCATTTTTGGGAAGCCAGTGTTTATCCAGCTCACAGTAATCAAGAAATCAACGCAAATCCATGCAGCATGACAAAATGTGCATTTCCTATAAGTTACTCCTTGGCCCTCCCCAGTTAAGTCACCACTATGCAGTATCTCAGCCAAATGGATTTGAGTTCCAAATTAGGTTCTTAAAACTCAGATTAGTTCCAATTTAGGCTCTTGAAATTTATAGTAGAAACAATAGTCTTAAAATCTAACACTTTTGATTTACAACAGCCAGGATTTTTGAAAGAAAAAGGAATTTCAAGTTTCCAAAGACTCTCCCCCCATAAGATCAATGCACAAAGTTTATGTTGTAAGCAAGATATTAGAAAGAAATCAGAAGAATAACTACAAACCTCTACTTACTGCAGATTAAAGATTGTTCAGATTTTTTCAAAACCATTTTTATTAAAAATAAAAAGATATAAAAAGATTTGGATGATAGTGAGTTCCTAAAAGGGGCACAAAAGTGTCTGACAGTGAGCAAAGAGCTGTAGAGGGCTGTGGTGCAGAACCAGGTGGCTGGAGAGTGGCTGCAAGGACGTTGATGACCCCAGAGCAGATGGAATGCATCGCACCGCGGTTACACCTCTCTCCAGGGAGGTGAGCATGGGCTAAATGCCTCCTCTTGATGGCAAGAAGAATGCCCAAGAAGTCTGGAGATGACACTATGGTGAGAAGGAAATGTGTGAAGATACCCTGAACTGAGTGAAACCTAAAATGCCAAAAAAAACGCTGAAATGACTGAGTTTACCTGGTGCTGAACTTGATTGCTTTTCTGCCATCAAGTGGAATGAGAACTCAAATGTAATTATGTTACAGGAAATAAAGTTCAGTCACTTGCTCACTGGAGTTTGGTAGCCTGTGAAAATCTTGCCCACCAAACTCCGAGAAGTGACCTGAGGGAATTTATTATAAGTCTGTAGGTGGGTGTCTCATGGAATCCAAGGGAAAATGTGTGAGCTGGGCTCAGAAAATACTAGAACCAAGTACTGGAAAACCACTGGGGTCTCTTCTCGGCTCTCATTGCTGCTTCTTTCTGCACGTCTACTTCCATCTTCTCTCTCTGAGGACCAACTTCCTGCACTCCCCCATCCATATGCCAGAATATAGTGGCATCAAGATCCTAAATTATGTGACACAGTTCTAACCACATACAGATTCTAACTTTCTGTCTCTTGGTCTCAATTCCAAATTCTTACACAAGAATCTGATTGGCCCACTTTAATCCCGTGTCTGTCTCCCTCAATTCAATCAGCAATGACCTGAAGGCCGTGCCTGTGGTACAAACATGACTGCTGTGGTCCATCACCCTGGTTCAGGGTGCAGTCCTCAGGGAGCTGGAAATGGCTGTGAGCTGGGAAGACAGGATGATGACTCATTCACTGTGAGGCTTGTGCCTCACTTCTCCCATCTACAAAGGAGGAGGAATAATATCTATAATATCCCTACTTCTAAATGAAGGCAAAGAGAGCTAACATTATTAACTTCTCTCCAGGTGCCAGACATTGTAGTAAGTTAACCAGGTTATCCTAGCTCGTCCTAAGAACAACCTAAGAGATGGGCATTTTAATTTCCATCTTTACAGATAAGGAAATTGATGTTCACAGAGGTTAAATCTCATAGCTAGTAAGGGGCAGAGCTCAGATCTGAGCCCAGACAGAACCAGTGCCGCAGCGGAGGAAAGAGCTATTTATTAAGATTGAGATAATGTCTGAAAGCTGCGCATTACGTTCTCAGCTATTAATAAATTGCCTGGGACAGGATCTTGCATGGAGTAAATGCTCAGAATTAAACGTCTCATTAATAAGAGCACCTGACTCTTCAGTTGCAGCAGACGTCTTATCATCATGAAGTGTTTGGCTCACATTAACCCACCAAACACCTCTACAAAGTGGGCACCCATCTGCCTTAAGAGATTTCTACCAAGACACATTTTTATTAAAAATGGAAAGGGAGATGAAAACAGAAGCCAATACCGATTTTAATTGTAATTGACCTTCAGCCACCATTTGGTGCAATGGATCAGATTGCTTCTAAAGCTTCCATTGCTGCGTCATGTTGAGGTGTGAATTTGCCTTCTTAGGGGCCTGTTGTCATAGAGTCTTTAGAATGTATCCATGTGCTCTGATCTTTTGACCTCCTGAAGCTAAATAGAACTCTTTTTGATTGGTGCTGAGCTCACACGAAGCCCAGAATCTGCTTGTAAATGTTTGCCAAATGAAAGATTTGTCAACAGGTAATGATTAAATCACCTACTGTATTCTCAGCCCTGAGAATATTAAACCTCTAAGGTACAATCCATACCTCTGAGAGTAAACAATCTTTTCTGTGCAATCAAAAACCTAAGAACTTAGTTATTAGAGAAAGGCAACTCAAAACCACCTTGAGATTCCCTCTTCATACTCACTAGGTTAGCTGTAGTCAAAAAACGGAAAAGAAATGTTGGCCAGGATGTGGAGAAATTATAACCCTCATCATGTAACCCTGGTGAGAATGTAAAATGGTACGGCCGCTCTGGAAAACATTTTGGCAGTTTCTTAATAAGTTAAACATAGAATTATCATATGACCCAGCAATTCCATTCCTGGGTGTATACCCAAAAGAATTGAAAACAGGTGTTCAAACAAGAGCTCATACACAAATATTCACAGCAGCACTATTCACAATAGCCAAAAGGTGGAAACAACCCAAATGTCCATCAGCTGATGAATGCGTAAAAAAATGTGGCATATCTGTACTAAATGGAAGAAACCAGACACGAAAGACCACACATATTATATGATGCCATTTCTATGAAATCTCCAGATTTATTTCTCTATGTATATAATATAAATATTTATTTATAAATAACTATAAGAGGTTTGACCAGAAATGAGGGTATCAGTATGAAATGCCTTGTGATTCTACCTGGGCATTCCGTCAGATGGCCTTTCTTCTAAGAGGTGGGATCAGAACATATTAGCTTGGGAGCTGCTGTTGGAAATTGATCCATCTGGTTTTCTAATTGAGTTCAGAAAAGAAATACCACCAGATCCACATATTGATATATCAGAATCCTCATTGCCAAATATATATAAATCATACAAGACCCTAAAACTATTTATGTTATACTTTTGGTTACACTTCCCACTGTGTTTTTTTTCCTACTGCGTTTTTAAAATGGTGTTATTATGACTCATGCTCAGTTTCCTATACTCTATGAATCCATCCCCTTCCAAGAAGTTTTTTTCTTTTAACTCATGTTTATCTATCTAAAAGCCTTATAGTTGTAAAGTTCTTTCTTTTTCCTTTTTAAAAAATTGAGATATAATTGACATATAACATTATATTAGTTTTCAGTGTACAACATAATTATTTGATTTCTGTATATACAAGTATTGTGAAAAGATCACCACAATAAGTCTGGTGAATATCCTTCACCACATGTAGCTACAATTTGTGTGTGTGTGTGTGTAATGAGAACTTTTAAGCTCTACTCTCTTAGCAGCTTTCAAATATACAATACAGTATTATTAACTGAAGCCACCATGCTGTACATCTCCAGGACTTATTTATTTTATAACTGGAAGTTTGTACTTTTGACCACACTTTGACCCATTTCACCCACTCCCCGCCCCCCCACCCCCACCCCTGGCAACCACCAATCTGTTCTCAGTATCTATGAGCCGTTTTACTTGTTTTCTTGATTCAGCATATTAGTGAGATCATATGGAATTTGTCTTTCTCTGTCTGTCTTATTTCACTTAGCATAATGTCCTCAAGGTCCGTCCATGTGGTCAAAAGTGGCAAGAGGTCCTTCTTTTTCATGGCTGAATAAAATTCCATTGTGTGTGTATATACGTCTGTGTGTGTATGACATCTTCTTTATCCATTCATCCATTGATGGACACTTAGACTGCTTCCATGTCTTAGCTATTATAAATAATGCTGCAATGAACATGAGGGTTCATATATCTTTTCAAGTTAGTATTTTCATTTTCTTCAGATAAATACCCAGAAATGGAGTTGCTGGATCATATGGTAGTTCTATTTTTAATTTTTTAAGGAACTTACATGCTGTTTTCCATAGTGGCTGCACCAATTTACATTCCCACCAACAGTGTACAAAAGTTCCTTTTTCTCCACATCCTCTCTGACATTTGTTATTTCTTGTTGAGTTCTTCTTTCTTAACAATAGTACCTTGCACTTGTCTGTAAAAAAAAATTACCCTAACTGTTGAAATAGATACCTTTGGGGGTGTCTTCCCGGTTCAGTACCCCCATTTCATTGACAACATCTCCATCTCCATGAGGCAACCATGTTTATGATTGATGACCCTGCTTTGCTGGCCACAAATGGACACCTGACCTGAGGTGAGGCACTCAGACTTGGAGGTGAGATTCAGGGATGATTGTGCCTTTTAGCTGGAATGAGGGTTATGGAAACTGAAGAGCAGAAGCTGCCATCATGGAAAACTATTCTCATCCACATGCCGGGAGAAGCAGAGAAAGTAGACATTTAAAGAGGAGAACGGAAAAAATAAAAAAAGAAAGAGGAGAACGGAACTGATGTGCAAAATAAAGGGAAAAGGGGAAAAAAATGATCTGGTTAGAGAGAGAGAGAGAGCAAGAGGGAGGTAGGAAGGGAGAGGGAGAGACAGAGACTGAGACAGAGACTGAGAGAAAATAATAGTTCCTGGTAGTTTTCTAGTTCCTGCTGCTTGGCTTTCGTGACGTCCACTTCTGTCCTTGGGTTCTGTGAGATACTCTGGATTTTTGTACAAAGCTCTCCTGACTTATTTTTCTTTTGCTTAACCTAGCTTGAATAAGTTTCTGTTATTGACTAGGACTGCTAGAACTTACTTCTACATCTTGTTTTGAGCCCCCAAACAGACAAATAAACCTTGATTCTTTCTGAATTAATGAAACACATTTATAGACATTTAAATCTGGAATCATCTAACCCAACCCATTCATTCTATACCACAAAATACTGCTGTATGAGGAAGTGAAATTGCCTGCCCAAGGTCACACAGTTAGGAGGTGGCAGAGCCAGAAGCAAAACCAAGGTATTTTGAATATCAGTCTAGTGTTCTTTCTGCTAAACAAGGCTGCCTTTTCTTTTTTTTTAATAACTTTTTTGTCTTATTCTGCCTTTCACATATGACAGTCCCAAACCCAACACTTGGTTTTTCTTTTCTGACTTTCTTATTCTTTCAACATCTATGTCAACACACTTCCTCCCAATAGCATATGCAATTTGATCCGCATCTGGTGGGTACACAGAGGCCCTCAAAGATCCTGGCTCTGCAGCATGGGAACCTGAGTCCTTCCTTTCAACTGCACCCATGTCTGTCTGTTCTGGAGCTCTGCCTTGGTCCCATCACCCCTGAGGTGTCCTGAGGCCAGGAACGCCAAACACGTTATGTGCCAACTCTGAATAAATACGGGGAGCTGCTTGGAGCCCAGGGTGGAGGGTAAGAAGGCAGGTTGTGTCTGGATTCCATTACAAAGAATGCTGTGCTCAAATGGCAGTGTCTGCCATGGCAACACCCACTAGACATGTCTGGATTGGGGACATTGGGGGAAGAGGCTACACACTGGCCACAGCTTCAGAAAGGGACAAGACGTATGTTCCATCCTTGCCTTAGGTGGTTGTTCTGTTTCCCAGGCCACATTGTCTCAGTGGTCAGGTGGCTGAGGAGGTAGTCTGAAGGCCACGAGGCTACAAGTGGCTTCCTTGGACCCTGGACGAGAGAGCATGAGCCCCAAGCTAGAGGGAGCTTGGAAAGGCAGCCCCTGCAGGGCCCTACAGCGGTCTACATGCTGCAGGCCACGCTGGCATTAGCTCCTTGTCCTCTGGAGTTGGTTTCATCTAGGCAAAGCCAGCTGGCTGGCTGTCAAAGAGTCAGATGCAACTCGGGGGTAAAAACACTTTTCCACAGCACTTACACAGAAATAACCTTAATCTCTGGGTAAACTTTCCAAGCTAAAAAGCTTTCTCTTCTACATGCTACCGAGAAATCAAAATAGAGTAAAAGGACAGTCTTACTTTAATCAAGTTCCAGAATGAGGACATACAGCTTTGAAAAGCACTGTCTCAAGCAGAAGACCTAAGGATGTGTGTAAGAGAATATTTCTAGAAAATGCCAAAGGCACCAAACATAATCCCAACTTTGCCTTCTGCTTCTCCTCGGTGCTACTCCGTACCCCGGATGGAGAGGCTACTTTGTTCAGCTAACTTTAGGAATGTCATAGTGCTCCGTGAGCGTGTCCAGGCGTCTGTTGAAGTCTTCTACTCTCTGCTTGTGGGTTTTGGATGCTTTCTTCAGGATCCTTTCCATTTGCCACTTCTCCTGCTTCTTCTCAGAGGCCACCTGGGCCAGTGTCCGCTTGTCCAGGCTGCGCCACTTCTCCTCCTCGTTTTTGCTCGTTCCCATCGCTCACAGGAGTTTCGCCTTGTCCTTGTTCTTTTTCTTCTTCCGCTTAGTCACTCTGAGCTCTGCGACGCCTTTCAGCTTCAGGGGCTCCTTTTGGACCTGCTCGTAGGCTTCCATGGCGCCCTGCTGAAGTTTCAAGACTGCCTTTTCATGAAAACAGTGAGCATCATGCTTGGGGCAGAGAACACCTGCTCCCTATTCTAAATGATCACAGGGGTGGGCAGGTGGTCCAGGCTGAGCATTTGGAGTATCCCAGACCTCTGGAGTCAGCTCTTGGCCCAGGGATGGGCTTCTGCTCCAAGTAGAGCTACTTAAGGACCTTTTAGGGAGAATAATCAGATACTGAAAGCGATGACCTGAATCTCCATTTTCTGAGCTGTGAGACACTAAGGATCATGTGAGCTTAGTGCTGCTAGGGACTTTCTTTTCATCACGAGAAGGCAGATGGCTCTGAAGAACAAGGCCAGCTCAGAGGAAAACAGAACCAAGAGATGAAAAGAGACAGATGCCCAGTAACTTTATTTGAGCAGCTAGAGTCAACCATGCCAAAGTTATTCAACTCCTAAACTTCTCAGTTACCGGACCCTGTGTATTTCCTTTTGCTTAAGCTGGTTTGGCTTTCTGGTACATACAACCAGGTAAGTTAGAATACCAAAATATTGACTAGTAACCACTATTTAATTTTATATACTTTGCTTCTTATTTTCATATGCTACAGAGAGGATACATCTTTGGGTCATTATAAATGGAAGTTAATTATTGTGGTTTAAAGTTTAATTAATATGAGTTATTGGGACTTCCCTGGCAGTCCAGTGGTTAAGACTCCATGCTCCCAATACAGGGGGCACGTGTTTGATCCTTGGTCAGGGAACTAAGATCCCAAATGTCGTACAACACAGCCAAAAAAAAAAAAAAAGAGTTATTGAGGCTACACTAGGAACAATAACAACAAAGAAATACACCTGTATGTGCTTTTTAAAAATTGAGGTATAGTTGATTTACAGTATTACATGTTTCAGGTGTGCAACATAGTGATTCACAATTTTTAAAGTTTATACTCCATTTAGAGTTATTATAAAATATTGGCTATATTCCCTGTGCTGTACAATACATACTTATAGCTTATTTATTTTATACACGGTAATTTGTACCTCTTAGTCCCCTACCTCTATCTTGCTCCTCCTCCCTTTCCTTTCCCCACTGACGATAACCACTAGTTTGTTCTCTTATCTGTGAGTCTGTTTCTTTTGTGTTATGTTCACTAGCTTGTTTTGTTTTTTAGCTTCCACATATAAGAAATATCATACAGTATTTGTCTTTCTCAGTCTGACTTATTTCACTAAGCATAATACCCTCTAGGCCCATCCATGTTGCTGCAAATGACAAAATTGCATTCTTTTTTTATGGCTGAGTAGTATTACACTGTATATATATACACCACATCATCTTTATCCATTCTTCTGTTGATGGACACTTAGTTTGCTTCTGTATCTTGGCAATTGTAAATAGTGCTGCTGTGAACATTGGGGTGCATGTATCTTTTCAAATTAGTGTTTTCGTTTTCTTCAGATATATACCCAGGAGTGTAATTGCTGGGTCATATGGTAGTTCTATTTTTAGTTTTTTGAGGAACCTCCATAATGTGTTCCATGGTGACTGCACCAATTTACATTCCCACCAACAGTGTTCTTGGGTTCCCTTTTCTCCACATCTTCACCAACATTTGTTATTTGTAGACTTTTTGATGGTAGCCATTCTGACAGATGTGAGATGATATCTCATTGTGGTTTCGATTTGCATTTCTCTGATGATATATGATATTGAGCAGTTTTTCATGTGCCTGTTGGCCATCTGTATGTCTTCTTTGCAAAAATATCGATTCAGGTCTTCTGCCCATTTTTATTTTTATTATTTTAAAAAATATTTATTTATTTATTTGGCTGCACTGGGTCTTAGTTGTGGCGTGTGGGATCTTTAGTTGTGGCGTGCGGGATCTTTAGTTGCGGCATGCACGTGGGATCTAGTTCCCTTACCAGGGATTGAACCCGGGTCCCCCGCATTGGGAGCATGGAGTCTTACTGCTGGATCACCAGGGAAGTCCCCTTCTGCCCATTTTTAAATCAGGTTGTTTGTTTTTTTGATGTTGAGTTGTATGAGCTATTTATGGATTATACATTTTTGGATATTAACCCCATATCAGTCATATCATTTGCAAATTCATTCTCCTATTCAGTAGGTTGTCTTTTCATTTGTCGATGGATTCCTTTGCTGTGCAAAAGCTTTTAAGTTTAATTAGTTCCCATTTTTAAATTTTTGCTTCTGTTTCCTTTGCCTTAGGTGACAAATTGAAAAAACATTGCTATGATTTATGTCAAAGAGTGTTTTGCCTATGTTTCCTTCTAGGAGTTTTATGGTTTCTGGTCTCACATTTAGGTCTTTAATCCATTTTTAGTTTATTTTTGTATATGTTGTTAGAAAATATTCTAATTTCATTCTTTTATGTGTAGCTGTCCAGTTTTCCCAGCATCACTTATTGAAGAGACTGTCTTTTCTCCATTGTATGTTCTTGCCTCCTTTGTCATAGATTAATTGACCATAAGTGTGTGGGTTAAACACGGTATATCTTTCCATCTGTTTGTGTCATCTTCAATTTCTTTCATTAGTGTCTTATACTTTTCCTAGTACAGATCTTTTACCTCCTTAGGCAGGTTTATTCTTAGGTATTTTATTCTTTTTGATGCAATTGTAAATGAGGTTGTTTCCTTAATTTCTCTTTCTGATAGTTCATTGTTAGTGTATAGAAATGCAACAGATTTCTGTATATTAATTTTGTATCCTGCAACTCTACTGAATTCATTGATGAGCTCTGGTAGGTTTTTTTGGTGGCATCTTTAGGATTTTCTATGTATAGTATCACATCATCTTCAAACAGTGACAATTTTATTTCTTCCTTTCCATTTTGGATTCCTTTTATTTCTTTCTTGTCTGATTGCTGTGGCTAGGACTTCCAAGACTATGTTGAATAAAAATGGCAGGAGGGGGTATCCTTGTCTTGTTCCTGATCTCAGAAGAAATGCTTTCAGCTTTTCACCACTGAGTATGATGTTAGCTCTGGGCTTGTCATATGTGGCCTTTACTGTGTTGAGGTAGGTTCCCTCTATGCCCACTTTCTAGAGAGTTTTTATCATAAATAGATGTACAACTGTAGATGTGCTTTTGTTTTCCAAGGAAAAGGAATAAATTTATCCTAAGGCAGTACTTCTTAGACTTTTTTTGTTTGTTAGTTTCTGGGCCCCTTTGTACACTCATGATTTATTGAGGGCCCCAGTGACTTTTGTTTATGTGGGTTATAACTATCGACATTTACTGTATTAAAGGTGGCAACTGAGAACTTTTAAAAATACATATTGATTCATTTGCCAACAACAATGATTAATGCACTGCATGTTAACATAGATAACATCTTAGTGTTATAATAAAATTAGTTTTGACCTTGCAGACCCCCTAAGATCTGTTCTAAAGTAAAATGTCAGTCTGTTTCAGAATAAGAAAAAGGATAATGAAGGACAGAACTTGGAAATTACATTTTATTTGCCTTAGTTTATAATACTCAAGTCTGAAAAGTAGCTCTGTAATGTGTTAAAATCTTAGCAAAGTTTGCCCAATTTTAGTAGGCTTGTTGCCTTGATTTACTGAGTAATGCTTCAGCCTACAATGTAAAGGTTATCATTACCTGCTGTGTAACCAAAGATTCTGGGTTTTACCAGAATAATTTACTGTGCTTTATGTTGACTTTACTATATTCTTGATTATTTAAGGAAGAAAAAGAACCAAGGTTCTTCACTTGTGAAAGAACATAGATTTTTTAAAATCCTGTTACCATCTATGTTTATTTTTAAATGCTTTATTGTGACTCTAATTAAATAGGTAATCAATTATTGTTTCTACGTCATCCATGATCCCATCTTAATTAAGTATCCAAATATCTTCTGATAAGTTTTTTATTTTATTTATTTTCATTTCCCCAAAAATTAGATCTTAAATTTATAAAAAGTAAAATAAAATCAGGATTCAGGGCGGGGGGGGGCATTCTTTAATTGTAATTAAAAAAATTTTTTTAACCTTTTTATTGTGGTAAAATATACATAATATAAAACTTACCATTTTAGCCATTTTAAAGTGTACAGAAAATCAAGATGTCTTTTACATCTAAAACAATCTTGAGATTCCCTAGAGGACCCCTGGAAGTCACAAAGCCTTGTTCTTTCACCTTATAAAAAGAGAGGTGCTAGATTTGTTTAATGCATTACCATTGTAGGACTTGCATGGGTAGAGTTTTCAGATCAGAAGAGGAGCTCAGCTTTCCCTAGGTTAAACTTGTACAGATAAACTATTGTTAAATAAATATTTCAGAAATGGTATGCTTTCCAGGAAATCCCTGGAGATTTGTCAGTGCCCTGTCTGTCCGTGTTCTGTTTTTATCCTCAAGGAAAATACTGATCAAAACTCATATGAAATAGGTGTGTCGTGTTTTCCTGTATTTATCAGAGTCCTGGCAATACTTTGCCTGATGACATTCGACAACAACAGTATAGTCTCAATCATAATTTCAGTAATTAACATGTTACCTTGGCCTGGCCATAGTCTTATTTCTTTAATTTGAACCTGGTGTCTACTGGGCCAGTGGTTGTCAAATGGGAATGCACATCAAACTTACCTATGGAGTTTTATAAAAATACAGAGGTCTGGGCCCTACTCCTGAATCTCTTTACTTGCTATTCTTGGTATATTCTTGGTATATTATGTTTTATGATCATTATGTTATACCTCAAGATTTTTCCTCCATAAAATTATGTTTCTCCATTTTAATGAATCAGGTATCTTTGAATGTAAGCTCAATCACTATCCTTAGGGACAGACTTTTTTTTTGCCAGGGGGGTGACGTTATTATCTTTCTTTGACATGCTATAGAAACAACCAAATTTCTGTGGGTTGCATTATTATTAGGCACCCCTCATCAGACCTTTCACATTTGAAGGTTACTAGTTATAAATTAAACATAGCCATTTTAAGTCTCTGCCATCTACAAGTAGTTTTTGTTTTACTCTGATGCTTGCCTGAAGGCTCTGCTGTAAGCTACAGGCCAAATTTTTTTTTTTTAATAAATTTATTTATTTATTTATTTTTGGTTGCATTGGGTCTTCGTTGCTGCACGTGGGCTTTCCCTAGTTACAGCGAGTGGGGGCCACTCCTCGTTGCGGTGTGTGGGCTTCTCATTGCGGTGGCTTCTCTTGTTGCAGAGCATGGGCTCTAGGCGTGCGGGCTTCAGCAGTTGCAGCACATGGGCTTAGTTGCTCCACAGCATGTGGGATCTTCCCAGACCAGGGCTCAAACCCGTGTCCCCTGCATTGGCAGGCGGATTCTTAACCACTGCGCCACTAGGGAAGTCCTGCTACAGGCCAATTTTGTCTTCAACTAAGAAGGATGGTCTCAAAGTCTTTTCTCAGTATAGAAAAGGACTGTACCCAGTACTTCAGGCTATCAGTGCTTTAAAACTTAGCCTCTAGTGTACATGCTTCTGAGCTGGCATCTCTTAGATAACTTTCATACCATACCAGTGGACAAAATCAAGATCTCCAGGACTGTTTTTAGTCAAGAGGACTACTAACCCAAGGCTCAGGGAACAAGAATTAATTACATAAGACTGAGTGAACTGATGAGAAAAATTTCACTGTGGTTATTTTTTTGGAATGTTGATTTTATTTCAGTGTTCTATATTCTGGTTGTATAAATAAACCCTTTTCTTTCTTCTTAAGCTATTTGTAACCTATAAAATTTAGTAGGTTCTGCTTTTGTGAACTGAAATGGAACATTTAAAAATTATATTTGATCACCACCTATCTCACAGAATTCAGAAACTCTTACTGATTCTCCATGCTTTTCATGGCAATATAGTTATTTGCAAAGGCTCAATAAGAATCTGTTCTCCTTACCAGGATACAATTGGATGAATTGATTGTACAACCAGGGCCTTTCCTGGAGTGCCATATTTGAGAATGATGCTTATTTCATCAGATATGACCGACCACTTTTAGGGAGCTAAGGTTGACTTGGCTTACGGAGCTGACGCTTACAAGGCCCTCCTAGGAAAACTGGCTGGTGTCTGGTTTATAGGATCCCAGCCTCACAGGAGGTGAGGAAGGTTACTTCCTGGCAGACCAGGAATCTTAAGAAATTTGGAAGATTTTAAGAAGAAAGAAATTCACCCAAATTTATAGATACTGCAGGCATAATTTGATGGCAAGAGTTTCCTAGCCATAGGAGAGCAAATCTTTTAAGAGATCATTCTGGGATTCCTTATGAAAACTTCAACACAAAAATTAATTTTGTAGTTGGTCAAATTACTCTGTGGACCTGGATCTTGCCAGTCAAACTTAAGAATAATCTTTCTTCGAGGGCTTCCCTGGTGGCACAGTGGTTAAGAACCTGCCTGCCAATGCAGGGGACATGGGTTCGAGCCCTGGTCCAGGAAGATCCCCCATGCTGTGGAGCAACTAAGCCTGTGCGCCACAACTACTGAGCCTGCACTGTAGAGACCATGAGCCACAACTACTGAGGTCCGCGCGCTTAGAGCCCATGCTCCACAACAGGAGAAGCCACCACAATGAGAGGCCTGCGTACCGCAACGAGGAGTGGCCCCCACTCGCCGCAACTAGAGAAAGCCCGCACACAGCAACAAAGACCCAATGCAACCAAAAATAAATAATAAATAAATAAATTTTTTTAAAAAAGAAAAAAAGAATAATCTTTCTTTGAGATTTTTATGATCATAGAAGGAGAGGGAACACTAGGGAACGTTGTGAAAGACTAACATAGACCAAAAGGTTCCTTGGTGTCTTCAATGGAAAATTAAGCATTGTTTGAGAGCACATCCCGCTGAGTTTTCAGGTTCTGTAGTTTGTGCCTTTCCTTGTCTTTGAGCTGTTTTATAGAAAACTGATAGCAATGCAAATAATTTTTCTCCATCGATATAAAAATTATGTTCAGTGAAATGTAATTGATTATCACCCTGTGGATATTAACCTATTTTGCATCTATTTGTGTATTCATTCCTGATTCAACTATAAAAGTGTAATACTTTGAATTCTCTTTTATAGCATCTTACTAGTTCCCTCACTAATTAAAGAGTTAAATAAAATCTTTGATGTTTTCTTCTCTATTTATATAAGCATCATGATATTATCTTTTAAAAACATTATCCTTTAACAGGAATTTGCCTGTTACATATTTTCCCAGTCCTTTGCTTTCACACTTCCTCTGTTATAATTTAAGTGTGTCTCTTACAAACAGCATATGGATGACTTTTGTTTGATTTATCCTGTCTGACAATCTATGTTCTCATCTGTGGGTTAAGTCCATTCACATTGATTATGAGTACACTTAAACACTGGAATTAGGGGCTTCCCTGGTGGCGCAGTGGTTGAGGATCTGCCTGCCAATGCAGGGGACACGGGTTCGAGCCCTGGTCTGGGAAGATCCCACATGCCGCAGGGCAACTAGGCCCGTGAGCCACAACTACTGAGCCTGCGCGTCTGGAGCCTGTGCTCCGCAACAGGAGAGGCCGCGATAGTGAGAGGCCCGTGCACCGCGATGAAGAGTGGCCCCCACTTGCCACAACTAGAGAAAGCCCGCGCACAGAAACGAAGACCCAATGCAGCCAAAAATAAAAACAAAAAACAAAAAAACAACAGAAAAAAGCACTGGAATTATTTACTCCATCTTATTTTGTGTATATCATTCATTAGAATGATTTTTCTTGGCTTCTGTTCATTCCCGCTATCTGTTGGATTGATGGACTTTCTTTGGTCCCCATTTTCCTTTCTATTTGTTTGGAAGTTTCTCATTCTTTCCCTAATATTTAGTGGTTACCCTTATGGCAGAACCTGCTCTATGTCTCTGTGATAGCCATTCTCCCTTTTTTCCTTAGCAATGAAACTGGGAAATAAACCTTGCTGAGAAACTACATTTCTGAGTTTCCCTCAAAGATAGAAGGGAAACAGTACATGAGAAGTTAGTTGGAACTTCTGGGAAGGCTCATTAAAAGAATAATGACAGTTGGCCTATGTTCCTTTGTCCTTCCCTCCTTTGTCCTGCTTGGAATGTGAGTGTGATAGTTGGAACTCCAGAAACCATCATGCACCCTGAGGAAACTTTGAAGATGGAAGCCACACCCTAAGGATAGTAGGGCAGAAAGAAGAGCCCAACCTCTAATGACCAAGGAGTGGCCAAATCTGCCCTGAACTGCCCACCTCCACATTTCATTCATGTGAAACAAAAACCAACTCTGATTTTGTTCAAGTCACTTTAGTCAAGACTTTTATTAGCTGAATGCAATTTTTAACTGATACACCTTAAATTTTTTAACAGGCATACTTAATTTAACGAAACCTAAACTTAATCAATATCTCTACACACATTATAGACCAAGGACCACTACTATCAGAACTTCAGATATATTGTCAAATTTCTCACTTTTTAAAAAACTTCTTGCTGATCTTTGCACTGTCTTCCCCTATTACACACACACTCACATATTTATTTTCTCAAATTCTTACAACAAGTTCACAAGGAATATACCATTATTGCGTTTTTACAGATGAGGAAATGGGGGTTCACAGGAGTTAGGTAACCTATCCAAGGTCACAATTAATTAATTAATTGTGGCAAAGTCATGATTTGAAGTCTTTCTAACACCCAGACTTCCCATTTGTGTCACAAATCTTAGCTGCACTCGTTCTATCAACTACTTGGCTGGTGTTGTAGCTCAGGACAAGCACGCTCTCTGTCTGGGGCAAGGCTGGAGTAAAGCAAGCTCTGCTGTCATCCAGATCATTGTATCTTACTAAGTGGACGTATCACAAAAGATCAGTCTGCTAATTTAAGGACAGCAGGTTCCGGTTTAGCAAATTTCCTGGATACACGCCTTTTCCCAGAGGGAAAGCTACATCCTTGTAGGAGTTCTGGAGTAATGCTCTTGGGACACCTCACCAGAGAATGAGCTAATATAACTAGGTGCTAATAAGCCTCAGCAGACAAATAAAATAAAGACAGAACTATAATCATGATCAGAAAGGGAAAAGAAAAATGTTAAAACAACCATTTTGCCACCATGAAGTCTGTGTTTCTCTTTCAGCACCACCAAAGAGATATTGCTGAAAAGGGAGTTTTGTGTGTTATATGGAAAGAAGGCAATGAAAATGTTTAGAAACAGGGAACATGAGAAACTATTTTAGTTGAGAGTAGGGGCAAGGAGGGGAATGACTGAACAAAATAGAATGCCGAGGTGTTTAAATGTATTTTCAAAAATAAAAATAAAATAAAAATCATTTCTGTTTCTTTGACATATATAAAAGGAAAATGTTTATCAGGGAATTTGATCAGGTAGACATGCTTTGAAGGCAAAGGTAGCCAAATTATGTAACCCGAAGCTTCCTCAGATTCTAGATGCAAAGCCTTTAGAGGGATAACAAAAAGGAAATGATTTTGTAGAAGTTAAGATCGACAGATTCAGAAACAAAATTCAGAATGGATTTTTCTGGCCAGAGGGCAAGAATGCTGAAGAAAATCCTTCTCCTGAGGTTTATGGGGTATTTGGGTCACAGTGACCCATTTATGTAGATTTTTAATTTTTGCCGATCTTCCAATTTAATTTTTTGTTTTTCAAACTCCAGTTACAATGAAACATAAACTTTGGCATAGGCTGAACTCACCCGACTACCTTCTATTTATTCTCCCTACCCCACTGCCCAGGTGTCACCTCTCCTGAGTGTATTGGGAAGACGTGGGGATGGCTCTCATCCCACTTATGTTGACTTCTTGGGGGTTTTGTCTCCAGATCCTGGAGTCCTTTCACCTCTCCCATCACTGCTGTGACAAATCACATACCACTCTACTGACGGTCACCTCCTGGAGCTTAGCGTCTACAGTCCCTCTTGATACAATGGCAACTACCTTGGGTTCAAAGGGTGAATGTGGAACCAGCCACACTTCCCTTTCTGCCTCGTTCCTTGTACCACATGACCACGAGGCTATGTGGATGAAGCAGATTCACCAGATGGTAGGGCTAATTAAATGCACTTACAATGTGGGAGTAAATAAAAGGTAAAATTATATATCCAAGTCAGCCTTACTCACACTAGAATAAAAGCCACAGAGGACTTGGGAACAGGGGTGGGTGGAAGAGTCGGCTGGAGTAGGAGAATCTCGGGTGGGCTTTGCAATTCCGATTAGGGCTCCTGAGATCTAGCAGCCAGCATGAGGTGTGAAGATGCCTCCTCTCCTTAACAACACACATCTCCCAAACACAGTGTTCAGAGAGAGTAAAGTCTAGATTCCTATAAAAGAAGAGAAACATTTCTCTAAATACAATGAAGCCTGAACAACTCTCTGCCCACCAATGGGGCTATGGTTTAATTTTCCTTCTACTTCTGAACAATGGCCAAAGGCAAAAAAAAAAAAAAAGAAAGGGGATTCAGGGGTCCCTGATGTTCCTTCAGCCTTGGGCTACACAAAAGACCCGACTGAAGTTCTGGAATGACCACTGCCCTGTACCTGGAGCCTGTATACATCTCTGCATGGGACGCCTCACAGGACTCTGTCCAAGCAGCAGGGAAGCAGAGTGACTTATCGGCTTCCTGTCCAAGCAACTGACTTTTCCAGTTGCATTAAGGAAACCAAGGTTCAAGCACCCTCTGTAGATGCACTTTCCAGGACTAATTTCCACTGCTTTTATGTGAGCACCCTTTCCATAAAAAGTGCAAGACTTTTCTCTCTAAATCTGTAGTTCTCAAGTGGGGGTGATTTTGGCCTCCAGGGAACATTTAACAATGTCTGGAAACATTTTTGGTTGTCACAGTGGCAGGGGGAGTGTGGGGGGAAATGCTACTGGCATCTAGCGGGTAGATGCCAGGGATACTGCTAAACATCCAACAATGCAAAAGATAACTGCCCACAAGAAAGAAATAGCCAGCTCCAAATATCAGTAGTGCTGCTATTGAGAAACCCTGCTCCAAATGCTTGGAAAAAATACTTCACATCATCTGTGATCAGTACTCACCATGCTATCACCCTCATGTCACTCCTGAATTTTACTTTTAAAATTCATCAGCTGATCTTCCTACAAATCATTCCCAAGAAGCAGATTAAGAGTAATCATGGCATTTACTGAGTCCTTACTGTGTGCCAGGTTCTGGAAAAAGGACTTTACATACTTTATCTCACTTATTGTCACCATTTTCAGAAGAGAAAACTGAGGCTCAGGGCAATTAAGTAAATTGCAGGTTATCAATACATGAAACTGAAACTCACTGAGGTGGGAATCAACCCAGAACTCAAGTTTCTGCTCTTTAAACTCAACGCCTTTCTAAGGAAACCAACGATGTCTATTCAATTTATTGAACAACTGCTTTATACTCAGAATTCTCTTTTTATTTTATTTTATTTATTTATTTATTTTTGGCTGTGATGGGTCTTTGTTGCTGCGCACGGGCTTTCTCTAGTTGTGGTGATCGGGGTCTACTCTTCGTTGCGGTGCTCGAGCTTCTCACTGTGGTGGCCTCTCTTGTTGCGGAGCACAGGGTCTAGGCGGGCAGGCTTCAGTAGTGTGGCTCATGGGCTCAGCAGTTGTGGCTCGCGGGCTCTAGAGCTCAGGCTCAGTAGCTGTGGCGCACGGGCTTAGTTGCTCCACGGCATGTGGGATCTTCCCAGACCAAGGATCGAACCCATGTCCCCTGCATTGGCAGGCAGATTCTTAACCACTGTGCCACCAGGGAAGCCCCAGAGAGCTCTTTTTCATCCTGAGAATTTTTCATCTTCTGACAAAAAGTATTTGTTAAATAAATAAAACTTTGTAATTATGGTCATCCATCACTTGGAGCAAACTTGATAGATGGATTTAAAAACACATGTATTTGTAAAACTCCCTCCTTTCCAAAAAGAAGAAAAGCTATGTCTTTTATATATTTTAGTTTCAAATTTAAAGAATCTCTTCATTTTTGAAACTTCCAGACTAATGCATATAATGCTTTAAGTGGCAGAACCAGGTAAGACTGCAAGGACAATTGCTCTATCTTGAGGTGTCCCTATTTAAAAGAAAGAAAGAAAGAAAAAAGCAACATTTTGTAACACAACAGCGTATTGAATTTTTTTATTCTTGTGTCTGTCTCCTTCATTGTCCTGTGTATTAGTTTTCTACTGCTGCATAACAAATTAAAACAAATTTAGCAACTTAAGACAACACCCGTTAATTAGCTCACCATTCTGTAAGTCAGAATTTCTAGCACAGCCAAGGCATAACTGAGTTCTCTGCTCAGGGTTCCCAAGGCTGAAATCATGCCATCAGTCAGGCTGAGCTCTTCTCTGGAGGCTCTGCGGAAATTCACTTTCAAGCTCATTGAGGTCGTTGCAGTTGTAAGACTCAAGTCTCATTTCCTTGCTGGCTGGCGGTCAGGGGTTGCTCTGAGCGCCTAGAATCCTCTCCAGGAAAGCAGCCCCCTCCATCGTCAAAGCCATTAGTGGAGAATCTCACTGATGATGAATCGACTTCATGCTTTGAATCTCCAAGAAAAGCCCAATCCCTTGTAAGGGCTCACGTGATTACATCAGGCCTACCAAGGACAATCTCCCTATCTTGAAGTCAACTGATTTGAGACCTTAGTTACATCAGCAAAATCCCTCACAGCAGTACCTAGATTAGTGGTTGTTTGAATAATTGGGAGAACATCTGGGTATACCAGGAATCTTGGTGTACACAGGAATCTTGAAGGTCATCTTAGAATCCTCCCTAGTTCAGTCTGTAAATTCCTAGATGGCAAAAACTGGGCCTTGTGCATCTTTGTCTGGTACTCAATAGATACTCTAGGAATGTTCACTGAACTGAATTGTTTTGAAGGGATTCAGAAATTACGAAGTCGTGAAACTGTTACACATGAGCATTAACTTCCAGGTACTGACAACTCCCATCAGGAAAAAGATCAGATAGGATTCAGTGCCCAGGAAGCCTTTAGGCTGATCACTGTCGTGACCTCTTCCTCTACCAAAAGATTAACTGGATTTTCTACTTTCACTATGGGAATACAGCTTTGATTTTATTAAGGGAAGCCAAGGGAAAAAGAATTCCTATCCCAGAGATGTGCAAGAAAAACAACTTTCCAGAATCGCATCTATTCTATTGAGGAAGTGGTGTGTTCAATGGGTTTGTGGTGTCATGAGCTGCCCTTCCCTAGTCTGCCAGCTCTTTGAGGGTGGAACTACCTATTATTCATATTTCTATCCCTAAGGCTAGCACAGTGCCTGGTTCAGAAGACAAACGTTAAAGATAAAAGCTGATTAAATGTTTGTAGAATGAATGCTATTTAGCCTGTCTCTGCTAGTAGTCATTCACTTCCTGTGGGCCAGGGCTCTGTCCAACGCATTTTCTGCAAGCCAGCAATGCCTGTCTGTTCCCCGGCAGCCAGTGAGCATTCAACAGGTGCACTCTTTGGGCCTTGTACTCTTGTTTTAAAATGTATTTTATTCTCTCCCAAATTAGCAGTTGATCATTTTAGGTTATACAATATGGATTGAAGGTGACTACTATTCAAGCTAGTCTTATAAGGCTTATTTCTAAGAAATATTCAGCTTTATGTTAACACACACACACACACACACACAAAAACAAACCCCCAAATCCCAAAACTTTCCTCTTCCTTTCCAAATGGACATTCATTTCAGTGTCTAGTAAATGTATTTATGGGAAACATTTCTTTACGTTAATCAGAGAACAGAGCTGTGATTTCTGAAAAAAAAAGCTCTGTTTCCCTTAGGTTTTCTCAGCTTCTCCATTGCCAGCCTCAGACAAGGTACACGTTATCTGCAATTCTGTGAGCCTCCCTGCATTTCAGTCGCATTGGGGAAAACGCTTTCCCGGCCTTCCAAAGGCAGATAAACGCGATCCACATAACTCCACTTCACTGCAACCTGGGAGCCGCGGATTTCGGGCCCGCGCTGTGACGTCACCGGGCTCGCAGGCCGCGGCGCTGGCCTCAGGCTCGGCTGATTGGCTGGGGCCCATGACGTCACGGGCCGGGGCGGCCCTGGGTTCGGGAGGGCCCAGCTATGCTCAGGGTTAGTTTTTAAAAAGGTGGGGGTGGAACAGGGGAGCTCGCGGAGCGCCCGGTCCCTCCCGACGTGCCAGGTCCCGCCCGATCGCGCCCACCGCCAACCTCGCCCGGCCGCCGCGCCAGCCTCGGGGGCGGCCCGAAACGGGGCGGGAGGAGAGGCGGAGCGGGGAGGAGCCGGGCGCGGCGCCGCGCTGTCCCTGGTCGCCGCCCACCCCGTTACACACAGCATGTAAACAGTCCCCGCCGGGAGGAGCCCCGGGACTGGAGGGAGCCCGCGTCGCCCGGCCCAGCCGCCTGCCCGAGAGCCCACAGAGCTGCGCGCTGCCCGCCCGGGAGGAGGGCGCCCGAGGAGAGGAGGGCGGGCGGCGAAGGGAGCGGGAGGCGGGCGGCGAGTGAGGAGGCTGAGGGAGCAGCGGGCGCGGCGGGCCAGGATGGATTTCCAGCAGCTGGCTGACGTTGCGGAGAAATGGTGTTCCAACACGCCCTTCGAGCTCATCGCCACCGAGGAGACCGAACGCAGGATGGATTTCTACGCCGACCCCGGCGTCTCCTTCTACGTGCTGTGTCCGGACAACGGCTGCGGGGACAATTTTGTGAGTGCCTGGGGGAGGGACCGCCGCAGCGCGCGGGAGTGTGGACTCGCGGCCGCTTCCCTGCGCCCGAGCTCCCTCGCCGCGAGGCGGTGGGGCGGGAGGTGGGGGGGCGTAACCGGCTGACCGCGGCGCACCCAGCTGCTCCGCGCTCCGCCGGGGGAGCCCTCGGGCCCGGCCCGTTGGGGTCAGCGCTCCGGGTGCGTCCGGTAGGCGGCAGGCAGGGGCGTCCTTAGGATCCGGGGAGCCGGGCTAGAGAGGGCTGGTTCCGGGACGCGACCCCACGGCTCGAGCGCTGTGCTCGGCTTGGAGCATCTCCGGGGGTGTTTCAGCCTCGCACCAGTGCGGGCCAGGGCGCGCGGACCCTCCCCTCCCGCAGGATCCGGAGTCGGGAGCTTCCTACACCCAGGCGTCCCGCCCAGGTGAGGAACCCCGTTACCCTCTAAATGCGCAGACGCAACTCCTCGAGTTGTCCCTGCCAGGGAGAACCCGCTCCCGTCCCCCTCCCCCATGTTATTCTCATCGGTGTTTGGACACAAAGCCTATGTCCACACTAGCGATGCCCCATCTCCTGGACCTTCTTTGCGGAATTACACCTCGGATCTTAAAAACGCACTCGCGCGTGCGCATACACACACAAACACACACAGGCACGCCTATCCCCCTTTCCTCTCGTGCTTCCATTGCTTCTCTGTGAGCTTCCAACGGGGTGTGTGGAGCCCGAGAGGTTCTGTCCAGCTGAGGCGGCGGCCTCGGCCCTGCCAAAGCCCTTCGGTTTTTCTAGATGAGGGGGAATTTCTCTTCCCCACCCCACTCCCCGCCCTGCCCCAGGCTCGGAGGTACCGGGACCTGGAACTGCGGTGTCCAAAACCTCGACTTTGCATCCTGCGCCCACCTGGGATCTTGGCGCTGGTAGTTTAGGAAGGGGATGTAGAGGGCCGGGGAGTTGGGTTGGGAGGTGCAGAGACTGGGCGAGGATGGCGCTTCATGAAGTGTTTGTAAGGACGAGGAAAAAATAATGGTCCCCAAATGTAAGATGGAGGCGGCTATGGGCTCAGGTTACCAGCCTGAGTCGCCGGCCTGAGCCTGGAGCTGGCGCTGCTGCCGCCCCTGCGGACGGAGGTGGGGCAGCGCCTCGGCGAGGCCTGGCGCTGGCTCCTCAGGTAGGGTGAGACAAAGCTGGGCCGAGGTCCAGGCTGTCGCGCGCCCCTACCACCAACGGGAAGTTCGAGAAAGAGTTAGAGAGACAGCAAGATTGTCTCTCTTGGCCCCAGAGAGATGAAGGCTTCTTGTATGACTTGTCGATAAAGCATGCCCCTCCCACCACCTCCACCCCACCCCACCCCGCAAAGGTGAACAACCCACCTGGCCCCAGCCCTGCGGCACTCTAGAAGAGGGATGGCATTGGGGGACAGCCAGATTTGAGTTCTGGCTGTGTGACTCTGGTCACATGCATTTTAATGTTTTCAGATGCTCAGTGTACACATCCAGAAAATGGGTATAATACCAACTACCAGGTGATCAAATAGATAAAGCACCTAATAGTCTCCAGTGCACAGCAAGGGCCCCACAAATTTGGGTCAGAGATCTGGGGTTCCCCAGAGTTTAGAACTTGTCTTTTTTTTTTAAATTTTTTTAAAAAATTAAATTTTTTATTTTTGGCTGTGTTGGGTCTTCGTTTCTGTGCGAGGGCTTTCTCTAGTTGGGGCAAGCGGGGGCCACTCTTCATCACGGTGCGCAGGCCTCTCACTATTGCGGCTTCTCTTGTTGCAGAGCACAGGCTCCAGCCACGCCGGCTCAGTAGTTGTGGTTCACGTGCCTAGTTGCTCCGCGGCATGTGGGATCTTCCCAGACCAGGGCTCGAACCCGTGTCCCCTGCATTGGCAGGCAGATTCTCAACCACTGCGCCACCAGGGACGCCCAGAACTTGTCTCTTTTTTAAGAGCCTCAATTTCTCACCTGTAAAATGAGGTTGATCAGAATGCCTCCATCATAGGTACTTGTGAAGAGCAAGTAAACTATAAGTGTATGTAAGAACACTGTTAACTGTAGTTAAAATAAGTAAATTAGTGTTGTCAGTGGGAGATCATTAAAAAGGGATTTACTCCATTGTAAAAGTGTAAGTAAGCTCCAGTATATAGTATATAGTGGAAAGGGCATCAGGGTCCAAGTAGTTGCAGTGTTAGGGTTTGATTAGGAGTCCCTTCTAGCCCTGGGCTTCCTTGGACTGCCAGTGACCTTTCCCCCTCTTTATTGTTCGAGATGGGACAAGAATCACTCATGGTTCTGGATTTTATGGGGGAGAGTTCCACACAGCCTTCTTGCTGGCACTGCAGGAGACATATCCAAAGAGAACAAGTAGGTAGAGAAAAGCAAGGCTATTCTCTTGCCTTGAATATATTTATCAAACCATCATTCAGAAACATTAAGTATATCAGGCCTTTTTCAAGGCCACCCATATTATATTTTAAATGTTTTCCCACCTGTATGAGTAAAGTGCTTGAAAGTATTTCTTTTGAAAGTATTCATTCACTGACAATTAAATGAAATAGATAGGGAAGAAAGATAATGGTGGTGGGGGGGAGTAATTCATTGGGTAGACTGGAACTTTTTCAGTTTCTAGAGGCCATAATGGACGAGATGCCAACCACTGGAGTTTTCTTCGCCCAAAACTTCTCCTCTAATCTGTCCCAGGCCAGATTTGTCAAGTGCTGTTTGCCTCTCGCTAAGGGAACTCAGACATGAAATAAATGTCCTACTTCTCTTCTTTTTCTTTTCCCAGAAAAATCTGCTAAACATTAGAAGAAATTTGAGATGAAGGGAATGTAATCTGAAGGATTTAACAATAAGAATATTTACATAGCATTTCTCAATTTACAGAGTGTCTTTATATCATTCATTCATTCATTCAACAGACTTTTATTGAGGGCTCACTCTGCACTTGGCCAGGGCTACCTAGAATGGGGCCATTCTATTCATCTAAGAGGCAGAGTGGTATAATGGTTAGGGGCACAGGCTCTGGGGTCAGGCTACTCAAGTTGCACCCCAGCTCCCCACATCTAACTTTGAGACTTGGGGGAAGTTATTTAACCCCTCTCTGCCATGATTTCCACATCTGTAAAATAGGGATGATATTAATACCTCCCTAGCAGACTTGTTTGGGAAAAGTGCCTGAAGTGGGGGTGATGATATTAGTGGCTCTGGCAGGGTCTCTGCACAGCAGTCCCTCTGGATCTATTTAAAATATAATCCAAGTCATGTTCTCACCACTCCCTACCTCTCCTGAACTGACTTCCCATTATTGCAATAAAACCTAAGCTTTCTTGGCTTCAAGTCCCCACATGATTTGTCTCCTGCCACCTCTATGACCTCATCCTGGACCATTCTTCCCCCTTGCTTACTGTGTTCCTGCCACACTGGCCTTTCTGGTCTTCAGACAAGCCAAGCTCATTCCTGCCTCAGGGCCTTTACGTGTGCTGTTCCCTCTGCCTAAAGTACTCTTCCCCCACATCTTTACATGGCCAGCTCCTTTTTGCCATTGCGGCCTGGGAGAAACCTTCCTGACCACATACTCCCTCCCTCACCCTTTTATTCTTATCATAGCACTCATCAGCACTTGATAGTCCACTGTTTATTTTCTGCCTGCCCCACTAGTCTGTAAGCTTCACGAGAGCTTGTCTTATCACTGTATTGCAGTGCTTGGAACAGTGTCAAACATGTGATAGGCGTTCAATCCATGTTTGTAAGAATGAATGACTAACAGTCTAGTGTAGAAGATAGATGTTAAATTTCAAGAGTGACAGCTTCAAAGACAACTACCACTTACGTGCAGTTCACTGTGTGTCAGACTTTGCATATATGAACTCATTTAATCTTAGTAATCTCACAAGCTACTCTGTAATTATCTCCACTTTACAGATGAGAAAAGTGAAGCCCAGCAAGGTTTACTAACTTTCCCACAGCTAATAGATGGTAGAGCAACTTGAACAGTAGCCTTGTAGTGAGTATATAGCACCACAGGAGTGACAACAGGGGACCCAATTCAGACTGTGGGTTCAAGGGCTACTTCTTATTGAGCCTCACAAATATTCTCTAAGGTGGGTATTATTATATCCCCATTTTATAGGTGAGGAAACCGAGGCTAATGAGTTTAAGGGACTCATCCAGGACTATGCCACTAAGAAGTAAGAGAGCCAGGACTCGAGCCAAAGCCCAGGGGGCTGTGCCTTCTGCCATGCAGACTGTACCCCAGGCAGCATCAGGCTGGGGGCTCCAGAGGCCTAGGAACAAGGACTTCTTTCTGTCTGCCCTTTCTTTGGCAGCTCCTGGGTCCCTTGTGCACTCCTTCCCCTTCTTGCTTCACAGGTCATCCCGTCCCTGCAGTCCGTTTCCAAACTGCTGCCCTGGTTCAGGTCTCTCTCCATGGAGGGCCAAGGAGTTCAGGTCCTGGGATAAAATGCTGCCAGTGCCTTGTGTGTGCTGGAAGTTCAAGGACACAGCTACTCTGCCTGGCTCTTCAGGTGTCATGGGGAAGTGGCCGACAGCACACACAGGCAGTGTGCTCCCCTCTTCTGCCAGCTCAAAAGGTCCTGAGAGCTCGGTCAGGCTTGAGGAATGGGGTGTTGGCAGCCACTAACATGCCAGACAGACAGAGGGGCACGTGCTCCTGGGCATGGCAGCACCAGCTGCTTTCCCTCTTCGCCTAGGCCAGGAGAAAGGAGCTCTCAAAGCTCACTGCCCGGCCCCTCCCTGGTGCCTGGGCGCTGCCGACAGGGAGGGGGGTGCTCCCTTACTGTCCACGACATGTTTGGGTCCACAGTTTTGTAGAGTTTAATCCCTCCTCAATGCAAAAACAAAGGTAGCAGTTGTCATAGTATTGAAGAAACATGTTTTATTTATAGAGGGACTATGTGATTTAATTTTATGTGTGTGCCTATGCCTATGTCTTTCTCTCTCCATTTTCGTCCTAGGCATGTCTCTATTCTTAACTATGTGACTAAATAACAATTTTGTGACTAATAACATTTTGGAGAAAGAAAATACAACTTGTTTGAATGAGATTGCATCATGTTTACATGGTGGTAGAGTGGAAAGAAGGCACTTTCTTATTAAATTTAAACTCTCTTCTCAGTTTCCTCTTCTGTCAAATGGGGATAATCATACCTATATCACATTATTATTTGCAGATTAAATGAGCAATAGTGGTAGACTCTAATGCCTTCCACGGTGGCCATGCATTATTCATACAGAGAGATTATTTCAGGGAAAAAGATATGTCCTTCATCATTCATGGGTGGTAATCCTGAGGAGAGTAAAATTCTGCTAATATAAATTCAAATAGGAGGGAATAAGCACTCATTGGGCCCCTGCCAAATGAGAGGCAGGGTTATCTACAGATTATCTCTTGGAATGTTTATATCCACCCTGTGGGTATTATTATTTTCTGCGACTTACAAAGGAAGGAGCTGAGGCTCAGGTTGAAGGCATGACACCTCTCTTGACATCCTCGCTTTGCCCATTGCTTCCTCTGTGACCACAGACAAGTTGCTTAACCTCTCTGAGCCTCAGTTTCCTCGTTGGTAAAACAGATCAGTGTTTGACACCAAGAGCAGATGGTAGGTGTGGCCAGCCATGCTCTTCCCTGGGCAGAAATACGTTGGCTGGCATGAGATGGCTTGTAGCTCTTACCCTCTTACACCATCTCTTCTGTGGAGAGCAGTCAGTTGTGCGTTAAGCTGCACCAACTTAAAATGCACTCCCCAGTACTGCTGACAGCAGAAAACCCATGCAGTGAGAGTGAGGTCCTTGGCAATGGCCCTTTGACACAGATAACTGAGTCCTGGGAGGGCAACAGGCATGTTCTTAGCTCCCCTGCCACCCCCAACTCTGCCTAAGCACCAGGAAGTCAAGTGCCATCCCCACAAGTGGTAGAACCGTAGGAGCACACAGACTGTGATCAATAAAATGTTTGCAGGATTGAATTACCTTGATGATCTAATTCCATTTTTGGGTAAGCTGGATGTTCTCATCTATACTACAGAAAACAGGCGCTCATTTTCCTGTTTGCAGATGACATTGTTATAATGTCTTAAGCTGGGCGAGCTTTGATAATAAACTCTGACCCAACTTAAAAACAGAAAGAACGGCCACAGATGGTGTGTGCTGAAATCAGAGTTCTCACTGGGGATTTTCAACTCTAAATGAGCAGGAATCTATAGGCTGCTCAAGGTAGGTACAAGGGGGGCCACTTCACTGCAACCCATGCCATCCTGAAAATTGGAGGTGGTTTTAGTCAGTAATGACATTTAGATTTTTTTTTAATGTAACGCCCACCCTCAAATATGTAGTTGGTCAAAGTTCCACTCTGGTTCTTGTTCTCAGATTGCAGTCCCAGAACCAGCAGCAGAAGCTGGGAACTTGTTGGAAATGCAAATTCTCAGCCCCATTCCCCATCAGAAACTCTGGGGTAGGACCCAACAGTTGTGTTTTAATTAGCCTCCAGGTGATTGTGATGCAAGCTAAAGCTTAAGAACCACCGCTTTCCCCTCCTTAGCGAAGCCTTTTCTTGGCATTTCCCCTATTATGATAGTCCAGGTCTGCGATCTGCCTTGGCTCTAACTACCCTATTGGAAATTCAATACATTCTGTCCCCAGATTTATATTTGCCAGGGAATTACATTGTTCAAAGTCACAGGTTCTCTGACCCCCTGCTATAGTTTTTTCGTGGCCAAAGTGGGTGTTTGGTTACATATGCTTGATATTTTC
This sequence comes from Balaenoptera borealis, assembly GCF_965194805.1. NCBI lineage: Eukaryota > Metazoa > Chordata > Mammalia > Artiodactyla > Balaenopteridae > Balaenoptera > Balaenoptera borealis. The sequence continues at coordinate 83,349,402 of NC_138864.1, forward strand.
CAAGTTGAAGGCCTTGTGGCCATGCCCTGTGGTGCAGGACTCTGGGTCTTCAGGTGCCCATTTGTCTTTGTACAAGACTAGACCTCAGATCCTGCTTTCAGTAGCTTCAGCCCAGCCATCGCACGCTCTCTCTGCCTTCCCTTGGTTTTGGAATGGGCCTCTCTATTTTCCTAAGAGGTAACCCTCCTGCCCCTAGTCCCTTTCCTGTTAGTTCTGAAGAGCTGGTCTGTTTTATACGTGGGCACTGCCTCGGGGCACTGATGGCATGTCTTTCTTTGCATAGCATAGGCCTCTGGAAAGCAGTGGAGGCAAATCTGTGTCCCATCCATGGCAAGTGCCAGGCTTGTTTACCCGGCACTGTTTGTCCTAATCTCAGTTGGTTTTACATTATTCTTCTTCTGTTGTTTCCCCTTTGTCTTTATGTTCTCAACTGCAGACTTAATTTTTAGTTCATCTTATCTTATATGCTGACTGCCTTGATTAATTGTAGAAGGGGACAGTTTCAATAAATAAAACTGAATACCTTTTATTATGAGATACAATGGATATGAAACAATTAACATTTAGTAAGTGATGTCTTTTAAGTGGTCGTGTATACCTGGGCCTGTCTTATTCCAACCCCCTGCTCCCTCATGTTATCATTTGGGCAGAGCTTCAGTTAAAACTCTTTTAAACCACAAAACCAACACTACTGGGAATTCAGGATGAGTTAGACAGCCACGGGAAGGAAATTTAGGCACACTGGACATAAGGCCCTTTAGCAGGTGTTAAGTCTTTCTTCAATATATTCATAAATCAACAATTCCAAAAGTGGAGTAATGAAAATTGTGGCATGAATAATCTCCTCATGAGGCTATAGATGCCCTAGAAACACTCAAACTGAATAAACTGATTACCAAGCAGTGGTGGATACTCTGTGATTCTGTTATTGTTTGAGTGATATACTTTCCTTAGTTTACTTTGTAATTTGAAGTACTTTTTAAAAAAAATGTAGTTAAAAAATAGCCATGCAAGGTTTTCATAGATACACCTGCTTCTGAATGAACTATATCCCAAGTTGCCTTGGATAGTGTTCTCAGTGAAGTCACATAGGGTGTCTGATTTAGCCTTGTGGCAGGTGGAAACCCCTACCCCCAATCCTCCTGCAGATGCAAAAGGGGAAATAGGCGACTTATATCCACCATTTATTGAATATCTACTATTTGCCAACCAGGCACTGTGCCAGGCACTAAATAAACTTTTTACTTTTTCTCTAATCTTCACAACAAGTCTAGGGAAGGCAGGCTTAAAATTTTCCGTTGTGTGGTGCTAGGTGTTAATCCCATCTCTGACTTGGATAAGAATTTGAAATATGCTTGAACTTTTTAAAATTTGAGTTTGAAAATGGGTGCTGAGCTGAACTTATATAAAGTGGGACTTTATTATTTGTCTTGCAGAATCCCCACTAATTAAGAATCAAGTGCAGTAATGGATATAAAAGCACTTTGTACTGTTATGCTTTTGTACAATGCAAGAGACTATTATATAAATGGCATTTCAGAGGCTCAACAACTTTAAGGGCCTCTAATTAATAGGGAATCGTGTTTGAGCTATTCTCTAAGGTTGGAGAATCTAGAAGTTATCTTTATTAGGTCAAGGCGATAGCTACTCTAGAAGTCTGCTGGAATTAGAGCAGCACGTGTCGGAAATGGACCTTCACATCTATGAAACACAGATAATTGGGTGGTAAAGATGGCATATTAGCACCTTGTTATTCTCTCTTGGATCTGAGCAGTGTTTTAAGTTCTTTCTAGTTCCTGGAGATCCTGCAGTGAGAAAGAAGGAAGTGAAATATGTTTATTGAGTGTTGGGCGTATGACTTTCTGGGGTGATGCTCTAATCATTTGTATTAATAGGAGGGGGCAAGTGCTTGACATGGACCATTTCTCCAAACTGATCTTGTCTCTTGCTGCCTAGTCCCTGCTCCTTGCTCTCATCTGCCAAATATCTTCCTCTCCTCTGCATTTTTTTCACCAACGTTGAGCTGTCACTGCTCAGGCCCTTCTAAACAGCGATTCTTGGTACCTGACTGATAGCCTGATGTCATCCTGGTAGCTCAGTGCCCCCTCCATTGCTCAGATATGCAGGGGCCTTCTGCATCTACATCTCTCAAGCCTGTTTCTTGGACTTATTCCAGATCCTTGAACATTTATGGGAGAAACTAGCCTAGTCTTAAAGATGTGCTAAAATGGATATCCTCATTTGGGGGAAAAAAAACCCACTTGTCTAGCCCTAAGAAAAAATAAAACCTAAATCAGTCTCCTCTTGGTGCGTGTTAACATTGCAAGGTGTTGCTTGGGTACGATGCCCTCTTAAAGCATTTTAAGGGAAGGTGAGGTTTCAGAAAGCCTTTGTTTCCTGGTGACTTAGTGATGACTTTTCTGTGTGTTCTCCTGAATTCATTTCATCTTGAAGTAAATTTACCATCACAGGCTAATCTGGGTAAAGAATATCTCCAAGTAAGCAGTTACAAACTATGCCTAATTAATCCTTCAGCCTTTCTCCTTCCTTTCTCCTTTCTCCTTCCTTTCTCCTTTCTCCTTCCTCCTGTTTTAAAACCACCCATAGCTGGCACCAGAAGGGGGGCGGTGGAAATCATGGGTGGGGGAATATTGATCCCAATGCTGCTTTTACTATGTATGAGCAGATTTGATGGAAAATTGAGCAGGTGAGATTATGGACCAGAAGCATGGGGGGTTTCTGCAGGGTATGCATTTTCTGATCTCCTTCAATGCAAACAAATCAAGAATGACTATATGGATTTTACTCTGGAATGGAGGCCTTCTTCAAATTCACGTAATTAAAGAAAAAAAATCTTCTTGGCTTTGTGTATTTCAAACTGAGTATAATGACTGTGTGTCTTTGTTTTCTCCTTTCCCTTGCCGGCGGGCATGTAGCACGTGTGGAGTGAGAGCGAGGACTGCCTGCCTTTTTTGCAGCTAGCACAGGATTACATCTCCTCCTGCGGCAAGAAGACGCTCCATGAAGTCTTGGAAAAAGTCTTCAAGTCTTTCAGACCTGTAGGTGCCTGCTTGGCTTCTAAAGCCATCTTGTTGTCTCCATTGATTGTGCTTTGAATAACATGGATTGTGGGGAAAGTGGGCAAAACCTGGGGTGACTAATTGTTTTTCTCTTGTCTGCCCTGTGGCTTAAAGATAGCAGCTAGTGGAGGGAGGCTGAGGGCGGAGAGGGAGGGGGAAACGGGATGCGACACAGCTGTTTGTTGCAGGGATGATGGTTATTTCTAGCATCACTTGAGTTAAGAATCTCTGATTGGGTGGGAAGCAAACAGAGCCTTTATGAGACAACTGAGTATTCTGGTTCTCATCCAGTAGACTTAAAACCAAAATGCTTGGAAGTGCTATGGAGGTTCTCTTATGGCAGGAAATTGCCAGAAGGCTATATAAAGGATGTACCTCCATGTTGATGGATATGGAGAAGGAGGAAATTGGATAGTTGTTGTGTTCTTTTCTCTTTTTATGAAGTCTCTTATAGAGAGCTTGCTTTCCCCCAACCCCCTTAGGATTTAGGAATCTGTATGTCTATGGTTAGCTGACAGTTGGTTTCATTATAACTGAAAAACATGTAAAATGAATACTCACCCCTAATTGGAAGACTACTTCTCTGTTTTTATTGGAAGAGAAAGTCAGATTACGTGACACGTGCCCCAAGTTCAATTCCCTGCCCACCATAAATACTCTACATGCTCAGGGTTATTTGCTCTAGGATTTCTTTTTTTTTTTTTTTTTTCTTTTTTCAAATCTTTTAAAATAGTATCTACTTCTTTCCTGGAATTTTCAAACTTGTCTTTTGCTTCTCTGAACATGGTAGGCTTGGCTGCATAAGAGACTGTCAGATATTCCAGTATTTCAAGGTTTGGGAGTCTGTTCTGTCAGCTTTTGTTACCACTGGTTCACCGTCATGGTATCTTGTTTTTTCGCGTGTTGGATTATCTCTGCGTGCTTGAAAATTTGTATATTTGTATTTGCAAATTTATATATAGGGGTATATTGAGGCCTAAGATGATGGTACTTTCCTCCAGAGAGGATTTTTATTTGCTTCTGCCAGGGCTGGAGGGGCCCTGTCAGTCAGAGACCACCCTCAATCAGTTTGAGACTTGTGGTTCTTAGAACTCTCCAGGTGATGGACAGTCAGGTTGCAGGCCTGGTTTATTCTGGTTCATCCTTGTCCTGAGAGCAGCCTCAGTCTGTTCAGGCTGATAGAACAAAATACCATAGACTAGGTGGCTTATAAACAAAAATTTATTTCTCATTGTTCTAGAGGCTGGAAGTCTGAGATTAGAGTGCCAGCAGATCTGGTATCTAGTGAGGGCCCACTTCCTAGACAGATGGCCATCTTTTCACTTGAACTTCACATGGTGGAAGGAGAGAGAGAGAGCTCCAGGGCCTCTTTTATAAGGGCACTAGGCCATTTATAGGGGCTCTACCTTCATGACCTAATCACCTCTCATAGGGCCCACCTTCTAATACCATCACCTCGAAGGTCAGGATTTCAACATATGAATTTGGAGGGGGGAACACAAATACTCAGATCATAGCATAGGCTTTTGGGGTCCTAGCCTAAAGTGAGGATGGTTTATAACAGTTTGCTCCTTTGAAAGGCCCTGGGTTTGACTTTGGTCTCCCTAGCTCTTAGAGTAGGCCAAGAATGCAGTAGAAGTTTCTTCCAGGTCAGCAAATGTCCTTAGGACAAAAGCAGCTTTTTTTGATAGGTTTACCTCTCTGGGTGCTAATTCTCAATGTATTTAAGAAGGCATTTTTCATATTGAATCCAGATTTTTTAGTTCTCTTTGCAAGAGTTTGTCCCGATCACTATCACTTAATCCATAATTATAAAAAGTGGAATTTCAAGTGGCTTTTGTCACTTTATCTGATTTGTATCATTTGTCCAACCAGTTCTTTTTGTTGTTGTTGTTTGTTAATTTTCTAAGCCTGTTTGGCTTATTCAAAATAGATTTTTGACTTAATGATACTGGTCTGTCCCACTTCCATTCATTCAAGATGTATTTACTGAGTACCCAGTAGGCACTTGGCACTCTTTACTGCTCTGTTCCTAGCAGTTGAACTAGACAGATGAAAATCTTAGACCTCACAGAGCTTATATTCTAGTGGCAGAGAGATAAGATAAATGAGTATAACATAAGATAAATGAGTACCGCACATAATGTGTTAGTGACAAGTGCAGAGGAGAAAAAAAACATGAGTCAGGGAAAGGGGGTGAGAAGTGTCAGAGGCACTGACAATTTTGATTAGGGGAGCAGGGAAGGCTTCACTGAGGAGGTAATGTGAGTAAAACTTGAAGTGAGATGTGAGCCATGAGGAGAGCTACAGGAAGAGCTTTCCAGGTAGAGAGAACAGCAAATACGACCACAGAGGGAGAGAAAACCAGTGTTCAGAGAACAAGGAGGGGCTGGTGCGGCCTGAGTTGGGGGGGAGGGGAGGAGCATTGAGAGATGAGTCCGAGGAACCTCAGGGGCTTTCAGGTCACGGAAGGACTTGGGCTTTTTCTCCCGTGTGCTGGGGAGCCGCTGGGGGGGTTTAAACGCAGGAGGGATCTGCTGAGTAGAGAACAGGCTGTGCGGGGGAGCGTGGGAGCAGGGAGCCCAGTGAGGGGGCTGTTGCTTTCCTCCAGGCGAGGCCATCGGTCTTGGACCAGGATGATCACAGTGAAGGTGGAAGAAAGGGGCTGATTCTGGAGATGCCTGAAGGTAGACCCAACCGGACTTGCTGATGGGTTGGAAGTGTGGTGTGGGAAAAAGAAGGCATGGATGACTCCAGAGGTCCTCATCTACTCAGTGAAGGGAATGGTGTTCCTTGACTGAGGTGGGTGAGGCTGCAGGAGGAAAGTTTGGGGGTGGGACTATCAAGAGCTCGGTTATGGACACGCCAGTGTTTGAAATACCTGTTAGACATCCAACTAGAGATATCAAGGCAAACAAAATTTTTTAAAAAAATTGGTCCCCTCAAATCTCAACCCCCCCAGACTATCTAATTGGCAAATGATACTCACTGTGCAGCTGGTTTCCTCAGGGGGTTTCCACTCATTAGCCTGCCACCTGATTCTCTGTATGTGGCTGTCATCTGGGGTGGCAAGCAACAGACTACCTGCAGAGTGGGCTTACCTGCAGAAGGTGAGCGCCCACCAGGACTCCTTTTGCCATCTTGCTTTACCAAGTCTATGGCTGTATTTCAGCAAACAGGCCGCCACATGTAAATGGAAAAAACTGCCGTCCAAAAAATCCAGATGCACAGCTAAAAGCGATTGACTTGGTTGAATACTTTCTTTCAGATCAAGCTGCTTTGTGTCATGGAGACACACAGATTTCATTTAACGCCGTTGAGCTTCCAGAGTTCATTTCTAAAGCAGAGCCTTCCGCCACAGTGGGCAGGGCTGGTGCTCCCAAGGTGGGGCCTTCACCTGGCACGGCGCCCCCTTTGGTGGGGAAGCTGTCGCGTGCTGGGCACTCTGGCTGGGTCTTTTTGCCTTCGGGAGAGGCTGGAGGCCTTCTCAGGACTAGTGAGGGTGAAATGCACACAAGCTTTGGGTTTCTCTCAGTCAGGATGTGCCCCAGATCGGATGAGAAGGGAGTGTTACAGACCCAGGTGAAGGACTGCTGGAGATCGGTGGGGAAGCTTTTACCCTCTCCCTCTCCACTGAAGAGTGTATTTCTTCCCACTGGTATTCATCTGTTTTATATAAAGGAGCTTTGGATTTAGAAATAAGACCCAGGAAAGGGGTTGTAGCTGAAAGTATTTGTTGAAGTAACACATACCCAAATGCTACAAGGTTATCACGCAGGTAAGCTTGAGCACCTCATTCCCTGAAAATTTTTGATAATCTGATCAATCTGTGTAGCTCCTTTTTGTTTCTAGTTGGGGAAACCACAGAAGGAATATTTTTACCTTCACCTTAGAACAGCCTCATTCATGGCTTTGAATTCTTGCTTTACCTTGGCCAGCCCGTTGCCAGCCCCTACCCTGTGTAGTCTCTCCAGAAAGATAAGGACCTTTCTGTTGACAGCCTTCTGCTGCCTTTTGGGGCATCAGTCAAGCAGGGTCAGTTAACTTTGCTGGAGCCCACGCGTGCCTGCCTGCACGGGCCAGAGAACGGAGTCATCTTCTGGCCATCCTCGGCGATCCTGCCCGCAAGGCTCAGCGTGCCACAGTAGCACTCTCTACCTTTGGACGTTGCAATTTTGTAGACTGTGTGCTTTTCCTCCCCTTTCTGTTTGCCTTCTCCCCCCGTTTCTGTTTGCCTTCCCCCCACTGAAACAATCAATATCACAAAGTCCATGCCCTACCAAAGAAATCTGTTGTTGGATTTGACAAGAAAAAAATAATTATTCTTTTTCTTATTCACCATGTTACTCCTCCTCTTTTTTCTCTATCTCTTCATCACACGATCAACAAAATGTATGATCATCTGCTATTTGCCAAAGCACCGCCTTGGAGAGTAAGAGGCAGGGCAGGGTGCCTAGTCCTTGCGCTCAAGGAGCTGGCTTTCTGGTAGGAGACAGAGCCGCAAAAACGTACAGAGAAACTCCAGGTTACAAAACCGAGCATTTATTTTGGTCTAGACGCTCTGCTAGGTACAGTGCAAAGGAGTTCCATTCCCTGCTCTGCTTACTCCGATCTGCTGGTTCTCTGGGGAAGTGTTTCCTGACAGGATGTCAGTGAGTGTGCACCGACCACAGGGTGTTGGTTGTGGTCCCTTTACCTAGTTATGCAGAATCAGGTTACTACAGTGATGAGGAACCCAAGCTCTGGGGGCAGGCTGCCTGGATTCAAATCCCAGTTCTGTCACTTGCTGGCTGTGTGACCTCAGGCAAGTTACTTGACCTTGCTGTTTCTCAGTTTTTTCATTTGTAAAAGTAGGAAACAAATGATGATAGTTACCTTAGGATTGCTACGAAGATTAAATGACACGATTCTTGTTGGAGACTTAGTGCAGCGCACGGCACAGAGGATAAGCATTGAGTAAATGCTGGCATTGACACGGACGGGATGGGGACACTCGGCAAAATACTGTTGAGAAGTGAGCTCAGTAGTGAAAGCTTTCATAGGACCCTTAGGTTTTTGATGGAGGAAGAAAACAATTTGCTAAGTGATTTCAACACACGCTTAACAGAAGAGTCTGGCTAAGATAGGGATTTTAAAGGGGCAGTGTTGGGGTATTATTGCCAAAAGTTTATCGACACTGGTTTTGGCGAAATAATAATCATCCATTCAGTACCTGATCCATACAACTCACTGGGTTTGAGGCTAGTGCCACAAGGGGGACGAATGGATGCTCCTGTCCCCCAGAGGGACATACGACTAAAGAGCCTCTGGTGACAGGGTTATGGGTGATATTTATTTTCGCTTCTGAATTTTCTAAATTTTCCATGATGTCACAGAAAACATTTATAATCAGGAACTATGTTGTGTTTTTTTAAAAAAACTGCCTTATCTACTATGTGTCAGAAGGACTGGGAATATCAGATGTGAGTGGGCTCATCGAGGAACAAAGTGCTGGCAGTGGCTTCACGAGGAGGGGGGACTTGAAAGGGCGAGATCTGGACAATGTTGGAGCAGGAGGAGGGCCGGCCAAGAAGAAAGACCAGGAAGGCCCATCTTGGCCCCTTAGCTCAGAGAACCTTAGAGATGTCCCTGGGTGGGGCAAGGTGGCTTAGCCCTGGCCTGGCCGGCTCCCAGCCCGTGTTGTTCAGCCTTAGTGCCCCATCTTTAAAATGGGGGTCATACATGTTTCTCTGTCTTGTGGATGCATGGGGAGCTTCCAAATCAGAACACAGAGGGCTGTCAAAGCCCAGCCACCCCACTGAGGTTTGTTTCAATTTCCAGCTCATAACTGCTGTTAGGAAATGCTTGTTGGGTGGATATGCGGCTCCATGGAGGCAGTGGGGCAGCTTCCTTCCTGGACTGACCCATATTCTGCTCCACTCCAGGGGCCTCCTGGCTTCTACCTAGTTTTTTTTCCTTCCTACTGGAATGTCATATCCAAATGGTACATGTGTGCAAATGACAGCGCTGTCATTGCCATCTGTGAGCAGGAGGGTTTATCCATGTCCTGGCACCCGTAATGGCTTCGGAGACACCTGTCACTAGCCTTGATCAATGCGAATTGGAGAATCGTTGGAGTCCTACATTTTTTTTGTTTAAGTGGCCCTGGATTGACAGTTGCCAGTCATCACATGATTGAGTTAGATAATGAAATAGTGGTTATGGGTCTAAATAATGCTGGCCATGCCGTTCATTTTTTCCCTCCATGTTTTTATATCTTTTATTTAGTGATGATTAACAGTCCTTCCTCCCCTCCACCCCCCCCCCACTAGAAAACAGTTCACAAAAGAAGAGAGAACTTACCATTTCCAAGTTAGCTGCAAAACCAAAACTAATCTTTGCCTTTCAGTTCTCTCAAAGCTTTACTCTATTCTCCTGGAGTATTACTCCTCCTCTTACTAGCACTGTGGACATTAGGGTCATGAGGCACATCTTGCTATGACGATTTTCTGTGCTGTTTTGGTTGTTGTTCTTTTTTTTTTTTTTTTTAGATTGGGGTACAGTTGTTTTACAATGTTGTGTTATTTTCCCCTGTACAGCGAAGTGAAGTAGAGTTCCTGTGCTATACAGCAGGTTCTCATTGTTGCTTTGATGGCCCTACCTGGAGTGAGAGCCTGTGCTTCCCCAGGTTTTCTCACTCTGATTGACCCTGGTCCCCTGCCTGGGGTTGCTGTGTGACTCCATGTTTTTTTCTCTTGAGAAACAGAGATCCTTCCACCAGAAAAATTCCCTTAATTCTGTCTTACTGGCATGAGCAAGATTGGTTGTTGTTGGTTTTTTTTTGCCACTAGTGGCTGGAGAGCCAGGTATTATACCCCACAGGAAAACCCATTGTGACCCAGAAAAAGTTCAATTCTTGCTTCTACTCTTCTAGTCTGGTCAAGAGTCTGGAAGAAGAGAGAGAATCCACTTGTGGGAAGCTGCCCCAGTTGGTCAGAAAGTCTGGTAGGAAAGATTATGCACAAGTGTGGGTTTTAATAAAAACACATTGAGGGCTTCCCTGGTGGCGCAGTGGTTGAGAATCTGCCTGCCAATGCAGGGGACACGGGTTCGAGCCCTGGTCTGGGAAGATCCCACATGCCACGGAGCAACTAGGCCCGTGAGCCACAACTACTGAGCCTGCGCGTCTGGAGCCTGTGCTCCGCAACAAGAGAGGCCGCGATAGTGAGAGGCCCGCGCACCGCGATGAAGAGTGGCCCCCGCTTGCCACAACTAGAGAAAGCCCTCGCACAGAAACAAAGACCCAACACAGCCAAAAATAAATAAATAAATAATTCTTTAAAAAAAAAAAAAACACACATTGAATTAATACAGCATTGTAAATAAACTATACTTCAGTAAAAAATATTGATAAGAAAACAAAAAAAACCCCACTACATCCAAAAAAAAAACCAAAACAAAACCACACACACACACACACTGAATGTTGACAATTTAAGTTTATCATGGCATTTGTTTTTTGCTCATATGGTGAACATTCAAACCCTTGTCTTTTGTAGAACGTGTGATAGCCCCTAAAATAAGAGGGTACCTATTACTCTTGCTCATTTGGGTCTTACATCAGTCTTGCCACCTACCCCCCCACCTATTTTTTTTTTTCTCTCTATCATTGAAAAGACAGACTGACCAGGATCCCATCAGAGGTTTCTTGGTACCACCAGCATCATGGATCATTAAGATAAATCGTGACCAATTCCCCAAATACTTTAGGGTCTCAATACTCAGAGTGTGGTTTCTGGACCAGCAGTATCCCCGTCACCAGGGAGCTTGTTAGGAAAGCAGAATCTCAGATCCCACCTGAGACCCACTGACTCAGAATCTACATTTTAGGTAGATCCTGGGTGAGTCATACACAGCAAAGTGTGAGAAATGCTGCTTCAAAGAATCCTCTGGAGGGAGCTTACAGGAACCTCTAAAGCCACAGGGCACTTACTGGAAGCCCCAAAAGCCTAGCTGGTTGCCTGTGCTCTCTAGGGCCTAGATACTATCTCCCTTTCTTTTATAAAGACACTCTAGCCCAAGTGTTTGAGTGAGTGCCACCTTCAGAGACAGCAGATGCTAAGTGCCAACTGAATAGAGCCTCAACTAGTTTATAACACTTTCAAAAAGACCTGGAGTTAGTCCTACAGAAAACTGATACTCTCTTGGGTCTGAAGAGCTTTAATTCTCAAGGGTTGGCGTCTCTACCCACCAGGTACAACCCTGTTAGGATGGGTGGGCCCCAGTAGTTCTTATGTGATCAGAGACTGTTCTGAAGAAGCAAGACCCTGGGAATGCCAACACTGTTGTCCAGAGTGATCATAAAGATTTTTTTCCCGTCAACTGAAAAAAAAATTTACTGAAGTAAGAACGAATGACTCTAAGTTTCAGGAGCAATTTAAATATACTTGACAGGATTTCTTGGCCTGTCTCCTTTCCGTTATAAGAGCGTGTGGGTGCAGTAAAAGCAAGGACTCAGGATTCTTCCCAGTCTGTTTATACTCCTGTTTCTGATATGAATTCTTGACTGTTAAAAATTTGGATCCAGAAATTAAATTTTTTTTTTCCAATCTGGCTATTCAATCTATTCTTTTTTTTCCGCTCCAGTTTTATTGCGATATAATTGACATACAGCACTGTATAAGCTTATGGCATAATAATTTGACTAACATACATCATGAAATGATGATCACAGTAAGTTTAGTGAATATCCATGGTCTTATATAGATACAAAATTAAAGAAATAGGGAAAAAAACACCTTTTTTTCCTTGTGATGAGAACTCTTAGGATTTACTCTCAACAACTTTTTTTTTTTTGGCTGCGTTGGGTCTTTGTTGCTACGTGCAGGCTTTCTCTAGTTGTGGTGAGCAGGGGCTACTCTTCGTTGCAGTGCACGGGCTTCTTATTGCGGTGGCTTCTCTTGTTGCAGAGCACGGGCTCTAGGCACATGGGCTTCAGTAGTTGTGGCACGTGGGCTCAGTAGTTGTGGCTCACGGGCTCAGTAGTTGTGGCACACAGGCTTAGTTGCTCCATGGCATGTGGGATCTTCCTGGACCAGGGCTGGAACCTATGGCCCCTGCATTGGCAGGCAGATTCTTAACCACTGTGCCACCAGGGAAGCCCCTCTTAACAACTTTCTTATACAGCATACAGCAATGTTAATTATATTTATCATGATGTAAATTATATCCCTAGTACTTATTTAAGTTATAACTGGAAGTTAGTACTTTTTTGACTGCCTTCAGCCAATTTACCCTCCCCTCACCCCTGCCTCTGGTAACCCAGAAGTTAGACTTACCTACCATAAATGAGAATGGAGACAGAGGTGGGAATGCTAGATTATTACATATCTGTATGATTTCCTTTGGAATCCCAGGCAAATTCTAGCTCTTGTGCTTTTTCTGTTTTCCTCCTCATGCTTCCAAATTGTACATACTCATAAATGTTGATATTAACATTGCATATTGAATTTTTTAAAGTGTATTACCGAGTAGAAAACACTGAAGGCTCCAGCTATAGGAGCAGCATGTACAGCTGGAAGGATATCTCCCAGGTAGCCTGGCGGTTAGGCGTGTAATGTCTACAACCTGCTGGCCTGGGTTTGAATCCTGCTCTGATGCTTACTGGGCAACTCTGGGCAGATTTACTCAACATCATCAGATCTTCTTTGTTAAAGGGAGATAATAATAGTACCTAACCCATAGGGTTATTATGAGGACCAAAGGAATTAATGTACAGAAAAGCTGCTTATACAGTGCCTAGCAGATAGTAACTTAACCAATATAAACTATTATTATTGAATCCGAAGTGTGCCAAAATTGGTTGGTTCAATGGAATGTAAGCCTGAGAATCTAATGCAGAGGCTGATAGAACTGAGTTTCTTAGTTCTCTTCCTACTTCCTACAGTACTAATTAACAATGAGGCAGTCCAGAAGCAAGCCCAGCAGAAGAGAGAGGAAGCAGCAGGGTCTGGAGACAGTCTACTGATGCAGCAGTAACTCCCCTTGAATAATTGAACTGGCTGTGCTTTAAAATGAGAAGCAAGATAATATAATGTAATTAGATAATTCACATAAGACTCTACAGTTTGCAGACCATGGCCCCATGCACTTTCTCATTGAATCTCCATAGTTTCTCTGGAGTAGAGCAGGTGTCATGGTTCCCACTTTACAGAGAAGGACACTGAGGCTCAGCAAAGGCAGTGGTCCCCAACTAGAGCCCTGGCTTCCCGATGCGAGGTCCAGTGCCATTTCCACACAGCCTCTCAACAAATCTTCAGATTCTCCGCTAAGGTGCCTTAAACGTCCTGACAGCCATTGAGAGCTGCTTCTCTTCTCTCTCCCTCCTTTAAGGACAGGGGGAGAGCAGCTCTCAAATTAGCATCTGAAGATTTCCTGCCAAAGGGAAGGGCCTCCCATGTGGCTGATGCTACAGACCTAGAACTATGTGCTTTGGATTCACATCAAGGTAAGGTACAGAGCTAGGAAGAGGAGAGAGGGGAAGGGTTTCACGCTTGGCTTGCTGGAACCTCTTCTACCAAGCCACCCTAAGCTGAGGAGAGGGTGGGTGTTAAGGGGTACCTACAGTTTGAGTCCATGTGAATTATCTAAACGTATTATGAAAAAGAATAATCAATGGTATGTCACTTTAGGACAAGATGGCAAATATGTGGATGCATGCCTCAACTGCGCCCCCTGTACCCATGACAGCCATTGCTAACTGACCAGGATCTTTCCCACTGAGCCTCAGAATCCTCCTGAACCCAAGGCTCCAGGCATCCAGTCAGATTTGTTAACTGAGAAGGAACCCATTGACCATTCCTCTTTGAAGGAGCATCCCTTCAGTGCAATGAGGAGTTACATTTACTATTGAATTAATGCATCTTCTTTTGGCATTTAGGTGATTCTGGAGTTCTTGGTAGTGGCAAAAATATATTTTATCAACTATTTAAATGTTACCACTCTTCTGATACTTTCACCTTGCTGTGTCATCTAGCAGCTCTTGAAATAAACTTGAACACCAAAATATTAGTCATCTGTGTTCATTGTAACCAGCCATTTTTTTCCCTCTTTAGAGGCAAACTTTACATTTTATTCCACCCACTAAGATATGGAAGGGAGACAGTAGTAGGGGAAAGGGGCTTTTCCCTTCTCCCCAGCACACACGAGATTGGTGCAGACTATGCGATTGGTGCAGACTATGCGAACAAGCTGAGATGTGCCCCTCCTGCCCCTCCCCCCAGTCAGCAGTGTCTCTGAGACAGCTGTGGCCCTGAGCTCTAAGGGGAAGGCACGTGCCTGCAGTTGGCCCTGGTGCCTTGGCAGGCCACGTGCATCATATGACCCATAATGCCTGGCAGATGATTTTGTCCTGAGCGTGTTCAGAGGGCTCTCTGAGACCTGCAAGAGTTGTGGTCTGAGAACTTCAGAGTAAAGGTGTTATTTTGATCAGGACTCTGCTTACCCTTTCCTCCTGTAAGCCTTTGGGAGGGAATGGAAAGTCGGGGGGTGGGTGGCAGGGCCCTGGGAAGCAATGCAGAGTAAATGGAATGGTCCATCTCACTTTGTCCTAATGCAGTTAGTGTTTGGATCATAGGGCCATTCAGTGAAGTTGCCTCAAAATGGTCAACCAAGGGGCTACCATGTGAGAAAGCTTCATCAAAATGCTGTGGGTCGGCATCCCTGTGATGGCAGACAAGGCCAAGAGGCCTGCAGCCTTGGCTTCCTGCCAGCACCAGAGCGTTCATCCATATTGATCAGGCCCAGCAAAGGGCACTCACGGTTTCTATCCCAGGACCAGACAGTGTTCTAAGAAAACGTTTACTGTGTATTTATTGTGAATTTCCCTGATGATAATTATAGAGCATTTGGAAAATACAAAACGATAAAAAGGAAAAAATTTACCCATAATCACATTGCCTAAAAAAGTACTCTTAAAATTTGGATATATTTCATTGAAGTCTTTTTTTCTATGCATTTGTGTATACTTTTTAAAAAATTTGTATCATAATGAAAATGCAATTTTTATCACGTTCTTTTTACACACATGAGCACATTTTTTATATCATTAAATTCAAAAATAGTATTTTAAGTGGATATATAAGATTCCATTTTATGGATGTACCATAATTTATTTAACTGTTTTGTTGAACATTTCAGTAGTCTCTATATTTTTATATGTGTGTTACGCATAATAGCAGCATGCATTTTTAGAGAAGAAGGTGTAGAGGAGAATAGATTTTTAACATCTTGATGAGATAGTCAGCACTGTTCATTGTACCACTGCTGACAGCCCAGATATGTGTGTGTGTGCATAGATGTTATGTCTTTGTGTATACATGGATGATACTTAAAAGTAGAGAATCTCCAGGCTCTCCAGTAAAACCTAGTCCTTTGGGCACCAATCCATTGTACGATTGACACTTCCATCTAATAAGCTTATGAAAATAATTATAGATGTAGCTGACTCCCATGAGAAATCCATAGCTACTGTGCTAATTCCTGTTAAGTGCTGTTGAAATTTTTTTATTGAAGTATAGTTGATTTACAATATTATATTAATTTCAAGTGTATAACATAGTGATTCAGTATTTTTATAGATTATACTCCATTTAAAGTTATTACAGAACAGTGGCTATATTACCCTGTGCTATACAATATATTCTTGTTGCTTATTTATTTTACACATAGTAGTTTGTATCTTTGAGTCCCCTACCCTTATCCCTATTTTGCCCCTCCCTCCTTCCCTCTCCCCACTGGTCACCACGAGTTTGTTCTATATATCTGTGAGTCTTTTTCTGTTTTGTTATATGCATTCATTTGTTTTATTTTTTAGATTCCACATATAAGTAATAACAGAGTATTTATCTTTGTCTGACTTATTTCACTAAGCATAATACTCTCTAGGTCCATCCACGTTGTTGCAAATGGCAGAATTTCATTCTTTTTTACGGCTAATAATCCAGTGTGTGTGTGTGTGTGTGTGTGTGTGTGTGTGTGTGTGGTGTGTAACTCACATCTTCTTTATCTAGTCATCTGTTGATGGAAACTTAGTTTACTTCCATATCTTGGCTATTGTAAATAATGCTGCTATGAACATTGGGGGTACATGTATCTTTTTGAATTAGTGTTCTTGTTTTCTTGAGATATATACCCAGGAGCAGAATTGCCGGGTCATATGGTAGTTCTGTTTTTAATTTTTTGAGGAACCTCCATACTGTTTTCCATAGTGGCTACACCAATTAACAGTCCCACCAACAGTGTAGGAGGGCTCCCTTTTCTCCACACCCTCTCCAACATTTACTGTTCATAGACTTTTTGGTAATAGCTATTCTGAAGTTTGAGGTGATATCTCATTGTGGTTTTGATCTGCATTTCTCTCATATTAGTGATGTTGAGCATCTTTTCATGTGCCTGTTGGCCATCTGTATTTCTTCTTTGGAAAGATGTCTATTCAGGTCTTCTGCCTGTTTTTTGATTGGGTGGTTTTTTTGATATTGAGTTGTATGAGTTGTTTATATATTTTGGATATTAACCCCTTATCAGTCATATCATTTGCAAATATTTCTCCTGTTCAGTAGGTTGTCTTTTCATTTTGTCAGTGATTTCCTTTTCTGTGAAAAAGCTTTTAGTTCCATTAGGTCCCATTTGTTTATTTTTGCTTTTCTTTCTTTTGCCTTAGGAGACATATCCAAAAAAATATTGCTACGATTTATGCCAAAGAGTGTCCTGTCTGTGTTCTCTCCTAGGAGTTTTATGGTTTCTGGTCTTAAATTTAGGTCTTTAATCCATTTTGAGTTTATTTTTGTATATGGTATGAGGAAGTGTTCTAATCTCATTCTTTTACATGGAGCTGTCTAGTTTTCCTAGCACCACTTATTGAATAGATTGTCTTTTCTCCACAGTATATTCTTGCCCCCTTTGTTGAATTTGGATCAGATGCCTTTGGTTGTCTTCCTGCCTGTGGGCCATTTGGCACTCACAGCTGCTTCTCTTCTCTCCCCTGTAGTTACTGGGGCTTCCGGATGCAGATGACGACGCATTTGAAGAGTACAGTGCGGATGTGGAAGAGGAGGAGCCAGAGGCGGACCACCCCCAAATGGGGGTCAGTCAGCAGTAGACTTCCAAGGGCTCCCACCTGAGAAGGAGAGTGGGCCCTGTGGTACCCGAGGTGGGGTCACAAGCTCCTGGGTTAGCATTTTGCAATAGCACTTCGAAACAGGACGTCTGACTCCCAGCATCCAAATTAAAATGAAATACCTTTTTAACGACCACACGATATCTGGGATGAGCTTTGCTCAGAAGTGACCTGAATTTTACTCCCGTTTCAGTGGGTCTCTATGGAGTTGTCTCGGTAGCCTTTGCCATTTTGAATTTAGAGTCCATTTTGCGGCTGACTGTTCTCTCTTGAGTTTATGTTGGAGAACTAACATTTGCTGACTCAAAAGTAGAGAACTCTGAATGTATTAAGGATATGTTTTGAGTCATCACAGGTGACATTATTGAGAGAAAGCATGGCAGAGAAGAAATGCAGTCTGCACTTTTTTATGTACCTTTTAAGTGTATGAAAATGGAAGGTTTTGCTTATAAAGCATGAGTTTTAATATCTAGTCATTAAACTGCACAAGTGCAAATACAAGGGCAGAAAAGGAGAATTACTTAGTTTTGGATTAAGAGGGTAAGAGAGGCAAAGAAGCCTTTGTTTAAGTGTTCTGCCATTACTGAGTTACCTAGATATATAGCAACTGGTTCATGGTTAGGAAGAAACATTATTTGCATGTTCAGTTATTTTAAAACATGCTGATTCCAAAGCCACTTTTAAAGTCTAATAGTGGAGAATATAAATGGGGTGACATAAATTATTGATTTCTTTAAAATGTCTATAAGCCACCCCACATATGAAATGAAACATTTACCTTCTCTCTTTATAACAAGATGGCAACTTGTTAAATCATGAAAACATCCCAAATCCAAGTGCCACTTAAACTTTGAAGCCATAGATGAATTTAATAGGAAAATAAACCAGGATAAATTTTTTTAAAATATGATGGAATCCTTCTTTACTTTCTTAATCTGACTTTTATTCTTCAAAAAAAAGTCAAGAAAGGATCCCACTGTATAATTTATTTAAAAATTGTAATCAAGTGCTTTGAGGAACCTAACTGCAGTGAAGTTTTAAAGTGGTATGAAGGTGGGAATCTTTTAATCGTGGGTTAGCTTGGTTCAGAAGGGAAGTTTTAATGATCAAATATTCAGACAACTCACAGAAACAACTACTATCATAACTGGAAACACTGCTGTCATCATTTAGCAACACACACTGAGGGGGAAAATTCTTTGCAATGCTAACATGGAATTATTTAAAACATTCATTTTGCTTAGACCCTTCTGCATCTCTGGTTCTAATAAAAGATGCAGAATGCCTCTTTTACAACACTTGACTAAACATAACATCTGGGGTGGAATTGTTTTTAACATGCACACACATGCCTGTTGGGTTGTCAAAATTTTAGATTAAAAAAAATAAAGCAGCAGAGGCCACAGAGTTTATGGGAGTCTTGTATATCTTCCAGGCATGTTGGTGTAAACCTGATTATCTCAACATTTTCTGTTTAATTGATTGGTGCCGTGAGGAGTACAGCTGCTCGTGGTAAAACGGTGTCCTACAGTTTTAAGTCATCGGGTAAAATAATTTCGTGGTTTCCATCCGTGCTTCAGTACCCATGTTTTTTTCGTTTCTTGGAAAAACATATTAAAGGTTAACTTCAAGTGAAATGAATTTCCTTTGGAGTAGCCTGTTAACAAAACAAACCTTGGGGTTTTATCCAGTGGGGCAAGCGGATTCCGTGCTTTGCTCCCTTGCCTGTGTTCTGATTGGCTCTGAACGTGAGCACAGGTGATTGGGAGCTATGCCTCCCGTAGGTAGAGCCCACGTCTGTAAGCTCCGTGTTCACACAGTAGTCTGAAAGAATGACTTCTGCCACCGAAATGAAGAAGCTTGACTGGCTTGCTCCATTCAAAGGTAAACTGGAATTTTGTACGTAGAGGCTTAAAATCTAAATTTACATACGTTTGAAAATGGAATGGACATATAAAATGTATTTTATGAAAAAAGTGTTTAGGCTTTGACCAAATGCATTGTGGTATTATTATGTGAATGTTTTCTGTTTATAAAAATTGAGCTGAGACAGACTCAGCCATTCAGTGGGCCGGGGAGAAATCTGGCCTTTGTTCTGCCCCAGGGGTAGGAAAGAACATCGCTGTGTGTTACTTATTTTCAAGGCAAAACCCCAAAGGGCCTTGCGAATCGGATTGTTTCCTCTAAAGCTTCGTTTTCTCTGATTGTGCGCATCCCGGCCAGCGCATGCTGACACACATGCACACGTACACACTCACCTGCGCTGTGGATTCTCTGTTTGGGTCGTGGGCGGCATCAGAGCTGGCTCAGTGCAGAGCTTCACCTGGCCGCTCAGGGACGCAGGCAGCCTGTGGTTCTCGTTATGGAAGTGGTTCCCTGGCTAGACGAGTTCCGACTCTCACAAACATGTAAACGCACCTACAGAGAGGCAGTGTGGTGCCACAGGAGAAGCGTAGACCCAGGAGTTAGGAGAGAGACCCGGGTTTAGTCCTGGCTCTGCCAGTGACCACGTACGTGCCCTTGGACAGGTCACTTAACTCGCCTGAAGAAAGGGGTGTTGGCCCTTCCTGCTTGAACCACTGTCCTTCCTTAACTGCCTTACTATGTGTGTGTGTATGAAGAGCAGCAATCAAGGAAACTTTTCGAGAAATGCGAAGGAAATGCATTTTGAATCTTGCTGTCCTTAGGATCCTGGCCACAGGATGACCTTAGAACATGTTTGTGTTGGTCTTTGAGTGTTGAAACCCCCTCGGGTCTGATGCTGAGGGGCTGATGAGATTCTGTCCTTAGATGAGAGGGTAAAGGGGGGCCCCGGAGATATGGAAAGCATATCAATACTTGTCCCAGTTGGCTGCTGTGCCATGGAAGGTGTGGATTTGCCTGTGCTCTGACAGACTGGGGCTTTGGAAGTAGGGTAAGTTTAACTTAACTGAGACGGGGAATTCGCATGAAGAATAGCTGGAAGAGAGTGAGAGATGAGTACTTTGTTGCCGTGTCATCCAGTAGAGAGAAAGAGAAGTAACAGAGAGAAAGTGACTGAGTGTGAGTGTGTGTGTGTGTGTGTGTGTGTGTGTGAATAGGGGAATGGTTGATTGCTTGTTGATCACTGTGGGCTAGCTGTGAAGTCATGCCTGTGATAATGTTCCAAAACCTTGGTCCCAGGTTTGAGTGAATCACAGAGACATTTTTCTAGTGGCTACCTGGTGACTTTCCCTGCCTGATAATCATACCAAGGAGACTTCGGGGAGTCGGAGAGCAGATTCTGGAGGGAGGTGAGACCCCACAGTATACCTGCCAACACCATGGACACTACGGTGTCCACTCAAGTCTCCCAGGCTCCCAGCAACACAGTGCTTTTTTTCCCCATGCCTAGAACATGAAAAGTCTCTAATTTAGGAATTCTCCTTGTGTCCTGGTGCCAGAATTGAGGTTTCCAGTGTCCTTAAGTGAAAACCCCTCTCCTCTCGTAGTCACTGTGTTTCCACATAGGAGCAGAAACCTTTCCCTAGCACAAGTACATGTCTAAATATTGCTTCTGTTTCATAAGAGCACAAAGTATGGACCTAGGAGAGCTGTGATACTAGAGCATCATTGGAATTTATATTTTAGGAATCTGCCTCATATTAAAATAATACAAGTTGGGAAGCTGTGGTATGAACAGATCTTATTTCTCCTGGTTTGTGAGACACATAGGAATAGGCAGGACTTAACCTGGGGTAGGAGTAGATGAGTAAGGTAGAATGGGAGAGTTAGGGTCTGATTTTTTTACATAAATATAAAGGCAAGAGGCAGTTATCATATAAAATACAAGAGAACTGTTGTCCTGGCTATCTCACCAGGATCCTGCTTTCCTCAAAGGGACTGCTTGCATGTTGAGAGGCAAGGCCTCTGTCGGGGGTGGCTTTGTGGCTTTAAAAATGCCCCCCAGCCAAGGAGACAATGGGTGTCTTGCAAATCTGGTGGAGTTCTGTTCCTCACTAAACCAGCTGCCAGAGAAGCCTGTATTTCCAAAGTGCTGACAGATCTGAAAGGGGCTCCAATCACCTGGCAGGCAGAACGGGAACCAAACTTGACCTCGCTGTCAGCTGCAGAGGAGGCTGCAGATCAGGAATGCCCCAGCCGGCCAGAGGGCAGAGCCCACCTACCCCACCACGCTTCCAGGTTGTAAAAGAGCACAATTAAAACTCAAGTGGATCACAGATCCCTCTTCCCTCTAGTGAGTGTTAACTCCAAAGAGATGTCATTGCCTGATTGCTTAGTCTTCAGATGATCAGAGAAGCCTCAAATTTTTTTGAATTAAAAACTAATCCTCTTCCATAAAGACACAAGCAGTTATCTTGGTTTGGTGATACCAGGTATGGCATGAAAGGCTGAAGTCTTTTAGATTTTATACAGAATAATTCTCAGACGTGCCAGAATGCCGGTAGCCACTGGTATCCGTGGCAACGTGGTGTCCATGGTAAAATATCTATAGCTCGTGTTCATTGGGCAAATTGTTAAATAATGTGTTGTCTTTGGTATTTTTATTTAAATTTGGATTACAAAAATAGAGGACCTATGAGCATTTCATGTTGTAGAAAGTCTACTTAAAGCACGGTATGGCTGAATAGGCCCAAGTAGTTAAAATCAGGCACCAGGCCACATACAAATAAACATTTAATTTTCTGAGAACTGTGTATTCAAGTTATTCAGTACCACAGAGAGAGCTGACAGTCTGTTCCTTGTAAAACTGCCTTTGCCTGTTTTTTTTTCTTTTTTGTTTCTTCAGATTCATTTTTTACTTTAAGTACCTTCTGATAGCTAGGCAGATAAGATACAGAGCAGTACTCTGTACAAATGTCAGCTTTTGAGAGGAGAAAGTAAGTCATCAGTTCTAGGGAAAACCTGAAACTATCTGTGAACCAGTCTTAATTTGTGTAAGAGAGCAAAGTTTAGTATCTACATAAGAAGCAAAAGCAAGGAATGGTTTGGGGGTTTTGTTTTTTAGGTGAGAAATGTTTCATGCAGGGTGTCTCTGCTTTCTTTGCCTTTATATTTCCTTTCAAAGAAATCTCTTGTAAATGACAAAACTGTGAAATGGGTTGCCAAAAATCGTTGCCCTTCATTAGATGCT
The DNA here is from genome assembly GCF_965194805.1 of Balaenoptera borealis. Taxonomy (NCBI): domain Eukaryota; kingdom Metazoa; phylum Chordata; class Mammalia; order Artiodactyla; family Balaenopteridae; genus Balaenoptera; species Balaenoptera borealis. The sequence goes on from NC_138864.1 coordinate 83,371,750, forward strand.
TCAGCAGTGTAAACGCGAAATTGAACCCTGTGCACACCTGCTCCTTCCTCTCTCCGCTGAGGGTGAGGATCTCATCCAGCGATGTAATTACCATACGCTTGCTATTAAAGAGCCTTCCGAACTCCGCTGCTATTTGCCTCTTGTTTACTTTCTCCACCACGTTTGGTCCTAAAGGACGCCTAACTTGCTATAAAGGAGGACCGGGAATAGGGACCATCAGCCAGCTTTGTGGTTACTGATGTTGGAGCCTGGCTGTGGGGGGGTGGGGGGGGGCAGGGGGATGGGGAGGGAGGAGTGATTACAAGAACCACTGATATGATTCAGATGTTAATAATTGATGTATTTGGAGACATTAATCTATCCTGATACTGTACCTGGTGTTTAGTAATTTTCCACTCTTCCTTCGAACTTTAGATTTTTTCCCGTCCTAGTTAGGAATCCTTCATGGCACCAATTAGAAACCTGTGGTCGTTCTACGATGACATGACACCATTTCCCATTACTTTCCGCCCAATTGTTATTCAGAAACAATGGCATTTAAAAAATAAGTCTGGAGGTTGGTGCTAAGTCCCATTATTTGATCAAGAGCAATTTTCTTTCCCCAAATGAATAGGTCTCCAAAGATTGTTAAATTAGATTTGCAAGTGCCTTAATAGGCACAGCCTAGAGGCTCTTGTGTGTGTTTCAGGTAACTTAATTCGTGCTTCCTTGTTTTCGACATAGGTGTTGTCAGAGATTGTACTGAGTGGTCGGCTGTGTGCAAGCATTCCAGACCTCACTCAGTGTAAGATTCTGGCCTCAGCGGGCAGTGACATGGTCTTCCCCAGACAAAGGCTTTCTTACAAGAGAGCTCCTTTGTTACTGTTAGTTGAGCGCTCTCACAGATAGACTTTTTTTTTTTTTTTAACTTTGTATTTTATATTGGAGTATAGTTGATTAACAGTGTTGTGTTAGTTTCTGTTGTACACACTGCTGTATTTAAAATGGATAACCAACAAGGACTTACTGTATAGCACAGGGAGCTCTGCTCAACATTATGTAACAACCTAAATGGGCAAAGAATTTGAAACAGATAGACTTTTAAAAATGTAAGCTGGCTCCTCTATCTGAGTGCAGGGACTGGTATTGGAAAGAGCCACTTTCCCCTTTGCAGTGAATCTTTCTCAAATTGGTTCCCGGGCTTCAAGGTTCTAGCCCAGTCTCCTCCCTGACTGGCTGTGTGATCACAGGCTTGTCACCAGCTCCCCCTCGCCCCCTGCCCCATCTTTGTTTCCTCATCTGTAAAAATAAGAGTGTGGACTCATTTCCAAGTTCCCTCCAGGCACTAGCATTGTAGGAATGTATCTTGGCTAGTGAGATTAGGGCAGGTGGGAAGCAAAGTTTATAAGGAAAATACTGTCTCAGGAAACGAGGGCTGGGCAACTGACATTGACCTATCTTCTCTAAGGTCCCTTTTAGAAATAAAGACCCCAAAAGAGAGGGATTAATAGACGGAGCACAGAGGATTTTCAGGGATTTTTAGTAGGGAAACTACTCTATGTGATACTGTAATGGTGAACACATATTATAAATGTGTCCAAACCCATAGGATGTACAACACCAGGTGTGAACTATAATGTAAATTATGGAGTCTGGGTGATAAGATGTGTCATTGTAGGCTCATCAGTTGTAACAAATGCATCACTACATGGGGGATGTTGAAATGGGAGATGCATGTGTGTGGGCTGGGGCTAAATGGGAAATCTCTGTATCTTCTGCTCAAAATTGCTGTGACCCTAAAACTACTGTAAAAAGTAAACTCTAATAAAAAGAAAAGAAATAAAGATCCCAGCCAAAATAGTGGGTGTATAGTAGCTCCAGTGCTGACATCCCTGGGTACTTTCTCCTGCCTTCCTACATGTCCCTTTCTGTGCTCAAGAATACAGGATAAAAACTACCACAAAATAGGAATATTTGGGGTGTTTTGCTTAGGGATGTAACAAATAGTCTCGTTTCCTTTAGAAACGAGTCTGGTTTTCATAGTAAAGTCAGGCCAGGTGGGATACCCCATTGTCCCTAGTGTTCACTGTGGATGTGAACGGGTTGAAATGAAACAAAGTAAGCAGAACAAAACCCACTACCCAGTGTTTGGACCCTGCCGCGGGGCTGGAGCCAGTGGGCTGGCTGCGTGTGTGCAGGAGGGGCTGGCAGTTAGTACCCCCTCCCCACGCCGTGCTCTCCTGCTGAATCAGGGCGAGGGGCGGGGTGAGGAGCAAACATGCCTTCCCCCCTTGGCGGGCCTGGCCATCTGGTACTTTGAAAACTGAAGAAATGTGTCCCGAAATAGCTGGCACAGTGCTTTTCCTCTTAGTTTCACAGCGGGCAAATACTTTGAAATACTTCCCTGATCTTTGACCTACCCTTTTCCCTTTTTTGGAGCAAAAAACAATGACATTTCTAAAAATCTGAGCAGGCTGTAATTAGGGAGCCAAAGAATAAAGCAGACATTTCCTATTAGGCAACATTTAAAGGAGCAGAGAGATTTTTCTCCCCTTTGTTTTCCAGGAAAATATGGCAACGATGCAGGATGTAAAAACCTACAGTAAAACGAAGTTGGTCCTGTGGGATGCTTTTTAATTGGAAGCCTCTAGAGGTCAGCACTGCATAAGGAAAGGGCTTTCTAGTGCTGGCTAGCCTTTTGCCCATTTCCTTGTGGAGCCTTTGGGAGAGGCGTGCTAGCAGACCCCCAGAGTGGCGTGAAAGGAGCGAGCAACCCAGCTGTGCATAGGAGATGAAGGTGTAGAGTCCCTTCTTTATACATAAACCCTAACATTTGACTCTGGTTGGTTTTCTTCCCTTCTCATCCATCTTTCTCTGCAGCTCCCACACCCCCGTATGTACACACTGTCAGCTCAATAAACATGACTTATTGACCGATCGACGAACCGTGGCATTTAGCTCACTCTGAGAAGGGCTGGGGAAATGCCAAAGAGGAGATGGATGGCACATTTTATTTTGCTCTGAGCAAGGTGAAAGGCTGCTCTGTGTTCCAAGGCAGCCCGGGATTTTCTGATGATCGGCCGGCAGGCTTTGTGAAGCCCTGTGACTTCCAACCCAAATTCAGGGTGCCGAGGGCGGTGCTGGAACCACAGGTTTCTACTTGGCTGAAATCAGGCTGCCTGAGGCCTGCACAGATCAGGGATGGGTGGGGAAGGATTTGAGCATCTGTAGTATATCTGGCCAGAAGTGAGGTAGTTGGGAGCCCCTAAAAACTGGTCGACACTCCTGGGGGCTCCAGGGCACAAGATGCAGTAACAAGATGTGGTGATGGCCACAGGTGTCATAGACCACCGCAGGCCAAAGCCCGAACTGGAGGCAGCCTTGGGAGTTCCCAGCGGCTCCCAGAGTTGCCCCAGGGTTTCCTTTTGTCCCTAGAAGGAACAGGAAGGCCTTTCCTCCCCTCTCTCCGTGTTGCCTCTTCTGTTCAGGATCTTTATTCTTTCTGCTGAATTAGGTCTAACCCATGTCACAGTCATGAGATTGATAGTTGTCCTTTGCTGGGTGATTTCGCTGAGCCTGGGACACTCCCTGAGAAGGGATATTGGTGAAAAGGACAATAAACATGTCACAAACGTAACGGAAGCCCCTGCTCCCCCAAGAAACATTTTAACAGTGGCTTAACAGCAGTCTCTCTACTACCATTAAGTTTCAAAATGATGTTTTTTGATTCTGGTGAGTGTGGACAAGGTCCAAGGTTACCCTGCTCCCCAGTGTTGCTTGCATTCTTTGCAAGTGTGGAACAGCCCGAGGAGGTTTCATTCATTTTGCCATAAAGCAAACAGTGCTGAGTGAATATACCCCAGCTGTGTGCACTGTTACATGCAATAATTTTTTTAAAACAAACGTTTATAAAGCCCCTTCTAAGTACCAGGCACTGTACTAAACTCCTTTTGACTCCTGCAATGCTCCCAACAAAAGGTAGATGTTATGATTGATACCCCCCTTTTTTTTAATCTTTCTATATCTCAAGGTTTGTGTTTTTTAAATTTTATTCAAGTATAATTGATTTACAATGTTGTGTTTAATTTCTGCTGTATAACAGAGTGACACAGTTATACATATATATATTCCTTCTCATATTCTTTTCCATTGTGGTTTATCACAGGATACTGAATATAGTTCCCTGTGCTATACAGTAGGACCCTGTTGTTTATGCATCCTGTATATAATAGTTTGCATCTGCTAATCCCAAACTCCCAATACTTCCCTTTCCCATAATATCCCCCTTTTATAGATGAGGAAACTGAGGTCCAGAGACATTAAGTAATTTTCATAAGATCACACAGCTGGTAAGTGCTGGAGCTGAGATTCAAACCCAGGCAGTGTGGCTTCAGAGCCCTCTTACCTACTCTCCTGCAAAGAGTGTCATCAGCATTGGTCTTAACTTTTAATGAAATCCCTGGTCCTTTTTGCTCAGCATCACAGAGGCCCTACCCTTAAACTTGATGCGGTGAACGCTGCTGGTCTGCATGGTTGCCCGTGCACAGGATGGAATGAAGAAAACTCCTCATTCCGTTTCATCAGCTCTTTGCCTTGCCTGTGACCAGATTGGCCGTGCTGAGTGGATTGGGATGATAAGTGACACATTTTTTCCCAGTATCCATGTGGTTGCAAAGATTTGAAAATGCCCTAAAGAACCGGAGCAACAGCTTTGTTGAAATAATTTAGTGATTGATAAAATCAGAGGATCCTGAGGCAGGGCAAGGCCGTGGAGACAAGCAGCGTGCCCCCCTATCTGGACCCTTCTTCCTAGGTCTTGCCCCCTGAACAAGGCCATTACGGACTCTTCTGAGAACAGAAGAGGCTCTTGCAGACTCCTCACGATGAAGCGGCTTTTACTCAAGCTTACTCTGAAATAACCAGGAGCAGAAATTCACTCTGCAGTCAGGCTAGTCCCTGAGAACCAGAAGGAAGCTGTTGTCACCCACTCAGACCTGGTGTCGCGCAGTAGGGCCACAGCACACCCTGACGACTTCAGTCTGTGTATCTCCCCGAACCGTGAGAACACCCTTCCAGCCTGCCTTCCAGCCCTTTCCTTTCCCACGTCCCTGCTGAGGCACTAGCACACGCCCTCAGTAACCCCATCACCGCCGCGGAATTCTCAGGCTTGTCTTGGTACAGTATCATGCAGGAGCGCATGGGAATTGGAGAACACATTTCAAAGACAAATTCCATTCACTTTGAGTCTCACCTGCTTGTTTGGATGACCTCTGCCGTTGTTTCCTCCACCAGTGCAGGAAAAGAAAAGGTGGCCACATCATATCCCGTAAGAAATGTTAGTGCTCCAAACCTACTTTCCCTGCTTCTGAGATCCCAAGTGTCGTCACACAGATCCGTCATGGTTGGGACCCCATGGGTCGTGCATGCGAGCGTGGGCTTGCTGGTGAGTGGCTCCAGGGAGAGGGTGCTAAATCCCGGGAGCGGTGCTTTTCCATTTTCCAAATGATGCTGGGATGCGAGGAAGGAGAGCAGAAAAGGTGAGTCAAAACCAAACCCTTGAGCATACAAATTCTCCAAGGAACACGAAGCTGCACAGGCTCGGAAAGAGGAGGGGATAATGTCACATGGTGATGAAGAAAAGTGGGGGTCTTGGATGGGAGTCTTGCTTCCCACATGGTCTTTTAAATCTTGAGTTTCTCCTGCTTAGAAATGTTATGGGCCACTTTGAGCCTTGGGCTGCAAGGGGCTCTAAAAAGACAAACTCCTGTGGAGAATCAACTTTAAACTGGGTCTGGAAAGTGTCCAATCTAACAACTGACTCCAGCAGTCGCTGTTATCAGAAATGGAAATCTAGCAACTGAAGGGACACGAACTATACAGCCTCCCCCAGATGTCACTCTGCAATGGGACGCGAATTTGGTCAGGTGCACCCTGCTGAGGGCTGTCTCCAGACCTCCGTTTCCCACCGCACCCACCCTCCCTCCATCCCCTCCTCTCCCAGCTCGCCTGACATTGAGCCCTTTATAATTCAAAGTTAATCTAAATTTAACATGGGGATATAATGAAATTCTTTACTAGACAACACCACTACTTCAGAAGCATGTCCTTCATATTTGCAAGCGGCCTTAGTTCAGAGGAAAACCCCTGCATGGAAAGTGACTTATTTAACCCGTGCCATTTACTAGCTGGCTTGTACAGTGCCATTAAAACTGGTGATTTGGCTGCGGAATGGGTGATACTTGGTGACAGAGCTAAACTATCCACCTCCTTCCTTCAAAGACTATTTCTGACTCTGGCCAGCTCCTGGGCGACTCCTGTAACTGGTTACAAGAAGGGCTTAGTGAGATAATATGAGTGACTTCGTGCAAAGCTCTCATTGTGCAGGAAGCACAAACCAGCACCCTTCTTGTGGCAGGCGGGAAGCACCTTCTCCACCTACACCTCCCAAGCTTTTGAAAAAGATCTGTTATCCATAAGCAAGCCAGAGCCATCATCTTGCTCAAAGCTAATGAACTCATCCAAGCCATCCACATGGTCCAGTCTCTTTAGAACTCTGACCAAACCTTTGCTTAATGCCTGAAAGCTTATTCCCTGAGGTGCCCTTCAAACCTTACTCTGACCCTGTGCTCTTCAGCTCTGGAAAAGCACAAACAAAACTGGCCACATGCTCTTGAAAATTCCATTTGGAAGCTAGTGGTGGTGATTCCGGACAGAATTTTGACAAAAGACAATAAACACTGAGTTCGGTATGCTACTCGCTGCTTAGAGCCCCTCTCCCGGGGACGGTCCTGCCTGCTGCTGAGGGAGAGGGTTACGGATGTGGAGTTGGGCAGAGCAGCTGCTGGGAAATACAATGGCCTTGGTGTGTTAGTTCGTCATCAAGACAATGGCACTCTTGTGAATTCTCTAGAAATAGAACTTTTCATCTGGCACCACAGTGGGCTATGCTTTGGAGCGGTGATGTCACAAGCAGGCAGAAACTAGGGAATTCATCCTCTTGGGCAGGGTGACTAATTCTGTTTCCCAACCTCTGTACATTTACTGATGTCATCCATCTTCTCCAAACCGCACCAGCCTGGGGTGAGGAGAGACTCACAACTACAGACACGAATTCTTGTTTCTGTGGCTCTGACACTTACGTTGGGGATTCTCAGCCCTCCTCAGATTCCTCCCAGATATTCTGGGGAGGGCCTTGTGGTGTCTCATGTGTGTTTGACAAGCTCATTTCTGTGGCACCTGCTGTTCTCCTTCCTGGGATTGCACCTCCCTTCTCAGTACTGCACAGACAAGCTTTCCCGTTGTAGGCCTGCCCTTCTCCCTGTGACTACTGGAGCAGGCTTTGGTTCCCAGGAATGGTCACTCCAGCCATAGACTTGACCCTTCCGCTTTAGACCCCATAGAAGGTTGAGTGGCGTTTCCCTGCTGTTTCCAAAGATAGGAATAGGGATTTTGGTTTGAGAGAGCTGTATTAAAGCTCTGACACCTCCTCAAAGCCAGGCTGCGGGGTGGCAGAACTGGGTTCTGATTGGGACCAGGTTCCCCCCCGTAGCATCTTCTTCCAGTAGGGTCTGTGTTGACCTCAGGGATCCCCCAAGTCATAGTAACTTGTTTACAAAGACCCAGCTGGAATCACTGTCCAAGAGGATCAGTGAGTCTGGAGTGACAAAAGAATCAGGTTCATTACTTGCTAGTCAAATCAAACCTCGGAGCTGCCTGGACTCACTGTGAAACTGAGCACAGCTGCCTGCGGCAAGGGTCTGCCCCCGTGCTGGTCTGTGATGGCCCCAGGCTAGGGGGTTTGAACAGCTGCCTATTGACAGCACCGGTTCCTCTCCCAAGATTATCTTTCCCACCACGCCCACAGCTGGTGCTCTGCAGAATGTATAACATGGTACGGATGCTGTTCAGGCTGCCAGGCGGTGGAAACCCTGAAAAGGACTTCTATTAATAGAGAAGGCATTCCTGGGGCACTCAGACGCTCTCGGGCCTGCTGAGAAGTAGCCAGATTCCCGACAGGCGCTGAAGGGCGGGCTGCAAACCCCTGCCAAAGAAAGGCCTTGTTCTGCCACAGACAATGGTCGGGTGGCCCTGGCATGATGTCAGATGAGTTGGCAGCAGCGGCTTGCGCGTTCCCTCTCCAACTTTCCAGCTGAGCTCTGCCAGATCCAGGGAGCCGTATCAGGTTTAGATTTTGGAGAATGAATTGCACCAAAAGCCAAGGACTGTCTAGCCCTAATCGGCAAGTAAGGAAATGGCTGTAAACCAGAGGTTGCTACTTAGTTCTGGCTGCCTGTGTCTTGAGGGGCAATGTAATTGCTCTCCAGCTAAATGCTGTAGCGTGGGCGGCCAGGGCCAGTGCAGCGCAACAGTTGTGGTCAGTCAGATGGCCTGATGGCCTTCCCCAGGGCCTTCCTGGAGGCCCAGCCCCTGGAGGGAGCTGCATCATATAGCTGGGATGTTTCAGTTAAAAGCAGGAAGGGCCAGGCTTCTGCAGGACAGTGATAGCCAGCCTTCAGCCGTGCCCCCCTGAATTGGAAGTGCGGAGTCTTAACCACTGGACTGCCAGGGAAGTTCCAGCCTTCAGGTTTTCATTCATTAGTTAACAGTGACCATATGTGAGAAAGCAGAACAACTGACCTGTACTTTCGAGAAACAGAGCCAAGCTTAAGTCCCAGCTCAGCTGCTTACTAGTTGTGAGACTTCAAGCCAATTTAGAAGTTAATTTCTCCAGTGCTCAGATTTTTCATCAGTAATTTGGGACAAATAACCCAATAGAAAAATGAACCAAGGCTACAGAGAGACAATTCACTGAAGAACAAATACAAATGGCCAATAAATACTTGAAAATGTGTTCAAGCTCTCTAGTCATCAGGAAACTGCAAATTAAGACGAGACCTCATTTGTGGCAAATTTTTAAAAGGTTGAGAGTGTCCGGCATTGGTGCAGAGGCATCGTCACACGCTGTTGGTGAGGGTGTAAACTGGCTCAGACACGTTCAAAGAGCGTTTCGTCAGTTTCCACCAAACATTTCACGTGTAAACACTTTGACTTTACCATCCCACTTCTAAGAATCTATCCTGAAGAAATAATTGTGCATATGGACATGGATGTTCATTGTAGTGTTGCTTGTAATAAAAAAAGTGGGGGCTGGGGAGGAAACAATCTGTCCATCAATAACAAAAAGGTGGTAAGTCATGGCCAGGTGAGTGCAGGTAGCTCCGTAGGTTCTGATACGAAAACAATTCTAACATACGTGGTGGGAGAGGAGTGAGGACATCAGGACAGAGAAAGGAAGATGTTTGCTTTTTACTCTTTTTACTTAAATCTCCATTTTTGTATCTTTCACAATATGTATTGTAAGGTTATTCTTCTATCATCCCAGTTCCCTATAGAGGTGTCAGAGCAAGACGAAAGTGGGAGGGCTGCAGCTGGAGCAGAATCTAGAGGACGGGTTTGAAATCAGGAGTTCAGATTTGGACATGCTAAATTTCAGATGCCCATTAGATACAAAGCGGAGATGCTGACCAGGCAGATGGATAGAGAAGGCTGATGTAGGGTTTGGGAATCACCATCAAAAAGGGGTCCCCTGGGATTCCTGGGCCGTGTGGAGAGGAGTTCCACGAATAAGATGGGGTGGGGGCCTGGAACCAAGTGCAGTGGGTACCCAAGCCCTGGATTCCAGTGCCCTGGACACGAATTGACTTCTGCCATGTATTTAAACAGTCATAGTGTCCTACTCTATTCTTCCCACTCATCGGCATCACTGGCACCATATAAAAGGCTCCCTCCAGCTCATTCTTAGCACTGTTTCCCACTTTTCCTTTGAGTCTACAGCTCTGTCTGGCTCAACTCCTTTGGTGGTCTCTGGGACCCCTAACTTTGTCTTCACTTGACATCCTGTCTTTAGATCCCTGTGCTCCAAGCCCCATGGCTACAGGGAAGCCCTTCCCACTCTTGAGTAATTCCGACCACTTCACTCACCCCCACTCCTCCAGCTCCAGCCCAGGCAAAGCCCAGATCCCTTACTCAGGAGATTTCAACATTTGCACACTTTGGGGCACACTTTCTCATTTAATTCCTCAAAGTCAGACGTATTATCATTTTTATTATTGTCCCTGCCTTTTTGACAGATGAGGAAACTGAGGTTTATAGAGGAGAAATAACCTGCCCAAATTCACCCAGATGGGAAGTGTCTTAGTGTTCTATTGCTGTGTGACAGATTGCCACAAATGTAGCAACTTAAAACAACTCACCTCTATCATTTGACAGTTTCTGTGCTTCAGGAACCTGGGCACATCTTAGCTGGCTCCTCTGCTTCAGAGTCTTTTATGGGCCGACATCAGGGTCAGCCAGGGCTGGGGTTTCATCTGATAGCTCAGTTGGTGAGGATCCACTTCCAAGGCACTCAGTTGTTGACAGAATTCCATTCCTTTTTAGCTGTTGGATGGAGGGCCTCAATTCCAGCTGCCTGCTGGCTGGAGGCCACTGTCAGTTCCTTGCCGTGGGGGCCTGTGTGATGTGGCTGCTCACTTCATCAGCGTGTGTGGGCTGAGAAGGCACAGAGTGTCTGGTAATGAGACAGAGCCTACAATCTCTTATCACCTAATCTCAGAAGTGACATCTCATCACCTTTGCTATATTTGGTTGGCTAGAATGAAGTTGCTCCCACTCAAGGGGAGGGCTGGCCTAGCAAGGGCATGAATTCTAGGAGGGGGGAGGATGGGGGGCCATCTGAGTCAGCCTGCCACAGGAAGTAACACCTGGGGGTTTAACTCAGGTCTGTCAGCCTCCAATGTTTGGATCCTTCTTTCTATGCATGCCTGGATCCTCAGTGCTTGTTCCCTGCTATAACCTCAACAAAAAGGTAACAGTGATATCACCTTCATCATGTGACTCCATCAACTAAAAACTCTTAGCCAGGGATATTGAGTAACCTGAATTTAACAAGCAATAATTGGGACTTTCAAATTAACACACTTTTCTCTTTTTTTTTTTTTTATAAATTTATTTATTTATTTTTGGCTGCGTTGGGTCTTTGTTGCTGTGCGGGCTTTCTCTAGTTGTGGTGAGCGGAGGCAACTCTTCGTTGCGGTGCACGGGCTTCTCACTGCAGTGGCTTCTCTTGTTGCGGAGCATGGGCTCTAGGCATGTGGGCTTCAGTAGTAGCGGCGCACGGGCTCAGTAGTTGTGGCTTGTGGGCTCAGTAGTTGTGGCTCGTGGGCTCTAGAGCACAGGCTCAGTAGTTGTGGTGCACGGGCTTGCTCCACAGCATGTGGGATCTTCCTGGACTAGGGCTCGAACCTGTGTCCCCTGCATTGGCAGGCGGATTCTTAACCAGTGCGCCACCAGGGAAGCCCAACACACTTTTCTAAAACAGTGTTATTTAAAGCTGAGCAGCTTAAGTGATGAAGGGAGGAGCAAATGTTGCCCTGTTATCAAGGCAGCTGATAACAACTGTCGTCACCTTTTTTTTTTTTTTTAAACAGGAGAGGGGAGAGTGCAATTTTACTTTATTTTAATATTTATTTATTTATTTGGTTGCTCCGGGTCTTAGTTGCAGCAGGCGGGCTCCTTAGTTGCGGCATGTGAGCTCCTTAGTTGCAGCTCACTGGCTCCTTAGTTGTGGCATGTGAACTCTTAGTTGCAGCACGCATGTGGGAACTAGTTCCCTGACCAGGGATCGAACTTGGGCCCCCTGCATTGGGAGCTTGGAATCTTAACCACTGTGCCACCAGGGAAGTCCCAACTGTCCTCACCTTTTAATGCAGTCCTGCACTCAGAGACCACTGGTAAATTATCTCTGTATGCCCGGCCCGGCAAATTGGCCATTAATGGAACGCTGCCACTCTGGAGAAACAGGTGGGGCAGAAGAGCATGAGGAAAACAGCCCGCACACTGTCACAGCAGCCTTCTCTGGGAGCCACCTTCTTCCATACCACTGGTGTAGACAGCTTCCAGTCTGTGTGACGGACCAGGGCCCGACTGACGGCTGTAGCATCCTTCTGTGATGACAGCTGGGAGAGATGGTTAGTGTCAGCCCTCTCTTCCTGTCTCCCTCAGCCACCGCCATCGCACCCTGAAAACTCCTGGCACGGACAGCTTCTAGCGCTGTGGCTTCTTGGCAGCTTGGACAACAGTCTCGGACATCCCTCTGCTCATACCTGTTTCTCAGGCCACTGTTGGGTGGATCTTCTCTCCCCACTGCCTCCCCCTCAGAATGCTCACTCAGTTCCCACGACCCTCATTCGTCTCATCGTCTGTGACCTCTGTCTCTAGCTTGAGCCACATGGGCATATTTACTTAATAACTATTTATTAAGAAGCCACCATAGGCCGGATACTCTTGCAGGCACTGTAAAGGAGATAGTGCTTGTATGTGGGTATACATGTACATAGATACCTAGGAGATAGAGGCTAAGAGCATGGCTTTGAAGTCAGATAGATCCTGCCATTTAGTAACAGGAAACTCTCCTTTGGCAAGTTACTTAAACTTTCTGAACCTTAGTTTCCTCTTCTGTAATTTGAAGATCATTATTCCTACCTTGTAGGACTATAGTGAGAATTAAGTGAAATAATTTGTGTGCAGCACTTCGTATCATGCCTAGCACGTGGTAAATACTTAACAATACTTCTATGCGATAGGCACAGGACAGACCATTAGCAGAGATTCCCCATCCCCACCAAACTCTAGGCTCCATGAAGGCTGGGACCACGTCTGTCTTGTTCACAGTTGTGTTCTTAGTACCTGGTACAACACTTGGCACATGATAAGCGCTTTAAAAACATTTGTGAAATGGCTTAATCAATGAATAAGTAATGCTGCAGTTAATGACAAAATATTTATCTAGTGCATCTTTCCAAGATGCTCAAAGATCTCTCAATATCATCTAATTCAGAGTCCAGCTTGGATGATAAATAACAAGTTTGGCCATTTATTTAGGCATTTGACCAAGGCCCAAAGGGGTAGGCTTGCCTTGCCTAGGACCGTATAGTTGAGCTGGCATGGTTATAGGGTTGAGATTCAGATTCTTGTACTCTCAGCTCAAAGTTCATACATATCCAGTGTGCTGAGGTCATCTTCCCAGCCTGACTGATTTAGCAAATAGGGAAAAGCCCCATCTGAATAGGGAAAGTTCTAATAGGGAAAAGCCCCATTAGAACTTTCTAATTCCTTGTGACCATGACTCACTTTGGAAGAAACCAATCAGTTGTCCCAGGCCTTGGTCCTGAGCAAATGGTGGAGCAAAAGCCAGCTGCCTTCTCCTTGTTAGTCCAAAAGTATGATCTGAACATCCCTGCAAGAGTTCATCCAGTGCCCCCATGGGTGATTCACCTGCGTGGAGAGGTTATCTGCTCAAGTGCGACCAGCAGCCATTCTTGGAGAATGAGAACCAATCTCAGTATCCAGTGATCTGGCTTCTAGTCCCAGCTGCACTAGCTGTGTGACCTTGAACACGTTTCCTTAACCTCTCTGCATTTTTATTTTCTCCCTCGAAAAGGAAGGGTAAGAACACCTTGTAAGGATTTAATGATATGATGTATGACAAAAGGTACCTAGCACAGTTCCCAATGAATACTTGTGCAGTTTGGATTGGAATGCAGGGCAGGCCGGGGAAAATCTTCCTAGCCCCCATTTCTCCCCCATAGTCTGGCCAAATTCCCACTGGCATTTTGGACAAGGGAGTGATTTTTAAGATTTATCTCAGAGCAGAACTCTTGTGTCAAGCACTTAACCTGGAATGGAACTGAAGTATATGAAACTGACAAAGTGGAGCTTACTCATCAGAGCAGAGCTGGGGACAGCCTAGATCCTCGTCTGGGATCTGCCCGTCAACATTTTTCTGTGAGCCCCAAAGCTTCCCAGAACTTGGTTGGAAAACAGCTGAGCTAAAAGTATTCTGCATGGTCCCTGTCAAAGCAATAATAATATCAAGACAATATTATGATATAAATACTAGCTTATTATTATTATTTATTATTACTACTGGCATTTACTGCAGTGGTTTTCAAACTTAGCTTGCGTCAGTATCACCTAGAAATCTTATTAAAACAAAGGTTGCTGGGCCCACACCCAGAGTTTCTGACTCAATAGGTTTGGGGAGGGACCAAGACTGTGCAGTTGTAACCGATTCCTAGGGATGCTGATGCTGGCGTCTGGGAACGCACTTTGAGAACTGCTCATTAACTGTGTGCTTTCTGTGTGATAGGCACCACGCCAGGCACTTTGCCAAGATAGTTTTATTTAGTGCTCACAACCGTTGCTTTGAGGTAGGTATTATACTATTTATAGCTCGTATTTACAGATGAGGAAACTAAGCCTTAGAGACTCTAAGTGACTTGCTCGAGGTCTAACAGCTATCAAGTGGCAGATTCCAATCCAGGTCTGACTCCAAAGTCTTAACCGAAGTTTCACTCTTAACCATGGCATTAAAATGAAAATGCGTTATAAGGGATGAATACACTTATTCCCATACACTTATTTGCGTTCATTGACCCATTAACAAACAAGTTAATGGAATGAACTGGCTCTGAGGGAGAGAATTCAACATAGTTAAGGTTTGATGGAGAGCAGAAAAACAACGCAGGAATTCCTGAAGAACAGACCATTGTTCATCATGGTCTGCCCATTAGGGGCATCTGGGCAGCCATAAAACTTCTCAAGTCACCTTGGAGATATTTGACCAAGGGAGGTAGACTTGTGACAAAGGATAGAAAACAAATTTCACTTTATTCATTTATTAATTAATTTACAAAATACTTACTGAATGCCTACTCTATGCTGAGTGCTCTTTGGTGCTAGAGGTACAATCGGAAGTAAAAATAGACATGGTCCATGACACTTGGAGCCTACAGACCACTTAACATTATTAAGTCCAGTAACAGTTTTGCCCAAGTCTTGAAATCTTGAAATTCAGCTTTGACCACATGATTATTTTATGTCTGAGCCCATTGATTATGACTCTTGCAAGTCTTATTATCTTATACTATTCACTCTGTCCCTTGACCCGGTGAATTTCCATCCTGACTCATGTAGTTCAACCCAATTCTGACATCATGATCTCAAAGGTCTGCCTTCTCAATAGGTGTTTTATTATTCTTGATTATAGACAGGATTTGGCTGGTGTTTGATAATTGGTAACTTGCAAATGTGACTAATAGGTAGAGGTTTTTTTAATTGGTCTGCTCTTGTGTTCTTACTCATTACTGCTAATTACCCAATGTGTCCAATATACCAGATGGACGCTCAAGGAATGGCCTAATGATGAAATCTGACACACCACATTCAGGTTCAAGAGAACCACGGTCCTGGGAGGGAGGTTGGTGCAGTTCTCCATTCTACCATCCAGCACCTTTACTCTTAGAGCAGGTTTGAGGAGGCCAGATTAGATCCTGAAGATCCCATGACATTGTTTGATTCCAAGGAAATTTCCCCTGCATCCTGGGCTTAGCATACTTTCTGTGCAAACTCATTTTGAGGAAAACTCTTTCTTGTTCCAATTTAGATTTGCTCACTCTGGCAGTGTTGTGACCTATAAAAAAGTAATAATAGATATGGTAAGTCCTGACAACTGAAAAGCCGAATTTCAAGGAATCATGTGAAAGAAAGAAGAAAAGGAAAGAAAGGAATGTTAGGAAAGAAGGACTAGTAAGAAATCCATGACATAATGAAACGCGGGGTTTTCATAACAAGCTAGAGAAAACCTCTAGGCTGCCCCCTAGAGACGCAATTTCCTCCTATCTAATCTACAGATTTATTTGCATTAAGAGCAAAACTAAATTTAAGCTTCAGAACCAACACTCAACATTCAGGGCAGACATATGGACTGTTTGCTTTGCATGAGTGGCAGCAGCCAGTCTGATAGAGTTGACCCAGAGAAAAAGTTTAAAAAACAGACTGTAATGCTAGCTAGTGCATGAGACCTATGGGATGAAATAAGTTATTTCAAAAAGAAAAAATGAAAAAAGAAGAAGGAGGAGGAGGAGGAGCTGCCACCCACACATTCAGTTTTTTTGGTGAATATCAAATTTTTCTCACCAATCCTAACAGACCCACCAGTGATTATTCTTATTTGGGTATTTCCAGTGGAAAAGTATCCGGTTTGTGAAAAGCCTCAGTGGCTGTGTTATGAAGGACACTACTTTCATTTGGGCACAAAATTAGCCTGGGCTGAATTACCCCCACGTGGAGAGTTCCTGCTGCCTACTCAAGCCCAGCCCTGCCCTTGCCTTTGGCAGGGTACCCCTCCGGCATGACATTCAGTTTTGGCTCTGTCCCCAGGTTGACTGGCCAGGCCCACATCGGAGTGGGGGGGGTGGAGGAGGAGGAGGAGGAGGAGGAGGAGGAGGAGGAGGAGAAGGAGTTGGTAGAGCTGAGTGTTTAAGAGTTCAGACCCTGGAGACAGAAAGACCTGCGTTCAAATCTCAAGTCGGCCTCCTACTCTATGACCCTGGGCCTCAGGTTCCAATTAAGTCTCTACAGTAACATGGGTTGTTTTTTTTTTTCTTATTTTCAGTAACTTTTTAAAATTGAAGTCTAATTGGTTTACAATAGTGTGTTAGTTTCAGGTGTACATCAAAGTGATTTGGTTATACATATATATATGTAAATATCTATATTCTTTTTTTATCCTTTTCCATTATAGTTTATTATAAGGTACTGAATCTTTACTGTGCTATACAGTAGATCCTTGTTATTTATCTATTTTACATATGATAGTGTGCATCTGTTAACCCCATACTCTCGATTTATCTCTCCCCCCAACTTTGGCAACCATACGTTTGTTTTCTATGTCTATGACTCTGTTTCTGGTTTGTAAATAAGTTCATTTATACTATATTTTTAGATCCCACATATAAATGATATCATAAAGTATTTGTCTTTCTCTGTCTGACTTATTTCACTTAGCATAATACCCTCCAAGTCCATCCATGTTGTTGCAAGTGGCAAAATTTCATTCTTTTTCATGGCTGAGTAATATTCCATTGTACATATAAACCACATCTTCTTTATAACATGGGCTTATAAAGATTTGATGAGATAGTATACACTAAGGGCACAGTCAGTGCCTGGCACAGGACATGTAATCAACAAATGGTACCTGTGATCACTGGCAACCTTGGTCTTAGTATTAGTCTGAGCAGTTTAAAAGAGGGAAGTAGGTGGGTCAAGAGCAATTCTCAGATGAATTAGTACCAGATTATGAAGTTTGTCAAGTTAGTTTCTAAATCCATTATATACTGCTGTCCAATAGAACATTCTGCAAGAATAGAAAAGTCCTATATCTGTGCTACCCAATACAGTACAGCCATGTCACATAAGGTATTGAGAGCACTTGAAATTTGGCTAGAGGAAGTGAATTTTCAAATTTATTAAATTTAAATAGCCATATGTGATCTGTGGCTACCATGTTGGACAGCAGAGCTTTTTAGGATTAAAATTGCCATATCTACGTGAGAAAGGGCAAACACTGTCAGGGAGCAGTTAAAGGTAAATATAAGGAAGCATAGAGCTCGTAGGGTTGAAAACATCAGAAAGAACCAAATTTTTAATGAGTGATGAACATCATTCTTATTCTATCCCGTTAGTGTAAAAACAAGCAAAATCTGAACCATTTCTAAATGTTAGATGTCAAACAGTTCGGTTTTTAGAGCTATTTGGCAAATTGTAATTCCACTGGAATAAAAGAGATTGAACTTTGACTCAGAACTTACAATCACAAAATTTGTGCCCTTTGGTAAACAGCCATAATGCACACATGAGGCAGCATCAGATCTCATCAAGCAGAGGAGAGTTTCCTAAGTGTCCTTCTCGAAGTACATGTTGAACCTGTACAGGTGAGAGTCATTTTGGGGGGGAAGATAAAAGAGGAAGCAGTGCTTATGTAACCCACTCTGAGTTGGCAATGAGTTCGCTCATTGACAGCCTAATGAAAGAGCCCTTATGGGGAGAAATTAATAAAGTTGGCATGTTTTCTGTTCCTACTGGCACAGCCAAGGATATAGGTATAAATGGTGTTTGTTCACTAATAACTCAAATGTGTCACAGACATTGTGGGAGAATGTCTAGTGTCTATGGTAAGTTTAAATATTAGGAGAATTATAACCCAGAGGGTCAAGGATCCAAGATGAAAAAAATAATGTTTCAAATATCACTGCTTTTACATTGCCCTGAATATTTACATGGAGGTCCCACAAAGCTGAAATAAAAGTGGCCCTATATTAGGAATTAAGATACATGGTTTTGAGACTTGGTTTCTGCTGGTTACCAGTTTGGAGTCCTTCAGCAAGTTACTTACTCTGCCTCATGGTTTCCATACATGTAAAAATGGGGTTGAGACTAATTACCTCATGAGATTCTTGCAAGGGTTAAATGGAAAACAATTTGGAAAACTATAAAGCACTTTGCAAATGGAAAGTATTGTTACCATCATTATCGTCATCATTGTTTTGACTTTCTCAACAATCCTCTGGGGGAACTAGATAGAGCAAGTTGACCACTTTATAGTTGAAGAAACCAAAGCTGAGAGGGGTTAAAGGATTTGCCCAAGGTCACGAAACCATGACCACCAGCATTCTCATCCGGCTGATGAACACAAAGGTTTCATATTTCTTTTGAATCCATTGCTTTAGAAATGCTTAAATTCATGGGATTGTAGAGATGGAACAGTCAGAGCTGCCTTTAGATTCAGGGAAGAGAGGCCCCTGCCCAGGGCCCTGTGTGTTAGTGTGTTAGCGAGTTAGGTAGTGTGTTAGTTAGTGAGTTAGTTAGTGTTTTAGTTAGCTAGCCTGCCCACTGGACCAAATCCAGCCTGTTTGGGTAAATAACATTCTATGAGAACATGTCCACGCTCGTTCACTTAGGAATTGTCCTTGGCTGCTTTTGTACTACAAGAGTGGAATTGAGTGCAGTAATCGCAGTAGAGACCAAAGCCAAAAATACTTACTCTCTGACCGTTTACAGAAAAAATGTGCCCATTCCTGCTTTCAAGGACCCGAATAGCACAAACCACACCAAAAAAAAAAAGTATTAAAGAACACACAGCCGTCCTGTCCCTGGCCATCTAAGGATCTGCACTGGCAGCGGGTGACCCGTACCCCTTAAGAGCCACTATCATGACTAGCACACCTCAGGCTCCAGACCTCCACATCAGCCTTGTGTCCATCAAAGGAAGGTTTAGGGCTTCTGTGTTCCTGACTCAGGTGGGCACCGCTTTGGGGTGCAAGGATGATTTGAGCTGCCTAAGTACTTAGATAACAGAAATGACAAATCAATTAACTGCTCAGATCCTTCCTCTCAGACAACATAAATGTGGCGGACTCTTGCATAACAAAAGTATCAGTTCCTGGTACAGCCAAGCATCCTGGCTTCTCGTTGAGTTTCAGTTCCTGGTTCTGGTTCTGGGGGTGCTCAGCTTGGCACGGTATTTACAACAGATGCACGTGGCAACTGGAGAACCTTTTGCAAGGTTAAACAACTTACATTACTTTAAGACAATTTTTTATTTTTATATAGGTCTTGCTATAATGTGAGTGAAATGTGACACATTTGTTACGTTGGTGACTCGATGGACATTGGACACTAGAACCGTGAATGGTTTTATTTTTCTAAAATGATTTTATTTAAATAATTTTGACTCAAACTTTTAGCATTCATTGTCATTTGTATTTTGCCTTTGAACCTTAAAGATAAATTTTAAAGTTTTAGAAGACAGACAAATACATATTCGATAACATTTTAAATTTTTTTACATTTATTTTAATTTACATTATTTGAGGAAAATATCCTCAAATTTTATATCCTTTGAATGCCATTTTGTCTTATCTTTATAACCCTTTGAGCATTAATGTCAATAAAATAAGATCCAGGTTTCTCATTTATGATGGTAGTCACACTTTTTTGGTTTTGGCAAGAGAGGAAATAATATGCCTGTCTTTGATTTTTTGTTGTATTTTTTGGGCTTTATTTAGACAACAGATGGGAAAGTGACTGAACAGAATCATTAATATGGTTATTTGTCCCCCATCTCCCAACCTCCCGATAGACATTTTCTATTAGGAATTATGTTGATTCCATTCTACCTCAATACCTCTGGGAAGCTGTTTCTCAGAAAAAAAAGTTCTTTTCAGTTTTGGGACTACACAATCCTATTTAACTGCATTCCCAGTGGGTTTGGATCTCTTTTTACACTGACTGATTTACTGGGAGACTGATAGTCAGAGCTTCCTGTGGCTGCCAGCACCGAATTCCTTGAAGCCCCTTCTGAGGTTGCCTTTCCCAGGAGGAGGAGGGAGGGGCTGCAGGGCTGGCCTGGAAACTGGGAACCAGGTGGCTTTTGGCCCCTTTGTCCCGAAGACAGCTGCTTCCCCTGGGGTGCCATGAGGACCCGCCATTCAGGGAGCCAACCAAAACCCTGCTTCTCTTGTAGTAAAGAGACACACTTCCAAATCTACCCCGGGTGCTGCTGGAAAACTGGCGCGAGCGGTTTTTAATTACCTAAGTGGGCTCTGGGGCCAAGGCTTGGTTCTGCCACCCTAGTGCCTGGGGAAGCTTCTCGCACACGTCAGAGGAAATAATGTATTCATTTGTGAGCTCATTCATTCATTGAACAAATACTGACTGCAGGCCTACTGTGTGCCAGGCACGGCACAACCGTGAACATGGTCTGCATCTTCCTGTGGTGTAATTGGAAACGTGTTTGGGCTTTTTTTTTTTTTTTGTACTGAAGTATAGTTGATTTACACTGTTGTGTTAGTTTCAGGTGTACCGCAAAGTGATTCAGTTTTATATATATATATATATATATATTATATATATATATATAACTTTATATATTTTATATATATATATAGAATATATATATATTCTTTTTCAGATTCTTTTCCATTACAGGTTATTACAAGACATTGAATATAGTTCCCTGTGCTATACAGTAAGTCCTTGTTGTTTATCTATTTTATATATAGTAGTTTGTATCTGCTAATCCCAAACTCCTAATTTATCGCTACCAATCCCCCTTTCCCGTTTGGTAACCATAAGTTTGTTTTCTACATCTGTGACTCTACTTCTGTTTTGTAAATATGTTCATTTGTACCCTTTCTTTTTAGATTCCACATATAAGCAATATCATATGATATTTGTCTTTCTCTGTCTGACTTTACTCAGTATGACAATCCCTCGGTCCATCCATGTTGCTGCAAATGGCATTATTTTAGTCTTTTTTATGGCTGAGTAATATTCCATTGTATCTGTATACCAAATCTTCTTTATCCATTCCTCTGTCAATGGACATTTAGGTTGCTTCCGTGTCTTGGCTATTGTAAATAGTGCTGCTATGAACATTGGGGTGCATGTATCTTTTCAAGTTAGAGTTTTTTCCAGATATGTGCCCAGGACTGGGACTGCTGGATCATATGGTAACTCTGTTTTTAAAATTTTAAGGAATCTCCATACTGTTTTCCATAGTGGCTGCCCCAATTTTTTTTTTTTAATATAAATTTATTTATTTATTTATTTATTTTTAGCTGTGTTGGGTCTTCGTTTCTGTGCGAGGGCTTTCTCTAGTTGCGGCGAGCGGGGGCCACTCTTCATTGCGGTGTGCGGGCCTCTCACTATCGCGGTCTCTCTTGTTGCGGAGCACAGGCTCCAGACGCGCAGGCTCAGTAGCTGTGGCTCACGGGCCCAGTTGCTCCGTGGCATGTGGGATCCTCCCAGACCAGGGCTCGAACCCGTGTCCCCTGCATTGGCAGGCAGATTCTTAACCACTGCGCCACCAGGGAAGCCCCGGCTGCCCCAATTTAAAACGTGTTTGATCTCTGTCTCTGGTCCTTGGCACTGAGCTTCCAAAACCCTAGGAATTTTGTGATAGGACTATCTAGAGATCGAGCTCTACAAACACTCTTGAATGCGGAGATTTGATGAGCTTCTGGGTTGGCGGGCACATGACCCTGCTGGGAAGGTGACACACCCCAACTACGTGGGGACAAAAGCTCCTGCACTCAGGGCCCTTCCAGACTTCACGCTATGTACCTCTTCATCTGGCTGTTCATTTGTATCCTTGATAATAAGCCAGTAAACATAAGTAAAGTGTGTTTGTGAGTTCTGTGAGGTGTTCTAGCAAATTATTGAACCTGAGAAGGGGGTTGTGGGAACCCCTGATTTTACAGCTGGTTGGTCAGAAGTACAAGTGGCCTGGGACTTGTGACTGGCATCTAAAACGGGGGTAGTTTTGTGGGACTGAGTCCTTACTCTGTGGGGGTCTGTGCTAACTCTGGGTAGTTAGTGCCAGAACTGAACTGAATTGTAGGATACCCAGCTGATGTCCACAGAATATTGGTTGTTGTCAGAAAACATCCCAGAGTTCCCTCACCCCCATGAGCTTACAGGATAGCAGGGAAGGTCCATAATGAAACAAGTAATTACAATAAGGTGATGAGTCTGACGAAGGGGATGGATGAGGTGTCCTAGAAGCCTACAGCAGGAGTCTTTTCCTAATTGAGGAGATGGAAAAGCTGTCTCTGAGGAAGAGGCATTCAAGGTGAGACCTTGATACATAGGAGGAGACCAGGCAGAGAAGTAAGAGTGGGTCTGAATTTGAAGGACACCTGTGCCAGGTAACACAAACCCTGGCAGAACCCTAACCTCAGGGTGTCCTATAACAACTTCGCAAAGCCTCTTGGGTGCCCTGTGGATGTTCAGAATGCTACTGAGCCTCATTCATTTGTTCAGCAAATGTTAAGTAAGCACCTTCTATGTGCCATGTGCTAGGTGAGGAGCTGGGAATATGAAGTGAAACCAGACACTGAAGGAGACTGCGCTCTAGCCGTGAAGACAAGCAGAGTGGGTGCCCACTTTCTTCTGCCCAGCACCTCTTTGTGGGGAGTCCAACTCCCAGTCAGCGTGCTTCCAGGGGTGCTATCTTCACCTCCGCTAGCTCCAGGGATAGGCATCTGACCAGGCTTGGCTAATCAGAGTGCTGTGGCGACTGGTTCATAAGTGGACACGTGACCTGAGGTCAGCCACTTAAATCCTTCCCCAGGACTTCTGATGGAACTAAAGAAAGACTCTTTCAGCACCTGAGGTAGCAAGGTAAGGACAGTGTAAGACCGGAGATGCTAGGAGCCGCCTTTGCCACCTCATGGAAGAATCTTGCCTGAAATGAGAGCTAACCTAGAGGAGAGAAGAACTAAGAAATGGGTGAGAGAGAGTCAGAGCAAGGGTGTGATTACATCACCTTAGTGCCTGGCCCAGCAGTACTTCATCCTAGACGGACGGATAGATAACCAACTTTGTAGTTACACGAACCAACAAACTCCCTTTTTAAAGTTAACTGACCTTGGAGTTTTCTTCACTTAAAATCAAGAGTTCTGATTAATAGAGCAGTCAGGCAGAAAATCTACTTCACAAGAATGTGACAAATGCTATTATAATAGAGGGAAGATGGGGAGGCAGGAAAGCATGATGGATGAGGGGCTGGTACAGCAGATGCCGTTGGTGCCCTGCCTCTATCCGCTTGGACGTCTGGACGTCTCCTGCAGCTTCTAGGGACCATGTCCATACTCATCATCAGCTTCCTGCTCGGGTACCCCTGTCTCTCTGCCTGGAGGAGTGTGCTCAGCCCACCACAGGACAGGCTAGAGTGCTCGGGGGTTAGAACCCTGAGGACAAACCTTCAACAAACAAGGGACTGCATTTATGGCATCAGCTCCCCAGTCCGCTCACTCCTGGGTGCAGCAGTTCTGAGGTATGTTTTCCTCAGCACTTCAGAAGGTCTCTGGCAGGCTGGAGCAATAACCTGTTGTCCTCAGCAATAATCCTGCTCTGCCTGCTGACTCTTGCTCATGGAGGATCCTTTTCTTATGTTTATGTTTTGTAATCTCACTCCGGCAAGCCTCTGTCCGCGCAGTCTGGGTTGAAGATGTGTCCTTCAGGGTGGTTCTGCCTTTGATTCTGCCGAATGTCTCAGGGACATCATAGGCTTAGGACAAAGTTTTGTGTTCTTTTCTTTTACCAGACATGAAGCAATGCAAATTTAAAGCCCCAGTACAAGTGGAGTTACGGATAATCATGAAAGACATTTTCCCCATCCAGAGCCAAGTCAAAGACAGACAGCTTTCTCTGTCGTCTCCCTTTGCCATGAATGGACTGTATCCGGCTAACTGGCTCATTAAGTGTGTAGCCCTGATGGGGCTCTGCTTTCAGGAGTAGGTTTCAGTTCTAACTCTCCATCTCACGGACCCAAGGCTCTCTCTCCTGTTCTCAAAGGACATTCAAACTCAAACACCTTGAATGTGGTATTAACTGGGATACAGTATTGATATAAGCAGCTTTGACAGAGACCCTAAATAACAGTACCTGAAACGAGAGGGTGTATCTCTTTTTCACGTGACAGTTCATGGTGGTGTAGCAGCCTGGCCCTGTGACGTTGTCAGGAGTTCAAGGTCCTTCCATATTGTCTTCCCATCATCCTAGGGTGCTGACATGCTCCAGAAGGGGTCTCAACCATGCCTATGTCCAGGTGTCAAGCTAAAAATTAGGGAGAGTTGGAGAGTATGGATATGGTGGGATGCAGAAACAAGATCAGTCTCTACCATAGTAGCGGAGACCAAAGCTCTTCTGCCCCGGAGCAGATGAAATCTGATTTAGAAAATCAAAGACATATGACACTACTTCACCACCTGTGGTAGATGCTGATTAATGCCCATGACACTTCTAATCGTGAGGAAACCGTCAGGCAATGGGTGGTGTGGACAAACTAAATAGGTTTAAAGGAGGAAGTGTCTGTGTATGCGTGTGTGTGTGTGTGTGTTATTTCAAGTGTTTTTATTCTCAGTGGTAGGTACCAGAAATACTGACAGATGTGTCTTAGTCTGTATAGTTCAGCAATCTGCACAGGCTCTCAGTCTCTGATTTGATCCACTTCTACAGATTTAACAGATCCTGAAATCCATTTCAGGGCATATACTTCCTCCTTGCTCTCACTGGCAATCGAGCCAAAGTTGGAAATGTGCATTTTCAGACTTCAGTGAGGAACTCCAGATGGTGTCCCGCTGGGATGTGGATTGAGTCCATGGTCAGAAAAGATGGATTAAATGGGAACAAAATGGGAAACACGTGCTTGAAGTCTAACAGCAGCTGCCGAGGGTCATTCTGCTGTAGTAGTTATGCCTGGATTATTCGTATAAAGACCAATATTACCCGTTCTTCAAATTCATTCAGGGGATTGGGGGTATGTTTGTGTGTGCATGTGTGTGTGGGCATGTCTGTTTGGTGTATGTGTCTGTCTGTGAGTACGAGGTGCTATATGTGTCTTTGTGTCTCTAATGTATGTATTTGTGTTTATACATGTGTGTAGGGGTTATGTGTGTACCTGTGTCTGTGTGTGTGTTGTGTGTATGTGTGTCTAGCTCTGAGCTCCATGGGGCTATACCCTTTTTTCTGTCACTATTCAGCATGATAAACAATAACTTGTCATAATAGAAGTGATCATGTAGAGACCTCCCTGGTGGCGCAGTTGTTAAGAATCCACCTGCCAATGCAGGGGACACGGGTTTGAGCCCTGGTCCGGGAAGATCCCACATGCCACAGAGCAACTAAGCCTGTGTGCCACATCTACTGAGCCTGAGCTCTAGAGCCCGTGAGCCACAACTACTGAGCCCCCATGCCACAACTACTGAAGCCTGTGTGCCTAGAGCCCGTGCTCCGCAACAAAGAGAGGCACTGCAATGAGAAGCCCGCGCACCGCAACAAAGAGTAACCCCCCTGCTCGCTGCAACTAGAGAGAACGTGCGCAGCAGTGAAGACCCACGCAGCCAAAAATAAATAAATAAATAAATTTATTAAAAAAAAAAAGAAGTGATCATGTAATTTAGGATTAAATCACTGTCTATTCTAGCATACTGAGTGCAAATCTTAGCCCACAAACATAAGTGTGCATGAAATAAAACTGTTTTACTTCAGCAGAAGTTAATGTATATCATAAGGCTCCTTTCTGGGGGTGGGGGAGGAAGAAACTGAATCTCAATAAATTCAGCTTTCTTCTTCTCCCACCACCCCTTCCTTTGAGATTGTCTAAGTTCCCCAGGACTTGAGTAGCACCGATATATGAGTCACATCTGGTCTTCATGGGCACCTGTCCGTGTTGACATTGACCAGGACCAGGGATGAGGGACAGTGGGGGACAAGGAAGCCAGAACGCATTTCCAGGGCCAGAGGTGTGGAAGGGGGTCAGGATCCGACTAAGCTGCATTGTACAGATCTGCCTGAATCCTCTCTAGGGACCCCACCCAGGGCCTCCTTACCCCTTCAGATTGTTGAATTATGGTTATTTGTTGTTTGGGTTGTTGATTCACCACCAAACAACCCCTTGTTCCCTCCCATCCCTGGTCTCTCTTTGTGTGAGTCTAGTGCCCTTCTTGGGCACCTGGGAACCCAGTGGCTCTCACAGAGAACTCAGGAAAGTCTGCAAACATCTTCTCTGCCATCTTGCCACTTCCACAAATCTGCACACTTCAATTCCTCCCACCTTCTAGATTTTTCCATCATCCGTCCCCCTCTCTGAGTCTCAGTCAGGAGTGGAGAGCAGGTCACAGTGCACCTCCAGGACCCATTAGTGTCTACCTACTCCTTCCTCTCCTTTCCCCAACTGGGAGAGTTCCAGATTGGGTGAGGAAGTTGTAATAAGGGTAAACTATGGCCCCTAATCAGGTGTTCTTCCAAATGTATTTTTGATGCCCTCGATTTTTCTTGCTAATCCTGAGGCTTAGGCTTTTAAAAATCAAAAGCTAAGAACCGACTCTTTAACATATTGCTCAGCTTTCTGCAATGTCTCTTCATCTCTGTGGCAAGCTGGGTGTCAGGCTGACTGATAAGGAAAGGACAGAGAGTAGAAGGGCAGAGGGGAAGGGAGAAACACATCCGAAAATACATCATTCTAGCACCTGACCACACCAGGAAAATCACAGGGCTACAACTGAATAGGATACCATAGCTTCCTGTAATCAGGATTTGGAAACCTGTTTCACACACCTATGTCTGGGATATATTTTGCCCTGGAAGCCTCAATAAGCCCTGAAACTATTTGAATTTTGTAGAGAAAACTGTGCACTTTTCCCCATCTCATCTGCTAGGTTGTGGACCAATTTCAAAGTAATAGCAAATACCATGAAAATTCTCTCAAATCCAACATTCATAGGAAATGTGCTAGCCTCTGATCTGCTGCCAACATAAGTGTCAGATGTGCTTCCAAGGCTGCCACTCATCCCTGTGACTGGCCAAGAGTCTGCCTCTGATCAGCAGAACATTGCCGTGTCTCTAGGAATGAGTGCACACTCAACCCAAGCTGGGAGTTGGCAGCTCTATCCCATAGTTGCCAGCCTTTGCAAGACTACGCTTCAAGCTTCCCACTTTCTGGTCCTTCAGGCGTGGTCCTTCTGGTCTACCTGCCCAACCTCACTTGCAGGGTATGTCAAGGTCATACAGAAGAAGAAACCTGACAGATGGTCAAGGTCACCTTTCAGAAGAAGAAGGGAAAATGTGTTGGTTGCCAAGGGCCTGCATGTCTCTTCTGGCACAAATTTTTTGCAGGTGCAAATCTCTGCTCCACGTGCATGAAAACACTATCAATGAACTTCAGGCAGATATGTTTTTCCTAAAGTGGGTTCTGTGCAAAAGTGATAGATATTATATGAAAATAGGAATCTGTGACCAGATATATTTAGCAGGTCAACTTCTCAGAGTCTTTAATATAGAACTGTACAATGTAATGCTCCAGATGGGGGTATAATACGTGATGTTGACTAATTCATTTGGCCCCCAAAGGCTTTCCGACACAGAGAGCTCCTGAGACTGACACAGATGGTCGCTGGTTGAACACACTTTGAGAAATGCCATGGCAGTGCACACTTCTCTTGTTACAGTATGTTGCTCTGTTGTTCTGACCGTTGTGGTTTGGGGTTAAAAAAAAATATTATCTTGTAGAAGCTAAGTGACTAAGAAGCAACAGTTTGGAATCACTATCAAAGCAGCATCTCATCATTCCTGTAAATGTCTGGATTCTAAGAAATCAATGGCTGGATTGTTGTCACTGCTCATTTCAGAGCTGGGTTTGTCTGGCTTTGTTACTCTTTGTCCAAGATCCAAATTGTTTCTTTTATTTATACTTTCTTTTCTGAAACACAACACAGTCTTCAATAGCCCTAAAAGATGGTCGGGAGGGTCTTATGAGCATCTCAGAGTCTTTTTGGGTGATAAACCAGTAGCCTATTTATTATTATTATTATTTTAAATTTATTTATTATTTATTTATTTATTTTTTAGCCACGTTGGGTCTTCATTGCTGCGCGCAGGCTTTCTCTAGTTGCGGCGAGCAGGGGCTGCTCTTCGTTGCGGTGCGCGGGCTTCTCATTGCAGTGGCTTCTTTTGTTGCAGACCACGGGCTGTAGGCACGTGGGCTTCAGTAGTTGTGGCGCACAGGCTCAGTAGTTGTGGTTTGCGGGCTCTAGAGCACAGGCTCAGTAGTTGTGGCGCACGAGCTTAGTTGCTCCGCGACATGTGGGATCTTCCCGGACCGAGGCTCGAACCCGTGTCCCCTGCATTGGTAGGCGGATTATTAACCACTGTGCCACCAGGGAAGTCCCCCCTATTTATTATTAAATTAATTCATCCACCCGATGATTAGCATCAGCTATGAACTGGGCCCTTTGGAACATACAAAGTTAAATAAGGCAAACTTCCTGTTCTTTAATATTTTCTGTGCCAGCTCTGTCTTGATGTCTTCAGCCATTAAGTTCTAGAAAACATTAGAGTAACATGTTTATAGATAAAGGAACTCATCTGGAGATGAAGTTAATAGGTGGTTCCAGTTTGGGTGCTGTAATGTGAGAAACTGTTCCAAGCCAACAGAATAAGGAAGGAAGATCACTACTTCACTTCTACTTAATTTCAGTGAACTTCTTGGAAGAGGTGGTATTTTAAAAGATTTGAAATAAGGACATTGGACTGATCTCAAGACTAGTTGTTCAATAAATGTATGAGGATCCAGCTTGGAAATGTCAGCACAATGAACGAAAGGAACAACCTCCACCCACAGCTGAGAAGCAGTGGCGCTGGATATCCTAAACGTCTTTGTTCACAGCTGAAGACAGCATCTCCTATATTTCCTTAATTCCCACTGTTGTGACCTGTCAAACCAGTGTTTCATTATAATCTTGGCCCTTAAACAGCACAGTTTATCCAAAGATGACAGGGTATTATGAACAGAAATTAGGCCTTGGACCCCGTTTGTAATAAATCATAAGCTTCATTGTGTAGGTGAGGAAAAGGGACCAACCGCTAGATGACAGATTTGCCATGGAGCAAGAAGGCAGGCTCCACGTGGGCACTGCAGAAAGATTCCATTGTGAATTTTGACTGACCCATGAGGCAACTCTCTTTGGGGGAAGTGGTGTGGAAGGAGAATAGTAAAAGTCAGAGAAAAAGAGGGATAATTGGGGGCGGATGTCCCTCCATCCAACTACTCCATCAAAATCATTTGAACTCCCAGATAAATGTTAGCACAGCACAGTGCTTACTAAATATTAAAGGAGAAACTCAAATTATTTTCCTATTCAAGCCCAATTAAGATCTACGTGAAGAACAGGAGAATTTTTCCTCTGACTCAAAATGAACAAAAGGCGTATGAATAATGTTCGGATGTGACCTCACTGTGGTTAAAAATATTTGCGTTGCTTGTATGTAAAATGGCAGGTAAACCATTCAGGACTAGTGTGGGCAACAAGAAATATAAACATAAAAGAGAAGAGGAAATGAAAATGCAATGGTAATAATAGACTTGGATTAATACCAGTATTTTCAAAGGAGACCAAACAACTGCAGATTCAATAGAAGTTTCTTTGCCAAGGGCTCCAACACATTCCATCTATCAGCAGGCTGGCTGCTGTTTCCTAAGGAATGTCTCTAAGATCAGCCCTTTCCCCTTGGTCCTCCAAACAGGGGCTCATGACCCACATGGCTTGCTTTAAGTTTCAATTTCCTCTTAGGCTTCTGAATGGAAAATTTGTCTTCCTCTCTATAATACATTCAGTTTGCTTTCATATAAAAATAATATTAATTAAGATTTCGCCCTCAAGTTGAATTGACTTTTAACCTGGCATCTTGAGTAACAACCATTTTAAAGTTTGGCTCCAAAGATTCCTGCTCCCTCCCTTTGCCCTGGTTGTTTGGTGAAAAGCAGAGTTACATAAGGAAACCACTATGCAGGATTTTAGTAAGTTAGTGCCTTTTAGATTTCAGATGCCTGATTTAGTTCTCTAAAAACAAAAATCAAAACAGCCTTCGTTCCATTTTTTGTTAATGCTGAGGCTATTAAAAATGTGTTAATTACTTGATTTGACAAAAAAGACAGAACATATTAAAAAAAAAAAAGTCCAGAGATGTTTATTGAAGCCATGTCCTTCTTTGGGGTGGGCAGCCAAGGTGTGAAGATAGCTAATGTCTTTTTTTCTGCCTTACATTCACACCTTGGTGAGTTTTCCTCCTGCTTCGGTTGAGGTCACACTACCTGGAATGTGACAAGCCAGAATCATAGCCTGGGCCCTGGAGAGTCCCCTAGAGTCCCCCCTGCTTTGATGTTCAAGCAGGAATCCATCAAGATTATCTGAGATCAGGGAAAAGGCACCTGAGTCTGCTCCTGGGCAAACTGAAAGACCCTAGTTCCCTTTATCTCTTCTCAGTATTCTTATTTGCCTATCTTCAGTGACCTATCTAGTGAATCACTGAGAAATTAACTGTCAGAGGCAGAGCAAACTCAATGAGCTGCCACCATCAGCCGAGGAATAAGCAGAAAAGGAGTCGCCCTTGGACCATCTTCTCTGCATCTCACTTCTTAATTTTACCCTCTGATCTTTCAACATAGACTTAATGGCCATTATACTGACATAGAATCTTCAAAAAAGTTATTGAAACCAAAAAGAATGGAAAGCAGAACTCAAAGAGATATTTATACATCCATATTCATAGCAGCGTTATTCAAAACAGCTGAAAGGTAGAAGTAATCCTTGTCCATTGATGGATAAATGGATAAACAAAGTGTGGTCTATACATACAATGGAATATTATTCAGCCTTAAAAAAGGAAAGCAGGACTTCCCTGGTGGCGCAGTGGTTGAGAATCTGCCTGCCAATGCAGGGGACACGGGTTTGAGCCCTGGTCTGGGAAGATCCCACATGCAGCGGAGCAACTAGGCCCGTGAGCCACAACTACTGAGCCTGCGCGTCTGGAGCCTGTGCTCCGCAACAAGAGAGGCTGCGACAGTGAGAGGCCCGCGCACCACAATGAAGAATGGCCCCCACTCGCCGCAACTAGAGAAAGCCCTCGCACAGAAACGAAGACCCAACACAGCCATAAATAAATAAATAAATAAATAAAGTGTAAAATTTATTAAAAAAAAAAAAAAAGAATCCACCTGCCAATGCAGGGGACACGGGTTCAAACCCTGGTCCGGGAAGATCCCACATGCTGCGGAGCAACTAAGTCCATGCGCCACAACTACTGAGCCCATGTGCCACAACTACTGAAGCCCTCGCACCTAGAGCCCATGCTCCGCAACAAGAGAAGCCACCGCAGTGAGAAGCCTGTGCACTGCAACGAAGAGTAGCCTCCGCTCACCGCAACTAGAGAAAGCCCATGCACAGCAGCAAAGACCCAGTGCAGCCAAAAATAAATAAATTAATTAATTAATTTTAAAAAAGAAAAGGAAGGCAATTCTGACACATGCTACAATATGGATGAACCTTAAGAACAGTATGCTAAGTGAAATAAGCCCGTCACAAAAAAGACAGATACTGTATGACTTCACTTATGTGAGGTACTCAGAGTGGTCAAAGTCATAGAGACAAAAAGTAGAAGGGTGCTTGCCAGGGGATGGGGGGAGGCGGGAATGCGGAGTCAGTGTTTAATGGGCACAGAGTTTCAGTTTGGGAAGATGAAAATTTCTGGAGATGGGTGATGGTGATGGTTGCACAAAATATGATGTACTTAATGCCACTGAACTGTACATTTTAACATGGTCAAGATGGAAATTTGATGTTATATGTATTTTACCACAGTTAAAATTGTTGCAGGGACACAACATTGGAAGAATCGGTTGGGAGGAGGTGATGATCCCCTCTCCTCACCCCCACCCCAGACACACCTGGGCAGTTGGAGTAATTTATTTACATATTTAGTTTCCATATAAGCACCCAGTGAGTGATTTATTTTGCTGCTTTACACTCCTGAGCATAAGGATACAACAACAAACTCTTCCTCTTCCTTCATAGTGAAGAGTCAGGTGTTCGGGTTCTTTGGTATTCTGCCCCCTTCTCCCATTGAGAATGATCGGCTTTTCTGTGTTTTAAAGGCCGCGTAAAAGACAACCCCACCTGGGTGTTGATTTGGTCTTTCTGGACCCATCTAGGGAGGGTTGGGAGTTATCCCAAATGGGCATGGGCTGGAGCAGGGAGGTGGAGCCTAGGAACTTGAGATGGGGGCTTTGAAGGGCTGGGAGAGGTTGCAGCCCCAATGTCAGGAAGGGTTGGGGGTTTGTGGATTTGGGATCTGGGGCCCCAGTGGGAAGTTATGTTAATACCTGGAAGAAGGAGTCACTGGTTGCAGTAAGGGGCTTCAAGGGCAGGTGCCCATATGCACACAGCATGGCAGTCCTGTGAGGACGTGCCCACCAAGGGGACGTAGGGTGGCAGACGCTGACACTGGCAGCAACACAAGTGGCAAAAGAGCAAGTACCCAGGACAACCACAGTGGATTAAGGAGCTTATGGGACCACATAATCTTCCTGTTCCTGTGCCAGTCACTAAAGGGAGGGGAGGGAGCCTGGGCTTGAGGGGCAGGGGAGGAATTACGTGCTCAGAGCTGGATATGAGTCAATGGGGAAGAAACCAAGAAGTGTGTCGCTGCCTACACCTTTAACGAGTGCCTTGGAACACTTCCAGCTGTCACAATTGTCCATATTTTGCTCTGAATCCAATCTGTGATTCCTATTGTCTTCTCACACTGTGGGATGCTTAGGAAGATGTAACAGATGGCCGTGTATGGCAAGAGTACTCCTTCCCCACTGTCAGGAGTGGTTTTCTTTTTTTTCATATATTCCTTTTTCTCTCATCCAAAAATAATTTTCTTTATATCAAAAGCAATATGCTGTTTTCATATTGTAGAAAATTATAAAGAAGAAACTTTAAATCTCCCATTATGCCACAGCCACTGAGACAACCACTATTAACTTATTACTGCATCTCCTTCCCAGTTTTTCCCGTGCATTGTTTAAAGTCTTTAGCCACATGACTCTTTCAGGTCCCACTGCCCCAGGTGTGCCAGTGAACCTGTACTAAACCTTTTACACGCCACTCATGCATACAGTCACAGATGGAGCCAGGAGTGCCATGTGTGACCCAGAACAGAGAGAAAGCTAATCCGCTCATAAAGGATGCAAACCCACCACCTTCTCAGCAGATTCCCCACCAACCACAGATCTGATCCTGATGCAGGCAGTTTAGATGACATTGAGCTGTTTCCAAACGTTTATTGGAACTTGCACGATATTTATCTATAAAAACAAGATTGTAAATGGTGTTTAGATTTCTAGGCCAGTTCACCAAAACTGAAGTGACCAACAACGTAACTGAGAGATTGTTGATAACAGTTCTGATCACAGATTCCTCCAAAGTCCTTCTGAATTCCGGTCCCTCTGAGACCCGAATCTCAGCTGTCCAAGTCTTAACCCCTTCCCCTTGTCTTGGCCCTCTAAATTCGGAGGGTGTGTGGATTTGGCTTGGCAGATGGCAGTGGAAGGTCAAAAGCAAGATGAGAGGACTCAATGGGAGAAGGATGGCATCATTTACATGTCTAGTGCTATTAATTTGGGAGTCAGAGTTGAAATCTTGGGCTTGGGAGTCAGTCTTGGCCTAGGTTCAGATCCCAGCTCTGCCGTTTACTAGCTGTGTGAGCTTGGGCAAATCAGTTAACCTCTCTGAGTCTCAGTTTTCTTATCTATAAAGTGGAAATAGTGATACATATCCCTAAGGACTTATGAGAAGATTACATGAGATAGGACGTCATTTCTCAGGCTTGAGAATGACTCTGTCTTACAGATCCCCACTGCTGATCTGAATTATTTAAATTAGAACATGTCTTAAATATTGACAAATATATTCTTATACAACTATAAAACCAAAGGCAAGTTTACAAGTAAAAAGAACAAACAAAAAGCCAACAAAATTAAAATCGATTAACGTGAGGGAAGACATTATTTTTGCTGAAATTAATTCAGCTTCTTGAAACGTTCACTTCTAGCAACTGCCAGGGCATGGTTCTTTTGAGCTTGGCATCTCTAGTCCACTACATGCTGTATGATGATTCGGCTCACCTACAACCTGAGTCTTAGACATTGTACCCTGGAGGACTGCAGGCTGTCTGCAGCCCAGGGACATGTTTCATTTGCCCCTCACAATATTCGGGGTTTTTTTTCAGTTAGTTGCTATTATAGAAGAATTAAGACATTTCACACAAACTCTGCCTTTCCAGCTTCTCTTGAATGGCTGGAAGATCTAGCCCCACGAGGCCCACATTCCCACAAGGCCACAGAGTCTGGAGCTGAATGGTGGCCCCTCTAGCCTAAGCCTGGGCTTTGGTTTTGCCCCCAACTCCACTCCCCCGGCTGTACTCATTCATGTCAGCTGCCAGCCCCTGAAGTATTTGGGTCTGTGACCCCTCCCTGTGTGACTTGTTGAAAAGCGTCTGTTCTTTCTTCACTAGCCAGTGACAATTAAACAGCACTTCAAGACACCCACAAAAGGTGAGAAACCCAAGAGCAAAAGAGTTGCTGAAATTATGAGTATTCAATTATAAGGGGTCCATCTAGATGACCCAGCCAAATATGTTTATGTAGATGTGCTTGAAGATTACAGACATACTTTGTTTTATTGCACATCACTTTACTGTGCTTCACAGATAATGCATTTTTTTTTTTTTTTTTTTTTTTACAAATTGAAGGTTTGTGGCAACCCTGTGTGGAACAAGTCAATCGGCACCATTTTCCCAACAGCATTTCCTCACTTCATGGCTCTGTGTCACACATTTGGTCATTTTTGCAATATTTCAAACTTTTTCATATTATTATATTTGTTATGGTGATCTGTGATCAGTGATCTTTGATGTTATTATTGCAAAAAGATTACGACTCACTGAAGGCTCAGATGATGGTTGGCATTTTTTAACAATAAAGTATTTTTAAATTAAGGTACGTACATTGTTTTTTAGACATAATGCTATTGCACTTTTAATAGACTACAGGATAGTATAAACATAACTTTTATATACACTGGGAACCCAAAAATCCATGTGACTTGCTTTATTGCAATATTCACTTTTTGCAGTGGTTTAAACCCACAATATCTCCAAGGTATGCCTACCTTATTGAAGTGAAAATACAAAATGTTTAAATTCTCCCAGGATAGTCTTAGTCCCTGTGGGGTCCTTGAACCCCAGTTTGAGAACCACTGAGATAAGTGTGTCAAGCACTTAGAACTGTGCCTAGCGCAAAGACTAATAAAAGGGCAAGGGTGTTTTAATGATATGGCCTGAACAATGGGAAAGTTGCCAGAAGGTTCCTGCTGCCTGCCTGCTTGACTCTGACTCACAGGTTAAGCTCATTGACATTTGACTTGTGGTTCACCATCCTTTGCAGAGCTCCTTCTTTGGGGTGTACACTCCGAATTGTCCATCTGCTCTGAGAGCTCTGCCCCTAAGACTTCTCCTTGCAAACCTTCATTTGCAGGGACCAGAGTAGCAGAGAGGTGACTCCACCCTCCCCCTCTGAAAAGAAACCATGCACTTTTAGCTTCTGGAATCTCTGTGTCAGGTGGTTAATCCTCACTGCTCATGGGGGGCAGAGACTCACATGCAAAAATGAAGTCAAGGGCTTCTCCAAACCGATTACAAGGCATTTGCTGACTTTTCTTTTTTTTAATAAATTTATTGATTTATTTTTGGCTACGTTGGGTCTTCGTTGCTGCACGCAGGCTTTCTCTAGTTGTGGCGAGCAGGATTACTCTTTGTTGCAGTGCGTGGGCTTCTCATTGCGGTGGCTTCTCTTGTTGCGGAGCACAGGCTCTAGGCACACGGGCTCAGTAGTTGTGGCGCATGGGCTTAGTTGCTCCGTGGCATGTGGGATCTTCCCGGACCAGGGCTCGAACCCGTGTCCCCTGCATTGGCAGGTGGATTCTTAACCACTGTGCCACCAGGAAGCCCAGCATTTGTTGATTTTTTAAGCAGCTCTTAACAAAAGGAGGTGGGGGAGTAAAGGGAGATATGCTTATTTGATTTGAATGGTCTTAGAGAAATCAACAATATGAGAGAAAGTAGGAGGAAAAAGTACAGATCTAGAGATCACACATGGGAATGAAAGGGTGCCACTGAACATTGTCTAAGGTAGGGACACATTTCTAAATCCCGAATGTCCAGTAAACAGGATCAAATTGATCAGCACCAAAAGATGAGCCCACTACCTGGACACTGCTGAGAAGTAAATGGAAAAAAATCAAAACTATAGGACATGGAAATCCATTTTCCCTTTGTGGATCAAATTAAGTTTCCATGGCAAGCATGACCCAATCTTTTTATTGTTTGAGGCTCTTAATTAGTAGTAAGCCGCCTCCGAGCATATACCCCTTCAAATGTTCTTTGCTAGTTTACTGTGAATGGACAGTGATGAGAATGGAGAATAATGGGGGAACAGATGGAAAAGAAGTGGTGCCTGAGTCTTGCACGTGCTGCTGGCGGATGCCTGGAGGGAACTAGTGCAGGGAGAGGATGAAAGGTCTTGAAGCACTTTTCTGAGAGTTGCTGAGCAACGCAAAGACGCACTGAGGACATTTCTTCCCAACAGGCTCATGCTGACCCAGCATGTGGGCAGAGACTGGTCAAGGGCAGGACGGTACACAGAGCCCCTGACTTACTCACAGAAGTGAGTAAATTCCTCAGGATCAAAACAAACAGCACACTCCTCAGTGACTGTAATCATGACCAGTCCTGCCCCACAGGAGTCCTGCTGCACCATCCATGGCCACTTTTGGTCCATGAAAGGCTGGGGAAGGAGCCTTCACTCTAGTAGCTGGTCCTGCCTAGAACTGAATAGGGGACTGTCTTGGTCTTCTCAGGCTGACATAACAAAATACCCTAGAATGGGTGGCTTATACAACATAAATGTATTTCTTACAGATCTAGAGGCTGGGAACCCCAAGATCAAGATGCTGGTCCTCTTCAGTGGTCCTCTTCCTGGCTTCAGATGGCTGCCTTCTTGTTGTATCTCACATCTGCCACTCTCTGGTGTCTCTTATAAGGACACTAATGTTATTGGACCAGTGCCCCACACTTATGACCTTAATTACCTCCTTAGAGGCCCATCACCAAATACAGCCGCAATGGTGGGGCTTAGGGTTTCAACCTATGAATTTTGGGGGGACGCAGTTCAGTCCATAGCAGGGACTGTCCATGCTATCAATTGAAGTGTCGCAAACACACCCACCCACTCCATCCCAGTGGCTTGATTGATGTTAATACAGTCTCCACAGGTAGAAGTAAGGACATACTACACTTGTCCACTTAACCAGGCCTACTAAAAGTTTTACCTACCAGCAGTGACCAAAGAATGCCTTTACCCAGACCACACAGAGCTTCAGCTTGAGGGGAGAGGGGAAAGAAGCCTAAAGTTTCCCTTAGAGGCCAACCTCTCCATTTTGCAGATGAATAAACTGAGGCTCAGAAAAGTGATGCTTTGGATTTGTTAGGGACTTAAAGGTCCGTCCTCATGAATTTATACTCTGCACCAGGTCTGTTTGAATTTGTAGAAGAATTTAGTTTCATGTATGTTTTCCCATGTTAACATGCTGAGGACAGTACTGGGAATTCTCTATGGGACTTCAGCCATGGAGCCAGCCATGGACACAGGAAACAGAGGGACCTTCAAAGTGCCTTCTGACCATGCTCGGCTGAATTCCAGAGTCCAGGAGTCTGGAGAAAATTCTGCCCTAAATTCTCAAATATAAGAAACAATGAGCTTATGGAATGAAAAGTCCTTTAAAAAGAGAAGATATTTAAACCCAGGGTACAGTTCCTCAGATTAAAGTCATGCATTCCCCCCACCTCCCTATTATCCTGGGGTTTTTTAAAATAAGAACAGATGAGACGGATTGCAAAGCAATTCTGCCTTTGCACCACGGTGGCTTAACGCTTCAGTAAAAACTTCAGCTTTAGTTATTATTATGGGTTGAATTATGTCTCAGAATGTGCACTTATTTGAAAATAGGGTCATTGCAGATGTAATTAGTTAATTTGAGGTCACACTGGAGCAGGGTGGGCCCTTAATCCAGTACAACTGGTGTCCTTATAAAAAGATGCTGTGATGTTACAAGGGAGGAAGGCCATGCGATGGTGAAGGCTGAGGTGGGAGGGATGCCACTGCAAGCCAAGGAATGCCAGCAGTCACCAGCAACACCAGCAGCTGGGAGACAGGTGCGGAACCAACTCTCCCTCAGAACCATCAGAAGGAACCAACCCTGCCGACACGTTGCTTTCGGACTTCCAGCCTCCAGAACTCTGAGAGAATAAATTTCTGTTGTTTTAAGCCACCCAGTTTGTACTAATTTGTGAGGACAGCCTTAGGAAACTAGTACAGGCGCTTTGCATAGAATTAGACCCCAGAAAAGAATGAACTGTCTGGGACTATCACTGAAAGGTAAGAGACTAGAAAGAGGGAATAGTCCCAGTCCAAAAATGCAAATATGCAGGTCCAGTGTCGCCAGTCCCCTATCACTTGCCCCAGGTGGACATGGCTAGTGGGTCACAGCCGGCTCTCCCACGGGGCCAGGGCCAGGCCTCTGAGTGCTTCTCCACCAGCGCTCCAGGCTGCCACTCACGTCAGAGACCCCTGCCCAGTTCTGGTCCCTTCCTCTTCAAGAGATACTTTCAACTCCCTTGTGCCTCGTTAATCCACAGTCCACTCTTTCTCTGAGTTTTTAGTGAGCACTTGATAGATTGAACCACCAGAACAACTGCATGGCTGAGAGAGATGGACGAGAAGCAGGGTCCAGCCCAGGAGTGGGAGATGCGGCTAGGAGAGAGAAAGGCCAGGAAGCACATAGCGTATTAATTCACATATTAATTAATTCCTATTAATTAATTTATGCCAGGCAGACCGTGACAGACAGCATCTACAGACAATGCCCTGAGTATCTAATAGTGAAATCTATGTTCCTACTTAGCAATTCCAAACAACACTGTTTTCTCTTTTAAGGAAAAAGGAAACTTAAGTAACACTCCAATCTTCAACAAAACTGTCTGCACAAACAAACCATTCACGCAATGTGGGTTTTTAAGGACAGGTTTCAATTTGCAGCAGGTGCTTCCGAGGCATGGTGTGAAAAGTTGTGTTTCCTCTAGCTCTCTTTTCTGTGCAGCCTGAACACAACTGCATCCGTGCTTCCCCGGCCTTTCCGATCACTACAGTCACGACAACAACTCAAATGAACTTTAAACAAAGACGTGTCTTGTTGTCACGCCCACTTAGCCCGCTGCCGGCTGTCTGAGTAACATTTCTGTCTGTCCTTAGGTCTTTGGAATAAACGGACTCTATTTTATCAGAACTTATGTCTCCTCATCTGTTATCTGCATGCCCTTTACACTGACATGCTGTGTTCAACTTTTTAACCAAGTGTTTACTGCTGGTGGCACTTACCCCACCCCCCATTCACTTCCTGCCATTCTGGTATTTGCATTACATTAATATGCAAATGAAATGAAATGAAACACTTCTTTCTTCAGTTGAGAAGTCACAGGTCTAGGGCTGAAGATGGGTTGGATTATTTTTTAATAGATTTTTATAGCACCAAGTTTTGCTGCTGTTGGAAAGCAGATGTTTGCCTGCCTTCTTTCCTTTTCTTTTGTTTCTTCCTTTCTTCCTTCCTCTTTCTCTCACTTGCCCTTGATGGTGATCAGGACAGGCTACCCCAAAATATGGCACCTTGGCATATTAAACATTTTAATCTGAAAGAGTTTGAGAAAAAAGGCAAAAGCAGGAGGGTCACTCTGACCTCCCCCCACAAACTTTCTTCCCTGAAACAGGTCATAATCTTCATTTCCTTATGAAGCCTCCCATGTCACATAAAACTTCTATTAAATAAATTGTGTGGGGACTTCCCTGGTGGCACAGTGGTTAAGAATCTGCCTGCCAATGCAGGGGACATGAGTTCGATCCCTTGTCGGGGAAGATCCCACATGCAGCGGAGCAACTAAGCCCATGCGCCACCACTACGGAGCCTGCGCTCTAGAGCCTGCGAGTCACGACTACTGAGCCCACATGCCACAACTACTGAAGCCCATGCGCCTAGAGCCCATACTCCGCAACAAGAGAAGCCACCACAATGAGAAGCCTGTGCACCACAACAAAGAGTAGCCCCTGCTCACCGCAACTAGAGAAAGCCCGCATGCAACATCGAAGACCCAACGCAGCCAAAAAAATTATAAATAAATAAATAAATAAATTGTGTGCTTTTCCCTGTTAATATGTCTTTGTCAGTTTAATTTTCAGACCCTAAAATGTCAAGAGACCCTAAGAAGGTCAAGGAAACTTTTTCCTCCCCTGTACCCTCTCTTTGTTTCTTCCTTCATTTCTTATTTATTTATTTTTTTGTAGTAAAATATACATAACATAAAATCTACCATTTTAACCATTTTTGAAGGTACAGTTCAGTGACACCAAATGCATTCACCAGCAAGTTAATTTTGTAAATGTTAACAAACTCCTTCTAAAGCTTGTATGAAGAGGTGAAAGACCCAGAATAGCCAACACTGTATTAAAGGAGAAGAGTAAAGTCAGAGGATTGACACTACTTGGCTTTGACTTACTATAACACTATGGTAATGAAGACAGTGTCTTTTGGTGAAAGAATACACAAATAGATCAATGGAACAGAAGAGAGAGCTTAGAAAGAGACACAATACAATGTGGAAAAGATAGTCTTCAATAAAAGGTGCTGGAACAACTGGACATCCACATGCAAAAAAATGAATCTAGACAGAGAGCTTATACCTTTCACCAAAGTTAACTCAAAATGGATCATAGACCTAAATGTAAAATGCAAACCTATGAAACTCCTAAAATTAACACAGGAGAAAAAGCTTGATGTCTTGGGGCATGGCAACGACTTTTTAATACACCAAAAGCACAATCTGTGAAAGAAATAATTGGTAAGCTGGACTTCGTTAAAATTAAAACCTTATGTTTTGCAAAAGACACTGTTAAGAGGTTGAGAAGACAAGCCACAGAACTGGGAGAAAATTGCAAAAGACATTTGATAAAGGACTATGAGTCAGAGTATACGAAGAACTCTTAAACCTCACAAATAAGAAATCAAAAAACCTGATTAAAAACTGGGCAGAAAAACCTGAAAGGCACCTTACCAAAGAAGACAAAAAGATGGCAAATAAGCATATGAAAAAATGCTCCACTTCTTTTGTCATTAGGGAAATGTAAATTACAACAATGGGATACCACTCCATACCTATTAGAATGGCCAATATCCAGAACACTGACAACACCAAATGCTGGGGCGGGGGGATGTGGAGCAACAGGAACTCTCAGTCTTTGCTGGTGAGAATGCAAAATGGTACAGCCACTTTGGAAGATCACTGGCAGTTTCTTACAAAACTAAACATACTCTTATCCCATGATTCAGCAATGGCACCTTGATATTTACCCAAATGAGTTGAACAGTATTGTCCATACAAAAACTTACACATGGATCTTTAAAGCGGCTTTATTCATAACAGCCAAAACTTGGAAGCACGCAAGATGTCTTTCAGTATGTTAACAGATAAATAAACTGTGGTACATCCAGACAATAGAATCATATTCAGCACTAAAAAGAAATGAGATATCAAGCCATGAAAAGACATGGAGGAAACTTAATGGCATATTAAGTGAAAGATACCAATCTGAAAAGGCTATATACTTTATGATTCCAACTATATGACATTCTGAAAAAAGTCAAAACTATGGGGACAGTAAAAAAAAAAAAATCAGTGGTTGCCAGGGGCTGGTGGGGAGGGAGGGATGAATCTGCAAAGCCCAGAGGATTCTTAGGGCAGTGAAATTATTCTGTATGATGCTATAATGGTAGATACATGTGATTATATATTTGTCAAAATAAAATGTACAACACCAAGAGTAAACCCTGGTATTAACTATGGACTTTGGTTGATAATGGTATGTCAATGTAGGTTCATCAATTATAACAAATCTACTACTCTGGCGCAGGATGTTAATGGTGAGGGGGCTGTGCATGTGTGAAGGTAGGGGATAAATGGGAACTCTCTGTACTTCCTGTTGTGAACCTAAAACTGCTATAAAAATAAAGTCTATTTAATAAATAAATATTTTTAATAATTCAGTATTCACCTGCTGCTGTATGACCTTGTTATTCCATTCCTAGCTATTTACACAAGTGAAATGAAAACATATGTCCACACAAAGCCTAGTACACAAATGCTCAGAGCAGCTTTATTCACATGAACTAAAAACTGGAAACAACTCTGATGTCCATCAATGGGTGAATGGATAAACAAAATAGGGCATATCTATGAAATGGATACTAGCAATAAAGAGGAACAGACTACTGATACCCTAAAATCATTATGCTAATGCAGAGAAGCCAGAAGCAAAAGAGTACAGACTATATGATACCATTTATATAGAATTCTAGAAAATGTAAATTAATCTGCATGGTGACAAAAAACAGATCAGCAGTGCTGGCTGAGGGGTGGAGGGAGGAAAGTACTGGAATGGGCATCGGGAAACTTGTGGGTGGTGGAAACGTTCGTTCTGTATCTGATTGCTGTGGTGATTTCACAGGTGTGGATTTCTGTTAAACATCATCAAATTGTACACTTTAAAAGGATGGAAATAACTTTATTTACAAAACAGAAACAGGCTCATAGACTTAGAGAATGAATTTATGGTTACCGGGGGGAAGGGTCGGGGGGAGGGATAGATTGGGATTTGGGGATGTGTACACACTACTATATTTAAAATAGATAACCAACAGGACCTACTGTACAGCACAGGGAACTTTGCTCAATATTCTGTAATAATCTAAATGGGAAAAGAATTTGAAAAATAATAGATACATGTATGTGTGTTGGGTTGGCCCAAAAGTTCATTCGGTTAATGAATACGTTGTTCAATAAAGTTCTTGGTGAAAATGAAAAATGCGTCTTTTATTTTTGCTTAAAACCGAACGAACTTTTTGGCCAGCCCAATATAATAATCACTTTGCTTTATACCTGAAACTAATACAATATTGTTAATCAACTATGCTCCAATATAAAACAAAAATTTTACAGAAAAGGATGGCATTCACTGTATGTAATTACACCTCAATAAAGTTGAAAAATCGAATCAGTTAAATGGGTAGCAACTGTGGGCTTTCACTTGAATCAGGTTTATGGAAAAATTGAACATTAGACTAAAGAAATGCCATACCTGGAGAAGAATATACGTTAAAAGCTTTCGAAATGTTTTTGGGCCCAAATCAAGGAATTTATTTTGAGGAAATCACAAGGGTGTTCATCCTAATATTGTTTATAAAGAACAAATTGAAATGACCCAAATGGTCAGTAAGGAGGATTAGTTGAGTATATTATGGTACACACATATGATATTCCACTATGCAATCTTTGCAAATAATGTTGCTGAAGTGTATTTAATGCCACAGACATTTACAGTACATTAATGAGTGGAAAAAACTCTGGTTGCCAAAAAATCTGGTTGTATATATGGTATGACCCCATCTTTAAAAAAATCATGTTGCTAAATACTTAGATGTCTGGATGGCACACACTAAAATATTAACATTTATTATCTCTTGGCGGTAAAATTATGGGTAATTTTAGCCTTCTTTTTCCATCTCCTTCTCCTTTGATTGATGCACAATAAGCAGGCGTGATGTATATTGATAGTGATAATGATCTCCCAAAGCCTCTCAGCTACTCTAGGAGGAGGGAACCCCGGCATGATTGTTCTATAAATGCTGTTTCTTGGAGAGGGTGAATGCGATGCCCTGAGCACTGCTTTGACCCTTTCCCACTCCACTCCCAACCTCAGGAATGTAGGTGAGATCACTGAAGGTGCGACATTAGGACAAATGGTGAGGAAGGAACTTGCTTCCTTCCCAGTCCCCAGACATGCCACAGACCCTCCCTGCAGTTTGCTCTTGCCTCCTCTGTCCGAGAGGCAGGTGGAAGGATGGCCTGGTGATGCCCAGAACCACAGGAGGCCTCTGGATGCTCTGGAATAGCTGTACCTTCTTTTCACCTGCACAAGCTCAAACCGGCAGAGGAAATTTCCTTCAAAGCCCAGCCATTAATGATACCACCAGGAGATCTTAAACCGGGTGCAGCCACCAACACCCAGCTAGGGCAAAGTCTGATGACTTTGTAGCCTCAAGTAGGAAGATCAGCATTTGACTGTAACACCGACGCTGCCCAGGTGGGGTCCCCTTGCAGGACCTGAGATCTGCCTGCACTCCAGGTTTCTGATTGTGGGCCCCTCCCAGAATTAGGACTTGGGTTTTAATGATAATCTTTATCAGCCTTCTCCACTCTCCCTGCTCCTGCATAGACCTGCAGTTGAACCTGTACCCTGTCCATATGTGAGCATGCCC
Source organism: Balaenoptera borealis (assembly GCF_965194805.1). NCBI lineage: Eukaryota > Metazoa > Chordata > Mammalia > Artiodactyla > Balaenopteridae > Balaenoptera > Balaenoptera borealis. The sequence continues at coordinate 83,416,494 of NC_138864.1, forward strand.
CACCCCCAGGCAACCAGACCCCTTTATGAATGTTTAGCCCCAAGTATTCTTTCTGGTAACACTACCGGCCACGTCCAGAAAGCATCCAGGTGGGAGAACAGTGCAGACCTGCCTGACACATGTGCTCACTTTGCTGGCTCTGCGACTCCGGCAGGTGACCTCACTCACCTTCATCTTTAAAATGTGGATAGTACTGTCCTTATGGATTTGTTTTGGAGATTACATGAGAGAAAGGAATTTATAAACTGCTATATAATATAACTGTCTTCAGGGAATTCAGATTTCTTATGGCTTTTCTCCATGAAATCTTCTTATACTTTTCTATGTTAAAAAAAAAAAAGTCTAATAACACAAAACAGGAAAAGTATTTTTAAAATCTTCATCCTCCTAAGTTTGGAAAGCCTTTCTAACCTCTCTCTCCTTTCACACGCATACCTTATATCTATAGATGAGCTATGGCTAATATCAAAACAAATCTGCTTTTCCTTAGAGACAGTGGGTAAAGGAGGGGAGGATTCAAGACAGTCATAGGAGGGTAAAACTGAGGACATCCTTTAAGTTATTAAATATCAAGGAGTATATGTAGAGTGAGAAAAGCAGAGGTGGGATAAGGCCTCTGGGGTCTCAGCATTTGAGGATGGGGTTGAGGAAGAGAAGCTTACAAAGCAGAATGAGAAATAGTAGTCACAAAAGTCGGTGTGGCGGAGACTACTAGTTGCCCCAACATTCATTCTCTTTTCCATGGTGGTAGAATTTTTAACGGGTACATGGCCACCCAGCTAAAGACTGTATTTCCCAGCCTCTAGCGCAGCTAGATATGAACATGTGACTCTGTTCAGGCTAATGGTATCTGAACAGAAGAGATGTGGACAACTACAGGTTATTCTCTTAAAGGGAAGAGGTGTGTCCTCCCCTATGTATTTTCCTTTTTTCCCAGTGGTGGAATGAAGCTGTGGTGAAGAGCCATCTGGGGCGATGCACACAGGTGGAACATCTAGGAATGTTGGAGGAACAAGACAGAAAGAACCTGGGCCTCTGACAATGTCACAGAGCAGAGCCAAAACACCAACTCCAGTGTTGGCATGAAAGTGAAATAAAATCCTATGCTTTTTAAGCAACTATTTCTTTAGATCTCTTAAATGTGGCTGAATCAATATCTATCCTACCCAGTGCATTCAGGGAAAAGACAAGTTAAAAAGGGAGTGACTAACAGAGAGAAATGCAGCTAATAGGTCAAATAAGATGAGGGCTGAAAAGCATCCTCTTGGTTAAGCAAAAAGGAATTCACTGGCGACTCCAGTGAGAGCATTTTCAAGGGGTGATAGCATCAGAAGCTCAATTCTAAGAGTAAACTCCAAGTGAGGAAGGATGGACAGTAAATATAAGTGCTTTGCCAAAAAGTTTAGCTGTAAAGGAGGCAATAGCTAGGTAATAACTGGAGCATGACATGGAGTTGAAAAAAAATCCTGCCTCACCTCTCTTGTACTATTTTATGGGATTCTCAAAGAATAGGAACCTATCCTAATAATAATTGCTTATATTCTCTACCTATTTTACTTACTGATGATTGTGTAGCAAATCACTTCAAAATTTAGTGGCTTAAACTACAATAATTTACTATTTCTCAGGGTTCTGTGGGATGACTGAGCTAACATGTTTCATGTGATGTGGGCTGGAGCACTGGGATGTCTGGAAGGCCCAAAGGGATGGTTATTTATTGACCAGAGGTCCTCTCCCTATGGTTGCTTGAGCTTCCTCGTGGCATGGCAGCCAAGTTCCAAGAAAACACATTTCAAGAGTATAAAAGCATGAGCTGCTAGTACTTCCCAAGCCTTAGACCTGAAACTAGCATGGCATCACCTTCACCACAATCTTTTAAAATAGATCACCGGGCAGCCAGATATAAGGGGAGGGGACTACATAAGTATATGAATACAAGGAGGTTTTGGGGACCACCAAAATAACAGTCTACCACATGGAAATGACGCTGGAGGGGGGAGAGAGATTACAAAGGGGTGGGAGGAAGCTTTTTGACGTGGTGGGTATCTTTTTATATTGGTTGTAGTGATGGTTTCATAGGTGATATATATCAGTGAAAATTCAGTTAACAATCAAACTAAGAAGAATAAAAAAAAAGAGGGGATTATAGTCTAGCCAAACTGAGGATTATAATCCAGGGAAACAGACTCTCAGAAAGCTCTGAGAGCTGTTACACCTGTTAGAAGTAGAAGGCACAGTCAGACACATTTTTGAGACAAACGATCTTACATCAAAATGTCATATTGATATTTTACATGAAGTTCAGCAAGGATACATAGTCCAGGTAAGCACATACAAAGCAAGTGTACAAAGCAAGCAGCAAGTCACCATGACCCCCTACAAAGCTGGGAAGGCACGCTATTCTTTTAAGAAGTTGCATTGCTAGCGTCAGAAGAAAAACAAAGATCTTTATGGTGGAGCAGGCACTCCCATCTTTGAGGAAGCCTGGTTAATGTGTAACACAGATGCACATTGCATATTAGTGGGGGAGGGAGGAGGCCCAAACAAGCACAGAGAGGGAATTTTATGTTTAAATTTTCTTGTCCTGCCTTAAAATATAAATTTTATTTCCATATATACAGAGAGAGAACTTACCGAATTGTACACTTTATTTTTATTTTTTTATAAATTTATTTATTTATTTATTTATTTTTGGCTGCGTTGGGTCTTCGTTGCTGTGCACGAGCTTTCTCTAGTTGTGGCAAGCGGCGGCTACTCTTCGTTGCAGTGCACGGACTTCTCACTGCGGTGGCTTCTCTTGTGGAGCACGGGCTCTAGGCACGCAGGCTCAGTAGTTGTGGAACGTGGGCTCAGTAGTTGTGGCTCGCGGGCTCTAGAGCGCAGCCTCAGTAGTTGTGGCGCACGGGCTTAGTTGCTCCGAGGCATGTGGCATCTTCCCGGGCCAGGGCTTGAACCCACATCTCCTCCATTGGCAGGTGGATTCTTAACCACTGGGCCACCAGAGAAGTCCCCGAATTGTACACTTTAAATTTGTACAATTTATTGTATACCAATTATACCTTAATAAAGTTATTTTTAAAAAGAAAGCAATCTACTTACAGAAGAGAGAAATATTTCAATAAATGATGGTATATCCATTAAGTGGAATCTTTTATAGCAATTATCCGTGATAAGAAGAGTATGAAGTAACACTGGGAAATGTTTATGACATGAGGGCAAATGAAAAAAGCCATATGAAATTCTGGGTGGACTGAAAATTTTGCGAAAATGTGTGAGCCACGCTAGAAAAGCTTGCAAGATGAAAATACCTTCATTAGGGAGGGAGAATACCATGGGTTTAGAATACCATGGATTTTCCTCTTTAATTGTCTAAATGTTCTGCTATGGTGTTGCTGTATTTTCTTTAGAATTCATCTCCTGATCCTTTTATTTTGCACGCATTCAGTTATCTAGGCCTCTTCAGCTCCTGCCCTGGCAGTGTCAATCTGTATCTGTCTAAAGCACTTTGTTCCCGTGTGGGTCACTCCTGACGCAGGGCCACTTGTACTGGGCTTCAGATGTGGGCAGACTGTGCTGCTGCGGGGTGATGGGACACTTCTGTGCCCATCAGTCCTAATAATAGGCTTGCTACCTCTCCCACCCGGAGCTGTCACACTGGCTTCCAAACCTAGACAGGTTCTATTTCACAAATACTTCCTTATTAGTCATTCACTTCCCACTTACTTCCCTTTGCTGCCACCTTCTTCTAAAATACACTGGCTTAGCAAGCTCTTTGTGCCTGAATCACCGCCAGGCTCCCAGCTCCCTGCCTGCCTGCCCCAGCTGCTCACCCACCACTTAGCAGGACCGTACAAGGCTTCATCTACCTCGGCAGCCTCCAAAGATGGGAACTTAGCTACTGCCAGTGTCAGCTGCAAAGTTTCCCTCCTGCCCCTCCATCTCTCTCCCTCCTTCCTGACATATTATCTTGTCACAAAGAAGCCACTTGGGGAAACATGCTATTATTCTTTCCTAGGTGTCACACAGTCACAAAGGCAATTTTCCAGGGAGACGGGTCTCAGCAGGCCAGTGCCCAGGAATGGGAAGAGAAGGGAGTTGGACCTTTACTCACATCCCACTGGCTCCAAGTACCCATTTTACCTGCCATGATGGTGCTTACTGTCTGCTTCAGGTCAGCTCTGCCCCTCAGGATGATGAACGCGGAAAGACAGGCGATGGCAGGCTGGTGTTTACTGTCTCGTGGGCCAAACAGTTGTCTTCATCCCCCAAATGAAGCGTGGGCAGCAGGTCTGTGATGAAGGATTGCAAGCCGGAGCCAGAGAGGCGCCTGCCAAGCTCTGTCACCTGGTGACAGAAGGGTGGGGTGGAGAGCGAGCAGGCCAGGGATGCAGGGGTGCCCGCCTGCACCCAGCTCCTGCCACGTGCTCTGTCGGGGAGCCTCTTTGGCTGTGGCAGGCAGCCCGACGTCTGTTCAACTGCTCTGAAGGTGGCCACGCGAAGACTCAACCGTGATACAACAGAATGGCTCAGACTCGGTCCAATTGATATGTTCTTAAAAAGGGACTTCTTTTTTCTCTCGGTGGAAGTCCTGTCAGTTGTATCCAGGGCAGCCCAGGCTGCTCCTGGAGAAAACGTAGCTCCTCAGCAGCGCGTGGGGCAGGCTGGCCTCCGACAGCTGCTCTCCTGGTCTTACCAGCCCTTGCGCTCTCCTCCCAAGCAGCCTTACTATGGTTTCTCTTATATTTCTCTGCTGACCCTCTGCCTCTCTCACTGTCTTTTTGACTCTCTGCTTTAAGTTTGCACTAAACTTTTTGCAGAAATACATTTTGCCGGCTATGCTTGCCATTTAATCATCCAAATGCCAGGGTACAGTCTGAGGGAGATATCCAGGAACACATGTTGATGGGCTATGCTGTAGCCAGGATCCTTTGCCCTTTCTCTCTGCCCTCCTGCCTTTCCCTGGTCCCAAACAGGCAAGAAAATACAAGCACGGGCACAGGTGCACACCCATTCACCACCCCCATTCCCCCCACACACATTCTAGAAGAAATAGAGTGCCCCAAATTCTTCCTTTTCATTGTTCATTATTTGCATAATAAAAAGTTTCCTATCTCTGTACATTCCATTATTATGCAAATATACAATATTGCAAAACTGTGGGAAAAAGTTATCAAATTGGACCCTCAATCATTTACAATTTTATTTATGCCTCATCCAGAAAGCTTTTTGTTTTGTTAGCAGCTGGGTGACTTGAGGGAACTAGATTTATACATCCAGATTATTTTTTAAGGTTAAGAAAATGCTAACTATAATATAAAAAAGTGATGGTGCTTCAAATCCCTCAGACACCCTAAGCACTAATCATAAAGATTTTAGATTTTATTCCACTCTTTACAGATTCAGAAACTGAAGGGCAGATAGGACTTGACTCTCCTGAATTCTAGGCCCTTGCCTGTCCCCATGAGGTGGTGGGGTCCTCAAAGGTAGATTCTGTCATGTTGAAACATCTTTGCAGCCCCATTAGGTCCGGCACACAGTAGGGACTCAATAAATATCTATTTGTTAATAAATGACCAGAAAGGACCAGCTATATCAATATGTTCAACATGGGCACTTTCATTAGAACAAGTAATTATTTAATAGATGTATGAATTCGATATTTCTCCCAAATTTCAGTCACCTCAGAGGAATCAGCTGAGGTAGCAAACTGCCATGGACAGCAGGATTGGACAGCAGTGGCCAAATTAAGAAAGACTTATTTTCTCAGAGAGGTACTATTTTCGCATACAGCATCAATTTCTGGGATTTTGTGAGACAGGACTATTTGTACAGTTTTACAGAGATTTGACTGCTTATACAAGCAGACTTGCTCCGGAGCCCTCAAGGATGTAAGTTTGGGTGTGTTTACCCCGCCACATGGCAGTTCTGAAGGAGGCCACATGTTGGGTGTTGGACCTGCCTGTGACTCTCCACCCAGGCTGTGTGGCAATATCACTTGTGGAGCTTCTTAAGCAATACCTTTTGCCCAGGTCCCTCCCTGGACCAGTTAAATAAGAGCTCTGGAGTAGGGTCCATGTGTCACATTTTAAAGCTCTCTAGAGAGGCCGTCAATGCAGCCAGGGCTGGCACCCTCTGGCAAGCCATGGGGAAAACGAGGCACAGAGAAGGAGGGGTGGGAGGAGAGAGCTCCCTTCTGCCTTCTACAAACTCCGAGTTTGCTTCCAGCCAGTAGTGCTTGAACTTTAATGTATACACAGATCACCTGGGCATCATGCTGAAATGCAGATTCAGATTCAGTGGGTCTGGCTGGGGCCTGAGATTCTAGAACACGCTCCGGTTACTCAGAATTCCGTGCTCACATGGTCAGAAGCTGATTTCCAAGGCCAGTGTGGATCTCTTCCCTGGCTCCATCCTCTCAAGAATGAGCTACACCCCCAGAGAGCTCTCCGATTGATCTGAGTTGTGGCTAAGGGCAGTCTTTGGGGAGCATGGATGGAGCTTGTGTACAGAAGTCCCTCTCAGGGCAAGATGGAAGCAGGGTGGGAGGAGAGATGGAGCAGGCCATGTGCTGGGGGCATCCAGTTGTACTCTTGCTCTTGGTCCCACCAATGTTAGGGGCAGGCCTAGTGCCCGGACCTGATGCCCAGGCCCACATGTGGAAGGGCTGACATAGCTGAAGGTGGGCTGCGTTCCAAGACTTTGCTGGTCACTGTGGGCCTGGAGACCCCACCTCACACACAATCACTGAAGGGAAAGCGTTGCTACTGCAGTGATAAAAGGCCAGTGGGATTCCAATCTTTGGAAGTCCTTTCTCTGCCTTGGTGTAAGCCAACTTAGACTGTGAGGGTAGCAATTTCCCATCCTTGCCTCCCAGCTGACCAATTTTTACTCAAGCTCAAAATGGTCTGCCTTCTGGAAAGTAGCCTCTTTGTCCTGAAAAGCAAAAAATGGAAGCTTCATTGTAGAAATCACAGCGCTGGAACTTTTTTCAATACTTTAGCATCACTGGAAAACTGAGATTCGATAAAGAGTTCATTATGTTGGAGGAAAAAGATGCGAAAAGGAAGAGCAAGAGTCTATTTGAATTTCTCTTTCTGTGAAATACAGCTGGTGGTAATACATGCCCTTAAGCCTTGTTTGCTGAGTGCCTTCAGAGCATTCTCAAGTCTTAAAAAGGAAGATTCTGGAAAACAGAGCATTGCTGGACTCTTTCTCTTGCTGGGCCAGTGACAAGAGGAGACCATTCAGAGCTCCAGTTCGAGGCCTCTATACCTGTAGCTGTGAAACATTTTTCTTCTATTCACCTTCCCCCATGGTCTTTCCTGGGCTTCAGGTGGGACTCCTGGAGGTGCCATTGTGGTACGTTGCTTTGTTCACAACATTTAAATATTCCCCTTACCTAGAAGCCTGTCCTCAGCCTCTTTCTGAGTTTTCTCTTCTAGCAGGATTGTCTTTCGAATTGCATGTAAACTAAATTTTTGACATTCCTCTTAACTGCATATAAAATAAATTCTTGCCTTTACTCCACTAGAAAGAGAGAGAAAAAAACACAGTGGCAGAGGAAGAATCTAAACAGCCTTCAAGGTCAGGCGAAAGAGAAGATGATATTTATCTCCTCTGAGATCAAAGTAAGAGGCAATTAATTTCCTTGGCTGTGCAAGGGGCTGTGGATAGATGTTGAAAGAACTCTTAGATAATGAGGATTTCTGAACTAGCCGATGAATTACCTGGGTGGGTTAGAGTCTCCTTCCCTTGGGGTATTTAGAAGCTGGAGCAAGAGGTAAGCAGAAGAACTTAAGTGCTGATTGATTTGCAGGGAGAGAGAGAAATTAGCCTCGAGTCTGCTCAGGAGGACGATGGGAGCAGCTAGCTGAATGAAATCAGTCTTTCCTCTCCTTTCTGTATCTTCTCAACCAACTCCAATAAACCGGGCCACCAGTAATGAATACCTTGCCTTGTTTATTTCCAAAATACTTTCATTTACTTCAATTGGTTCTTACAGTGGCAGCTCCACGAGTTAAGATGGGAAGCGCAGGTATTGTTATCATCATTGGAAGAGGAGGCCAGAGTCAAGTGAGCTGCCTGCACTCACACAGCTGCTCAGTTAGCATCAGGGCTGGGAAGTGGTTTCCCGATACTCTGCTTTTCCACTGCTGTTCGAAACTCTGAGCCTGATGAAGTATTGGGGATGGTGGTGATTCCGCTACAGCTTAAATTGCATTTCTGAAAATTTTCGTTGCACTTCAAAATGGAATAATACGGACTTCCCACCTTATCTCCTTGTTAACGTTTGGCTGGAGGGAGGGATGGCTTGACTTCTAACTAGCCTTATTAGAACGGACACAAACCGCAGATGCAACTTCGCTGAGAAAAAAACAGGAGAGAGGGGGCGTGAGCTCTCCTCTGCCTAATTGCATGGTCTACTTAATTGCAAGGCGGTGCCGCAGGGGTTTGACTCCAAACCAGAAAACTCCAGGGAACATATTGTTGGGAAGTGCCCTGCCTCGCTGGAGATAAATAGACCAGATGATCTGATTACAGCTTCATCAGCCCAACTCAAGTCCTGCATGGCTCCTTTTCTTAAGGAATTTAGAGTAAAATTGAATTTTAAAAAATAATTGAAACCTCTTTATATCTCTCCTATGGATATGAAGTCAAAGAAGGGAGTAGCTGAGTTTCTGTATTCAGAGGGTCTTTTTGGAGTAGTGGTGGGGGGTGGGGGGAGCAGACCTAACAGCGAAATCAGCTGCCAGTATTCACCTCGTGATCGATTGTAAAATGCCCTGCTGGCTCCCCACCACCCTGACTGCAGCCCTCGCCTATTCTCGTTTTTTGATTTTTGTTGTTGTTGTTGTTTTTGGCTGCCTTGGGTCTTCGTTGCTGCGCGCGGGCTTTTCTCTAGTTGCGGCGAGCGGGGGCTACTCCTTGTTGCGGTGCGCGGGCTTCTCATTGCGGTGGCTTCTCTTGTTGCAGAGCACGGACTCTAGGCACACAGGCTTCAGTAGTTGCGGCGCGTGGACTCAGTAGTTGTGGCTCACGGCATCTAGAGCGCAGGCCCAGTAGTTGGCCCTCACCTATTCTTGTTTTAAGATACAGGCTTGTTACAAAAATGACAGATATAGATCTTCAGTGTCTGTGAAAATCAGGAAAATAAATATTGAGTATTCCAAAGTATTTGTAAACACGAAAAAACAAAAGTATGTCTAATACTTCTGTAGGAAATGTCAGTCTGGATTTGAGAAGAAGGAGTTATATTTTTCTGCTTTAAATTTTTGGTCACACATCATGTGTATATTCCACATATGCACACACACACATGCATTAATGTGTGTGTAAATCCCTTAGACATACAACTTCCCCTATATAATCAAATCTGTGTGTGCCTCTGTGTGAACATGCCATATAAATTAAGCACACACACAGGCTTTAATGCATGAGGGCTCAGCAGAACTGAATTTTAGCAATTTTTGTTTTGTTTTGTTTTGTTTTCAGCAGAATTATGGCACTTTTAATTTTACCTCTGTAACCGAAGGTGTGGGGCTCCTGGCTGTAACATCAAACAGTCCTCTCTCTCTCTTTTTTTAATCTGCGGAAGGAAGGAAGAAAGGTAGAAAGGAAGGAAGGAAGGGTTTTAACATAGTTAATTGGGTGGTAGGGGTCTCTAGAAAGTGACCTGACTCTCACAGCTAACAGGGAGGGAAGAAATAGAAACTGGAGGGGAGAATTCCTGCTCCCATTTCCTGCACTGTTAAGAACCTCCCTCTTGAAATAAGTTGGTACAACCCTTCTGCAGGGCATATTTGTCATATGCATCCACTTTGACCCAGTTATTCTAGGAATTTATCCTAAGGAAGCAACTGGACAGGTGTGCAAGATGGAAGTGTTGGGATGCAAGTTAGTGAGAAATTGGAGAACTGGAGACAACAAAATATCAAGACAAGACATTAGTTAATGTCTGTTAAACAGATCACAAGACATAATGAGCTGCCATTCAAATGGTGGTGATCTATATTTCCTGCCTGGAAAGATAATGAGAGCCGATTTTTAACGCGGGTTGGCCATGTGGCAAGTACTTTACATATATTGTGTGATTCGATACTCATAACCACTCCTTGAGTTAGGTATTATATTACTCATTTGATAGATGAGGAAAATGGCCTGAGGTTAAGTAGGCCCAAGGTCACAGATTTAATAAGCAGTTGTCAAGACTTAAACTTTAGAGCCCACTGTAGAAACATCTTTATGAAGATGCCCCCAGCACCTTTCTGAATGAAACAGAGAAACAAAGGACATAAAAGGACGCCATTTGTGCAAATATATAAACAGAAAGAAGAAAGTAGAAGAGTTGGAGAGATCACGCAACGGTTAAGATTTGCAGGCTTTGGAGTAATAGAACCAAGTTCAAATCCAGCGCCACACTGACTTGTTCTATAAAATTGAGCAAGCAACTTGACATCTCTAGCACTTCAGTTCCATAATTATAAGAGAGACATAATGTTGCCCATCTCATGAATTTCTTGTAAGGCTGGATAATAAATGGGAGTTGTTGTATATGCAGACAGACATCTAGAAGAATATTCACCTATGCATGAACAGTGGTCATATCACTGGGTAGCAAAATTTGGGGGTGATTTTTATTTTTTCTTTCTCCTTTTCTGTATTTCTTTAAAATTATTTCAAAGGGTTTGCATCCTTTTATAAATAGAAAAACCAGTAAGGCTCTTTTCATTTTGGAAAATGATAATCAGTGACAAAGAAAGAGGACAAGGAGGAGAAGGGAGAGAAGATGAAGTTGGAGAAAGGGGATGAGCCACCATCTTCTCTAGAGCTAACTGCTGTGGGCAGGACCTGGAGCTTGAATCAGAGCCTCCTGCCTTTCCAGTGAGCATAATGTGCAACTTCATCAGCTTGAAGAACATTCTGCAGGAGGGAAGCAGGCCTACTCTTGGAGCAGGACATTTGCTAAGGCTGCTGTTACCAGGCCTGGCCCACCTTGCTGTGCCCTTTGCCAGAGTCCCGCCTTCTCCTGGAGCTCTGCTCTTTCCCCTGGGGAGGGAAGCAGTCTGAAAAATGAGTCATACCAAGGTGTAAGTGATTCATCACGTTCTGGGAGTCCTCTCAAAGTCTTTACGTTAAAAAGAAAACATTCAGTGGAACTCTTGGCCTGTTGGAGGGAGACTAACTTTGTCTAACCACTTAAAGTTAGATTTAGTTTTTGATTTGTACCAAAACTCTTAGAATTGTACATACATTTTGACCTAGCAATTCTACTTTTTAAAAAAAATTTATTTATTTTATTTTTATTTTTGGCTGCATTGGGTCTTCGTTGCTGCGCGCGGGCTTTCTCTAGTTGCGGCGAGCAGGGGCTACTCTTCGTTGCGGTGTGTGGGCTTCTCATTGTGGTGGCTTCTCTTGTTGCGGAGCACGGGCTCTAGGCGCGTGGCCTTCAGTAGTTGTGGCACACGGGCTCAGTAGTTGTGGCTCGCGGGCTCTAGAGCGCAGGCTCAGTAGTTGTGGCACACGGGCTTCATTGCTCCGAGGCATGTAGGATCCTCCCAGACCAGGGCTCGAACCCATGTCTCCTGCATTGGCAGGCAGATTCTTAACCACTGCACCCCCAGGGAAGCCCCAGCAATTCTACTTTTAAGAGTGTATTCCAGTAATAACCTATAACAGAAAAGAATCTGAAGAAGAATATATAAATAACTGAATCACCTTGCTGTACACCTGAAACTAACACAACATTGTAAATTAACTATCTTTCCATTAAAAAAAGAATGCATTCCAAAGAAATAATCATAAGCACACAAAATGTTTAGCTACAGGAATATTCATTATAGTAGCTCTTTAGTATAGTGAAAATTAAGACCTGTCTACATGTCCAATAATAGGGGATTGTATAAATTACATCAGCTCCATTCAATGGAATACATGATCCCTTCTAAAAAGGTTGTTGTGGGAGTATATTTATTGTCGAGGTGAAATGTTCCTAATATGATATTAAGAGAAAACAGGTCCCAAAATTAATTATTCCCATGTAAAACAAGAAAAGTATACTTATACTAAGACTTTTGAAAAATAGGAAAATGTTAGTATTTGTTCCTGAATTGTGATTATTTTCTTCTCTTTGTTTATTGAATATATGTCACTTTTGAAATAAGAAGTAATGTTAACACAATTTTCTTTAAGGCATAGAAACCCAAAGTATACCCCTACTACCCTGCAGCATGCTATGTTGGTAACTTCACAAGCACATGTACATCTGTTTCAGTGCGTCACTGTGATTTCAGCACCTGGCACAATGCCTGACATATGGAAGTTCTTCATGGATATTTGTTGAATGAATGAATGAAAGAACGGTAGAACAAATAAAATGGTGGTAACAGGAGACCCAAGATCAGGGAGAAACTCACAACAAACTCTGTACACAACTGCTGGACCTCCTGCATGTAATTTGGTAGTTGAGCTCCATGGGATGAGACCTGTTCATCTTTGAGCTCCTTACAGTGCCTTGCTCATGGTAGGGGGAGCTCAGTAAATGTTGCATGAAACTATAAATGATGGTTTATCTTCTTCCTCCTGGGTTTCATTTCTGCAGACTTTCCTGCAGCAGGTAAATGCATGCCCCAGTGGCAGATCATGTGCAAGAACTGTAATAATGGCCATTACAATAGGAAGCTGTGCTAGTTGTGGTTAGGTTTGTCATAAAGTAACAGAAAGAAACAGAGTAAAAATGGCTTTAAAAAAATTTTTAAGTTTATTTCTTTCTAATGTTCAAGAAATCTAGAGACAGACAGCTTGGAGTTGGAAGGGAGCTATCACATTTCTTCTATCTTTTTGCTCTGCTGCAAGTGACTGCCATTCCCAAGGTCACCTTGTGGTCCAAAATGGCTCCTGGGGCTCCAGTTATTTCATCAACATTCCAGCAAACAGGAAGGAGTAAGAGGAGAAGAAATACATGCTCCCTTTCCAGCAGCTGCACATATGACCTCCACTTATATGCCATTGGCCAGGACTTTGTCAAGGGAGCCTGATAAATGTAGTTTTTGTTCTGGGATGCCTTGTTCCTGGCTAATGATTAGGGGTTCTCTTCCTGTGGAAGAAGGGAAGAACTGATATGGGGAAACAACTGGCAGCTTCTGCCACTGAGGTGTCCTCAGCCATCCCATCACTAGCCAACCTGAGTCTCATCAAATGTGTGGCATCTGCTGTGATGATATAGGGGAAGTCACCCTGACAGTGGCTTACAACTAACCAAGTATTTGGGGCTGCTGCTAATAAACACTGCCCAAGGGATGACACACTTCGCCAGCTGCCCTCTAATGGCACATTTCCATTTGCGGCAAGTTCTCTGTTATTGTCACAGGGGTGATCGGGTCACTATTCCCCGCCTAGCAGAGCTGGACCATAAAGTGCAAGTCAGCATCTTTCCTGCTGCAGCGATTGCTTCTGTCCTGCAGATCCTGGCTGACTGCAGCATTCAAATCATCAGAGAAACCAAGAAGTTGCTGTGAGGGATTCTAATTATACTAATGAGGAAAGAAATAGAAGAGGTCCAAGTTTCAGAGTACATCTTTAAGGTATTTGAGTCACCCTCTGGAGACTGTGGGATCCTGCGCTTTCTGACATCACCATGGGACTGACAGTTCACTAGATCTGAGAGCAGCAAAGCAATGTTTGGCCACTTCAGAGCAAAGGAAAAGGAATGGTCCTTTTTTTGTGGAAGTGATAAGAAGCAGATAACAATAATCGTCCTGTTACCAGCTACTATTTAGTTAGGGACCGTGCAAGTCCTTGTGGTTGCCAGAATCCAAGACAGCCTGCAATGATCCTTGCTTCCTGGTATTCATGCCCTTGTACAGTCCCCTCCCACACTGAATCAGGGCTTACCTATATGACCAGTAGCATACAGTGGAAGTGGTGATGTGTGACTTCTGAGGCTGAGTCATAATAGGCATTGCAACTTCTGCCTTGGTCTCTAGAATTGCTGGCTCTGAGCACACTCTACCCATCCTATAATTAGGCCTGTGCGGAGAGGAACCAGGACCAGCACCAACATATCAGCCACATAGTGAGCAACTTTAGAAGTAGATCCTCCAGCCCTAGTCTGGCCTTCCTATGACTGCAGCCCCAGCCGACATCTGACTGAAGTCTGTGAGAAATCCCAAGCCAGAACCCCACAGCTAAACCACTCCTAAATTCCTGACCCTCAGAAACGATGAGATATTAGATGCTTATTGGTGCTTTAAGCCACTAAACGTTTTGGGGTCATTTGTTATGCAGCAATAGATAACTCACACAGCCTTTATATGTACTTTATTCATCACAACGACACTCTGAAGACATTGTTATCCCCATTTTACTGATAAGGAGACCGAGGCTTACAAAAGTTAATTAATTTTCCTGGGGTCAGAGCAGCTGGTAGAAGCAAAGCTGAGCATGAAACCAGCACATTGAACAACTGCTCACTATGTTGTATGTCATGGAGACCCACCTAGGATTTCCAGAACGCCTGGACACCAAGAAAAGCCAGATGTCCCCAAATGAACTGAGTGGTCTTGTGACAGTGAAGTTTACATGCTACCATTCAGGATTATACAGGCCCAATAGGTGCCTGTTGATCCATGGTCCAAAATCCACAGCCAGTTTGAAACTCCAGTGCATGATTGTGTTGTGAAAATCAGTCACTTTATTCCAGGGAGAACCTGCCATGGGAGCTCCCATGTAGGTCCTTGGGATGCAGAAAGGTTCCCAAACTCCCAAAAAAAGTTTGCACAGCCTCAGAACAATTGCCCTTCCTGGGGCCTTACAGCTTGATGTAGTTTGGGGGTTGCTGATATTTACAGTTATCTGAATACAGAGAACAGCGATGCGGTCTACGGCAAGGGATGCGGAGTGGGATGACCATTTGCCCTTCACTTGCCTCCCGTGCCGGGTCAGTTTCCATTTAACAGCTTGGCGGCTTGCTAGTGTGCTAAGGGGGCCAAATTTGACAAGTACCTAATTGTCAGCCAAAGAATGTGAGCATTCCTCTGAAGTCACATCAAGGAATGAGCTTCTGAGCTCTTGTCTTGGACTCACTGGTTTATATCTGTCTCATTCTGGCCAGAGACCAGCAGCCATTTGGAGGAGGCTAGTCTAGTGGAAGCTTCTGGTCCTGCTGTCCTGTTGGCTAAGAAACCCAGGCTTGTAGGTAAGACAGAGGCTCGTCCTTGTTTTCCAGGCTTACCCGTTACACTGCAGATGCAGATCTGTTTTGGCAACCACGTAGGCAGCTAAGTAAATACAGGAGGAAGAAAGGTCTCTTTCTGAAGAATGAAATGTCACTTCTACAACAAAATTCATCATCTCCTTTTAGCTCTCTCGGCCTTTCCATGCTATGGCTTGTGCCAATCTGCCCCTGAGCTTAGAACTTTGGCATCTACATTGACTGCTTCCTCCTTTCAGCCCTTCAAATTGAGCCAGTCATCCAGGCTTGTCAATTATACCTTCAAAATACCCTAGGATGATTTCGTCTCCGTTTCTACTCTGCCTTTGGAACATCACCTAGATAGGTACCTGGACCCAAATGTCTCTCCCGGTCAATAGCTCTAAACTACCTACTGCAATGATTCCACATGTTGTTCACCTACCTTTCAATAATGTGTTTATAATATGTCCTGACCTAACTTGATTTTCCAAAGCTCTCCAGTGCTAATCCTGCTCCGTACACACATGCACATGTGTGCACAAATGTGTAAGCACACATGTGGACACATGTACACACTCCTGTGTGTACACACCATGTCCTGCACTGTCACCCACTTTTATTGCCCCTCTACAGTTTTGGATGTGCTTTGTAATCCTTGCTCTTCTGGTTTAACTCATCCTGTAAAGAAAACTTGTTTACCACGTCAGATACCAGTCCCAGTAATCTCTCCTTTCTCTATCTTCACGGGCTGTTATTTTCGGAGATAAGCCACACCTCTGTACTGGCCCCATTTTTCAGATCCTGTCAGGCTGCTAGAATCCCTCTGGACTCCAGAAATCTTGGGGAAAACAAAACCAGAACTGACTGACAGTAAAGTGCAGCCCTGAGGGCCCAGCTCACCAACACTGTTATCCAGAGCCACTGGCCCAGACCCGCCGTGTGCTGGGAGTCATGGTTTGCTGGGCAGAAGGAGGAGTGCCCGCTAATTGGTTATGACCACAAAGACCAACCACAGAACACCCGGTAAGACAGGTATGATAGAAAACAACAGAAGGCCAGGAGAGGAGAAAGCTGCAGTGGTTAAGTGGTACTTGGATGTGATTACAAGTGGCGACAGGAGTTATGAGCAGCAGACACTCTGCAGTGGAGAAGTCAGTCGATGATGAAGTGACTGAAAGATATCTGTGGTCTGCAGGGGTGGTAACAAGCTCTCTCTCTCTCTCTCTCTCTCTCTCTCTGCAATAGCCCTTGGAAACGAGGAAGATCCTGGGGAAAGCAGCAGCTTCCTGTCCTGCCTTGAGGGCACGGGGCTGCTGCTGCCAGGAGAAGTCAGCCGTGTGGAGCACCTGGGCAGCATATGTGACCTGACTGCCTTTGCAGTTATCTGCCAGAGGCTGCAACTCAAGCGCCTACAGGGACCAAGCAGGTAATGTCAATGCGCAAAGTAGGGCAAGTATTAGAAAGAGAGAGGGGTAGGGACCGTGACCAATTGAAGGGCATACACCTCATCCAAAGGCATCCAAGTACGCATCTGAAGATACCACATAGGCTAAACAAGACATATACTTGGGACAAATACGGACCACAGGCACCCTGTGTGTAGTCTCTGGCTGCATAGGTGTATGTGCAACACATCACGAGGACTGATGATGGGAATGATGACCCTGAATTGCCAACATGTTGGTTAAGCTCTTTCAGACTACCAGGACTAATGTGATCTGATGGGGAGTGTATCTGGGGAGGTAAGCTAGATGACATGGCTTCACCAGCCACAGAGCCTGGTCAGTGATCAATCTGGAACCATAGTAGCTCCTATGGCGCCACAGAGCTCTAGGAGGTTGACAGGGAAGGGGTCTGGCCACCTTATTTGTCCTTTAGTAGCAGCTATTAGTGGCTTCCTGCCTTGAAGGCAATGCCATGGTTGCAATTCTCCTGTTGTTACCCCTGTAACTTTTCAACTTTCCTTCTTTCTACCTCTTGGTTTCTGCTTATTTCTGACTTACATTGCTTCATCGCAACTGCTTATTCATGACTTGCCTTCCAAGAACCCACACACCTCCACCAGCCAACTTCCCCTTAACATCTCATTGGCCGGGATTGTGCCACCCACACAAGCTGCAAGGCAGGCTGAGAAATCAAGTACCTAGCTCTCCATCTAGATTGACAGCATCCCATTTCTTACGCATAGGGATATTCTCATACTGTGTGTGCACCTATGTATTTCTAGTTCAAGGCACCATAGGGTGTCTTAGGCAGGGAGTGTGAGATAACAAAAAAGCACAGAAGAAAAGTGTAGGTCTGAATACCAGCTCCATCACCTACTGATTCTGTAATCTAAAAACAACCTTACTGAATATCATTCTCCTGCCAGGTAAAAGGGGGTACTAAATACCTCCCTTGCAAGGCTGTTGTTTGGATTAAATATGATAGGGTTTTTACAGTTCCTAGTCCTGAAGAGATACCCCCAAATGGTTACAATTTTATTGTGGCGTGCTGTCTTCTGTTTGATGGGCATATGGTAGGTGGATGCATAGTAGAAGGGAATAGAGCTTGAAGGTCAAGGACATAGACCCTGAAGTCATGCTGTTGGGCCCAGACCCATCCTCTACCACTTAACTAACTGTGTGACCTTGGAGAAGTTACTTGGCCTCTCTGAGCTTCAGTTTCCCTATCTGTAAACTAGAGACAGTAATAGAACATATCTCCTAGGGGTGCATTTGGAAGAAAAGAAGAGAGAATGCACCTACACTGGGCATTGTGCCTGGCATAAAGCGCATACACAGTAAGTGTTGACTGTTATTAATATTGATTGCTTTTTTTTCTTCCTTGGCCCAGAACTAAAATTTATTGAAACAGCAGAGCAAGTGCCTTGCTGTTGAAATTCTTTAAAACCAATCACCTAAAATACACCCACTATTATAATTGGAAGCAGCAGCAAATCAAGAGTAAGGTGTTGGGGTAAGGTGGTCTGCCCTGGATTCAAGCAATAAGAGGGTCCATTGTCTCTAGAGAATTTTAAAAATAATTTTTTAAAAACCCAAGTAAAATTAAAAATTGTTCTGCTTTTTATTGTCACCAGGTGCCAACATTTCCAAACAATATAAGTGATAAAATCGCCTCCCCCTTCCATCTTATTTGCTAAGTCCTAAAGGATGGCTGCAATTAGTTTCATGTTAGCACATTTTTGTTAGTTATGTTTTTATAAATACTGTATTCTCCTGGAGAACTCCCAGTTATACAATCAGCCTCTGACACTCCAGACTCAGGTGCTAACAGTTTCAATCCCTTCAGTTTGTCTCCAACCCCTGCAGCCCTTCACACTCCTGAGTGAAAACGGTAGACTCAGAAGCAAGGATGAGAGCTCAGGGCTTGTAAAGACAAGGAAACGAAACTTGAGTTACTTCAATTCTGTGTGACTTCCGGGAATTCATCTTAGTATTTAAAGTTAAAACAGCTAACAGAAGGTGAAGTGTGAGGTGTGATAGTTTTGTTTTGCAGATGCAAATTTTAGTTCATGATATATTTTATCACAGTTGAGTGATCTTTTAAAATGAAATCCCTCTAAATAAAAGTGAAATCACTCTTTTAAAATTATTTGTTTTTTAAATTAAAGAACAAATTCAGGAGATTGTGCTAATTTCTGATTACTACAGAATTTGTGCTGAAAATAATTTTGTTCTGTAGAGGAGGATGGTAAAAATGATTTGCTCCGATTAAATTGTTATGCTGCCCTGGTACTACTATTAGAAAAGATGAGAGAAGGCAGAGGAAAGTGAGCAAACTACCATATTTCATCAATCCTGAAATGTATATCTTTATTCACATTTTAACCTATCAGAAATCAGAATGCATTTCTCAATCACCATTGGTCGGGTAGTAGTCATGAAGTATTGTTGCCACTGGAGCCTGTGCATGAAACCTAGCAACGGCTTGGAAGAAAATCCTGGTGACAGGGACTTCCCTGGTGGCACGGTGGTTAAGGCTCCGCGCTCGCAATTCAGGGGGCCTGGGTTCAATCTCTGATCCAGGAACTAGATCCCACATGCATGCCACAACTAAAGAGCCCGCCTGCCGCAACCGAGATCCAACGCAACCAAATAAATAAATAAATAAATATTAAAGAAAAAAAATCCTGGTGACAATAATGGAGCACTCTTTCAGAAATGCTGTAAGAGCAACAGCCTTGATGGAACAAAGTGCTGTGGGGAGGGCAGAAGGGAAGGATGCCAAAAACTAGGAGTGACTTAGAAGAGTCAAACTGTGAATAGGAAATTTTAGGAATACTTGAACCAATTTATTTCACTTTTTATTTTGATATATGAATGCACAAGAGCGATAGAAGATAAATGTCAAAGTATAAGGATCCTCTTTCAATAAACAGAAAATTTTGTAATTAAAAAAAAAAAAAAAGGTTTGCTCTGTTGACTGGAAAAAAGTGCACAACCTAAAAGTTAGCCTTACTGAGGACTATAGCTGGGGACAGCACCTCTCAGATAGCTCTGAGGAATTGTTCCAAAGAGGTACAGGAACAGCCAGGGTATATAGGAGTTTCTGCTGGGAGAAAAAAAACAAAGAAACAGGTAGTCAAATATCTAAAGATTACTGCTAATCATAAAAAAACCCCAGACATGTCAAGTTAATTTTAGTGCTTTTCTATGTATGGAAAGATGCAAGAATCTGGGCTTGTTGAAATTATTCCTTTGATATGTACTGTAACTACCTAGGGCCAGTATCCTGTTTTTCTCCATCCTGAATCCCCTCAGGGTGCGCTGTAGGGGGCGGCTGCATTGGCTGAGGGCTGCAACATCCTTTGTTTACTGACATGGCAGGTGACATTCTTTGTCCACAGCTCCTAGCAAACATATATGCATATGCATATGCCACTGCATAGGAACCAGAGGGACCTTAGAGAGAACTGAGCCCAAGCCCCTCACTTGACAGCTGTCCTAAGGGGAGTTGTCCCAGGTCACCCAGACAGGAGGCAAGGAGAGCTAGAGGGAAGTCCCCTAGCTATGGCTGGGCTTTTTCCATCGTCCATGCTCAAGCTAACTGAAATAGTACTACAGTGTTGGTGCTTCGAAAACTGTGGTAAAGAACCCATTTCTACAATTTGCAATCAGATACTAGTACACAGCTCAGGCCACTTGTGGCTTATTGTATGGGGTCATTTCATCCAAAAGGTCACCCCCTGCTCAGCAAGGCAAGTGCCGATCACTTGGCTATAGCAGCTGTGTCAAGTTGCCACCACAGTTTCTAAACCAGTGACAGTACTCAGACCAGCTTTGAGTAGCTCTGTACCATGTCATACAGGGTCTATAACAAAGGTGGATGATCAGGAAAACATCCCTGGATATTACTACGCAAATGCTTAGCCTTTGGGTTGCTCTGTTTTTGTCAAATTCCTGAACACATTCTATAAGAGTTAAGAGTCCAGGTGTGAGCCAGGGTCACTACTAGCTCTGTGACTTTGGGCCAGTGCCTAAACCTCTCTAAGCATGAGTTTCCTCATCCGTAGAGTGAGGGTATATTAGTACCCAGCTCAAAGGGGTCGACAGAGGTATGTGTGTGTAAACACCAGGGGCGTCTGCCACATAGTGGGCTCTCATAAGCATTAACTATTATTAGTGTTATTGTTACCTGAAAACTGGGTTTGCCTCTTGGTGGGTGTCGAGCCAATGGACAAAACCAGGCCAAAGATCAGAAGGAAGGATCTATTATTACTTGCAGCAAGTAAGGAGAACACTGGGGATCTTTCCCAAAGCAGTATCTCCCTGAACAGCAAAACTGGGGTAGTTTTAACCTAAGAGTACATGCATAGTCATGAAGGGGCTTAAACAGAGGGGAACTCAGCAGAGAACTGGGGCAAAGGTCCACAGAGTCCAAGCTTTAGTTGATTGAAGTCAGGAGGGTCAACATCATCATTCCATCCTCCACCTGGGTGGGAGCCTTAGTTCCTGCAGAACTCAAAGATATATTATTATGTCTACCCCTTGAGGAGGAACTAGGACTTTGCTTTATCACTGTACTATTCTTTGAAGGCCTTTTTTCCGTTCCCGCATGCCTTTGTTCTCTTAAGGTCATTAATTACTGACACCTGTTCAAGGGCAAGCATTGTGGCCAGGCTTAGATCATAAAATGGCTTAGGCCAAAATGGCTTCTCTGATGTCAAGAAAGCCATGCCTGGTTCTTTTTCTCCGGGGCCCCCCTACCTTATCTGCTTGCATTATTAGCCCTCCTCTCCTTTTTGGGTTGAGGAGATGTGGGTTACGGGTCAGGGTGTAGCTACCATTGAGGCAGCATAGGGCAGAGAGCCCTGAGGCAGGGATCAGGCTTGTTGGCTCTGGCTCTGTCCTCTGGTGACCAGGGATGAGTCCCCAGGCTGCACAGGCAGTCAGCAAGCCATAGCGGGCCCTGCCCGGGGCCAGGCCTTGCGCCGGGCACTGACTGAGAAATGGTCTCTGCCCTGGAATCTCTCACATTATGGAGTAGGCAGAGACGCTGACAGCACACAGTAGGTGCCATCACAGAGGTCGGAACCGCGGGCAGCTCAGTGGCAGCACGTGAGCCTCTCCATCCTGTAAGTTCTACGTTTGAGCCCACGGAGTGAGCATGAGTTAGAACGGTGTTACAGGGGGATACTTTCCCCTTCTTTGCCTCCCGGGAGGAGACATTTTGACCGAAAGACACTCTTTACTCCCTCCGGGTGTGATCTGAGAGGTAAATCTGGGAGAACAACTAGGAGCTGGGTGCTGCTGGGCCCTCGGCTTAGCCGCTCCCTCATCTCGCCTCTTGGGAGCCTCGCGGGTGAGAAGCTGGCCCTCTGTCTGGGCCCCAGGGGCAGGCTGCCGCCCTTCCTGGGGCCCTGTGGGGACCCCCCAGGCCAGCTGTGCCTGCAAAGGTTGGGGGGGGCTTGGCTGGTTTGGGTTTCAGGTCACAGATGCATTTGGTTCTCCTATTGAGCCATTCTCCGACTTCACCTTTACCAGATACGTGATACGTGTGGGGCACCATTTGCCAATACTCTGATTTACTTCTCAATAAGTTTGGAATTTGGTCAAGATAGAGGGGTGCTATTTCTTGGCTCCCTGGGGGACCCCAGGAGTTAGACATTCCATGTCATTAGACAGACAACAAGCTCCTTGCTGTGGGCCCACGATTATGTTGACAGTGCCGCATCTCTGCCTGGGACGCATGTAATGGTTGTTCACTGATATTGGTTAAACCGATTAACAGTTTCAGGGGGCTGAGCAGAGGGAAACAGGAAAAGCTTCAGAGAAGAGGAGACGTTTTATTCAAGCTTCAAAGGATAAGAAATCTGCCAACAAAACAAGGTAGACAAAGGCACTCTAAGACCTATGAGGGATGGGGCATGTTCTGTGACAATTTGTATGTCCCCATCTTTCTGAGAACCAGTTTTCTCGTCTGTAGAATGAGGATAAGACAACTGCCCTTGCCTCCCTCACAGGGTCCTTGGGAGTGTCATATGACATACCGGAGGCAGAAATGTTTTAAAAACTGTAAAGTGCTGTACAAATCATTATATAATACTCAGCCACCAGCATAAACATCAACTGTCAGCAGAGAGGGTCAGAACGAATTTTTTTTTCCAAGTTGATGAATTCTTTTAATCTTTTATAAACTGAACTCTCCCAGAAATGATTTTCATTAATGTCCAATGCCCACAATGGAACCACCAAGCTTCTTGGCTCCTACTAAAACACTGATAAAACACAATCTGGCTTGCCTTTATGGATATCTTAGAAATTATATTTTCAGAGAGAACAATAGAAAAACAGACAGTGTTGTCAGTTTGACATTCCTTGCTAGGATATTTTCAGGCTGCCAATGTCTATATGCAAACAATACATTCAGAAACCAAATGAGTGCTTTATGAATTTCTTTCTTCTGCCCAATTTGCATAGAGGGGAGGCCAGTAGAAAATGTAGTGGCAATCAAATTTCAATGGTAATGAAACAATGAGGCGTTTCTGACTGTAGGTGGGTGTTGAAATCATGAAAGCAGCAGCTGGCTCCTTTCTCTCTTTTGTCCAATTAGGAGCTGTTTTCTGTGCGAGGAATACTCAAAGGCAATCATACCTTGATCCTCCTTGTGTCAAAAGTCTGTCTGGAAGACTGACTTATCATCCAACGCCATTTAAAAGCAGAAACAGCACATTTATTTTTCTGTCTCAGTATGACACCACCTCAGAGAAAGGTTGCTAGCTTTGAGCAGAAATCTTATTTCCTTCCTGGTGGGTAGGCGAGGGCTGCGTCTTCTAGGGATTGAAGAGAATTGTGCCAGTAAGTACCCAGCATAGCCAGCTGCTGGCAGCAAACAAAGGGTCTCCGTGGGACACGTGAGAAAAAGTGTCCGTTAGGGCGAAGAGGTTCGGAGTACATCCGCATATTAGCGGCTCTGGGAAGAGAGAAGCTCTGTAAATAATCCACTTGCAGACAGCTTAATATTTTGAACATAGTAACAGCCCACGTGCAGAAACCACCGGATAGGGCAGACAGCAAATTTCACTTCCAGCAATACAGTTGTGCTTTCACGGCAAACGAAGGTTCTGGCAGCCCGGGGAGGAAGAGGAAAGAGAAGGAGGAGGGCTTTGAAATACAGCCGTAGCCTTCCTCCTGCCTCTGGGGTGCCACAGGGAAGGAACTCTGTTGCAGAAGGGATTCTAGCTATGGACTAGAGCCAGTGTCATTTTTTTTTTTCAGATTTAAGACAGTTCCGCAGTTGCTGACAGACTTCAGAGTCTGTAGTGTTCCCTGGCCACCTCTTGTATGTGCAGCGTGGTGCTAGGTCTTCTGGGGGATTCGGAAGACTCATCATCATAATCCCTAGCATCTGTAGAGTGGTGTATGCTTTACAAAGTGTTTTTCACTTAAAGTGTTGCATTTTTTTGCCAATAATCTTGAGAGGTAAGAAAGAATGTGGACGTTATTTCCCTGGAAGAGGGGTAAAATAATAAGACCTCATCATAACAATAGCTCAAATGTATTGAGCATTTACCAGACTTATTTTCTGAATTGTCACATTTAATTCTCATAAGCCCCTTATAAAGGAGGTACTATTATGATCTCCAACTTGTAGTTTAGAAAACAGAGGCTCAGAGAGATGAAGTGAATTGCCCAGGTCAGACCAGTAGGACATAGCAGAGCCAAGCCTCCAAGCCAGCTGAAGGAGAGCCTGCAGTCTTCTGAGTCCCCAGCCTATGCTGCCTGGGTCCCCTCTGTTTTGACACAGTCCTGTTCCCCCCCAGGGGAGAGACATTCAACAAGCATTGAGAGCCCACTGTGTCAAGAGCAGCTCTAGACACTGGGGATGCATGCATTCATTCAACAAATATTTCCTGAGTGTTCATTACTGGCCAGGCACTGTTTTGTGCTCGGGGTACATTAGCGAACACTGGGCCTAGCAGACAATAAACAAGGTATGTTTAAGGAAATAGTATAATATATTAGAAAGTGATAGGCTCTATGGAAAAGAGGAATCATAGGGCACAGTAAAGGGGACCAGGCGTGCTGGAGTGGGAGTGAGGGGACAGGATCCACTTGTGCAGAAGGTGGTCATGGGAGCTCTCTTTGAGAAGGTGACATTTGAGTACATATATTGAAGGAAGCGAGGGAAGTAACCATGCCTTTACATGGGGAAGAGTGTTCCTGGCAGAGGGAATAGGGAATGCGTGGTGTGTTCAAAGAACAGCACGCGCAGTGGAGAGCAATGGGAGATGTGTCACAGTGTAATGGGGTGCCCGGTCATGGTGGGCCTCGTAGGCCATTGTACAGACTTGTCTTTCACTCAGAGTGAAGTGCAGGACCCTGCCAGGCTCTGAGCAGAGGAGCAGCCGGTTCTGGCTTCTGAATTGAAAGGACCACCCTGGCTGCTGTTTTGAGAATGGACTCCAAGGGACCAGGGTAGAGGCAGAGAGGCCAGTCAGGAGGCCACTGCAGTGATCCAGATAAGAGATGATGCTTTTTTTTTGACTCGGCCTGTGATGGTGAGAAGAGATCAGATTCTGTATGAACTTTGAACATAAAGCCACACTGCCGGTCTACCCAATCATTAGACCAATTGGAACCTGGTGAAAAGAAAGCTGCTTTATAAAAGAGGAACAGAACATAGGAACTTGTGAATGGTGATTAAAAAAACTGAGAAATAGAGCCAGCTAGGAATGAACTATACTTATAATGACCCAACAGAAAGCACGACAATTGTAAAACTAGAAGACATAATAAAGTCTTTGTTTTTATTCTTTATATCATTGAATTCAGTGTAGGCATGCAAATAAGTGAGCCTTACTAGCAAAGCCATATCATTTATAACTTTATCCTCGTGATTGTGCTGTGAGCACAGTCCATAGAAATACAGTATTGTTGGAACCTTTGCTTCTTTGTTTTCCAAGCTGAACTCTTAACTATTTTAATCCATTGGGAAATGCAAATAAAAGGAGAAAAAGGGAGCAAAAGAATGCATGCATTATTTAACTGTTCCTGATCCCTATGACGATGGACACCTTGTGATTATGAGAACTGAAAGGAGATTGGGTTTTTCTTTTCCTATAGATTCCGTATAAGATACTGATTCAGAAAACAAAAGTGGCCAGATGGATTTGATTGACATCCTATTTCATGAGAGGACAATGAGTTGTACATAGTGAGGAAGGCAGTCATCCTCCGGCTTGGTGTTTTTATCCTCTCTAAATATAGCAAAGAAGTGTTTTGCTGTTAAGATGGGTTGGATCATCATTTGACCTTTGTTCACGGATAAGTGTGGGCAGGAGATGAGTATCAGCAATATTTACCGACTGACTTTTGTGTGCCAGCACTGTGCTATCTTATTCACCTTTGTATACCCAGCTTACAGTCTTTGAGTTTTGCCTGATATTGTTCTTTATTGAGACGCACACCATATTGAATGTTCACAGTTGAATGAAGATCTTGCTCTCTGCTTAGTTGTCTGCTTAATCATCTTATGTTTTATTTATTTATTTATTAAAAATGTTTTATTGAAGTACAGTTGATTGACAATGCTGTGTTAGTTTTAGGTGTATAGCAAAGTGATTTAGTTATATGTACACGTATATGTATTTTTTTTCAGATCCTTTTCCCTTATAGATTATTACAAACCTATGAAGTTTAGTTTCCTGTGCTATACAGTAGGTCCTTGCTTATCTATTTTATATGTAGTAGTGTGTATATGTTAATCCCAAACTTCTAATTTATCCCCCCTCCTTAATCATCTTATATTAAGGGGACATTATTCTCAATGGAGCCGACTCTCAAAATTGGACTCTGATGCTGGATTCAATTCTAAGCATCAGAATCTAGGCTGGAAGATCTATACACTCCTGCTTGTCAGGTGGCAAATTGTGCAGCCAATATCAGACTGTAGGTTAAGAAAGCATGAACCAAGTTTCCCATAAGGAAACAACTATGGGTAAGTGTCTAAGCTTATTCTCTTCAAAATATGTTTAAAAAAACTCAAGGCATGCTTATTAATCAAGACCACTATTTCTGGAAGTTCTAGCGCCTTAAAGACAAAATGAAATAAGTAAACAATACTTTTGAGAATTAAGTAGAAGTAACAAAAGTTCAATAAGGAGCCACTACTAGAAATCACCTTATACGTCTTTGAGGAAAAGCTCAGAAAAGATCACCGGTGGCTGGGCAGAGCATCAGACATCAATTTTCTCACTTAAGGCAAAAGGGACATTTATTCTTTCATTGAACTTTGTTAACACTCGAAGGTGAGTTCAGAAGAAAGGGAAAAGTTTGCAAACCTCATGTCCAAGAATAAAAATGTGGGGCTAAAAACTAAGTCTTCCTTATTTTTTAACCATCTCAAAAGGGAGTCAGACATTCCAGACCAAGGACTACCACTGTAGGAACTCTGGATGTATAGTCAGATTTCTCACATTTTTAAAATACAGTTTGTATTCAGGAGCAATGATTATGAGATCTTTGTCCTATCCTACGGCCAGGTTTGAGAAACCCCCAGGGATACAGTAGATGGTGACTGAGGTTGTAGCTAGGCTGGATTTGGGGAAACAGAGTGCCATGTGTTTAAAAATATACCCCAAATTCAGCTTGGAGCTAGCAGATAAATCCAGCACTGAGAATGACTGAGGGAGGCAGGGATGATAGCTAGACCTCTTGGGGGTCATCTCAAAGAATATTAGAATAATTTTTCTTTTGGTTTCAAAATCTCTCCTCCATAGCTTTCAGTTCACAGATCTTTGTAAGTGTGTCTGTATCTAAAAAGATTGCTTCATGGCAAGGCATACTCCCCCCTCCCCACTGCAGTTGCCATGGAAACAGCACTTGCCCATGTGTCAGGAGCTCACACACACACAACACACACACACACACACAGAGCAGATTAATATATTCTCAGGGAAATGCCTTTTATGCCTTCTCCTTCTGGTGTTCTTTATACTTCTAAAAAGACACATTCAGAGCCAAAATTTTACTAATTCCTACCACCCAATTGTTATCTATTGTGTCCTTTCTTTTGATGTTAAAAATTCTGATTTTAGGTTTTTCTTTAACATAATCTCTCCTGGAAGTGAAATAATCTATTGATATTATTCCCCCCTTCACCTACCTCCAACTTTTCTCCCACCCCTTAAATGAACATACTGTAGATCTCAATACATTTAGTTTATTAACTAAAAAGAAACCTATTTCAGATTCTACTCAGTTTCTTTGATGAGTATAATGATGCATTTCATGTATTTCATTTCCTTAAATAGTCTCTACCCAAAATACTAGTTTTAACTGGCAAAACAGCAATTCTTCTGAAGGATGTTGATGAATCACAAGTTCATGTGAGTATAGGACTAGAGTTATCTGGTTTAGTTTTTAATCTAAATGAACTTGAAAAGAAACTAAAGGAAAATCTGATGCAGGGAAATAATTTATTTCAACCAGTATTTCTTGAGCACGTACTATCTGACTGTATCTAACCCAGTTCCCTTGAGAGCTGATTCTGATTACATGGAGAAGCTCATGATCAGCCGTAAGGCCCATGGGTGCAGCATGGTGCATGAGGGCCGGGAAACTGACCTCGATTTCACCACCAGTTGGGAGCTTTCACTTCAACTGAATTGGGCCATAGAATTGTAACCTGTAAGATGAGGAACTTGAACTAGACTATCACCCTGGTCCCTTCAGCTCCAAGATGCCATGACTATAATTCAGCTTCAGAGCGGCCTGATGGAGGCATATGGTTGATTAAGCAGCCTTAGCCCACAGTCCCGGGAGTGACTCAGCCGTGGCCCTGGGTGAGGTCTGACACCCATCAGTCTTCCCACCTCTTGTTGTACCCACATCTATCCAGTGCCTCAGCCCATGGGGTGAGATAGAGCTCCTACCCAAGTGTCCCTTCGGGCCATTCCTTCTTCTGCCTTCATCAGCTCTGACTGTCCTTTGTCACACCCCTACTGAGGCTTGCCAACCTGATACACTCATTCACACCAAGTTATCCAGTGGGCTTTGTTTGTACTCAAGGCAACATTCTTTAATTGTAAAGTTACTTTTTGGAGCTACCAGACCCTAGTAAAGTCTCCAATTTAGTTCCTACAACTTTCCTTCTCACATGCTCTGCTTCAGCCTCAAGGGCAATTCCTGAAACTCACCAAGCTCTTGATTACCCTGGACCTTGGCCTGAGGCCGGTGCTGCTGCCACTGCCCAGAAGACCCCCCTCTCCTCCCCCACTCAGCTGCTACCTCCTTCCCACCCTTCAATCTCAGCCTCAAAGTCTTTTTCCCCAGCTAAGCCCTGGCTCTGCTCTTTTCCTTCTTAGATTTTGCTACCAAATATTACAACAATTTCATAATCACTTAATGTCCATCTTCCGCAGGAGATGATGAACACCACGACAGCACTGCACCACTGTACACCCAGTGCCTGGCCCACACAGGGGTTCAGTTAGTAACTGTCAAGTAAGTGCATGGATGAACAGATGAATGAAAACACTGTCTTGACCCAAAGAAGAGACAAATGGTGGGAATTTCAGGCCCTGGCACATGCTGAGGGGGGAGAGACAATTTTTTAAAAACTTTTATTGACATGTAGTTGATTTACAACGTTGTGTTAATTTCTGCTGTACAGCAAAGGGATTCAGTTATACATATATATATATATATTTTTTTTCATATTCTTTTCCGTTATGGTTTATCACAGGATATTGAATACAGTTCCCTGTGCAATACAGTAGGACCTTGTTGTTTATCCATCCTATATATAATAGTTTGTATCTGATAATCCCAAACTCCCAATCCTTCCTTTCGCCACCCCCCTCCCCCTTGGCAACCACAAGTCTGTGGCAGAGACACTTTTAACAGGTAAAACTTGCCTCTCATCTCTATCTGCAGTGCTAACCTAGCTCTTGAAGGACAGACACCAGCAGCAGAAAACATCATTTACTACTAAATGGTCTATAACTATTTGTCAACAGTAAGGTTTTGACTCATGATGAAAGCTTTCTTTATATAAATCCAAAGCATT
Organism: Balaenoptera borealis; assembly: GCF_965194805.1. Lineage (NCBI taxonomy): Eukaryota > Metazoa > Chordata > Mammalia > Artiodactyla > Balaenopteridae > Balaenoptera > Balaenoptera borealis. The sequence continues at coordinate 83,446,198 of NC_138864.1, forward strand.
TTACTTTGTGTTCGGGCAAACATGTTAGTGACCGCAACCCTTAGACTGTGAAGCACAATGGTAGGGACATTAGACTGAGATAGAAAAGTTGAGAAACTTGCTGCTATCTCACAATGAGCCTTTGGCAGAATGAGGACCAGAATCCAACTTTCGCCAGTCAAGTCACTTTGCCTCTCTGGGCCTGTTTCCTTCCTCTGTAGATGATTTACTCCCTTCCCCTGCTCCACTCCTCAGTGGACCCTGAAACTCCTTGATTTACATGCCACTCTTCTGACATCAATAATGCCCAAATCTTTCACATGTTTAAAAAAAAAAAAAAGGTGTATAGAAGTATGTCAGGCATTTAATTAACACTCATATAATATCGTTTTTAGATTTGTGACATTTGTGATTTATCAGCTTTTAAACATTTGTTATATTCTCTAAATAAATATTTATGTTTATATCTTTAAAAAAAACACATGTAAACTTTTCTTTAAATAATTGGCTTATAGAGTACACATAATCTTGGGAATAAAAAAAGGCATTAATGTTGTTTTTGCTGTCCAGACTGATGCTGGCAGATTCACAGTTGCCCTACTTATTCTATTTGTGTGTCTGCAGCATGGATAGGTGACTGGTAGATTGCTCTCAAATCTTTGAATATCAGTTCCAGCTTTAAAATAGGATTTTGCATCCTGTTTTCACCACTAAATCAATGTAAATTAGAAAAATTATTTATCCTCTTTATGTCTGGTTTTGTGTTTGTTTGGTTTTTTTCATATGTGAAAAGGAAAGAGTAACTTTTTCTACTTCTGTCCCGAGGAATTTGGCAAAGGCTGTTGGAATTAGTGGCTGTGGCTTTGCCATTTCCGTGGAGAGGCCTGACCTCAGGGCTGTACACTGATACAGGCTTGCCAGGGATTTGTGGCACCTCTGTTGCTGGGTCCATGGAAGGTTTCTAGAGCGAGATGCTGATTCATGGAGTTATGTGGCCTGAGAAGACAGATATGGTGTTACTTCTAGAACAGTGGCATCCTAAAACACCAGTTCCAAGCGGGTCTTTCTATCAATGAGAAAAAAAGGATAAATGTGGTGTGTGTGTGTGTGTGTGTGTGTGTGTGTGTGTGTGTGTGTATGTGAATGTGTGAATGTGCGTATTGTTGCCAACTGTTCTTTCTTCTGATATAACGTTCTTCCTATTTTTTGGCGTTAAACTGGTGTTTTTAACATCCATAAAATGTACTTGTCCATAAGATTCCAAAGTCTGCTTGGAAACACTGAGCTGAAGGACAACCTTGTTATTGTTTCCTAGATCTTCTGTGACCTGGTTTTGTCAGTCAATGATTAACTTCCCTTGGCTAGCAGAGATAATCTAAGCTTTGGAAATCTACCCAGCTTCTTAAGTGGAAGGACACTAACATTTACTGAGTGTATACTGTGTGCCAGGAACTGCATTTGGTGCTTTCATATCCATTATTACATTAAATCTCCTTAGTAACTCTATGAAGTTGGAAGTATTATGCCAATTTAAAATGGGAAAAATCTGAAGCTCAGAAGACAAGTCACTTGATCAAGGTCCTGAGCTGTTAACTGGCAGTCTGAATTTGAACTCAGTTTGTCTGAGCCCAAAGTCCATGGTTTTCTAGCCTCACTAGCCTATTTCTCAAAATAAAACCACAGGATACATATTTTAATCTGGGATATACTTTTGATGTCAATTGAAGGCTATTTGGGGAATGGCATTTTAATCCTGATGCCTAAAAAGAAGTCATGAAAAGACGTTAAGGGACAGAGACTCACCGTTAGCAGAGGCAATCCTGGGTTGACCAGGACTGGTTAATCCGTTGACACCGGGGCCTCTTCTGGTCTGTTGAGGGTGTAAGGGACTCTGAAGAGGTTCCAAGGCCAGGGACCAAGTGAGACCAAGTGCCCAAGACACACTGTGGCCCTGAGTACCTTCCAGAGCTGGGCGTAAAATATCTGGATTATCTCTTCTTTTGTATACCTATCCTCGCTTCTCCTTCTGTCCATAAGAATGATCGATGTTGACTAAATTTCATGACATAGAAACAAATGGTTCATTTGCCCTCCAGGGCCATAACCAGCAATTGGCCTTGTATTCAGTGATACATGGGCCAGTGTTTATTTCTAGGTCTGATACCTTGTTTTATCTGTGATTAAATTATACTCTGATGATGACAAAGAAAGGCTAATGTTCTGTATTGTCAAGACTTTATTGTTAAGGAATCAGTTCAAGAGAAGGCCAAGTCTTTGGGCAGAATGACTAAAAGTCTTTAAGCCCCAGGTTTGCAAACTTTAGTTAAAACTGTAGAGTCCTTGCCCTCTTGTCAACAGGCCTGGGGTGAGGGGCCTGGAATCAGTATTTTAACAAACAGACCAGGGGACTGAGTGCAGGCAAAGGATCCAAGGAGCACACATCAGGAAACAGTTCTAAGATACATTTCATTCAAAGGGTATGTAATCATTCATTTGCTCAGTGGAGGCTTTCCCTTTATTGCTTTTTTCAACCGACAGAGATAAAGGACAGCGCTTTTTTACCCTAGTGCTGAGATGGAAGTGCATAAGCCTCCAAATAACAACTCATTTTCTTGGTATGTTTCAGTATGAAAAATGGGCCAAAGAGAAAAAGCCTTAGCTGTGGAGAATTCCAGAGGGTTGAGGTGGGGGAGGGGTGATGACCAAGTAATGCTAAAGATCCAAGAGAGGACAGCCTTAGCATACCCTTCAGAAGGACAAGTAATGTGCTGGGCCCCTCAGCATGAAGGCCATAAATCTGGACCGGCAGTCACTCTAATTCAAGTCCTTTGGAATTTCCAGACGGTTCTGTTTTTACTGAGTATACACGTCAGCATATCTTTTAAATGCTGCCCGAAAATACCAGCGCCCTGGCTGGATGCCATGCTTCTTCAAGGTAACCCGCACCATTGCAGGGCTGTCTTCGTGGCTGTTTATGGGCAGGGAGACATTGGTTGATGAGCACCTGAGCCGAACCAGTTGCTAAATATACTAAATGTCTTCCCTAACTCTGCCAGTGCCTCTTGGGTAAGTTGTGACCATGGAGAGTCACAAAGAGTGAAGGGCATGAAGGATGCCTTAGGAAAGGAGAGCTGGAATCTGAGGCCGGTGGCAGAAAAGCAGGAAATACAGCGAAAAACACTTAGTCTGCTGTCCCCAATGAATTGGGGAAACTAGGCCAGGGGTGGCAAAGTTTCTTTAGGAGGATTAAAGCTGAAGGACAGGTAGTGGCTCTGTGCCCTGAGCTGAAATAGATTCGAAGACCAGTCTCAGCAGTGACTACAATGATTGATTAGCGATGTCTGCCAAGGGCTCAAGAAGGGGCATACTCGTGTATAGGTGGCATACTCATTGTTATACTCTAGGTGACATGGGGCTACATTTTGACCTCTCTGGCTTTTGCTGATCTCTCCTTTCAGAGACACGCACCAGATCTTTCTTTCTCCCCATGAATATACGTGGCCATTTCCATGCTGCTTGAATAAGAGATTTATAGTAGTTTAGGAAAAATCTCTTAGAGGTATCTGGGCTAATGAGCAGTAAATGCCACTCCGCATGTGTCTCTAAAAACTACGAACAGGGAAATCCCTACAAGTTGGCTTTCCCTGTGTAGTCACTTATTCTCTTTGCAACAGATGTCCAACGTGTCAGGTTCCCCCATGCCCTGGAACCAACTGTCACCCTCAAATCCCCTGGAGTTTATCATGACTGTGGTAGAATTTACAACATCTGTCACTGGACTTCACATAGAAGACATGGTAGATTCATATGAATTATGACTGTGAAATCACCACTACTTTCAGTCATAACTGAGCTCCCTGGACCTGATGGTGTTGATGTTCCCAGTTGTGACTGGCTGAAGGGATGGGAAGTGGTACAGAGAGGGGACTCACCGTGCTTCCTTACCACTCCACTGCCTGGCTTTTGGCCATTTTTTAAAAAATAAAAATCAAGTTTCCTTACATGTTAAATAATCTTGTCTTCAGGGACACTCTCCTTTCTAGAAGGTGTGCTTTCGTTGGAAATCACCAGCCTTTGATAATGTAACCAAATTTTCTAACAACCAAGAGTTTGCTTTGCAGTTCGACCTGAAAGTGTTGTGTTTTGGGCTTTTAGGGAGTTGATGTGCTTGTGGTACTGGGCTGCATTAGTCAGGGCTCTCCAGAGAAACAGAACTGACAGGATATATAGAGATATACATAAGAGGAGTTGTATTATAGGAATTGGCTCGTGTGAATATGGAGGCCGAGAAGTCCCATGATCTGATCTGCCGTCTGCAGTCTGCAGGCTGAGAACCAGGGAAAGCTGGTGGGGTAATTTAGTCCTAGTCTGAAGGCTCAAGAGCCAGGAGCACTGACTGATGTCCAAGGGCAGGAAGAGATGGATTTCCCAGCTCAAGCAGAGAGAGGGATTTCTCCCTTCCTCCAGCTTTTTGTCTTATTCAGTTCCTCAGCGGATTGGATGATGCCCACCTGCATTGGTGAGGGCGATCTTCTTTACACAGTCTACTGATTCAAATGCTAATCTCTTCCAGAAATCATATTTTACCAGCTATCTGGGCATTCCTTAGCTCAGTCAAGTTGACACATAAAATTAACCATCACATGGGTTGAGAGCATAGAGCCTTAAAAAATCATTAAGATTTAGAGAAATAATGGTATCTTTCAGGTTTAAAAGGAACAGTGAGTGATTTGATTGCTAATGCTTATCGTAGAAAAATGCCATTGAAGAATCGTGTGGGAAAATACAGAGGAAACTGCAGTAGGATGGTGGGGGGCGGGAGATAGCTTTTGGCCATTTAACCTGTATTCTGTTAAGTGACTTGACAATTCTGCTTGTTGCCTTGTCAGTATAAAGTAGAAGTTCAGGAACCACATCTGACTTCAAATCCTAATCCATCATTTACTAGTAGTGTGATCTTGGGCTAGTTATCTAATCTCTCTAAGCCTCAGTTTTGTCAATTGAAATGAAATGGGGGTAATAACAGCTCCTACTTCATGAGATTCAATGAGAAGGTATGCCAAGTAATTTAGCACTGTGTCTGGCACACAGCAACTGATAATTAAGTATAGGCTATTTTTATTATTATTATCATTATTTACTAACAGTATGGTGGGAAAGGTAAGCACTAGGAAGCAGGAGCCCTTTCCTCAATTACTTACTTAAATTAATAATTACAATAACAACAAAGTAGCAAACACATGGCTGGGGTCCTTACTATGCATTCATTTTCAACCCCCCAATGAGGTAGGTACTATTATATTATCATCCCTAACTTATAATTGAGGAAACTGGGTCACAGAGAGATTACATAACTTGCCCAAAGTCACACAGCTAATGAACAGCAGGACCAGGAGTTGAACCTAGACCTAGTTGAACCTGTTTGCAGAGCCAGCATGCTAAACCACCATGACACATTGCCTTCTGGCTGGTGGGGCCTTGGCTGGTGGCAATGGGTAGACCAATAATCTGTTGGGATCTCCTCTATGTCTGAGATCTATGATCCCTTGTAAATGTACCTGATTTTAGATTTATAGTTATGCTCTGTAACAGATAGTAAAAAACATGGTACTAAGTCCTTAGGCTGGGAAACTCTCATACATTTCACTTAATACAGTCAAATGGTACACAATCCAAAAGTAAAGGGCACATGGTGTAAAGTCTCTTCTTACACCATCATCCAGCCAACTAGTTTGCCTAGAGGTAACTAATGTTAGCTAAAATGGGGTTGATTCTGAGCAAATTGTTGATCTAAACCTTACCTCTTTACTATCCAAGACATTGTTGCCCTGCCCCACCTCCCCTCTCTGCACTTACTTCCTGGCTGGAGAGAGAATTCCTAACTGGCTAGTGCTTCCCTCTCTTTTCCTCATCCCCGTTCTAACCCCACCCTGGTCTTTCTTTCCCAACTCAGACTATTAGCACTTTCCACTAAACTGAAGGGAACCTCAGAAGACTGGGATTATCTACTTTTTCTTCTACAACCCTCTTCTCTACCATGACTGTTGTTCTGAGTATATCACCAATTAATATACCATACACATTGTGAAGTATAAGGGCTGGTGCATCTGGACTCCTTAGGGAAACTAATTCTCCATAGTATTCCTAAACACAGAAAGAAATAGGTTTTTCTTTTTCTAAGTATTCTAGTACTAAACCTTGTAGCTCTAGATGTACAGGAATGGACAGACGTTATGACATGTTATTGATCACATTTAATGAAAAGCAAAAATTATAACATAACAAACTAAGTATATACACATTGACTAGCACATTAAACTGCTAACAGTGAATAAGTTATACGCTAAACATTTTAACTTTTTATAAGAAGCATGAATTTCATATATATATATAATTTATATAATTTTCAGCTCTTTTCCCCCCTTTTTAATGTGATAAAATATAGATAACATAAACTTTACCATTCTGACCATTTTTAAATGTACAATTCAGTGGCATTAAGTATATTCACAATATTGTGCAACCATTACCATCCTCCTAGAGCTGTTCCCACTGGCTCTCTCCCTTTCATGTTGTCATGTGTGGAGAGAGAAAACATAATATCAGCCGTGGTCATGGCCCCTCAACTCGGTGGGAAGTCAGATTGGCTCCCTAAGGTTACTGGAGTATTCTCTCTCATCTCCTTTACCCCGGTTCCCTTTTCTTCATCTGACTCACCTCACCTTACAAAACTCCCACTCGCTTCTACTCCACTTACACATGTAAGCATACACACACACACACACACACACACACACACCCTTTATTACCACCTCATACAAATCTGTTCATCAGAAGATCTTTTACTAACCTTCCATAGAGTCTTTGTCGTGTTTTGGTACAATGTGGTTTTTCCCCCATTCAAAACTAAACCTGTTCCCTTTATCCTCAACACCCACCTTCTAGCTACATTTCCAAGCCTCTGTAAGCTTTATGTTTGCTGAGAAGTTCCAAGCAATCCAGGTATTTTCATGGTCAAATGGCTGGGGGGAAAATGGTGCAGGGTCAGGCAGACATAGGGGATCTCTGACATTTGTCTTTCCCACTTCAGGAGCCCTGCTACTTCCCAGTGAGACAGTGCTTTAAGATTTGCCCCATTTTCATCTCAATGAGAACTTCGCAGACAAACAAGATTATACTGATATCTTGGATGCGGCTCTGTTAGCATGTACTCTTTACTCATTTATTTTGGCAAGAGTTAATCTTTGCTGTGACCTACACAAACTGGCCTGGTGTGGATCAACTTCAAGTGCATTGAAGGGTAGTTTGACAATAGCAGAAGCAGTAGCAGCATCTCTGCACAGTCATCTAGTATATGTGTTTTTTCTGACCATACCTTCTGATAGACCATACAAGCACAATGTGAAGGCAGCAATTAATTTTTCTTTGGTTATTGCACTTACTGAAGAAGCTTCACCTGTGAGGTCTATGCATGCTGGCACAGCATAGAGACAGCCCTGCCAGAAAGAAGAGTCCTTTATTAAGACAATGTTTTGTGTGCCAGGAATGTTGAGATTCAGTGTTAAGGTATTTTAGTCCTTTGGAAATCCTTGGGGGAAAATTAGTTGGAATAGTTTTGTAGTAATAAATCCAAAGACTTCTGATGCAGGACCAATCTCTTCCTTGCTTTTCGAAAAAAACTAAACAAAACAAAAAACTGTAACCCGGTGCAATATGCATCGTGCAATAAAGAGTTTTAACTTCAGTTACAATTCAACATGTACTGAATCGCAATTATTGGCTCTAGGCTCTGAGGATGCAACACTCTTTAAGATATAATTCTTGTTCCCCAAGAGCTCATTGCAGTGGGGGAGACAGAGACTTAAAGAAATTAGAGCTGTGTGATAAATACTGAAAGCGTGTAGGAGGGATGGAGATGCCACAGAGGAGGAAGTGATGAACTCTGGAGTGTTCAGGAAGGCTTTCTGAAGGAAGTGGTGCCTGCAGTTTGGAAGGATGAATAGGAGTTAGCCTTGCAAACAAGGTGGAGAAAGGGAGGTCCTCCCAGGTAGAAGAAACACTAAGGGCAAAAGCAAAGACAGCTAATCTGTATAGGGAAGGCAGTGAGACCAGGAGTTAAGATAAATTGGAAGGAAATGGTGAGATCAAGAGCCTTAAGGTGTTAATGATGTCTTTTTTTAAAAAATTGAGATATAATTCACAACCATAAAATTCACCCTTTTAAAGTATCCTTTAAAAGTGGTTTTTAGCACTTCCCTGGTGTTCCAGTGGCTAAGACTCCATGCTTCCACTGTGGGGGGGGCGCGGGTTCAAGCCCTGGTCAGGGAACTAGGATCCCGCATGCCATGCAGCGCGGCCAAAAAATATAAATAAATAAATAAATAAATAAATAAATAAAAGTGGTTTTTAGTATATTCCCAAGGTTGTGCAACCATCACCACTATTTAATTCCAGAACATTTCATCACCCCAAACCCTGTACTCATTAGCAGTCACACCCCTTTCCCCTCCTCCTGGCTTGCTTCTGGAAAACACTAAGCCACTTTCTGTCTCTATGGATTTTCACTATTCTGGACATTTAATATAAATGGAGTCCTATAACATGTGGCCCTTTGTATCTGGCTTCTTTCACTTAGCATAATGTTTTCAAGTTTCACCCGTTACTTCATTCCTTCTATGGTTGAGTAATATTCCATTGTATAATATATCCCATTTTGTTAATCAATTGACAGACAGTTGGGTTGTTTCCACCTTTTGGCTGTTATGAATAACACTGTTTACACCCTTTCGTGTGACATGTTTTCAAATCTCTTAGGTGTATGTTTAGAAATAGCATTTCTGGGTATTATGATCACCCTATGTGTAGGGTGTTTTTGAGGAACTATTAAACTGTTTTTCAAAGTTGCTATGCCATTTTACATTCTGTAAGCAAACCTGAGGGGTTCCAATTTCTTCACATCCTACCAACACATGTTATTGTCTGTCTTCCCACCACCCTCATGATTCTGTTTTCTTTTAAATTATTTTTGTCTGTCTTTTTTATGATAGCTACCCAGTGGGTATGAAGTGGTAGTTCATTGTGGTTTTGATCTGCATTTGCCTGATGACTAATGATGTTTAGCATCTCTTCATGTGCTTGTTGGACATTTGTAAATATTCTTTGCTCATTTTTCAATTGGGTTATTTGTCTTATTATTACTGAGTTGTAAGAGTTCTTTATATATCCTAGAAAGCAGACTTTATAAGATATATGATCTCCAAGTATTTTCTGTTGTTAAGATCATATGGTTTTTGTCCTTTATTGACATGGTGCAGCACATTGATTGATTTTCATATGTTGAACCAACGCTGTATTACTGGGATAAAAATCACTTGGTCATGATAGTGTATAATCCTTTTTATATATTGCTGGATTCAGTTGGCTAATATTTTGTTGAGGATTTTTACATCTGGATTCATAAGGGTATCAGTCTACAATATACTTTTCTTGTGATGACTTCATCTGGTTTTGGTATCAGGGTAATACTGGCCTCATAGCATTAGATGGGAAGTGTTCCTTCCTCTTCTATTTTTCAAAGGCGTTTTGAAGGATTGTAAACCTTTGTTAGAATTCATCAGTTTCTTCATACAGTGAAGCCTTTTGGTCCTGAGCCTTCCTTTATGGAAATTTAAAAATTATTAATTCAATCTTTTTATTTCTTATAGGTCTATTCAGATTTTCTATTTATCCTTGTGTCCATTTTGGTAGTTTGTGTCTTCTAGGAATTTGTTCATTTCATCTAAGCTATCCAATTTTCTGGCATAACAATTGTTCATAGCATTCCCTTATAATCCTTTTATATTTCTGTAAATTTGGTAGTAATGTCCCCTCTTTCATTTCTGATTTTAGTAATTTGATTCTTCTCTCTTTTTTTCTTTGTCAGTACAGCCAAAGGTTTGTAAATTTTATCATATTTTCAAAGAATCAATGTTTGGTTTTATTGATTTTCTCTATTGTTTTTCTCTAATTTATTTCTACTCTAATCTTTATTGTTTCCTCCCTTCTACCTAATTGGGGTTTATTTTGCTCTTATTTTTCTAGTCTTAAGGTAGAAGGTTATTTTATTGATTTGATAACTTTCTTCTTTTTTAATATAGGTGTTTATAGCTATAAGTATCCATCTAATCATTTCTTTCACTGTATCTCATAAGATTTGGTTTGTTGTGTTTTCATTTTTATTCCTCTTAAAGTATTTTCTAATTTCTCTTGTGATTTTCTTTGACTTATTGGTTATTTAGAAATGTGTTGTTTGATTTCCACATTTTCGTGAATTCCCCATTTTTCTTCTGTTAATTGACTTCAGTTTCATTCTATAGTGGCCCAAGAAGACATGCTGTATAGCTTTAATCTTTTACAATTTATTTTAAACTTGTTTTATAGCATAACATTATAGTCTATCCTGCAGAGCATTCCATGTGCACTTGAGAAGAGTATGTATTGTGCTGTTGGCAAGTGGAGTGTTTTATAAATGTCTCTTAGGTCTAGTTGGTTTAAAGTGTTGTTCAAGTCTTCTGGTTTCCTTATTGATCTTCTCTCTAGTTGTTCTATCCATTATTGAAAGTGTCATATTGAAGTCTCCAAATATTATTATTAAATTGCCTCTTCCTTCATTTCTGATAGTTTTTGTTTGTTTGTTTGTTTTTGACACTTAAGTCTCTCCTCAGTTAGCTTAGTGGTTAGGTAATTATTAGATAGAGATTTCCTTAAATGTTGGGAACCAATGAATCTCCCAGTCTTTACAGAGGGTCTCTGTGTACATGTTGGGTCATGCCTTCAATATCCAGTCAGGCAATTGACAACTCTGCCTTAGCCTACACTTCCTACTTGCACACAGCTTCAAGTTTAGGTTACACAGAGGTGAAAACTTAGGGCCTACTCGGGTCTTTCCTGAGCTCTCACACTTGCACAGCTTGAGCATGTGTACAGCCCCATGCATGCACATGGCCTTCTAGTTACCCAGGAGTGTGTTGGAGTTTTTTAAAGGCCCTATGGGCATTCCCCAGCTTTTCCTTTTAAGCTTCTAGTTTAGCCTATTGTTTGCCAACAGTTATCCACTGCCTCAAGTAGTAACGAAATTAAATAATTGCCTCTAAGTATTTTCAACAAAAGTCCTCAGGGAAAAGACTTTTCACACTGGGTGAGCTCCAAAGAAGTCAAATAAAGACTGCCTTACGATTGGAATATTCCAGGGAAACACCAAAGAGGTCAAATCATGACAGTTCTGTGAGAATGAGTCTTTGAAGGTGCTCTGGTTTTATTTTACCCTCTCCAGTTGCTGCCAGCATGCTGGTTTTCACTGTGCTTGTTGGCTGTTGATTTTCAAGGATACAGAGTTGGGGGATGGGAACAGGACAAATTAAGCTCACTGTTCTTAGTGAGATTCAACTGCTTTTCTTGAATAAAAACTCCCTGGATTGCTGCAATATTTGATTAATTTCCAGAGTTTTGAAAAAGTTGATTCTGACAATTTTTGCCAGTTTCTTCATTGTTTTTATGGAGGAGAGAATTTTCAGAGATCCTTACTCTGCCATTTTCACTGACATTACTCCAATGAGGTCTTAATGGGGAAAACAAGTACACGTTTTGAAATAGTGGAATAGTTTCAAGTAATGACAAGATCTGGGGTAAGATCATGGGAATGGAGAGCTGGAGTGGAGTGTAGGTAAATGTTACTGCTGTCGGGGAGAGGGGCAGGTAGTGGATTTTTGAGGCCAGGCTGATGAGAGGGTAACATGGTCTGTATGTTTATATCCTCCCAAAATTCATGTGTTTAAATCATAACACTGAAGGTGATGGTATTTTGAGGTGGGGCCTTAGGAGGAGTTACCTGAGACTGATGGATGGTAGCAATGTCAGTGTTTGAAATTTGAGAAATAAAAGTTATTATATGCATAGCCAGTATGATAAAGCAGTGATAGAGAAATTCTCAAGATGGAAGATGACCAAAAAATTTAAAATGAGAACTGTAAGAATATGAAAATTATACCAAGATAAAAAATGGAGAGCCGTTATCAATATAACCAATATGGTCTATCAGTAGGAACATTTCTCAATGCCAACAAATTATTTTCACTCATCCCTTCGTGCATCGGGAGGTGAAGGCAAGAACTGCAGCCTTGATAGCTGTATCTTCTCGTAGAGTTACCCTCTATTCATTCTTCAAGGGAGTCCTTATTCTCTGAACTTTATATTACCTGGGTTTCTCTCTAGCTTTATATTATAGTAGAACCCACAACTTTCTGTCGCTGGAGATGACCCACCACGAGGACAAGTTTGGTAACCTGCATATCTTCAGACCAAGGTTAGTCAAGGCCTCGAGAATTCAAGGTGCCCCACACCGTCTTTGTCTTTGGAAAATCACTGCTTTCTGCAAGCTCTGAGGGCACTGATTCATCCATCTTTGGTCTTACACACAGAATCATGAGTATTCATTATATAAAATTCTTTTAATTGACATTTTCACTATTTATAATAGCTAAGCTATAGTGGCCTACAACACATGTGCAAAAACATTATGCACTGAAATGCCCTAACTGGGCCATTACCAAGTTACATCTGAATACAAGACCTCAAGATTTGGGGCTGGAAAACACACTCTCAGCATAATTGCTTAAAGCTACCATCAATCTGGACAAGGAAAAGCACTTTAAGTTCAGCTCTCCTGACTGTGACAGTGAGACCCAGGGGACCTGGGGTAAATTCAGCTGCTTTTTTCTAACCACATGTTATACCAGACTTAGAAGTAACAGCATGAGGAAAATGAAGCAGGGAAACTGCCTCCCCTTCAAGCTGCTGTAACTCCTTTTTCTGCTGGTCGTTGTTGACCTCCTGGAAAGAGTGGTCTATAGTTGCCTTCTAGTACTCATTCCCAAGCAATCTTCAGTAAGCAATGGCCTGGCTTCCGCCTCCACCACTCTAAAAAGATCAACAGTGAGGGATGCTGTCCTGTCAAGGATGATGTCAGTCTTTATCGTTCTCCACCTGTTTGAGAGTGCTGAATGAATAACTCGATCCTTTGTTCCCCTGTATCTCCCATCTCCACCTGTGAGCCCCATGCCTCTAGCTCTGCCTGCTTGACACTGATATTTAGCGAATATCTCCAGCTCAACATGCCTCAGATTGTACAAGCTGTTTCCCCCAAATCTGCTTCTCTTCTTGTCTTCCTTAATCCCCACATCAACCAGCCTGGAAACGCTGAGTCCTTACATTTCTCTCTCTCTCTCTCTCTCTCTCCCTCTCCCCAACCTCCCTCTCTCCCTCTCCCTCTCTCCCTCTCCCTCCATATATTCAATTCATTCTGTTTCTGAATAAACCATTCCTAGATGTCTCTTCTCCATCCCCCCTGTGTTCCTAGCTATCCTCCTGACTATAGGCACCCCTTCTGCTTTCCAATCTGCATTGCTACCAGAACCCCCTCTATAATACACACATCTGAACATTGTCAGGCCTTAGAGGTTTCCCAAAGCTAGGATGACTGAATGACCCTGTTAGCTCGGGAAAGTGCAGTTTTATGTGGGGTGTTCTGTTATCCCATCTGGTTAGCATGCCCTTCTACTCTCAAAAACAACCCATTTGGATGATGAATTATGTGGTCATACTACCACGGCTGACAGGATAAAATCCGAACTCTTTTATCTGACGTACAATCTGGCCCCAGGCTAACTTTTTGGCTCCATACTCTTCCATCCTGGCCACCGGACATTCCCCAAACACACCAAGCTGTTGCCACCTCATCATCACTGTCCATGCTATTCCCGCTTCCTGAACAACTTTCCCCCCATTTCCCATTTACCGACTCCTCCTTGACCTTCATGGCCCAGCCAAAATAGCACCTCTCTTGTGAAATACCATATCCTGCCTGGCCCTGTCTCCACGTGTCAGAGCTTGCCTCCCACTATCCCCCAGACCCCCACCTGTGATCCTATAGCAATTTGTTCAAACCTCTGTTTTAAACTGGTACAACACTTGGCACATTGCAGGTCTTCAAAGTGTTTTGAAAAAGAGGCTTTAGAGAAGCATGAAGCTGGGAGTATTTTCTCTGGCTCTGATTAGAATCAAGAGCTTTTATCCTCCATATGGAACATGCTTGAGAAAATCCGTCATGTCAGAGCCAAGTCTGTGTCTTCTTCATCTGTAAAGTAATATGGAAAATAATTGCTTCTACCAAAACCTACCCATGTGAACTCAATAGGGTAGTAAAAACAAGTCCTGCTGTTGAACTATAACATGTTGAAATGAAGAGATGAGCTTTCCATCTTTTGTTATCTGTCCCCACAGCCTAGGACCTGTGGAGGGTAGGGGCAGGAGGAGATTCTGAGATCTGGCAGATGGCTAAATAGAGAATGTACCTATGGGGGGGGGTCAGAGTGATTTATTCCAGTACAAATGAAACTGATTTGAAGAACCATTTATTGACCATGTACATGGGTCAAATACCGTGCTAAGAAGTTTACATACCATTTCTTTATGTAAAGCCAATCTTGTAGGATGGATATTATGAGTTCCCATTTTATATTTGAGAAAAATGAAACTCAGAGAGGTTAAGTAACTTACCAAGGACACAAAGCTAGTAAGTGGAGTGGGAATACATAATCATGATACTAATAAAGCACACGTATGTGCCAGGGTCTTTATGAAGTATGCTGCTTGGTGTTCACAACCACCCTATAAGTTAAGATACTGTTATGTTTCCATTATCAGATGGGAAAACCTTTAAGTAACTAGCCCAAGGTCACATAGCTAGTAAGAAACTATCCCAGGCAGTTTACCCCAGGAGCCACATGCCTGGTCACTACCTTCACTATCTTCCAGGTCTGTTTGATTTTGTTATCTTGGTTCATTCTATATTGCCAGCCTCCATAAGATACTCTTCCATAGCTCCTCAAAGTCAGCAATGATGCAAACCAGCAGCATTGTATGTTCCAAAATTCTTGAGCCCCACTCCAGACCTAGGGACCCAGAATCTGCATTGTAACAAGATCCCAGGTCCTGGTCTAAACCAGTGGGTATCAACCTTGTCTGCACATTGGACTTCCATAGGGATCTTGAAAGAATCCAGATGCCTGGGTTCCACTGACAGTAATTCTGCTTTGTCTGGGTATGGTCTGGGTATTGAGCTTAAAAAAAGCTTCCCAGGGGATTCTTATGTGATGCCAGGTCTGAGAACCATTCCCTTAAGCAAATATAGCTTGTTGGTTCCTTCCTTCCTTCCTTCACTCATTTCTCTTACGTGCAATTGACGTCGTCAAAGTATAGGCACAGCTTTATGGGGAGATGAAAAAACAATTACAATATCGTAGAATAAGCACTATGAAAATCATTATCCCGTGGGCCACGGGAGATCCAGAGGAAAGCCTGACGTCCAAGTCTGCATGAAAGAAACAAGGCAGATTGCTCCCAGGACACCACATGAGTCTCAAGGGCAAATAGGAGCTCTCGGATTTGTTGAGGGGGATGGTGAGCTGGTGTGGGTGAGGGGAGAGTTCTGTGTTTACTATGAAAGTTAGAGTCATAGAACTTGAAGCCATAACAGATTATAAAGACGATTTGATGAGTACAATGAAATAATATTTACCTTCACTACATGTGATGCACTTTGATGTTTTCTAGTCTTTCAATACTCTTTTCTTTCGTTAGGAAAAAAAATACTGGTCATGCCTAACTGAACTGGTTTCCTGCACCACTAATGGGTCACAACCTGCAGTTTGGAAGACCTGACTTAATCCCTTTCATTTTTCCTTGAGGAAACAATAACCCAGAATATCGAAATAACTTAACCTGGAAGAGTGAAGAAAAATATGTTCAAATTCCAGTATGAAGGATTGGTGTCAGAAACAAAGAAAGCCTTCTGTATGGTTTTGGTTGTTGGATATTTCAGAAGGACTTGCCTTCCCTGGAAGTCCTACCCATTTTCTGGGAGGCTAAGTCACAGCCCTGTAGAGAAGGCAAGATGGTGAATTAATAAATGAGGTGTCCAGGTTCTTTCTAGCCCCACTCAAATATCCTATTATATTAATACTACTGAGCAGGAATTCTCAGTTTAGCTGGGTTTGGGAAGGGGTCATTGCCACCTGGGAGTGGGGAGAGGGCCTTATTAGAATCACCCAGGGCCTTTGTCTAATGTACATGACTCCCAGCTATTCTGATATGCACCCTGACCCTTTAAGGCCAAAATTCCAGCTGACAATTTGGCGTATTGAGGCTCTGGTTGATGGAAGTGTATCATACCACTCCAGTGTGTTGGGAAAGGTAGGGAAAACAAAGGTGATAACCACTGATCTCCTCAGCAATGGTTCCCCACCTTTTAGGCTTCACAGGCCAATAAAAATTCAAAATGAGCTTGGGAATCAATATCAGGGTGCCAATGTTTCATTGTGTCAAATAAGGAAGTAAAAAAATCCCAAATAAACAAAAAAGCAAATCCCCCAAATCCCTCTACAACTATCATAAGATTAGAAAGGACATAATCTTAAACAAAAGGAAAGTTTTGTGAAATGAATATGTTTAGCTTTAAGAAATTTTAAAGAAATTTTAAATTTGGTAACAGATAATTTATCATCTTAACCATTTTTAAGTGTACTGTTTGGTAGTGTTAATTATGTTCCATTGTTGTGCAACCAATCTCCAGAACTTTTCATCCTGCAAAACTGAAACTCTGTACCCCTTAACAACTCACAATTTCCCCCTCCCCCAGCCCCTGACAACCACACTTCTACTTTCTGTCTCTATGAATTTGACCACTCTATGCACCTCATATAAGTGGAGTCAGACAGTATTTGTTTTTGTGTTTATTTTTTAGTTTTTGGTGACTGACTTCTTTCACTTAGCATAATGTCTGCAAGTTTTATTCATGTTGTACCATGTGTCACAATTTCCTTCCTTTTTGCTCTCCCTCTGCTCTCCACCATGTGAGAATACAACAAGAAGACAGTCCTTTGCAAACCAGGAGGCTCTCACCTGATACCAGATCTACTGGCACCTTGATTTTGGACTTCCCAGCTCCAGAACTGTGAGAAATTAATGTCTATTGTTTAAGTAAAAAAAAAAAAAAATCTGAATAATATTTTATTGTATGTATATACCACATTCTTTTAATCCATTCATCCATGGATAGATATAGGTTGCTTCCACCTTTTGGCTATTTCGAATAATGCTGCTATGAACAGGGTGAACAAATCTGTTTGAATCACTGCTTTCAATTCTTTGGGGTATATACCCAGAGGTGGGATTGCTGGATCATATGGTAATTGAATGCTTAATTTTTGGAGGTACCACCATACATACTGTTTGAAGACAGTTAGCTTTTTTTAGATAAGGAAGCAACTACTGCATTGTCCTAATTTTTCTTAGTTCACTGGGAAAACTTCATCACAGACCTGCATTGGTCTGTAGATCAGTGCCTAGAATTACTGCTCCAGCAGATATAAACTTCTTCCTGAAGCTATTTACTCTTCAGATGAGGAAATCTGGATTCTTTATATCTTGCCTGACAAGAAAGATAATTAATTTTTCATCATAAAATATCCAGTAAGTAGTTTGGAAAAGTATACAAAAACCATTAGCTTGATTACACTAAATTATGAAAAACAAGACCATTTCTATTATTCACTTTATCAAGCCATCACCATTTCAAATTTGACTATGGGGCATTATCATTCTAATATTGAGCATTGAAGATAACAGACACTTGTTTTCCCCTGCATAATGACTGAGTTTACAAACATCCTAGAGGAGATGATCTTCCTTTCCAAAACTCTTGCTTCTCTGAAGTTCATATGTATCAAGTTAAGTAAATTTCCTGCATGGTGGGGCTTTAAAAAAATTTTTTTAAATTGTACATTTTCAATTCTTTGTGTGCTCCAGAAGAAACTCTTCTGCTACTAAAAGTCATGAGTTATTATCAAATAACTATAATTCAGTAGAAAAAAATCCTGCTGTTTTAAAATGAAGTCTTAATCGTAGCTGCCATTCTCCTCATTAATATTGGCCTTGACAGTATTTTTCATGTCACCCAATCATTGGAGGGGGGCAGGCATGAAGAAACAGAGCAAAATTTATAAGTAGCATGACATCTGTGAAAAGACATACTAGAGAAATCGGAGAGATGTAAGGCTGAACGTTTAATTGAAATGTTGCGTTTTACTGAAGAAATTCCAGATCTCTCCTAATTCCTCCCTGGAATTTCAATGAATCACAATTTTAATGTATTACAAATTCTAAAAAGTAACAAACTGTCATTTCCAAACGTATGAATTTGCTGTTTGCAAAAGTCATGTCTGAAGTTCCTTCCTATTCGAATATCTTTTCCTTTTTTTGCTTGCCTCACCAAAGGAGCTCAATTATGGAAATGTTTTTACCTCTCTCTTATTTCTGACACTCAACACTGAATCAGAGATGCCTCATGGAGTGTTACATGTGTGTGTGTGTTTTCTTTTTGCTCTTTCCCTGCTAAATCTGTGTGCTTTTAGTGCAGCACATTTCCCATCTGTATGATTTGCTTGAAGCTTGGTATTTATATGTCATAAAAGAAAATGTTCTAAATGTATGAAGAGAAATACATTTTGTTGTAAAATCTGATTAAGTTATTCCATACTGTTTAAGTCTGTTTGTTTCAATGAGACAGTTGTAAGGGCCTGTTGGCATTAATCTTTTAGAGTTTAATATTGGTTCACAATTTGCCGATGCTATGAAAATGAATCTGCATCCAATCATTTCGTTAGACCTGTAGACTCTTCTTCCATTCCCACTGTTACTGATGTGGGTCAGCCTCTCATTATTTTTTTTTCTGGTGGTAAAATATACATAACATAAAATTTACCATTTAAAGCATTTAAAAATTTTTATTTTATTGAAGCATAGTTGATTTACAATGCTGTGTGAATTTCTGCTGTACAGCAAAGTGATTCAGTTATACATACATATACTCTCTTTCATACT